>NC_091979.1:65582908-66182908 GCF_044704955.1 Pristiophorus japonicus
AGGGGTCTGTGGACCATTGTCATCAGCAAGCGATCATCACTAAAGCCCTCCAAGATCAGTGCCCCAAACGTGAAGCCAGGTTCTCTGTGAGCAAGGATGGGAGTAACTGCATCACGCAGGCAGCCCTGCAAGCGGCCCCGACAGCAGGAACAGATGTGCCTGAGCAGAGGGAACGTCCACCGTATCTCGGGCGAACAAGAACCTCAGGATACTGAAGTCCAAGGGGCTGGCTCCAGACCCTCCAGAGGATTTGTACCATTTGATCAAGAAGGTACATCCACCTCTCCCCCTCCTCTCCCCCCTCCCCTCTCCTCTCCCCCCCCTCACTCCCCCTCCTCCTCTCTCCTCCCTCCCTCCCCCCTTCTCTCCTCTACCCCCCTTCCTCTCTCTCCCCCCTCTCCTCTCCCCCCCCCCCCCTCCTAGCCTTGGCTGAATGGTCTCCCTCATTGGCGGCCCACTGCCTTCCCAGACAGTGTTTTGGTAGAACTTCTATATTTTATTTGTTATTGATTGATTGATTGCTTATTATTTTGGTCCTGGTGCTTTAGGTGCAGGGTTCCTTCTATTTTTTATTTGTTAATTAATTGCTTATTACTTTTTGTGCTTTGTTTGGTGCTTGGTGGTGCTTTAAATGTAGTCACTTGAGCCGATTCCTTAACTCTAGTTAAGGTTTTTCTGTGCGGACAGAAGTGGCAACATACACTGGCTTAAGTTAGTTTGGAGCAACTATTTGCTGGCCAAACACCTAAAACGGAGGTAAGTGGCAGAGAATACCCACTTTTGTAAAAAAAAGAACTAAAAAGAAACCTAACTAATTCACTTACACTGGCGCAAATTAAATGGCCAGAATTGCGACTAAAAAGATAGTCCAGAAAAATCAAGTTGCTCCAAAAAGAAACTCTGGAGAAACTTCAGCCCAACATCATTGCCTCATTGGTGAATGCCTCAAGGTTCAAAAATATAAACCCACAAGGAACAATACAAAGCTTAGATGAAATAAAAGAAATAAAACTTACTTCCTGTGACTACTGTGCAGCAAAGCTAAAGCAGTTACAATGGCCCTGATGTCGTGGTCGGTGGCTTAGCTAAGGAACAAAATCTGCACTTACCTGATGAGAGACCCCAAATGAAAACTTGCTCTGAAATTTTGCAGCATTGTGCATAGCGGAGTGCACCACAGATCCCAGGGGCATACCTAGGATATGGGGCGGTGCTCTCTTCACTAGCCAATCAGGAAACAGAAATTTCCGATGCTTGACGTCAATCAAATTTTTAATTAACTGGTGAGAATATTTATTTGTCAAGTGTAGTACTTGGCTTTAAAAAACACAGGGAATACACTGGAGCAAGTACAGTCATTTACTGGAAGACACTGCAAGATTAAAAAAAAAGATTCAAACATCTCATTCCTCAAACTGAGCCTTTGCAGCTGTCTGGTAGGTTGATACATGGTGCTTTTCTGTGTTTGTTGTTCATTATTTATATATTTTTCTCATTACCCCTCCCCTTACGCTGTACAAACAGACTCCTACACCTGTCAGCTGTAAAATTTTCCTGCGGAACTTGACAGATCGCAAGTTTGGGATTTTGCACATATGCCGAACTTGCGGTCAATTTCAAAGGCGGTATGATGGCACATCATACTGACTGAAAATTCTGCCCTATAAGCTCCTTAAATCCAGAACCGTCCATCAGCAGCCAATTGCTGATAATGAACGCTTCATATTATACTACCATTCTTAGTAATAAGCAAGCCACAGACAGCATTGAAGGAAAATTGGATGTGACATATCAACATTTTATGGATTTGCTTATGATAACAGTATTTAAGCAGGCAGTCCCAGCCATCGATCTCACTTCTAGAGGAAAATGTTTCTGGGTGAGGATAGGAAGTGTGAGTTTGGTGCATTGCTTCACCAAACTATTTTCCTCTTCCGGTCACCTCAAATCTTCCTGAAAACAGTTGGGAAAAGAGAGGAAAATTCTCAGCCTAAATTGGATGCCTTCAGCTCTTACATTCCAGATCGTATGCTCTAAATTTATCTCTGCTACAAGCTGGACTTTGGTGTATTTCATTTTTTGCTCCTGCAGTAAAAATCCTGCAGCTTAAATCATGACAAGCTTGTGTCCCACTGCATTTACGCTCTGACTCCTTGTCTTCATGTGTTATAAGGCCCTATATTCAAGCCTGATTTTGAGCTGACAGCTGTGAAAAATCTTTTATGAAACAGTTGGTCAGCTTCTTATAGTTTTCTAGACTGGCCCTGTGAGGAAGACAATTGTGCTTTCTGAAAGCAACTTAAACGTACTGTTTTAACTGTGTAAATTTGCAGTGGCACCAGAATCTTCCCGTTATTGGTAAATACACTCAGTGCTGCAGGTCCAATCAAGCTGGCCGACTTCATTAACATTTGAGGTTAAGGTAAGGGAATGCTCTTCCCTCAAGTTATTTGAAATATGAGGCCATAACAGTGAATGTTTATGATGAGAACAGTGATCTAACATAAGGTCGTAATTGTATTATACTTCATAAAACAAAAAGGATTAAACTATTTCACTTTAAGCATTTTAAGTATATGATCTTTGTGTTATCCCTTATTTATTGCTCTTCAAAGTTGGCGTTACTGTTTTATTTAAAATGACAGAACTAAAAATGTAATAAAAGGCTATAAAATGTTTGAAAACCTGAAGCTAAAATTAGCTTTCCATCAAAAGTGCAGATCAAGCCAGGTGTTTATTATAGTGTCACTGTACTATTCAGTTTTAACAAGGCATAAAAAGCATTCAAATATGTCCATACAAAAGATGACAGTGATGAGCATTTGTATACTTACTGGCAATACCTTCACCTGATCCTGTTAACTCAGTCTGCTACTGCTTTTTTGGATGCTCCTTAATTGGCCCTCTGTTAACGTTCAGGAGCACCGAAATTCAGCTTCCCGATAAGGCCTGTTACCACTGGAAGCGGCGGCCACATGGTGATGTCGAATGGCCGCTGATTTTCTGTCGAATGGCCACCATCCGCAAAATTCTCCTCTGAAAATTTTTCCGGAGTCCCCACTTCCACCCCACTGCTGCCGAACCCTTCTAAGTGCGCAATCAAAGTGTGCACGCTGATCTCCCGCCCCTCAAGCAAAATTCAGGTCATAAAATCTTGCGGCCGCCGCACGGTGCCCCCGCCAGTTTTTTCTGTCAGTGCACTGTGTTTGTGGTGTGTGCAAAATGGCAGTGCAGCCGCCGTTAAAGGGGAGGGCGCACTGTCACGGCCGCTATCTTATTTTTTTTGTCAGCCAACTGCCAGGTCGGCCCGACAATTATGACCCCGGGTTCGGCCGGGCCGTCAACAGGCAGCCTGGCCCCCCCCACTCTTGGACGCCAGACTGCTGGGCTGGCTGAAACCCCTCCCTGGTGGCCCAGTGGACCTAACTAAAAGAATTGCAGAGCTTGCAGCGGCTCTCCCCTTTAAGTGAAGGGGAGAGATGTGGTGACGGGTCAGTGTGATGAAGTCATCAGCGTTACGCTGCTGACTAACAGCGGTGGAGTGTCCACCCCGCCTCCACTTCCGCCCCTCTTATGACCGATCTTCTGCTCTCCGCCCCACTTCTGCCCCCATTATGAGCGATTTCCGCTCCGCTCAAAAAAAAAAGACAGAGAGCTGAATTTCACGCGAGAGGCCACAGCATCCACCACGCCAGTGAAAACACAGGAAAAACGGTCAGTGCGACCCATTTCCAGCAGAGGTGAATTTCTACCCCAGGGAATTTTGCTCCTATAGATGTTATGAGGACAGTGCATCTTTAAATGTCATTTAATCCTTGGAGTACATTGAGTTGAGTCCAAGTACATATATTATTTTTATGCGCTTACTGATTAACATCCATATTGTATTACCTGCACAATGTCTACATGAAAACGTAATGCAATTATTTATGAAAAACACATGCCAGGCCACAGGCTCATATAACTACACAGACACACAAATTCAGTAAATCAGCATTCAAAAATTGCTCTTTATATTTTGATAAAGCTGCCCAACATTCTTGATCTCACATGTTGGAACAAAAAGATTACTTATAATCTTATCAGATACTTGATCATCTGATAACTGATCAAAAGAAAAGTTTCAAACTCATAAACTGTGTTCAACTTTTTTTTTGAGCATCCATAATTTATTAGTGCAGTATTGATAATACTCAGGATTCCAGTAACGATTTTGCACTAGTGTTTTAATCTGCTTGATCTACAGAAGTAGGACGAAGAGAGATGCATTTTCCTTTTTTTTCTTCCTTCGATCTTGATGAATTGTATGCATTAACAGGAAAAGGTCAACCATTTCCTTTCCTGTGCTTTACTATTGTTCTCTAGCTGTGGGGTGACTACAGCTAGACCCTTCCTCTTCCCTTATAGTGCAGTGTCTCCAGAGAGATCTGGGATTGTCCTATGCACTCAATTTCCAAAACCCCCCATATACAATTTCCAGATAACAGAGATCTATACTGTCATGCCAAATAAAACTGGAAACTTAAATAAGTGAAAGTAGTTTCTAGCGAACCACAGTTCAGGCCGCCTTTTCATAACTCAAATGCCTTTTGCTGGTATAACCCAATTAAATTCTCGTAAAATGACACAGTCACATGCTTACTACCAACATGGTCTTGCAGAGTGAGGCCCACTCTGTCTCAATGAGAAACTCGTGTTCAGGCCAAATGTATTTCCATATCTACTCTTCGCAGAATCTCACTGTCACTGTTTTGCTCATTCAACTCTCTACAGCCCATATGTGTGATTAATTTTATTGGATTCAGTCAAACTGTTAGTGAAGTGAAACACATTCAAGATGTAAAAGTGATGGAAGGCTGTCGCATGCTAAACTGCCTTTTGGCAATATATACTCTTCTACTGAAGTACTACATATATTTCTATTGGCTGAATGGTCAAAGGGATAGAAATAAGAGGCAATGGAATTAGAAGGTGGACTCAAAAAGTAAACACAAGTAAATGGAACATAAAGAACTCAAAGCATATGGTGCTTACTAATGGCTGCAATGTTTCAGCATGACTTTGGAGGAATCAAAACTTATTGTCAGTAATAATACTAAAATGAGCATACTCGGTACTGCAAAAGACATTTATCAGCTCAAGCACATATAATTAATATTACATAAAGTACCTGCCATTAATACACAGATGATCAATGCAGCACTTAGTAATTCATTGTTGGTCACTTGGTGCACCTCACCTGATTCTTCACATCTAGCTTAAGGCAAGGGCGACCACCGTTATATGACTTCTCCCGGAGCCACTTGGATCTGATCTGCATTCCACTTCCACAGGATTTGCTGCATGCCGACCAATTTGACCAGTCGCTCAGCTTGCAGTCGGATGGGCATGGTAAACTGCAAGGCTCTTCAATATACCCTAATTGATATCATTAAAAGAAAAATATAATTCATTTAGTGGTTTAAAACTGCACCTCGAGCTACTCTAAAAGCTTGCCACATTCATTTTAAAGTAGCTCTACATCTCAGGTTGCATCATGGAAACTTGAGCTTCTCTGAGCTCCCACTGTCACAGAAGATTAGTATTATTTAAAGATACAATAAAAAGCCAAGTTAATATATTTTTTTGCTAATGATTCAGACATAATCATATAAACTGGACCAAAGCATAACTAATATATAATTCATGTTATCTATACCAAAATACCAAAATAGCTGATCCATTGATAGGGAACAAGATATGTAAAATGGCCCAGAATTTGCGGTCAGCGGTGAAGCAAAGGCCCCAAAGTAAGGTTCGCACAAAGGTCTCACAATCTCTTTTGCGAGAATTTTGGGTTTTCCGATGCGTAATTAAAATCAACAGAAGTTAATGGGGATGCCCAGCAAAGAGCTGCTGTGACGTCAACAAGCTGTCTGAGCAGCCAATCAAAATGTAGAATTCTCACAGACAGCAAACCAGGAAGTGGATAAGCACCTTTGATTCTAACTTTTCAAAAATGTTAGAGAGCAAAACAAAGATTGGGGCTCTCACATGGGGAAAAGGAAAACCTGAAATAAAGATAAACAAACTTTAAAATGGACAAATTTGACATTCCACGAAATTAATATTAGTTTTTCATGGCCATGACCTTTGTTTGGCAATCAATACACTGTTAAAACCACAATTACACCTGATCCAAAATGGTCTAACTTTTAATGGGGTATTTAACAGCGTAATTACTGCGGAAGAGCCGGAATATTCATCCGTTTTCATGATTTGAGCACTTGTACTGATTGCTGGCTCTGTGAGTGGCGGTGGGCACAGTGCAGCCTGTAGAGGAGCAGTGAATAACAGACCGCACCCTCAGGATTTCTGTGTTAGGCTGCGCTTGCGCTAAATCCTCAAGTTGCAGTCAGTTTCAAGGGTGAAATGACGACGAATGCTGACAGTTTGCCATCATTAGGATCGCAAATTCTGGGCTAGTATAAAATTAAGAAGTTAGATTGAAAGATCAGCTCAAAGGTTTTTGTTTTTATGTGCATTTTATGATATTAGACTTGGTGATGAAATATACTTTGAAAACAACATAAAAAAGATTGATCCGAGAGTTAAATTATGAAGACAGGTTGCTTAGATTGGGCCTGCATTCTCTTAATTAAGGGGTGATCTAATTGAGGTATCTAAGCTGGGAACACCACCACCTCCACGTTCTCCTCCAAGTCACACATCCTGACTTGGAAGTATATCGCCGTTCCATCATCATTGCTGGGTTAATATCCTGGAACTCCCTCCCTAACAGCACTGTGGGAGTACCTTCACCACACGGACTGCAACGGTTCAAGAAGGCGGCTCACCACCATCTTCTCAAGAGCAATTAGGGATGGGCAATAAATGCTGGCCTTGAATGAATTAAAAAAATGATTTAAGGAGTTAATAGGTTAGATAGAAAGAAATAGCCACTGGTGGGAGAGTGTAGAACAAGAGGGTACAACATTAAAATTAGAACTAGGCCAGTCAGGGGTGATAGAAACATAGAAAAATAGAAAATAGATGCATGAGTAGGCCATTCGGCCCTTCGAGCCTGCACCACCAGAAAGCACTGTCAGAAAGCACTTCTTCATACAAAGGGTAGCGTAAGTCTGGAAATCTCTTCCCCAAAAAGCTGTCGAGGCGATGTGAATTGATAATTCCAACAGTGAGATTGACTGATCTTTGTTAGGCAAGGGGATTAAGGGTTACAGAAACAGCGGGGGATAGATGGAGTTAGAATTCAAATCAGCCATAATCCAATTGAATGGCAGACAGGCTCGAGGGACAAAATGGTCTAATAAGAACATAAGAAGATAAGAAATAGGAGCAGGAGTAAGCCATTTGGCGCTTCGAGTCTGCTCCGCCATTCAATAAGATCCTGGCTGATCTGATCTTGGCCTCAACTCGACTTCCCTGCTCGCTCCCCATAACCCTTGACTTCCTTATCATTCAAAAATCTGTCTATCTTTACCTTAAATATATTCAATGATCCAGCCTCTACAGCTCTACGGGGTAGAGAATTGTAAAGATTCACGACCCTCAGAGAGAAGAAATTCCTCCTCATTTCCATTTTAAATGGGCGGCCCCTTATTCTGAAACTAGGCTCCCTAGTTTTAGATTCACCCACGAGGGAATCCTTTTTGCATTTACCTTGTCAAGCCCTCTCAGAATCTTATACGTTTCAATAAGATCAGCTCTCAGTCTTCTAAACTCCAATGAGTTTAGGCCCAACCTGCTAAACCTTTCTTCATAAGACAACCCATTCAACTCAGGAATCAACCTCGTGAACCTTCTTTAAACTGCAGCCAATGCAAGTATATCCCTCCTTAAATAAGGAGACCAAAACTGTGTGCAGTACTCCAGGTGTGGTCTCACCAATGCCCTGTACAGTTGTAGCAGAACTTTCCTACTTTTATACTCCATCCCCTTTGCAATAAAGGCAAACATTCCATTTGCCTTCCTGATTACTTGCTATACCTGCATGCTAACATTTTGTGTTTCACGTACAAGACCCCCAGATCCCTCTGTATTGCAGCATTTTGTAATCTCTCCCAATTTAAATAATAATTTGCTTTTTTATTTTTCCTACCAAAGTGGATAACCTCACATTTTCCCACACGATACTCCATCTGCCAAATTTTTGCTCACTCACTTAGCCTGTCTATATCCCTTTGTAGATTCTTTGTGTCCCCCACACAATTTGCTTTCCCATCTATCTTTGTTTAATTAGAAAATTTGGCTACATTACACTCGGTCCCTTCATCCAAGTCATTAATATAGATTGTAAATAGTTGAGGCAACAGCACTGATCCCTGCGGCACCCCACTAGTTACTGTTTGTCAACCTGAAAATGAACCATTTATCCCGACTCTCTTTTTTTCTGTTTGTTAGCCAATCCTCTATCCATGCTAATATATTACCCCCAACACCGTGAGCTCTTACCTTGTGCCTTTTATGTGGCACCTTATCGAATGTCTTCTGGAAATTCAAATACATGACATCTACTGGTTCCCCTTTATCCACTCTGCTCATTACATCCTCAAAAAACTCCAGTAATTTTGTCAAACATGATTTCCCTTTCCTAAACCCATGATGACTCTGCTTGACTGCATTATGATTTTCTAAATGTCCGGCTACTACTTCCTCAACAATGGACTCCAGCATTTTCTCAAGAACAAATGTTATGCTAACTGGTCAACAGTTTCCTGCTTTCGGTTTCCCTCCTTTCTTAAATAGGGGCGTTACAATTGCAATTTTCCAATCCACTGGGACCTCTTCAGAATCCACGGAAGTTTGGTAGATTACAACTAATGCATCCACTATCTCTGCAGCCACTTCTTTTAAGACCCTAGGATGCAGGCCATCAGGTCCGGGGGACTTGTCCACCTTTCGTTCCATTAGTTTGCCCAGTACTTTTACTCTAGTGATAGTGATTGTTTTAAGTTCCCCCCTCCCCTTCTTGTTCCTATGTTCCTAAACTCAGAAATAAATTCCAATCAAAATCCAGTAAGTAAATTAGAATGGAACCCACAAGTAGTATTTTGTTTCTCTTACTCTTTTCTGACTATGAAATGATGATAATTAAAATAATTTTCACATAGCAGTAGTCTAATTCCACAGCAATAAAAGCCTAAATTTTCAAATGATTTAAATCACAACTCTTGCTTTTGAATGCCTTGGCCAAGTAGTAGAGATATATATCTTACTTGAGTATCTTGCATTGGTACATTGTTTTTTTTTTACTTGTTCTCAGGATGTGGCAATGCAGGCAGGGCTGCATTTAGGGCCCATCTTCAGCTGTCCTGAGAAGGTGGTGATGGGCCTAGTTCTTGAAGTTCTACAGTTCCTGTGGTGATGGTGCTCCCACAATAGTGTTTGGCAGAGAATCCCAGGATACTGACGCAGTGGGGATGAAGGAAATGTGATAAATTTCCAATTCAGGTTGTTCAATGACTTGAAGATGAACTTGGATGTGATGCTGTTCCCTGGACATGTCTGCTCTTAGACAGCATATAAGAAGGCCATTCGATCCATCGTGTCTATGCCAGCTGTATGCCAGGGCAATCGAAAACTAATTGCACTGTGCTGTTCTGCCATTATAATGTTCCCAATGTTGGGGAAGTCCAGAACCAGGGGTCACAGTCTAAGGATAAGGGGTAAGCCATTTAGGACCGAGATGAGGAGAAACTTCTTCACCCAAAGAGTGGTGAACCTGTGGAATTCTCTACCACAGAAAGTAGTTGAGGCCAATTCACTAAATATATTCAAAAGGGAGTTAGATGAAGTCCTTGCTACTAGGGGGAATCAAGGGGTATGGCGAGAAAGCAGGAAGGGGGTACTGAAGTTGCATGTTCAGCCATGAACTCATTGAATGGCGGTGCAGGCTAGAAGGGCTGAATGGCCGACTCCTGCAACTATTTTCTATGTTTCTATGTTTCTATTACAGTTATGCATCTTCGCCTGCTTCAAATATTTATCCATTTTTCTTCTAAAAGATGCACTGGTCTCTGCCTCAACCACTTCTTGTGGCAAACCATTCCATGCTCTAACAACCCTCTTGGTAAAGAGATTTCCCCTAATTTCTCTCCTCACTCTTTTAATAAAAATTTAAATGGATGACCCCTGGTCACTGACAGAGGAAATAGTCTTTTCCAAATTACTCAAACAAAACATCTAGTAAATCTCCGCTAGCATCATCTACTCTGGTGGAAATAGACCCAGCATTTTAAGTCATTCCCATTACTATAGTTTCTCATCCCTAGCATCAACCTAGTGAATCTATAATGTATATTTTCTTTGGTTTAATGGCCAAAGAGAACATAATTTATTGACTTGAATGATATGGACCTGAACATTGTTGAATCATTAGCGAACATACCCACTCTTAGCTTTATGATGGGGAAAAGGTCATGGATGAAGCAGGTGAAATGGTGGGACTGAGAATGCTTCCCTTAGGAGCTCATGCAGTGATGTCCTGGGTCTGCAATGATTGGCCCCGAACAACCATGACTAGCAGCTTATGTATTACTGGCGAGTAACATAGAAAATAGGTGCAGGAATAGGCCATTCGGCCCTTCGAGCCTGCACCACCATTCAATAAGATCATGGCTAATCATTCCCTCAGTGCCCCTTTCCTGCTTTCTCTCCATACCCCTTGATCCCCTTAGCCGTAAGGGCCACATCCCTCTTGAATATATCCAATGAACTGGCATCAACATCTCTCTGCGGCAGGGAATTCCACAGGTTAACAACTCTCTGAGTGAAGAAGTTTCTCCTCATCTCAATCCTAAATGGCCAACCCCTTATCCTAAGACCGTGTCCCCTGGTTCTGGACTTCCCCAACATCGGGAACATTCCACCCGCATCTAACCTGTCCCATCCTGTCAGAATCTTATATGTTTCTATGCTATCCCCTCTCATCCTTCTAAACTCCAATGTATAAAGGGCCCAGTTGATCCAGTCTCTCCTCATATGTCAGTCCAGCCATCCCGGGAATCAGTCATGTGAATCTTCGCTGCACTCCTTTAATAGCAAGAACATCCTTCCTCAGATTAGGAAATCAAAACTGACCACAATATTCCAGGTGAGGCCTCACCAAGGCCCTGTACAACTGCAGTAAGACTTCCCTGCTCCTAATACTCAAGTCCCCTAGAAGTGAAGGCCAACATACCATTTGCCTTCTGCACCGCCTACTATAGCTGTATGCCAACTTTCAATGACTGATGAACCATGACACCCAGGTCTCGTTATACCTCCTCTTTTCCTAATCTGCCGCCATTCAGATAATATTCTGTCTTCGCGTTTTTGCCCCCAAAGTGGATTTATCCACATTATACTGCATCTGCCACTCATTTTCCCACTCACCTAACCTGTCCAAGTCACCCTGCAGCCTCTTAACATCCCCCTCACAGCTCACACTGCCACCCAGTTTAGTGGCATCTGCAAACTTGGAGGTATTACACTCAATTCCTTCATCTAAATCATTGATGTATATTGTAAAGAGCTGGAGTCCCAGCACTGAGCCCTGCAGCACTCCACTAGTCACTGCCTGCCATTCTGAAAAGGATCCGTTTATCCCGACTCTCTGCTTCCTGCCTGCCAACCAGTTCTCTATCCACGTCAGTATATTACCCCCAATACCATGTGCTTTGATTTTGCACACCAATCTCTTGTGTGGGACCTTGTCAAAAGCCTTTTGAAAGCCCAAATACACCACATCCACTGGTTCTCCCTTGTCCACTCTACTAGTTACATCCTCAAAAAATTCCAGAAGATTTGTCAAGCATGATTTCCTTTTCATAAATCCATGCTGACTTGGACTGATCCTGTCACTGCTTTCCAAATGCGCTGCTATTTCATCCTTAATAATTGATTCCAACATTTTCCCCACTGACATCAGGCTAACCGGTCTATAATTATCCGCTTTCTCTCTCCCTCCCTTTTTAAAAAGTGGTGTTACATTAGCTACCCTCCAGTCCATAGGAATTGATCCAGAGTCGATAGACTGTTGGAAAATGATCACCAATGCATCCACTATTTCTAGGGCCACTTCCTTAAGTACTCTGGGATGCAGACTATCAGGCCCCGGGGATTTATCAGCCTTCAATCCCCTCAATTTCCCCAACACAATTTCCCACCTAATAAGGATATCCTTCAGTTCCTCCTTCTCACTAGACCCTCGGTCCCCTAGTACTTCCGGAAGGTTATTTGTGTCTTCCTTCGTGAAGACAGAACCAAAGTATTTGTTCAATTGGTCTGCCATTTATTTGTTTCCCATTATAAATTCACCTGAATCCGACTGCAAGGGACCTACATTTGTCTTCACTAATCTTTTTCTCTTCACATAGCTATAGAAGCTTTTGCAGTCAGTTTTTATGTTCCCGGCAAGCTTTTTTTCGTACTCTATTTTCCCCCTCTTAATTAAACCCTTTGTCCTCCTCTGTTGAATTCTAAATTTCTCCCAGTCCTCAGGTTTGCTGTTTTTTCTGGTCAATTTATATGCCTCTTCCTTGGATTTAACACGATCCTTAATTTCCCTTGTTAGCCACGGTTGAGCCACCTTCCCCGTTTTATTTTTTACTCCAGACAGGGATGTACAATTGCTGAAGTTCAACCATGTCGGTGTCACTTGATGGCACTATTGATGACACCCCTGCCACTTTACTTATGATTGGGAGGAAGCTGATAAGGCGGTTAGGGTTAGATTTACCCTCTTTTCTTATGGATAGGACATATCTGGGCAACATTCTACATTGTTGGGTAGATGCCAGTGTCATAGCAGTACTGAAACTTGTTGGCTAGCTTCTTTGCGATGCACCTTTAGTGCTCTTACTAGCTATAGAAGGTATTGGTGAGGCCACACCTGGAATACTGCGTGCAGTTTTGGTTTCCATATTTACGAAAGGATATACTTGCTTTGGTGGCAGTTCAGAGAAGGTTCACTAGGTTGATTCCGGGGATGAGGGTGTTGACTTATGAGGAAAGGTTGAGTAGGTTGGGCCTCTACTCATTGGAATTCAGAAGAATGAGAGATGATCTTATCGAAACGTATAAGATTATGAGGGGGCTTGACAAGGTGGGTGCAGAGAGAATGTTTCCACTGATAGGGAGACTAGAACTAGAGGGCATGATCTTAGAATAAGGGCCCGCCCATTTAAAACAGAGATGAGGAGAAATGTCTTCTCTCAGAAATGTTGTAAATCTGTGGAATTCACTGCCTCAGAGAGCTGTGGAAGCTGGGACATTGAATAAATTTAAGACAGAACTAGAGAGTTTCTTAAACGATAAGGGGATAAGGGGTTATGGGGAGCGGGTGGCGAAGTGGAGCTGAGTCCATGATCAGATCAGCCATGATCTTATTGAATGGCGGAGCAGGCTCGAGGGGCCATATGGCCTACTCCTGTTCCTATTTCTTATGTTCTTATGACCTTAAATATATAATAAAGCTCTTTTAAAAAATGATCTACATATTTACAAGAATTGACTATAATTTTGTTAAGATACTACAGTACTACAAGTCAGTCAACATTTAGAAATTTAGGTGACCCAATTTAAATGCCTACCTGTAAGAGGCCCACATTCAAATACATCTTTTATTACTCCAGATCTTGGTTTTGGTTCTAAGGTTTATAAGAGAAAACTGACTACACCTTATCTGTTTTATATGGTGATGAACAATCAGGAATACAACCTGTAATGTTCTACAGAATGAAATCCTCATTACCATATCATTAATATGAGATGACATTGTAACCTAAAATAACTATTTTCATTCCCTTATTACTCCAAAAGCCTTCATAAACACTTTACGTTTGTAATATTAAGCAATCTATGATATTAACCATAAAATTATCAACTCTGTAATTATTCAAAATTGTTATGAAAGGAATAGCAGATAACCTTGAAATCTCTTGGGTTCCTGCCAAAGAATGACTGACAGGCATAACACTGTTACAATCACAAATTGGATACACATCAGCATATTACGAACATTGGGTTTGATATAATTAGGACCTGTGTGCCATAGCAGTCACATTGAAATCGGATGTTTATATGTTTCATCCAAAACTCAGCTGCTCGTATCTTAACCCTCACCAAGTCCTGTTCGCCCTTCACCCCTCACCCCTATGCTCGTTGACCTACATTGGCTCCTGGTTTGGCAACACCTCAAATTTAAAATTGTCATCCTAGTGTTCAATTCCCTCCATGGCCTTGCCCCTCCCCATCTCTGCATCCTCCTCCAGCCCTACAACCCTTCTAGATTTCTGTGCTCATCCAGTTCTGACCTCTTCTGCACCTCTGATTTCCTTCGCCCTACCATTGCTGGCCATGCCTTCAACTGCCTCGGCCCCAAGCTCTGGAATTCCCTCCCTAAACCTTTCCAACTCACTACTCTCTCCTCCTTTAAGATGTTCCTTAAAACCTACCTCTTTGACCAAGCTTTTGGTCACTTGTCTCAGTATCTCATGTAGCTTAGTGTCAAATTCCTGCGAAGTGCCTTGGGACATTTTACTATGTTAAAGGTGCTATATAAATGCACATTATTGTTGTTATTATATCAAATGAGTTAACTTATTGGAGACAACCATTCACAACTTTTTTACAAGTCGCAAGAAGACTCGAGCACCAACATTACACTATTTCTGCAGATATCAATTGGTTTTACCTTTGCATCAGTGTAAACTAGGTATATAACTATCCAGTGCACATTTAGACAGAGCTATGAAACCATATTCAGAAAATAAAACTGCACACTATTGCAAAGCTAATTAAAACATATTCTCATCGATTGGGGCTTAGAGCTTTTGAACTTTATTTTCAGTAGTTTAATGATAACAGAGAGTAGAAACTCCTGACAGATCTCTCTAAACATTAAATCAGTCTGACAGCCCTGAACTCAGAGCATGTTCTATTGTCCCCTGATCAAAGCACGACCGCACTTTTCAAAGAATGAATGTAGATTTGCTACTTTAAAATCCGTTCTTCCTCAAAATTTGGAATTCTACTGTTATCCATTGCCAATCTATTTTAATTGTTGCAGGGGGATTTGAGACATGTAACATACACGTATAATGCATTGATATCGAATATCAGTAAATCAGATGCACAGCAATTTGAGCATAATGCTCAAACTAGTTCTTGATCTCTCTTAGAAATATGTCTCTAGAATATTTAAACTATTT
The DNA here is from genome assembly GCF_044704955.1 of Pristiophorus japonicus. Taxonomy (NCBI): domain Eukaryota; kingdom Metazoa; phylum Chordata; class Chondrichthyes; family Pristiophoridae; genus Pristiophorus; species Pristiophorus japonicus. The sequence continues at coordinate 65,598,103 of NC_091979.1, forward strand.
CAGGAACAGGGTGGTGCTTTGGTCAGCACAATGTCCTTTCATCTAAGTACCAGGGTTTGAATCCAGCTCAGATTCCCAGGGGAACATCAAATGTAACCCATTGTTATTTAATGCAGGCATACAACACTAAATTGCTCATAATTCAACACAACTTTGCACTGGACTGGAAATCTCCGAGACTAAAAGGGTGTCGAGCATGTGAAATGGAAAGAAAATTACACTGGTGCAGTAAAAGGATTACCTGCTGAAGTTTGGGGTTAAGCATATTGCTAGTGGAGAGTCGGTGTTTAATTTGCACTTGGCCATTTTATAGCTACCCTGGAATACTTGCTATCGATACTCTGCGACATATGTGGAAAAAACTGGTGTATTCTTTAGCATTCAAATCCCTCCCCTAATGGACACGAAACAATTACCTGGCACTCCACCCAAAGAAAATCTTAAATTACAATATTTACTAAATTCTGATCTTTAAGGACACAATTTGTACAGATCATTGTAATTTTAATCAGTATTGTAACATAACTGTGACGTACCAGAATTGCGACAAAGATTGGAGTTCACCAACTTCTTGTTTTGATCGTAGCAGGCTATGGCTAGATAACGTATACCCTGACCACAGACTTTGATATCTCCTTGAATCTTCATGCCAAGTTGAAGTGTCACCTTGTTTTCAGGAAGAATACAATCTGACCAATTTCCTTGTGGTTGACTGATAAATGTGTCACATGGGCAAGTCTTAGTCTCGACTAGTGGATCCTTGTGGCACTTCTCTTTCTTCTTACTTTTTCCTAATTGAACAAAAAAAACCTTACATTTTTAACTCCGTCCATAATTCATTTCTCTGATGCTGTTTGACAGTCATTTAGAGTGCAAAATATTTAACAATAACATTCATTCTTCACCAAAATGTATAAAACAATCAGCATCTCTGTGGGTGGAAGTCATAACCTGAGACATGTGATGAAATTCCAAACTAATAAATGACTTCTTATTCACATTTCATGATGTTTTGACCTTTTTTCCACTGAAAGTATTTGGAAAAAAGGATTTTTTTTAAATATTGATGTTTGAAAGCAAAATGTATTCACACCACTTAAAACAAAAGATACTGAAACGATGCATGGTTAAAATGCTAGTAAGTCAAGCTTTGATGTTATTTCCCCATATACTGTAAATAATATGCAATATATTAGTCTGCCTCGGTAATTAATAAATAGGATAACCCTTTTTCTGGGTACGCTCTAGTGCCTTTTAACTGGGAACAGAGACAGAAACAGTCAGTGAAATTTTAAACAGAAAGTTGTCAGCCTTTGGCCAGGCTTGAAAGGAGAATGCAAGAGGTTAGCGAGTAGTTGTTTTGTCTTAGTCAAGCGAGATAACTGACTGATATGGGGAAGTGTGTTCATTATTTTGTATGATCATGTGAAGACACTGTCAGAACTAAGTCAATCCAACCATGTCTGTTGTTTTGTATGTGCACTCACTGAGAAAAAGAGCAACTTAACAATTCATATCCCACCTCATCTTAGCAAGTGCTTATTCAGTCCGTCTTCAAGGAGATTGAAGAACACAAATGCAAAGAACACAAGTATCCAGCTCAGATCTCAAGGGGATACTACTATTACGTCTTTAGATTACACTATCAATGCAGTTAGATATTAGGCAGTAAAGTATACTCCTAAACTTAAGATGCTCATATTGCTTACTGGAACAACTAGCAAGATCATTTGTAAGGCAGGTCTCTAAACTTGTATCATACATGATACGTCCTTGTTATACAGTATAAATGCACACGAGATTGAGAGAAGGTCAGTTTGTGACCTGTCCTTTATTCCATTGCAGTCAAGTGATGGAAGTGGGTGGAGCTTCCCCTTTTATATCTGAAGGTCCAGGTTAGGAGTGTCTCCCACAAGTTCACCACCTCGTGGTAAATGTTCTCACAATGCACAACTTAGGTCAGATTATACATGGGTTACAATGCTGGTTGAATACATGACAATACATACCAGAGACTTGTCCAATATACAGTAAACACCTCAAATCACTGGAGAAATACCACCAACGCTGTCTCCACAAGATCCTGCAAATCCCCTGGGACGATAAACGCACCAACATCAGTGTTCTCAATCAGGTCATCCCCACCATCGAAGCACTGACCACACTCGACCAGCTCTGTTGGGCGGGCCACATCGTCCACATGCTCGACACAAGACTCCCAAAGCAAGCGCTGTACTCCGAACTCCTATACGGCAAGCGATCCCCAGGTGGGCAGAGGAAACATTTCAAGGACACCCTCAAAGCCTCCTTGATAAAGTGCAACATCCCCAACGACACCTGGGAATCCCTAGCCAAAGACTGCCCTAAGTGGAGGAAGAGCATCTGGGAGGGCGCTGAGCACCTCGAGTCTCGTTGCCGAGAGCACGCAGAAATCAAGCACAGGCAACGGAAGGAGTGTGCGGCAAACCAGACTCCCCACCCACCCTTTCCTTCAACGACTGTCTGTCCCACCTGTGACAGAGACTGTAATTCCTGTATTGGACTGAAGAGTCACCTGAGAACTCACTTTTAGAGTGGAAGCAAGTCTTCCTTGATTTCGAGGGACTGCCGATGATGATGTTACTGGATGAGGCCTGGTAATTCCGGTTGGAGGTAAAAGAAGAACTGGCATTCATTTCAAACAGAACCATTTACCCATTTTTTTTATAATGGGCCAGATTTTGCTGTAAAAGTAACGGTGAGGCTAACAGAACTTACCGCTATTTATGTGCAAATTGGAACGCAAATTCTGGTGACCGCACTTGCGCAGTTAAACACGGAAATCCAGAAGTTGCTGTCTGAGATACCTACTCCTCCAAAAGCTGTGAAAAAGCGACATCTCGCCATCTGACTCAACATAAAGTTGCTGTAATTACCTCAAAGACGGCCTGGATTTTGGGCTTTTTGGATTTCAGGGCGTTAATTGAGGCGGGGCAGTAAAGATTGCTGAAATTAGTTTGCGCCTTCGACTGCAAGTTTCAGCGAAAAAGTAAGTTGGAGGAGCGTTGGTGTTAAGTCAAACATTGCACAACGGACTTTGTGCGCCCGAGCCAAAACTTGTGTCGTTAAAGGAGGGTGCCATTTTGCGCATGCGTAGTGTTTTCTTTTCCTGTCGCAATGCAGGGCGCGGCAGCTTCCTGTGCGCATGCGCATGTAAACCACCCCACTTTAGTCACTTCTGCAGAGATGGAGGAGAAGGAGGGAAGGCAGCGTGCCAGGCACTTCAGCAATGAGATGAGTGAGGCCTTAGTCCATGCAGTGGAGAGGAGGTGATCCTCGCTCCATCTTGCTAGGGGAGCCAGACTACTCCCACCTGTATTTAAGAGGCTGTGGAGGGACATTTCACAGGAGGTCTCTGCTGCAGACACTGTGCCCAGAACTGGGATAGAATGTCAAAAAAAGTTCAACGACCTTACCAGATCCGTCAGGTTGAGCACCATTCACATTTACGTATGCCTCCTTTCCTTCTAACATGAATCTCACACACTATGTGAAGTCCTTTATGCATCTGGTCCCTCTCAAAAGTCTTGCTGTCTGTGGGGTGGGTTTCACAATGCATAAGAAAGATGAAGGTTTACTTCTGCACCCATTGCCTTCTAAAGATCGATGCACATGAACTCACTAATTTACATCCTTCCTCACAATACACTCCCACTGCTGACTCTCAGAAAGATCACCAGCAGCCCCTATGTTACATCCCTCTAACCTTCTAGCAATCGTTCACGAAGCTCATGCAACATCCAAACAAATTGAACAGAAGCCACTGGAACATTCACAGTCTCACCGATTGTATTATGGTAGGCACAACAGGAGAGTAATAACCCTTTCTGAACCCTTCCTATTTTTCTCTTTGCAGTTGAAGTACTCCCACACAGGAGGGCCAGCAGTGCACAGGCATGGGGCCACCTCAAATACTGGAACTAAATGATGTCGAGGAACGGGTGTCAGCTCTAATTGGAGTAGCAGCTCGGGCAGTTGCCGGGCGATACTGAGCCCCCTTTGGGTAATGAGGGTATGTAAATTGGTAGAGACTGAAGACACTGCATTGAGATGCATAATTAAGTGGCGGCGGCTCTTTAAATGAACATGTACAATGCCACCTTCCTCATGTCACCCTGCCCCCTCTCTTGCTGCTAACCAGAAGTATGTGTTTTTGACCTTGCAGAAGATCAGCCACAATCACGCCAGCCTTCCCGGGATGCATCAATCTCAGGTCATGGCGGTGATGATGAGGCAATGGACACAACCAATATTACTGAGCCGCAGAGCCAACCAGTTGCCCCGTCTCCACACCTGTCATCTGGCGGCAATTAGATTTTTGAGGGGTTTGAGTTTTCAGAGATTCCTGACCCCAATCGCCGACAGCAACGCAGTGCGAGAGGGCAATCTCACAGGCCAGCTCTCCGGTGGGTGAGTCAGCAAAGTCAGTCTGCTCAACGACAGGCAGACATGGAACTGCACTTGGTGGAAATGTCCAGGGAAAACACAGGAATGAACTGTGAGCTCATCGCAGAATTGGGTCGGATCCCAGAGAGCATTGACAAGCTTACAGCGAATGTTGCGGAGGCAGCATCATGGATTGTCAATGCGACTCAGGACACAGAGGCTGGTGGTCTTGAGCAATGACGGTGGCGTTCCAGAGTGTATGGCACGTGCCCTTGAGCACGTTACAGCATCGCACGAATTGCAGGCACTAACTACGCTTCAACTTGGTGATGTGATGCGGTCAATGACTGCTGCCATCCTCTCTAAGTCCCCACTGTCCAATGGGGAAAGGACAGTGCCGAAGCAGACCAGCAAGTTGTGGAGACATCATGCTCTGGATGCTGAGGCCCAACCCCGTCGGAGAGTGAGTGGCTCTCAGGAAATGGAAGGTGCTGTCCTACCTCAGGAAGATAGCATTCCGGCTCCCACCACTGACTCGCCAACCATGCACCATACACAGTTGACAACCCAGCCACCAGTGACTGCTTCCGCCGATGATGAATTCAAGCAGTCTAAAGCAGGGCCTTCCAGGCCAAGAGCTGATCCAGGGCATCCTCAGAAGCCTTCTGCATTGTCTGGCCCCCGCAACACAGCAGCCCTCGAGCAGACTTGCTCATGTGAAATTGTTCACATTGTAAATAGTTATATCTTAAGAAATTGTTCAGTTTGCATTGTGTTCATTTAATTTTGGTTTGTTGCGGGTGGGGGGGCATTGTTCATTATTGATGTTAATAAAAATGTATCTTGCACCTTTGCCATTGGTGCCTTGTGTCTCATTGCGGAGTTCAGTGTAGATGGCACAGAGTCGTGAGTCAAAGCTGCAACACCACCTTCCTCATTCAAGCAAACCGGTCAATGATGAACTGGCGATGTAAGGCTTTTGCTGCGGCCGCATCTCCATGCTGCCTCCGTTGTGTTTGTAGTGGATCCGCAATGGATTCCTCGCCAGGCTCGTCTTCCTCGTCCTCCTCCTTCTGCTGGGTTGGCCTGCCATCCCCACTGGCAATGCCTGGCCCCTCATGATGGTTACGTTGTGTAGCATGCAGCGCACCACAAAGAATTCTGAGACCTGTTGAGGGGAGTATTGAAGGCTGCCTCGAGAATGGTCCAGGCATCGAAAACGCTGCTTGAGCATGCCAATTGTTTGTTCGATGATGTTGCGGGTGGTTGCACAGCTGTCATTGTAGCACTGCTTGGCTTCTGTAGCAGGGTTCCAAATGGGGGTCATGAGCCAGGTGGCCAAGCTGTAACCTTTGTCCACAATCAGCCAGCCATGCTCTGGATGTTGTGTCTGAAACATTCGTGACATAGAAACATAGAAAATAGTTGCAGGAGTAGGCCATTCGGCCCTTCGAGCCTGCACCACCATTCAATAAGATCATGGCTGATCATTCATAAGAACATAAGAACATAAGAATTAGGAACAGGAGTAGGCCATCTAGCGACTCGAGCCTGCTCCGCCATTCAATAAGATCATGGCTGATCTGGCCGTGGACTCAGCTCTACTTACCCGCCTGCTCCCCGTAACCCTTAATTCCCTTATTGGTTTTAAAATCTATCTATCTGTGACTTGAATACATTCAATGAGCTCGCTTCAACTGCTTTCTTGGGCCGAGAATTCCACAGATTCACAACCACCTGGGAGAAGAAATTCCTTCTCAACTCAGTTTTAAATTGGCTCCCCCGTATTTTGAGGCTGTGCCCCCTAGTACTAGTCTCCCCAACCAGTGGAAACAACCTCTCCGCCTCTATCTTGTCTATCCCTTTCATGATTTTATATGTTTCTGTAAGATCACCCCTCATTCTTCTGAACTCCAACGAGTAAAGACCCAGTCTACTCAATCTATCATCATAAGGTAATCCCCTCATCTCCGGAATCAGCCTAGTGAATCGTCTCTGTACCTCCTCCAAAGCTAGTATATCCTTCCTTAAGAAAGGTGACCAAAACTGCACGCAGTACTCCAGGTGCGGCCTCACCAATACCCTATACAGTTGCAGCAGGACCTCCCTGCTTTTGTACTCCATCCCTCTCGCAATGAAGGCCAACATTCCATTCACCTTCCTGATTATCTGCTGCACCTGCAAACTAACTTTTTGGGATTCATGTACAAGGAAGGGCGGTCAGTCGTTGGTGTGCGTCAGCGCCCAGCTCGCGACTTTCCGTCTTCAGACCCTGCAGAAATACCTTTACGTCGAGCCCCCTCCTAGGTGGTGCGCTCTGGCGAGGTATTTCTTCCGCCAGCAGCGCGACCTCAATTATGACACGCAGCTCCTGTTTGTGAACCTGGAGGGTGCCAGGACCGCCCTCCGGGAGCTGCCTGTCTTTTACAGGGAACTCATCAGGGTCTGGAACAAAGTCTCCACCAAGCGCAGCTCTCCGCCGGCTGGAGTGGCGGCCGTCCTGCAGGAGCCGCTGCTCGGGAATCCGTACCTCCACGACCGAGGTTTTATGTGGCGGTCGGAAGAGAGGGCTGTGGCTGGTGAGGTGACCAGGGTCAGGGACCTGCTCGATGGTGGAGGAGCGGGCTGGATGGCGCCAGACACGCTGGCGCGGCGCCTAAACTCTGCCAACGTCCGCCACGCGGCCGATGCCATCGAGGCGCTAAAAACAGCTCTGGGCCCTGACTCCGTTAGGTGCATCGAGGAGGCTCAAGCACGTGGGGAGATCCCGTCCGAACTGACCCCCGTCCGGACGGAATTCCTCATCGGCGCCAAACCCCGGAACCTCCCTCGGGGGCCGGCGCCTCACAACTTAAGCCGCCTCGGGGAAATCCCCTCCGTGCCTTTCAGTTCCGCGCGGAGGGGTTTCCTGTACGGGCTGCTCCTGCACACTCTCAACTTTGCCATCCTCGCCGGCCGTCCGGACACGCCATGGCGTACCATCTTGCCGTCCGGAGGAGGCGGGGGTCCCCGATGGAGGGCACTCTACGCAGGGGTCCTCCCACTATTCATCGGGGACTTGGCCTGGAGGGTGGTGCACGGAGCAGTGCCGTGCAATAAATTTTTAAGCCGGTTCACGGACTCCCAGGCCGCCTGCAATTTCTGCGGTTTGGAGGAGTCCGTGTTCCATGTTTTTATTGAGTGCACGAGGTTGCAGCCCCTGTTCCATTATTTGAAGGGGCTGCTCCTGAAATTCTGGCTGCACTTCAGTCCCACTCTCCTGACCTTTGGGCACCCTGTGCGGAGGGGAGCGGGTAGGTCCGAAGGCCTCCTCGTAGGACTGCTCCTGGGCACGGCCAAGGGTGCCATCAGCCGGTCCAGGCAGCGGGTGGTCGAGGGGGTCATTCAACCTGACTGCCTGCCTCTCTTCCGCTCTTACATCCGGTCCAGGGTGTCCTTGGAGATGGAGCACGCGGTGTCCACCGGTACGCTCGCGGCCTTCCGCGAGAGGTGGGCACCGGAGGGACTGGAGTGCATCATCACGCCCGGCAACCAAATTTTAATTCGATTTTACGTTTTAAAGTTTAATTTGTTTTCATTGCCGGTGCTTTTAGTGTCCCCCTCCCCTTTTATAGGGGGCACTGGAAAAATGTGATTTTAGCACCCCAAAAAAAAACAAAAAAAAAAGGAAAAAAAAAAGGGGCCTTGAAAATGTCTGCTGTGTCACCCAGGCGGGTGGCATGGTTTTAATGTTTATGTTTATTTTCAGGTAAACTCAAAAGAGTTTCATGCACAAAGACCCCCAGGTCCCTCTGCACCTCAGCATGTTGTAATTTCTCCACATTCAAATAATATTCCCTTTTACTGTTTTTTTTCCCAAGGTGGATGACCTCACAATTTCCGACATTGTATTCCATCTGCCAAACCTTAAGCCCATTCACTTAACCTATCCAAATCTCTTTGCAGTCTCTCTGTGTCCTCTACACAACCCGCTTTCCCACTAATCTTTGTGACATCTGCAAATTTTGTTACACTACATTCTGTCCCTTCTTCAAGGTCATCTATGTATATTGTAAACAGTTGTGGTCTCAGCACCGATCCCTGTGGCACACCACTAACCAGCGATTTCCAACACGAAAAGGACCCATTTATCCCGACTCTCTGCTTTCTGTTAGACAGCCAATTCTCGATCCATGCTAATACATTTCCTCTGACTCCGCGTATCTCTACCTTCTGCAGTAACCTTTTGTGTGGCACCTGATCGAATGCCTTTTGGAAATCTAAATACACCACATCCATCGGTACACCTCTATCCACCATGCTCGTTATATCCTCAAAGAATTCCAGTGAATTAGTTAAACATGATTTCCCCTTCATGAATCCATGCTGCGTCTGCGTCTTCATCCTCAGTACCCCTTTCTTGCTTTCTCTCCATACCCCTTGATCCCTTTGGCCATAAGGACCATATCTAACTCCCTCTTGAATATATCTAACAAACTGGCATCAACAACTCTCTGTGGGAGAGAATTCCACAGGTTAACAACTCTCTGAGTGAAGAAGTTTCTCCTCATCTCGATCCTAAATGGCTTACCCCTTATCCTAAGACTGTGACCCCGGTTCTGGGCTTCCCCAACATCGGGAACATTCTTCCTGCATCTAACCTGTCCAATCCCATCAGAATTTTATATGTTTCTATGAAATCCCCTCTCATTCTTCGAAACTCCAGTGAATACAGGCCAAGTCGATCCAGTCTTTCCTCATATGTCAGTCCTGCCATCCCGGGAATCAGTATCGTGAACCTTCACTGCACTCCCTCAACAGCAAGAACATCCTTCCTCAGATTAGGAAACCAAAACTGAACACAATATTCCAGGTGAGGCCTCACCAAGGCCCTGTACAACTGCAGTAAGACCTGCTCCTATACTCAAATTCCCTAACATGCCATTTGCCTTCTTCACGGTCTGCTGCACTTGCATGCCAACCTTCAATGACTGATGTACCATGACTCCCAGGTCTCGTTACACCTCCCCTTTTCCTAATCTGCTGCCATTCAGATAATATTCTGCCTTCATGTTTTTGCCACCAAAGTTTATAACCTCACATTTATCCACATTACACTGCATCTGCCATACATTTGCCCACTCACCTAACCTGTCCAAGTCACCCTGCAGCCTCTTAGCATCCCCCTCACAACTCACACCGCCACTCAGATTAGTGTCATCTGCAAACTTGGAGATATTACATTCAATTCCTTCCTCTAAATCATTGATGTATATTGTAAATAGCTGGGGTCCCAGCACTGAACTCTGCGGCACCCCACTAGTCATTGCCTGCCATTCTGAAAAAGACCCGTTTACTCCGACTCTCTGCTTCCTGTCTGCCAAACAGTTCTCTATCCACGTCAATACATTACCTCCAATACCATGTGCTTTAATTTTGCACACTATCTCTTGTGTGGGACCTTGTCAAAAGCCTTTTGAAAGTCCAACTACACCACATCCACTGGTTCTCCCTTGTCCACTCTACTAATTACATCCTCAAAAAATTCTAGAAGATTTGTCAAGCATGATTTCCCTTTCATAAATCCATGCTGATTTGGATTGATCCTGTCACTGCTTTCCAAACGCGCTACTATTTCATCTTTGATAATTGATTCTAGCATTTTTCCCACCACCGATGTCAGGCTAACCGGTCTATAATTCCCCGTTTTCTCTCTCCCTCCTTTTTAAAAAAGTGGTTTTACATTAGCTACCCTCCAGTCCATGCAAGATGAAACCTCCATGTCTACTCCCTGCATAGTGGGCATGCACTGTGAGGATGCGCTGTGTGTGGTCGCAGACCAGCTGTACATTTAGGGAGTGGTATCGTTTTTGGTTTCTGAAGATCACTGCATTGTGTAATGGTTCTCACAAGGCAACGTGTGTGTTGTCAATGGCTCCTTGAAACTTAGGGAAGTCTACAATTCTTCCAAATCCTAAAGCCCTCTCATTCTGGCTGTCCCTGTACATTTGGAACTTTATCATAGAATCGTAGAAATTTACAGCATGGAAGGAGGCCATTTTGGCCCATTGTGTCCGCATCGGCCAACCAAGAGCTATCCAGCCTAATCCAACCTTCCAGCTCTTGATCCGTAGCCCAGTAGGTTACAGCACTTTAAGTGCACATCCAAGTATTTTTTTAAATGTGATGAGGGTTTCTGCCTCTACCATCCTTTCAGGCAGTGAGTTCCAGACACCCACCACCCTCTGGGTGAAGAAAGTTTGCCTCATTTCTCCTCTAAACCCCCCCACCCCCCCCACATTACATTAAATCTATGCCCCCTGGTTGTTGATCACTCCGCCAAGGGAAACAGATCCTTCCTGTCCACTCTATCCAGGCCCCTCATAATTTTATACACCTCAATCAGGTCTCCCCTCAGCCTCCTCTGTTTCAAAGAAAACAGACCCAGCATCTCCAATCTTTCCTCATAGCCAAAATTCTCCAGTCCAGGCAACATTCTTATAAATCTCCTCTGCACTCTTTCCAGTGCAATCTCAAGATTTATAAAGTCCATTCTGCATGTGTACAGTGCCCTTGTAACCTGGCAAATGCTGCAATGTGCAGGTTGCTGAGAGATGCTGCATATGTCCCCTGCTGCTGCTGGAAGGAGCCGGAGGCATAGCACACCATTACCACAGTCACCTTCACCTCAACGGGCAGTGCAGTCCTGTTACTGCTGGTAAGCAGTAGGTCTGCCTGTAGGAGCTGGCATATCTCTGTCAGCACTTCTTTTCAGAAGTGCAACTTTCTAAAGCACTGCGCCTCAGAGATCTGGAGATATGAGCGATGTTCCCTGTAAACCCATGGGAGGTAAAGCCTCCTCCCCACATGTCTACGACCTTTTAGAATACATGGCCCAACATGGCCAGGAACCCTTCTTCCAGTTTGAAGCCGCCTGCCAAGCAACCAGCATGATACGCTGGCGAACTAGTATTGCTCCATTGACATCTCTCACCAACCTTATAAGCAAAGTGTCATGGCACATAAAAGTGCCATTTGCAACTCGAAGCCTCACGTAGCATTCTGTGCGCAACCGTAGCAGTCACTGACAACTGCGGTATAAGATCCTCCGGCCTCCGTTTAAATATGCTGCCAATAGCACCTGCTGCTCCCTGGGACAGTCTGTTTTTTTCAGGTGTTTCCTGAGATGGTGGTAAATGAGGCGTGAAGGCCTATAGTTCCATCCGGGGCGCCAGCACGGCCTTGCATGACGATTGACGTCATAATCACACTGAAAACGGAGGGCGGGGCGGTAAGTTTTTGCGCTGGCACAAATCAATAGTCGAATCTTATGGTCGGGCGCTAAATCCTGGATGCCCGGCACAAAACCCAAAAATAGCATTTAACGCCCCGCCAGAGAGCTAACCGAGGCACAAATTAGTCGAAAATCCAGCCTATGGACTAAATTTGCCAAAGAAGTTAGGCTTGGCCATTCCAGTCTATGTAACCTTTTAGCAGTGTGGTACATCTTAATTACTGCAAACAACCTCTCGGGGATTGAAAACTAACTTTTACAAGTTTATAGTCTCATTCCTTCAGTTTTTAATTATTGTTGGAGATTTTTTTTTAATAACTTAAATTAAAAAAATGTTGTTTAACTTTTTCTTTCTGTCTCTTATCTCTTTCTCTGAATCCAATATTCCTTTCCCTCTCTTTATTTTGCATTCTGTACCTGATTTGACATTGAATTCACCATTCTAATTGACACTTCCTAGTTCAGACTATGCGCTGCTTATTAACGATTCGTTAATCTGATTGGTTAAGGAGATACACCATTGCTTGCTCTGTTCACACAGGTCCCAGATATCTTGTAGAGGATGCTGTGCTTTTTGGATGATAGGAATTTGCCATGCAAAAGCCGATAGAAAGTCTATGGTCAACGGTAAGTACAAGTGTAATGCATCGCTCAGAGCAAGATTTAGCCCATTATGAATAAAGTATTCCTGTCACCTGTTTGCTAATGTGTAACAAGATTAACTGTAACAGAATCATAGAATATTGCTGCTTTTTGGCCCACATGGGATATCTAGTTTAGCCATACTCTCTTGCTCACTTCCCATACTCAATACTCTTCATTTTAGAACAACTTTTTAAAACACTTATGGGCTCTGCTTCAATAGCCATTTTTGGCAAATAAATCTGTATTCTAACCATTTTCTATGCAAATAAATTATTTCTAACCTCCCCTTTCATTCTTTTTGTGAATATTAAAATGTTTTGCCCACTTCTTACTCTCTCACCAAACAATGAAAACAATCTACATCATCATAACCTTAACATTCTCTATCAAGTCGCTCCTCAACCCTCTCAGCTCCAATAAAAACGTCATAAATTCTACAGTCTGTCTTCATAACAGTAGCCTCTCATTCCTTGAACATGCTAGTGAATCTGCACATTTTCCATTGCTTTTGTATATTTTCTAATGTGGTATGCAAATAACACAACAAAAATGGCATAACTGAGGCCCTCTACAAGTTTAACATTACCTCATAGCTTTTGCTTTCTGCACCTCCACATACCAAACCAAGAATTTGATTTGTCTTGTTTACTGCCTTATCTATGTGTATGGCTCAGGGACAGGAGGATGTTACTGTGAGTCAGGAAGGTACGGGGACCCAGGATGCAGTGATGGAGGAGCCTCAGCCCTTATCCAACAGGTACGAGATACTTGCTACCTGTATGGATGAGGAAAAAGATTGCAGGGAGGATGGGCAAACTGACGGTGGCACTGTGGTACAGGGGACCATCCAAGTGGGGGGAGAAGGAAGGAATGTGGTAGTGGTAGGGGACAGTATAGTCAGGGGGATAGATACTATTCTCTAAGCTGTGACAAGGAGTTCTGGAGGTTGTATTGTCTGCCAGGATTAAGGATATCTCCTCGCGGCTGGAGAAGAACTTGGAGTGGGAGGGGGCAGGATCCAGTTGTCGTGGTCCACGTAGGAACCAATGACATTGGTAGAACTAAGAATGAGATTCTGCTGAGGGAGTTTGAGGAGCAGAACGGATCAGAGAGTTAAATGCGTGGCTCAAAGAGTGGTGTGGGAAAAAGGAGTTTCAATTCCTGGAGTACTGGCACCAGTACTGGGGAAAGAGGGAGCTGTTCGTTGGGACGGGCTCCACTTAAACCGGGCTTGGACCAGTGCCTGGCGAATCAAATTATTGGGGCTGTAGATAGGGCTTTAAACTAAAAATGGGGGGGAGGGGGGGAGGGGGGGGTGCGGTCAGATGAGGGGAAATTTAGAAATCTAAAGAGGAAGGTCAATGCAATAGGGCAGTGTAGCGATTTGGTTAAAAATAAACAGTGTGACAGGAAGGGATAGAAAGTTTAATGGTAGCAATGCAGCAGAGAATAAGGTCAAAGCAGGGAATAATGGTAAAAACTTTAAATTAAAAGCTCTTTATCTGAATGCATGAAGTATTCATAACAAGATAGATGAACTAGTGGCATAAATAGAGATAAAAAGGTCTGATCAAATAGTCATTACAGAGACATGATTGCAAGGTGACCAAAGTTGGGAACTAAATGTTTCAGGGTACTTGACGTTTTGAAAAGACAGGCAGAATGGAAAAGGAGGGGGGATAGCCCTGATAATAAAGGATGGCATAATGACAATAGAGAGAAAGGATCTCGGCTCGCAAGATCAGGAAGTAGAATCGGTATGGGTGGAGGTAAGGAATAACAAGGAGCAGAAAAAACTGGTGGGAGCAGTATATAGGCCTCCTAACAGTAGCTATACCATTGGACAGAATATTAATCAAGAAATAGTAGGAGCCTGTAACAAAGGTAATGCATTAATTGTGGGGACTTTAATCTTCATATAGACGAGACTAAATCAAATTGGCAAAGGTAGCCTGGAGATGGAGTTCATGGAACAATACATCATGGAACCAAACAGGGATCTCGTTTTATGTAGTGAGATAGGGTTCATTAGCACTCTCATAGTAAGGGATCCTCTGGGGCAGAGTGGTCATAATATGATAGAATGTCACATTACGTTTGAGAGTGACTTACCTAAGTCTGACACCAGAGTCTGAAACTTAAATAAAGCCAATTACATAGGTATGAAGGTCAAGTTGGCTGAGGTAGATTGGAAAAATAGATTAAAAGGTATGACAGTCGATAAGCAGTGGCAAGCGTTTGAAGAAATATTTCATAACCTTCAACAAAAATACATTCCATTGAGAAACAAAACCTCCACAAGAAAAGTGATCCATCTGTGGCTAACTAAAGAAGTTAAGGATAGCATTAGATTGAAATAAGAAGCTTATAATGTTGCGAAGAATAGTGGTAAGCCTGAGGATTGAGAGAGTTTCAGAAACCAGCAAAGGATGACTAAAAAATGGATAAAACAGGAAAAAATAGAATGAGAGAAAACTACCAAGAAATATAAAAACAGATTGTAAAAGCTTCTACAAGTATGTAAAAGGGAAGAGAGTAACAAAAGTAAACATTGGTCCCTCAGAGGCTGAGGCAGGAGAAATTATTATGGGGAATAAGGAAATGGCAGAAACATTAAACAAATATTTTGTATCTGTCTTCACAGTAGAAGATGCAAAAAGCATACCTAAAATGGTGGTGAACCAAAAGTCTAATGAGGGTGAGGAACTTAACGTAATTAATATCAGTAGATAAAAAGTACTGGAGAAACTAATGGGACTAAAAGCCAACAAATCCCCTGGATGTAACGACCTACATCCTGGGGTTCTAAAAGAGGTGGCTGCAGAGAAAGTGGATGCATTGGTTTTGATCTTCCAAAATTCCCTAGATTCTAGAACAGACCCAGCGGATTGGAAGATAGCAAATGTAACACCGTATTCAAGAAAAGAGGGAAAGAGAAAACAGGGAACTACAGGCCAATTAGCCTGACATCATTCATCAGGAAAATACTGGAATCCATTGTTAAGGAAGTGATATCAGGGCACTTAGAAAATCAAAACATGATTAGGCAGAGTCAACATGGTTTTATGAAAGGGAAATCGTGTTTGACATACTTATTGATTTTTAAAGATGTAACTGGCAGGTAAAAAAAGGAGAACCAGTGGATATGGTATATTTGGATTTCCAAAAGGCATTTGATAAGGTGCCACATAAAATGTTATTGCACAAGATAAGTGCTCATGGGATTGGAGGTAATGTATCAGCATGGATAGAGGATTGGTTAACAGAAAACAGAGAGTTGTAAATCTTTGGAATTCTCTGCCCTAGAGAGCTGTGGATGCTGAGTCACTGAATATATTCAAGGCTGAGCTAGATAGATTTTTGGAGTCCAGAGGAATCAAGGGATATGGAGATCAGGTGGGAAATTGGAGTTGAGGTCGATGATCAGCCATGATCTTATTGAAGGGCGGAGCAGGCTCGAGGGGCCATATGGCCTGCACATTAAGATCCTTTTGGTCTTCTACGCCAAGTAATTTTTTAACATTTAAGGTTATTTCCTTTCTCTCAAAACATAGAAACATACAGAATAGGTGCAGGAGTAGGCCATTCGGCCCTTCGAGCCTGCACCACCATTCAATAAGATCATGGCTGATTATTCATCTCAGTACCCCTTTCCTGCTTTCTCTCCATACCCCTTGATCCCCTTAGCCGTAAAGGCCATATCTAAATCCCTCTTGAAAATATCCAATGAACTGGCATCAACAACTCTCTGCGGTAGGGAATTCCACAGGTTAACAACTCTCTCAGTCCTAAATAGCTTTCCCCTTATCCTTAGCCTATGTCCCCTGGTTCTGGAATTCCCCAACATCGGGAACATTCTTCCTGCATCTAACCTGTCCAGTCCCGTCAGAATTTTATATGTTTCTATGAGATCCTCTCTCATCCTTCTAAACTCCAGTGAATACAGGCCTAGTCGATCCAGTCTCTCTTCATATGTCAGTCCTGCCATCCCGGGAATCAGTCTGGTGAACCTTCGCTGCACTCCCTCAATAGCAAGAACGTCCTTCCTCAGATTAGGAGACCAAAATTGAACACAATATTCCAGGTGAGGCCTCACTAAGGCCCTGTACAACTGCAGTAAGGCTTCCCTGCTCCTATACTCATATCGCCTAGCTATGAAGGCCAACATACCATTTGCCTTCTTCACCGCCTGCTGTACTTGCATGCCAACTTTCAATGACTGATGTACCATGACACCCAGGTCTCGTTGCACCTCCCCTTTTCCTAATCTGCCGCTATTCAGATAATATTCTGCCCTCGTGTTTTTGCCATCAAAGTGGATAACCTCATATTTATCCACATTATACTGCATCTGCCACTCGTTTGCCCACTCACCTAACCTGTCCAATTCATCCTGCAGCCTTTTAGCATCCTCCTCACATCTCACACTGCTACCCAGCTTAGTGTCATCTGCAAACTTGGAAATATTATACTCAATTCCCTCATCCAAATCATTAATGTATATTGTAAATAGCTGGGGTCTTTGCAGAACACCTCCATTCAGTTCGTAAGTGTGACCCTGAGCTTCGGTCGTCTATCACTAGGGCTAGACTTTCCACTAAGGGGCCATCGCCCAAAAAAGTGGATGATGTTCCGGCGATGTGGGATGTCTCGGCCTTGCTGATCACCAGCACATCGCCCATTTTCTTTTTTGCGATTTTCCACTCGGCCTTACCCCGGCGATGTCAAATGGGCAATGTGATTTATCGGCGATCTCACAATCGCCCACCTAAAACGGAAGTAAAAAAAAGCTTCTCTAGCAACGCTACTGTGCGCATGTGTGGAAATGTATTTTTTGTGGTTGATTTTCTTTGCTGCGTTTTGAGAGGTCAGGGGTCATCACACATGCTCAGAAGCACGGGGAGGATCAGAGAGAGAAAGAGAGAGGAAGGAAGGAAGGGAGGAGTAGTTGGTTGAGTGTCTGTGATTGGAAAAATTGTCTTTTTGTTAAGTATCTATTTTTTTTCAGTTCTGAATAATTTTTTGGACAAATATATTACCATAATATACAATATACAACATACAAAATATTGTATAATTTAATTTAAAATATATTCAACTCTATATTTGAATGGAGGGTGAAAGTGAACGTAAAAGGGCTAAGCCCTTTAGCGAGGAGGCCCACGAAGCGTTGGTAAACGTCGTGAGCGGCAGGTGGACAGATTTAACACAGGGTGGGCAGGGGAAACCTCCACCCCGTGCCTATAGGATAATCTGGGCCGAGATTGCCGATGTGGTGACATCGGCACCCAATGAAGTGCGTACACCGGACCAGTGCCATAAAAGATAGAACAGCCTGCTGTCAGCAGCCAGAGTAATTTGCATTATATATTTAAAATTATACATATGTAATATTTAAATGATGTATGGACATTTAAATTGTAATCTTCAATGTCATTTCATTATAGTATTAATTAATTAAATTATGAAATAATTTATGCATCTTTACACGAAATTGAATTTTAATTATGGAATATTGTTTATATTGTTCATATTGTTCATATGCAATGCAAGGTTGACTTATGAAGATTGGTTGAGTCGATACTCATTGGAGTTCAGAAGAATAAGCGGTTGTAATTCAATGCAAGGTTCTAATCAAACATTTAAATATGTCAATCTGAAATGTTTATTACCAAGTCAATTAGCTTATGCCATGCAATGTTATCTTATCATTTACAGAAGTAGATTTCTTTGAATAGAGCAGAGCAGAGGAGGACAGGCGGTGGCTCGGCTCAACTGCAACAACTTAGTTAATACGAGGAGCTTAGTGGTGCCTGACAGCCTTTCAGTCACAACCCGTGATGTGGCTGAACCCACCCCTGAGTCTCGTGAGTAATGGAAAATATGAAAATATCTTAGTTACGCATGTAATGTCCTGTAATGATAATGCTTTATGATATATACTTTTGAAGTAATCATGATTCACGAATGAGGTCATGTCAGCTCTGGTGATATGGGGTATTGAAAATTATTTATATATAATGAGTTATTGAAAAATTGGTATGTATTGATATGTATGTTTAATAATAACGAGCACTGTTAATGCCCTAATAAGTTGTCTTTAAATGTTTAGAAATGTTTAGAAATGTCATTTGTCTTTTTAAGGTCAAGTGTCATTAGAAATAACTCCTCCTGGAATGTCAATGACTTTGCAGGAGGAAGAGGAGGAAGACCATCAAAATGTGGAGCAAGAGCAGGAGGAGGAGGCGTTGGAGGAGGAGTAGGAGGAGGAAGAGGATGATCTTGTTTTTGTGGGGGGTGAACAACCTGCGGCCATCTCAATTGAGATGGCAGAGGCACCGGGACCAAGCGGTGTACAGGTGATGACACCAAGGCGTGAACTTTTGCCAATGCCGAACCCACGGAGGTCAGGTCTGCGGGGTGGGCAATCGCCTACCATGGAGGGCCAGAAGGAGAGCTTGATATCTCTGTGCAGGGAGACGGTCGAAATCGGTCGCGACCTTATCCAGGGTTTCACGGGTTTCTCCACAAACTAGAACCAGTTCTCCGCAAGCTGGAGCCAGTTCTCTGAGAATTGGAGCCAATTTCCAGCAATCTGGAGCAAGTTCAGCACGAACTTCTTCAACTGATCTCCCGTGCAAACACAGACAGTACGGGAGACGTTGGAGGCAATTTGTGAGTAAACCACCGCAACCAATGCCCTTCGGCATGCGTTGATGTCTGCACACAGCGCTGCACCCCAAGGTGTCGTGTCAGCTCGCAGCAAAACTTTAAAGTCCTGTCCCCTCAGTACAGATTCACATGAGGCATGTAGTGAAGCCAAGGTCACTCTGGACCTGCACCTTTTATTTCACAGCTCTGGAATGCTGCACTTGCCTGAGACCTGTGCTTTTCTACCTGTCTCTTGCAAGTGCACCCCCTGTGGTAAGGTATGCTGGTGGTTACAGGTCATATCTTATTACAGTCATGTATAGCATGTTGGGATGCAGTTATATATAATAATGTAAGATACATGACATCACCCTCCCCCAAGGTCTTATTGTCTTTATAAGTTCAGTCTCTCAGGTGGTTTAAGCTCTCGCGCTGAGCGTCTGAGTTGTGGTTCAGTTGTTTGCCTTGGTGTCTGTTTTTCTTTGGGTGTGGTTGCTGGTATCTCACCTGGGCTGTCTGTTTCGATTGATGTGATTGTTGTTGACTCGCCTGGGCTGTCTGTTGCGATTGTCCTTTCCTCAGGTTGTCCCCTCTGTCTGTCCACCAGGTGTGGTGCGAGTTCCACATTGTAGTCTGCCTCTGGTTCCACAGTGCTGTTGCTAAATCTGCTTTTGACTTGGTCTACATGCCTCCGGCAGGTTTTGCCATTGTCCATTTGTATTACCAGTAGCCTGTTTCCTTCCTTGCCCGTTACTGTCCCTGCAAGCCATTTGGGACCCCTGCCATAGTTTAGTACAAACACTTTGTCCCCTATCTCATTCCATCTCCCCCTTGAATTTCTGTCATGATACTCAGTCAGCTTGCAGCGCTTTGCCTCAACGATTTTGTGCATGTCTGGGAGGATTAATGAGAGCCTTGTTTTTAAAGTCCTTTTCATCAACAGTTGCGCGGGGGGAATCCCAGTCAATGAGTGCAGACGAGATCTGTATGCCAACAGCAGTCGCGACAGGCGACCCTACAGCGTGGGACCTTGGATTTTAAGCATGCCTTGTTTAATGATTTGCACTGCTCTCTCCGCCTGGCTGTTGGAGGCCGGCTTGAACGGTGCCGTCTTGACGTGATTTATGCCATGGTCAATTATAAAGTCTTGGAATTCTGCGCTGGTGAACCACGAACCATTGTCACTGACTAATATGTCAGGGATTCCGTGCGTTGCAAACATGGTTGCGAGGCTCTCCACAGTGGTGGCGGTTGTGCTCGAGTTTAAAATGGTGCATTCGATCCACTTTGAAAATGCATCTACAACTACGAGGAACATTTTGCCCATGAATGGGCCCGCATAGTCTACGTGCACCCACGACCACGGTTTGGTAGGCCAGGGCCAAGGGCTCAGTGGAGCCTCCCTGGGGGCATTGCTGAGTTGGGCACAAATGGTGCACCTTCGGACGCAGAGCTCCAAGTCCGCGTCAATATCAGGCCACCAGACGTGGGACCTGGCTATGGCCTTCATGAGAACGATCCCCGGGTGCTCGCAGTGGAGCTCCCGGACAAATGCCTCCCTGCCTCGCAGAGGCATGACTACTCAGCTGCCCCACATCAGGCAGTCTGCTTGTAGTGATAGCTCATGCATGCGCCTGTGAAAGGGTTTTAATTCCTCGGGGCAGGCATCGCGAGCCTCTGCCCAGTCACTGGTTAGGACACATCTTTTTACTATGGATAACGTGGGGTCGCTGGCCGTCCAGGCTCTGATTTGGCGAGTTGTCATGGGCGAACCTGTGGACTCAAAGGCATAGACTGCCATGACTATCTCACAGTCCTGTTCGTCAGACCCTTCCGTGGTCGCCAGGGGTAGCCTGCTGAGCGCGTCGGCACAGTTGTCTGTGCCTGATCTGTGCCTTATGGTATAGTCGTAGGACGCCAGCATGAGTGCCCACTGTTGAATTCGCGGCGAGGCGTTGGCGTTTATTGCCTTGCACTCGGATAGGAGGGACGTGAGGGGCTTGTGGTCGGTTTCTAACCCGAACTTGGCCCCGAAAAGGTATTGGTGCATCTTTTTGACACCATACACGCACGCGAGCGCCTCCTTCTCTACCATTCCGTACCCGCGCTCCGCCCGCGAAAGTGACCTGGAGGCATAAGCTATGGGTTGTAATTTGCCCGCACTATTGACATGTTGCAAAACGCACCCGACCCCATACGCTGACGCATCGCATGTGAGAACTAGCTTTTTACCTGGGTCAAAGAAAGTCAAAACACTGTTGGAATACAGAAGGTTGCGTGCCTTATTGAAGGCGCGTTCCTGGGCGTCCCCCCAAAACCAATCGCACCCCTTCCTGAGTAGCACGTGGAGAGGCTCCAGCAGCGTGCTTAAGTTCTGCATAAAGTCCATAAAGTAATTGAGTTAGCCCGAGAAAGGCGTGCAGTTCTGAGACATTCCGGGTCCTGGCTGCCAGGTGAATTGCTTCTGTTTTGGACTCTGTTGGGCGGATTCCATTAGCGGCAATCCTTCTGCCCAAAAGTTCAACCTCGGGTGCGAGAAACAGGCACTTGGATTTCTTGACTCGTAGGTCTACCCGATCCAACCGCTTTAGTACTTCCTCCAAATTACGGAGATGGGAGTCGGTGTCCCTGCCCGTGATAAGTATGTCGTCTTGAAATACAACCGTCCCCGGGATGGACTCGAGCAGACTCTCCATGTTGCGCTGGAATATGGCTGCACACAGCGCTGCACCCCAAGGTGTCGTGTCAGCTCGCACCAAAACCCCGAGCACGCAAGCGAGTACAGAGGACACAGTTCCTCAAGACTCGGAAGTGGAGCCTCAGGCTTCAACTTCCTCTCCTTCACCTCCACCACGGCAGGAAATCTTGCTGTCCCACACTGCACAACATCTTCGTGTCGATCAGCATAGACCAAAACGGGTGGGTGGGGTAAGAACATAGGGCAGGAAAGGACCTGGAGGGAAACGTGGCTGCAGGTAGGGTGGGTGGTTTGTTTATCATTGTTTAATTGTTGCATTGTTTATTGTTGTTGATTGAAAATTGTTATTGTTATCATTGTGTTCAATGTTCTTTGGGATTTGAAGGGAAGGGTGGGTTGTGGGCGGGGCGGGGGTAGTTGGTGGAGGGAAGGTGTTAGTTTTTTTTAAATAGTTTTCTTTGCTAATAAAAAAAATCTTTATTTCAATAAATTTTTTTGTGCCTTCTCTCTTAGTTACATTAGTTAACAAATTTACAGTTATTCATCCTTATTTGTTTATTTTTTTACTGTAGCAGCACTTTACTTAAACTTTACTTAAAGTAAACATTAATGCTGATGATAGGCCAGTACAGGCAAGACAACAATGAGAACCCCACGCAAATGAAACTTTTGATTAACGATAACTGTAAATGAACATTTGAAAATCCACAATGATAGTTCATGCAAATCGTTCATTAATTAGCTGCTGACGCAACAGCTTAGCGGCCATGTAGCTGCCCCTGGCTTCTGGTCTTCGGGAGGGGGCTGGTGGTACTGGGGATAGATCGCCAGGCTGATTGCCCTCCCCTAGGTCCTCGCCTGCGTCCTCTTCCGCCTCTTCCTCCTCTTCATCCTCGCCAGCTGGCTCTTCTGTCTCCCCTCCTTCTGGAGGTGGACCTGCAGCCCGATCTGGCATTAATTGTCCTCTTCTTATCGCTAGGTTATGCAGCATGCAACACACCACAATAAACTCTGCGACCTGGTCAGGGTGGTACTGCAGGCTGCCTCCAGAATGATCCAGGCATCTGAAGCGTTGCTTTAGGACTCCAATTGTCTTTTCAACGATGTTGCGAGTCGCTATGTGACTACCATTATAACATTTCTGTGCTTCAGTGACGGGATTACGCAGAGGGGTCATCAGCCAACTGGTAAGGCCATATCCTTTATCCCCCAGCATCCAACCGTGACCTTCTGGCTGATTGACAAACAGGTCAGGGATAGCACTTTCATGTAGGATGTGCGCATCATGGATGCTGCCAGGAAATGTAGCATTTACTGTCATAATTGTTTGATTGTGGTCGACAACAAGCTGCACATTTAGAGAGTGGAACCCCTTTCTGTTACGAAATACCTCTGCGTTCTTTAAGGGTGCTTTCAGGGCAATGTGCGTGCAGTCTATTGCTCCCTGTACCTTGCGGAACTGTGATATCCTGTAGAAACCCAAAGCCCTCTCGATCTATGCCTCCCTGGTCATTGGGAAGCTTTTGAAGTCCATCCTGTGAGCATAAAGGGCTTCAGTCACCTGTCGAATGTAGCAGTGTGTAGCGTGCTGAGAGATATGGCAGATGTCGCCAGCTTAAGCCTGAAAAGATCCCGATGCGTAGAAGGCTAGGGCAGCAGTAACCTTCACCTGAACGGACAGTGCGGTTCTGATGGTGCTGGAAGGCTGCAGATCACCCTTTGACGAGTTGGCATATCTCATCGATGACCTCCTTCCGGAATCGCAGCCTCCTAAGACAACATTTTCAGACAAGTTCAGGTAAGATTGCTTTTCCAAGTACCTTTGCTGGCTGTACGGTCTCCTCCTCTGTCTTCGTCTCCGTCTATGCATTACTCTGCTACCTCTTCGATTGACCCTTTCAGTAACCAGTGTGTGAGCAGTTGCAATTAATGGCAGGGAAAGCATAGGCCCCATATCACTATCAATAATTACTTTGGCTAATTTAATGTAATCTCTCTACTCTATACTCTCTAATCACTGTACTCTGTACTCTCTATGCTGTATACCAGTCAGTTTAATAGGCCCCAACAATATCACTATATAAAAGTTATTTCCAAAATAATGTCAATATATAAAACCTATTTCCAAAATAACTTGACAATACCTACTTTATACACCTTGTTCTAATATTGAGTAGAATTATCTTTAAATTAACTCTCTAAATAACTCACAACTATCTTTTCTGCTGTCTCCATCCTTCCTCCGATCTTCAAAATGGCGTCCATAGTGCCCATTTCCTTCTGTTAAGTCCAGTAAAAGCAACTAATTCTTAGCACTCTTTCGGGCCTCGCATCTGCCCAGCGAAGTGCATGTTGGGTGCCGAAACTTGGGATGGGCCTCGTGTGGGCGATTATTTCGGCGATCATTTTGGCGATCAGAGTGGAAAATTGGGCACCTGTTTTTCTGGCGATGTTTTGGGCCTAGTTTCCACTTTTTAGTCAAAATGGGTGATAGAGGTCAGTTTTGGGTGATAGATGGGCATTAGATGGCCGATATGAAGTGGAAAGTCTAGCCCTTTAGTTCTCCACCCCACTCCCACTTGATCTCTCCATCCTCGGCCTCTTACACTGTTCCAACGAAGATCAATGTAAGCTCGAGGAACAGCACCTCATCTTTCGTTTAAACACTTTACAGCCTTCTGAACATCGAGTTCAATAATTTGAGGCCATAACTTCTGCCCATATTTTTTTCTTCTCTTTTTTTTCTGTTTTTTTTCTCTTTCCCATTCCAGCTGTTGATGATTCTGCCATTTCCATCCTATCTAGCCTCATCTTTTGTTTCTTAACTTGCCCCATTACCATCTGCTTTTGCCTTGCACCTTCATCCCTTTTGTTTCTTAATCTCTCCTGCCTTCCATCCTATCACAGACCTGCCTTTCTGTTCCTTCCTCCCCTCTCCCCTATCCTTGCCCCTACATTTGCTTAAAAACCTGTTACATCTCTAACTTTTTCCAGTTCTAACAAAAGGTCATCAACCTGAAACATGAACTCTGCCTCTCTCTCCACAAATGCTGCCTGACCTGCTGAGTATTTCCAGCATTTTCTGGGGAGAAATTTGCATCGTTTGCGCCTCCTATTAGCACCCTGGGGGCGATAACCTCAATTTTGCGGCCGTGGCGAGAAATTAATTGCACTTTTCTGAGGTGGGCAGGAGATGAAGAGATGAACAGAGAGCAAGCCGATGGTCTGGGAAAAAGGATACTGAATTTAAAATTGTCATATATGTGTGTATATACTATGCTGGTACCACTAGAGGGTGCAACTGTGGGAGGCCCAGGCAGGAGCTGTATAAAAGGCTGGTCACCACGTGGTGAAGGCACTCTGCAGACAATAAAGTGACTAAGGTCACAGCAGTTCAAGCACAGCACTAGGCCTCGTGGAGTTATTCTACAGATAAGTAGAGATATATTAACTGGCGACGAGTACAGATCACGGATTTACATGCAGAAATGGCTGCCGTTGGTAGATTGGACACGTTTACAGAGGGTGAAGCCTTTACTCGGGTTTCGCTGTCCAGGTATCGCTTTTATAGCCCAGCGGGACAACACACTGCGGGTCCTAAGCAGCCCCAGCGGGACAACAAACAGTGGGCCCTGAACAGCCCCAGCGGGACAACACACTGCGGGCCCTAAGCAGCCCCAGCGGGACAACAAACAGTGGGCCCTGAACAGCCCCAGCGGGACAACAAACAGTGGGCCCTGAACAGCCCCAGCGGGACAACAAACAAACGTTACCTTGCAGTTGCCGAAGGGACCCCGCGCCGGCCCGCTTCTATCCCGGGCCAAAGGGATTCCGCGCGGCCCGCTCCTATCCCGGGCCGAAAAGACGCTGCACCGGCCCCGAGCCAAAAGACTCTGCACCATCCCGCACCCATCCCGGGCCGAAAGGACTCCACACCTGCCCACGCCTGTCCCTGTGGTCACACACCAGGTGTTCATCGTGCTGACAGATTGGGGGAACGTGGAACCGGCCGAAGAGACTCCGAGGCCGGCGTTCAACTGGCCGAAGGGACTCCGGGCCGGCATTCAACTAGCCGAAGGGACTCCGGGCCGGCATTCAACTGGCCGAAGGGACTCCGGGCCGGCATTCAACTGGCCGAAGGGACTCCGGGCCGGCGCTGGACCGGCCGAAGGGACCGCGGCGGCGGCGTTCAACCCAACGTCTTAAACTCCTAACCAACTTTTAATTAATTTTTAAACTTTTAATCAACCTTTAAACTTTTTAAACAATTTGAGAGAACTTTTAAAACTTACATTTTAGACTTTTAATCGAAATACTTTTAAACATCTATTATTGATCTACATCTTTGATTTTTAAACATCTTTCAGAATCTTTTTAAATTGTGGAAACTTTTATAACCTATTAGACTTTTTAACAACTGTTAGAAACTTTTTAAACAAATTGGGAATTTTTATCAACTTTTAACTTTTAAAATAACTTTGGAAGTGACCTTCCTAATGCCTGGTCCTCAAACAAGCCTTGGATCATCTACCATCAATGGCGCTACTCGGTGTCGAGCTTGCGACCAACACTTTGCCATAGGCTATTAGGCTTATGGAGCTGTGCCTGGTCTCCAGTTGTCTTGGACCCCCTTGCCACTGGACCAAGACCTTGCTCAGCTAAGCCCGTGTGGTTGCTGGTGTGCAGCGGCCACCCCATGTTAAAAGAGCTCACACACTGGCATTTTCCACTTCGTCAGCATGAAGTTCGGGACCTGGAACGTCAGGACCTTCATGGACAATCCCAACAGCAACAGGCAGGAACGCCGCAGTGCCATAGTTGTCCGGGAACTCAGATATTTTGACATTGACATCGAGACCCGACAGGCAGGGGAAGGCCTGTTGAAGTAACATGGTGGAGGTTATATCTTCTTCTGAAAAGGGAAGCCAGAGGCAGAACGCCGCCTTCATGGAGTCAGCTTTGCCGTCAAGAATGAGCTGGTCGACCACCTCAAAGGCTCCCCATGTGGGGTTAGCGAACGCCTCATGACTCTTCGTATTACCCTATCCCGGAACCAATGCACCACAGTCATCAGTGTGTACGGCCCTACACTCGATGCAATGGATGAGACTAAAGAGGGTTTTTATTCCAACCTCGAGACATCCTTGTCCCATGTTCCCACAGGTGAAAAATTGATCTTCCTGGGTGATTTTAATGCCAGGGTTGGCAAAGACACAGCCCTCTGGGGAGGCGTGATTGGCAGAGAGGGGATAGGGAAAGCCAGCTCCAGTGCTACCCTACTCCTGAAAAATGTCTAGAACATGAACTCCTCACCACCAACTACCCTGTTCTGCCAGAGGGACAAATACAAGGCATCGTGGCAACACCCTCGCTCCAAACACTGGCACCTGCTCGACTATGTCATTGTCCGAGCCAGGGATCGCAAGGATGTGCGCATCACCAGCGCCATGACAGGAGTTGACGCCTGCTGGACGGACCACCGCCTAATCTGATCCATCATCAACATTAACATTGCCCCAAAGCAGAGGGGACAGCAGAAGCAGTTCCGCAAAAATGTTAATGCCGGTTCACTTAGAGACCCAGCTAAGAGAGCCCTATATAACCAGTGTCTCACAGCCAATCTGGCGTGCCTTGATGACCCTGAGATGCTGAATGCCCACAGCGTTTGGTCTGCCCTCCAGGCCTCTCTAACCAGTGCCTGTGAAGAGACACTTTGTCACTTAACCAGAAAACATCAGGACTGGTTTGATGAAAATGATCAGGAGATCGAAGAACAAATAGATCGCAAGCGCAAAGCATTTTTGAGCCTCAAGCAACAACCCAACTCTGGAGCTGCAATACAACATTACAGACAGCTCAAGGCTCAGGTCCAACAAAAAACCCAGGACCTAAAGAACAGGTGGTGGATGGAGAAAGCACAGGAGATACAACTGGCCGACAGCCACGATGTGAGGATTCTTCACTGCAGGCAAGGCCACCTATGGTCCAAACTCCCAAGGCCCCACCCCACTCCTGGCCAAGAATGGGGAAACACTCATCAAGGACACCGAGGCTGTCAGGGCCCGGTGGAAGGAGCACTTTGAAGATCTCCTCAATCAAGACTCTGCCTTTGATTCGAGTGTTCTCGACTCCATCCCGCAGCATGTGACCCGCCACCACCTCAGTGAGACCCCAACACTGCACAAGGTAGGCAAAGCCATAAAACAGCTGAAGAATAACAAGGCTATGGGTACGGATGGAAACCATGCTGAGGCGCTAAAGTATGGCGGGGAGGCGCTGTTGGCACGGATACATGACCTCATCTCTCTCATCTGGAGGGAGGAGAGCATGGCGGGAGATCTCAGAGATGCAGTGATTGTGACCATTTTTTCGAAAGGGGACAAGTCCGACTGCGGCAACTACAGGGGAATTTCCCTGCTATCAGCCACTGGGAAAGTTGTCGCTAGAGTTCTCCTCAATCGTTTTCTCCCTGTGACCGAGGAGCTCCTCCCAGAATCACAATCTGCCACAACAGACATGATCTTTGCAGTGCAACAGCTGCAGTAAAAATGCAGGGAGCAGTGCCAGCCCTTATACATGGCCTTTTTTGATCTTACAAAGGCCTTTGACACTGCCAACTGTGAGGGTCTATGGAGCGTCCTCCTCCATTTCGGATGCCCCCAAAGGTTTGTCAACATCCTTCGCCTGCTTCACGATGACAAGCAGGCCGTGATCCTTACCAACGGATCCATTACAGACCCAATCCACGTCCGGACCGGGGTCAAACGGGGCTGCGACATCGCTCCAACCCTCTTCTCAATCTTCCTCGCCGCCATGCTCCACCTCACAATCAACAAGCTCCCCGCTGGAGTGGAATTAAACTACAGAACCAATGGGAAGCTGTTTAACCTACGCCGCCTCCAGGCCAGGTCCAAGATCACCCCAACCTCTGTCATTGAGCTGCAGTATGCAGCGACGCCTGCGTCTGTGCACATTCAGAGGCTGAACTCCAAGATGTAGTCAATGTATTCACTGAGGCATATGAAAGCATGGGCCTTACGCTTAACATCCGTAAGACAAAGGTCCTCCACCAGCCTGTCACCGCTGCACAGCACTGCCCTCCGATCATCAAGATTCACGGCGCGGCGCTCGACAACATGGACCATTTCCCATATCTCGGGAGCCTCTTATCAACAAAGGCAGACATTGATGCGGAGATTCAACATCGCCTCCAGTGCGCCAGTGCAGCCTTCGGCCGTCTGAGGAAAAGAGTGTTTGAAGACCAGGCCCTCAAATCTCCCACCAAGCTCATGGTCTACAGGGCTGTAGTAATACCCGTCCTCCTGTATGGATCTGAGGCATGGACAATGTATAGAAGACACCTCAAGTCGCTGGAGATAGCTCACCAACGATGTCTCCGCAAGATCCTGCAAATCCCCTGGGAGGACAGGCGCAACAACATCAGTGTCCTCGTCCAGGCTAACATCCCCAGTATTGAACCACTGACCACACTCGACCAGCTTCGCTGGGCAGGCCACATAGTTCGCATGCCAGATACGAGACTTTCTAAGCAAATGCTTTATGCGGAGCTCCTTCATGGTAAACGAGCCAAAGGTGGACAGCGGAAACGTTATAAGGACACCCTCAAAGCCTCCCTGGTAAAGTGCAACATCACCACTGACACCTGGGAGACCCTGGCCGAAGACCGCCCGAGGTGGAGAAAGTGCATCCGGGAGGGCGTTGAGCTCTTCGAGTCTCAACGCAAAGAGCGTGAAGAGGTCAAGTGCAGGCAGTGGAAGGAGCGCGCGGCAAACCAGCCCCATCGATCCCTTCCCTCAACGAATGTCTGTCCCACCTGTAACAGGGTCTGTGGCTCTCATATCGGACTGTTCAACCATCAAAGAACTCACTTTGAGAATGGAAGCAAGTCTTCCTCGATTTCGAGGCACTGCCTATGATGATGATGATCGCTTCTACTCGTTCCTGGGACTCCTCAACTATATCGGTATCTTTCTTCCAGGGTTGAGCACCTTGCTCGAACCATTGCACAAGTTGCTACACAAGTTTGACTGAGTTTAGGGTCAAAATCAAGAGGCCACCTTCAAAAAGGCTGTGTTCGAACAAGTTGTTTGTATTGTATGACCCAGGTAAACGTCTAGTATTAGCATGTGTCGCGTCGTCGTACAGTGTCAGGTGTATTTTACACCAAGCAAATGTAGCGGGCAAACTCCAACCGGTTGTATATGCATCTAGAAGTCTATCTAAGGCCGAAAGAGCCTGCAGTATGGTCGAGAAGGAGGCTTTGGCCTGTATCTATGGCGTATAAAAAATGCACCAGTATCTATTCAGACTCGGGTCCGACTAAGAAACCGACCACAAGCCCCTAATCTCACTGTTTTCGGAAAGCAAAGGCATAAACACCAATGCTTCGTTGCGAATCCAAAGATGGGCACTAACACTGTCGGCCTGCAATTATACAATCTGCCACAGGCCAGGCACTGAGAACTGCGCCAATGCCCTCAGCCGGCTAGCGTTGCCCACCACCGAGGTGGAAATGGCGCAGCCCGCAGACCTGTGCCTGGTCATGGATGTCTTCGAATGTGAAGGGTCACCCGTAACGGCCCTCCAGATCAGGACCTGGACCAACCAAGACCCTGTGTTATCTCTTGTAAAAAGTTGCATCCTCAATGGGGGCTGATCAGCGGTCCCAAGAGAAATGCAAGACAGGCCGTTTCACCGTCGTAAAGACGAAATGTCCAGTTAATCGGATTGCCTCTTATGGGGCAATCACGTCGTCCTGCCAAAAAAAGGCAGGGCAACCTTCATATGCGACCTACAATCTAACCCTTGTACTACTGGTAACATTGTGGTGAATCTGCGTTGCACTTCTTCCAAGGCCAATATATCCTTTCTAAGGTGCGATGCCCCGAACTGTGCACAGTACTCCAGATGTCATCTAGCCAGGGCTTTGTACAGCTGACATTCCATTAGCCTTTTTGATTATATGTCATACTTTAGACCTTAGGAAAACTAGGAGCTTTTCTGTTCAATAGAGTCACATCTGGAGTACTGCGTACAGTTCTGGGCACCATAAAGGAGGAGAGCCCCAGGACCCAGCTGGGTGGGAACAACAGTGGAGCAGGAGCTGAGCCAGCCACCGCAGAGAACAGCGCGAGTTAGCCTGAGAGTGCGACGGAACCACAGACGGCAAGAAAACCAGCATCACAGGATCCCAGATAGCTGAATGGACATCGGGCTCAGTGGTGGGGTTGGGTCACAGGAGAGGTCGGAGGGCAGTGGGAGGCCCAGAGGTTGGAGGGCAGCGGGAGGCCCAGAGGTTGGAGGGCAGCGGAAGGCCCAGAGATCGGAGAGCAGCGTGAGGCCTGGAGTTCGGAAGAGGTGAGGAATGGAGCGACGCAGCATAGACCAGCAGCGGGGTCGTGGCCCATGAGCAGTGTAACAAGGGCCAACGAGTTCGTGAAGCCGCCATTGCAGCCTATAAAACCCAGGGCGAGAGGTCATGTGGGAAGGAGAAAGGAGGACAGTCGGAGCATACGTGTTTGTATGTACTAGGTCCATACAGCGGAGCCTGGTCTCCAGTCATCTTGGATCCCCTTGCCACTGGACCAAGACCATGCTCTGTCAAGCCTGTGTGGTAGCTGGTGTACAACGGCCATCCCATATTAAAAGAATTCAGGCACAACCCCAACAGCAACAGACCAAAACGCCGCACCACTATCGTCGCCCGGGAACTCAGGCGCTTCGACATAGCTGCCCTAAGCGAGAGCCAGTGGGCATGGGAAGGCCAGCTTAAAGAACAAGGTGGTGGCTACGCCTTCTTCTGGAAAGGCAAACCAGAAGTACAATGCCGCCTCCATGGGGTAGGCCTCGCGGTAAAAAAACGAGCTAGTGGGCCGTCTCAGAGACTCCCTTTGCGGGATAACTGAACACCTCATGCCTCTTTGGCTCACCCTAGCTAGGAACCAGTGCGCTACGGTCTTCAGCACATACGCCCCAACAGTGGATGCGCTGACACAAACTTCTGCGGAGGTGTGATTGGCAGAGAGGGGATAGGGAAAGTCAACTCCAATGGCACCCTCCTCCTGACGAAATGCTCACAACACGGTCTCGTCATAACCAATACCTTGTTCCTTCAGAAGGACAAATATAAAGCCTCATAGCAACACCCTCGCGCGAAGCACTGGCATCTGCTAAACTATGTCATCATCCGAGCGAGGGAGCGCAAAGACATGCGCATCACCCGCGTCATGACAGAAGCTGACAACTGTTGGACGGACCACCGCCTAATTCGTTCAGTCATCACCATCAACATTGCCCCCAAACAGCGACGGCAACTGAAATAATGCCGCAAAGAAATCAACGCCGGAGCACTCAAAGATCTTGCTAAGAAAGCCCTATTCAGACAGCGCCTTGCTACCAATCGGATGACTCCCAGTGACGCAGACATGCAAAGTGCCCACAGTGCCTGGTCTGCCCTCAAGGCTTCCATAATCAACACCTGTGAGGAGATGCTCAGTCACTCGACTAGGAAACACCAAGACTGGTTCGACAAGAATGACCAGGAGATCCAGGAACTAATATGAGGCAAGTGAAAGGCATTCTTGGACTGGAAACAGCAACACAACTCAAAGGCAAGAAAGCAGCTCTAAAAAGCCTGAAGGCTGAAGTCCAACAGAAAACCCGTGATCTAAAGAAAGATGGTGGGTGAAGAAAGCACAAGAAATCCAGCACCTAGCCAACAACCACGACGTGTGAGGATTCTTTAGCGCAGTCAAGGTGACCTACAGCCCAAGCATCCAAGAACGGAGAAGTGCTCATCAAGGACAGAGAGGCAGTCAGTGGCCGATAGAGGGAGCGCTTCGAGGATCTCATTAACCGAGACTTTGTCTTCGACCTGAGTGTCCTCGACTCCATCCCACAGCATGCCACCTGCCACCATCTCAGCACAACCCCAGTCCGGCACGAGGTTGAAAAGGTCATCCGACAACTGAAGAACAACAAGGCATTAGGAGCAGAGGGAATCCCCACCGAAGCACTAAAACATGGCGGAGAAGCACTACTGGTGTGGATCCATGACCTCATCTCTCTTATCTTGAAGGAGGAGAACATGCCAGGAGATCTCAGAGACACTGTAATCGTGACCATCTTCAAGAAAGGTGACAAGTCCGACTGCAGTAGCTACAGACGAATTTCCCTGCTGTCAACTACTGGGAAAGTCATTACAAGAATCCTCCTCAATCACCTTCTCCCTGTGGCTGAAGAACTCCTCCCAGAGTCGCAATGCGAATTCTGTCCATTAAGGGGCACAATAGACATGATCTTCACCATGCGGCAGATATAAGAGAAATGCAGGGAACAGCACCAACCCTTGTACATGGCCGTCTTTGACACTATCAACCGTGAGGGACTATGGAGCATCCTCCTCAGATTCGGCTGTCCTCAAAAGTTTGTCACCATCCTCCGCCAACTCCACAATAACATGCAAGCCATGATCCTGACCAACGGATCCACTATAGACCCATTCCACATTCGGACCGAGGTCAAGCAAGGCTGTGTCATCACACCAACGCTCTTCTTGATCTACCTTGCTGCAATGCTCCATCTCACCCTCAGCAAGCTCCCCGCTGGAGTAGAGTTAAATTACAGGACAAACGGGAATCTGTTCAACCTCTGCTGCCCCCAGGCAAGATCCAAGATCAGCCCATCCACTGTCATCGAATTACAGTACGCAGATGATGCTTGCATCTGCGCACACTCAGAGGCTGAACTCCAAGCCATCGTCAACATCTTCACCAAGACATACAAGAGCATGGGCCTTACACTAAATATCCATAAGTTAAAGGTCCTCTACCAACCTGCCCCCGTCACACAGCATTGCTCCCTGGTTATCAAAATCCATGACGAGGCCTTGGACAATGTGGATCACTTTCTATACCTCGGGAGCCTACTGTCAATAAGGTCAGAAGTCAACGACGAGGTCCAACACCGCCTTCAGTGTGCCAGTGCAGCCTTTGGTCGATTGAGGAAGAGAATGTTTGAAGACCAGGACCTCAAACCCGACAACAAGCTCATGGTCTCAGAGCAGTAGCTCAGAGACATGGACTATGTACAGCAGGCACCTCAAAGCACTGGAGATGTACAGCCAACCTTGCCTCCGCAAGATCCTGCAAAACCAATGGCAGGATAGATGCACCAACATCAGTGTTCTTGATCAGGCCAACATCCCCAGCATCGAAGCATTGACCACACTCGATCATCTCCACTGGATGGGTCACATCGTCCGCATGCCTGACACAAGGCAACCAAAACAAGCACTCTACTCAGAGCTCCGACACGGCAGAGGAAACACTTCAAGGACATCCTCAAAGCCTCCTTGAAAAAGTGCAACATCCCAGTCGACACCAGGGAATCCCTGGACAAGACCACCCAAAGTGGAGGAAAAACATCCAGGAAGGTGGTGAACACCTTGAGTTTCTTCACCGAGAGCACGCTGAAGCCAAGCATTGACAGCGGAAGGAGCGCACGGCAACCCAGACACCCCAACCTCCCGTTCCTCCAACTACCGTCTACCCCACCTGTGACAGAGACTGCAGATCCCACATTGGACTCTTCAGTTACCTGAGAACTCATTTTTAGTATGGAAGCAAGTCATCCTCGACTCCGAGAGCCTGCCTAAGAGGATAAGAGAGCCATGGACAGAGGAACAGTAATGGCAGCTGGTCTTAGTGATACAACAACAACAACTTGTATTCATATAGCACCTTTAACGTAGTAAAATGTCCCAAGGCATGTCACAGGACCATTATAAAACAAAGTTTGACACAGAGCCACATAAGGAGATATTAGGCCAGATGACCTAAAGCTTGGTCAAAGAGGTAGGTTTAAAGGAGCATCTTAAAAGAAGAAAGATAGGTAGAGAGCCAGAGACGTTTAAGGAGGGAATTCCAGAGCTTATAGCCTTGGCAACTGAAGGCACAGCCACCAATGGTTGAGCGAGTAGAATTGCGGATGCTCAAGAGACCAGAATTACAGGAGCTCGGAGGGTTGTGGGGCTGGAGGAGAATACAGAGATAGGGTAAGGAGAGGCAATGGAGGGATTTCAAAACAAAGTTGAGAATTTTTAAATTGAGGTGTTGCTCAACTGGGAGTCTATGTATGTCAGCGAGCACAGGGGTTATGGGTGAATGGGACTTGGTGCTAGTTAGGACATGGGCAGAAGAGTTTTGGATGACCTCAAGTTTACAGATGGTAGAACATGGAAGGCTGGCCGGAATGCGTTGGAATAGTCAGCTCTAGAGGTAGCAAAGGCATGGATGAGGGTTTCAGCAGCAGATGAGATGATACACGGGCAGGGTCGGAGGTTCTGGAGGTGGAAATAGGGAGTCTTAGTGATAGCGTAGATATGTAGTCGGAAACTCATTTTGGGGTCAAACATCACACCAAAATTGCAAGCAATGTGGTTCAGGCTCAGACAGTAGCCAAATAGGAATGCACGTGATGGGTAGGGAATGGAGTTTGTGCCAACAACCGACTTCAGTGTTCCCAATATTTAGTTGGAAGAAATTTCTACACATCCAGTGCTGGATGTTAGACAAGCAGTCTGACAATTTAGAGACAGTGCAGGGGTCAAGAGAGGTTGTGGTGAGGTCGAGCTGGATGTCATCAGTGCACATGTGGAAATTGAGGCTGTGTTTTCAGAAGATGTCACTGAGGGGCAGCATATAGATGAGAAATAGGATGGGGTCCAAGGATAGATCCTTGGGGTCACCAGGGGTAACAGTGTGGGAACGGGAAGTTAAACCAGTGTAACATGTGCAGAGTGACACTATTGCGATCTGGGAGCTATATTCCACTATTCCACTGAGTCTCTTTATATAGAAAAAGACTAAAAATGTGCATTTTCTGGATTGAGGCACCCATTGTTAATTAAGAGTCACTTTAGCACAAACCTTTACCAATTATTATAAGAAAACAAACTCTCAGGCCGCGATTTCGCCTCCCACACGACTTTCCCCGATTCGGCGTGTTAAGCCTGCCCAGCGAGGTTCCGACTAACGAAAAGGAAGCGGGTCTGATGACGTCATCTGATGATGTTTCATCAGCCAGTTTTCTGAAAGGGACCATTGAAAATTAATTTTGACGGTTGTTCTTTCAGTGTTCTACAGCATTGAGCTGCTGCAAACACTGACAAGCACTGCACAGAGGTGCAGGGCTGCTCCCAGGCTCCCTGATGACTCCTTCCATCTGCAATGGACAGAAGAGACCTCCCAAAAAGACAAACACAACCTGGTTGCACATTGCCCAGGAGGGCACAAGCAGGGATGTTGTCAGGAGGAGCTGGCTGCAGTGACACAAATCTTTCAATGATCTCAGTAGATGATGAAATGTTACTGCAAAGCCACACACAATCTCATCCTGCTGTGCCACTCAGCACATCCTCATCACTCTGCCTTCCCGAACCTACTCCTGCACATCCTTACTCACACCAACTTACCTTGCACCTCCACCCATTCCTCTCTCTACGTACATTATCACTTCCCCATCTCACTAGCCACACCTCACACTCACCCTCATCCTAGTGCAAGGGCAGCCACTTGGATGTTTTTGCCAATGTGCATGGAAAGTTTCTGTTAATTGTTATTTATCTTTATTTTACACACTTTGGGGGCAAAATTGGGTTACGCCCTGTTTGGGGCAGTAGCGGAGGACCTGGCCTTGCCGTGAAATTGTGGCTTCTGCCCCTCACAGGAGGTGGAGCGCAATGTCACGCACTCCACTTCCTGTTGAGGCAGTGTCCGGGATGCTAAGTGGACGGAATCAGCAGCGCTACACGGCTTCTCCGCGTAGTGCTGATGTGTTTCAATGCCCCTCCTCTTCCGTTAAAGGGGAGGGCCGCTACGCACTCTGCAGGCCTCCACTGGGTCACCAGGGTTGTGTGGTGCCATGGCAGCAGCCCAGCATCCAAACTGATTGCCGGACTACAAGATGGCAGCCCGGACCATACGATAGCAGATTAGAACAGGCCGGACAGGTGAGTTCCGCCCTGGAAGCGGAGGTTGGCCCGGTTCGCAACCCGTGAGGCTGGCGCGGGTATCGCCATGGCAGTCCCGCGGGACTGGCCAATTTCCACCGCGGGGCGGAAAGGGGTCACCATACACGCCGATGCTGTCATCGCCGGAGGCGCTGCGGCCCGGGGCATTACTAGCGTCTACTGTGCTCGCGCCTCCGCTAACTCCTGCGCAATTTTGCGGGAGCCGGATTGTCTATTTCCACGGGCAAAAACAGTTTCACACCCCGTTAGTGCCCCTCGGAGGCGCTAATGGGAGGCGCAGAACAGGGCAATTTCAGCCCCTTTGCCTTCTTGGACACATTTGTGTGCACCTTTGGAAGTGGCTTTGTGAGTTGCATTGAATGGTGAGATATAATGGTGATGAGTGTGAAAGGAATGGCTTGGGCATTGTCGGGATGCTTTATGGTGTTCGTGTAGGGTGATACCAACCTGGCGCTTCATGTGGCAACCCAGTTTGTGCAGCGTCAAGTGAAGTAAATCTAGCCAATCCCTGGCATCCCGGGTAGCAATGTGGCCAGGCACTGATGCCCT
Organism: Pristiophorus japonicus; assembly: GCF_044704955.1. Taxonomy (NCBI): domain Eukaryota; kingdom Metazoa; phylum Chordata; class Chondrichthyes; family Pristiophoridae; genus Pristiophorus; species Pristiophorus japonicus. Next base: position 65,635,396 of record NC_091979.1, read on the forward strand.
CTGTCCTGTGCAGCATCAGGTGATTCCAGAGAAGGTTGGTGTTGTTGATGGCGCTGCTGGTGTTGGGGCTCATTGTGGTCAGATTCTGATGACAGAGTGCAAATGGTTCCCATCCTGATGGAGTAGATACCAGTTGAAGGTGAGATGACAGAAGCACTCTGTCAATGGTGAGAGAGGTTGCTGCAATGAGGTGAGCCTGGCTGGAGCGTTTGCTACAAAGACTTGCAGCCTGTATAATGCACACTCTGTCTACCAAGGGCAGAAACCAAAGAGTGTCTGGGTTTAGAAAGTGTGCAGGTGTAAATGATGAGGTTTTATACAAGTTTTCACACTATCACCAATCATCTGCTTCAATGGCCACTCAACCTCCACCTCAGATGAACAGACGGGGTCCAGGAGCAGCGTGAAATCTGTAGGCGAGCTGTTAAAGTCAAAAGGCGAGTAAAATATTGCTGTTAGGGGCTTCTAAACAAGCTCAAGCTGCTGCCAGCCAGGTCCACTCAGCGCAGGCAGACCCGACATTTGGGAAAGACTCGCACGGTGGGTTGACAGCGGGGTCCAGACCCGCTGTCAATCTTTGTCAAGTTCCCGTTCGACCTGCCCCCAGTCCTGCCCACTGAGCACCAGCTAAATCTTGGTCTTAGAAGCCGAGTGGTGATGTGAGGTACATAGTGAAAGTTGGTTTCCACTGATGAGAAAAATGGGAACAAGGAGACAGAGACTGTGGATTATCACTGGAAATACCAAGGTTAAGGGAGAAAGAAGGTGTTTGCATTGAGGGCTATTGTACCATGGGATGCTTCACCACAAATGGCTATTGAGGCAAAGACGAGAACATTATTGAAAAGGAAATGGTATAGGTATTTGAAAAGGATGAATATCAAAGAATTTCGGAGGCGTGGAGTTCCGGGAGAAAGCATCAGCACTGGCACAGGCAACGGGGGCTGTATGGCTTCCACCAATTACATATAATATATCATCATCATAGGAAGTCCCTCGGAATTGAGGAAGACTTGCTTCCACTCTAAAAGTGTGTTCTCAGGTGACTGAAGAGTCCAATGCGAGAATTACAGACTCTGTCACAGGAGGGGCAGACAGTGGTTGAAGAAAAGGGTGGGTGGGGAGCCTGGGTTGCTGCACGCTCCTTCCGCTTCCTGCGCTTGCTTTCTGGATGCTCTCGGCGATGAGACTCAAGGTGCCTGACATCAGTAGTGGGGAAAATGTTGGAATCAATTATTAAAGATGAAATAGCAGCGCATTTGGAAAGCAGTGACAGGATCGGTCCAAGTCAACATGAATTTATGAAAGGGAAATCATGCTTAACAAATCTTCTGGAATTTTTTGAGTATATAACTAGTAGAGTGGACAAGGGAGAACCAGTGGATGTGGTGAATTTGGACTTTCAAAAGGGTTTTGACAAGGTTCCACACAAGAGATTAGTGTGCAAAATCAAAGCACATGGTATTGGGGATAATGTACTGACATGGATCGAGAACTGGTTGACAGACAGGAAGCAGAGAGTTGGAATAAACGGGTCCTTTTCAGAATGGCAGGCAGTGACTAGTGGGGTGCCGCAGGGCTCAGTGCTGGGACCCCAGCTCTTTACAATATACATTAATGATTTAGATGAAGGAATTGAATGTAATATCTCCAAGTTTGCAGATGACACTAAACTGGGTGGCGACATGAGCTGTGAGGAGGACGCTAAGAAGCTGCAGGGTGATTTGGACAGATTAGATGAGTGGGCAAATGCATGGCAGATGCAGTATAATGTGGATAAATGTGAGGTTATCCACTTTGGGGGGCAAAACACGAAGGCAGAATATTATCTGAATGGCAGCAGATTAGGAGGGCGGGTATCACTACTGCCCTGTATACCATAAGCTTGGTGCCGGATTCGATGTCCTGGTCGTCAAATATTCTTCCTCAGGTAACCGAAGGCTGCGCTGGCGCACTGATGACAGTGTTGGACCTCGCCAATGTCTGCTCTTGCTGACAGTAGACTCCCGAGTTATGGAAAATATCTACATTGTCCAAGGTCTCGTTGTGGATTTTGATAATCGGGGAGCAGTGCTGCGTGGCGGGGTCAAGTTGGTGGAGGACCTTTGTTTTACGGATATTTAGCGTAAGGTCCATGCTCTCGTATGGTTTGGTGAAGGTGTTGACGATGGCTTGGAGTTCAGCCTCCGAGTGTGCGCAGACGCAAGTGGTTCAATGACAGAGGATGGGACAATCTTGGATCTGGCCTGGAAGCGGCGGAGATTGAACAGATTCCCATCTGTTCTATAATTTAGCTCCATTCCAGTGGGGAGCTTGCTATGGGTGATATGTAGCATTACAGAAAGGAAGATCAAAAAGAGCATTGGTGTGATGACGCACGCCTGCTTGACCCAGTTCGGATTAGGTCTGTGGTGGATCCTTTGGTCAGAATCTTGCATGTCATCGTGGAGCAGATGGAGGCTGGTGACAAACTTTTGAGGGCAGCCAAAATGGAGGAGGACGCTCCATAGTCCCTCATGGTTGACAGTGTCAAAGGCCTTTGTGAGGTCAAAGAAGGCCATGTACAAGTATATCAGTGATTTATTGTATTACTGTAGGTTATGAGGGGTATCGGAATGTTACCAGTATTACTGTAAGTTAGCAATGCAATTTCAGTGAGTTACTATTAGTTGAGGGTGGAATCAAAGATCCTCGCCATGTGAAACCCTTCCCCACCTTTGGTTTCTTGTCTTCTTTGCACTCGGTGGGCTCCTGGTTCTTGGAACTTCTCATACAACATCCGCTGTCGCAAAACCATGGGAGCCAACTTTTATAAGGTAAATGCAATAACATTTGCAGATGTCAAATGACGAGACTGCCACATGATCAAACCTCCAGGAATGCCTCCAACCAAAGTCAGCAACCCAATATGCAAGTCCAGATAATGAGTAATTGTCAGCAAGCTATTTTAGCGTGCAAGACATCTTAACTGAATCGAAACATGTCATGTATGGATGCTTGGGGTCACTACACAACAGGGGGCGCCACTGTCGAAGGTCATCGGGCTGTACGCACATATGTGTGGACCCTGGTATATAAGTGCTGGTACCATGTCTTGTAGTTACTTTGGGCGTGAATAAAGTGGACCAGGTTTACACTTGAGTGAGTTCACAAGTCTTGTGAGTCATTATAGACATAACATTTGGCAACGAGGTAACTTAAGAACCTTCGCATGCACAATGGGTACGATTGGAATTCTGGAGAGATTTGTGGATGGTGAAGATTGAGCGGATTTTTTCAACCGCCTGGATCAGTATTTTGTGGCCAACAACATGGCAGGAGACGATGATGCAGTTAGGCGCCAGGAGGATTTCCTCACTGCTTGTGATTCAAGAATATATGGCCTCATGAAGAATCTGCTCTCACCTGCATGTCCAATGGACAAAGAATACAGGGATTTGTGTGCTTTGGTACTTGACCATCTCAAGCTAAATGAGGGGATCATCATATCACGCCATTGCTTCGACACACATATTCATGCTGAGGGTCAGGATGTGTCGGGATTCGTTGCCGACCTGTGACGTCTTGCTGAGCCGTGTAAGTTCGGGACCATGTTGGAAGACGTGCTGCGAGATTTCTTCGTGATAGGCATCAACCATGATGTGATTCTCTGGAAGTTATTGGCTGCAGAGATGCTGGATTTGAGCAAGGCCATCGCGACTGCCCAGGCATGCATGATGACATGATAACTTGAGGCAAATATCATTGAAAAGTCGGATCTCCACAACAAATACTGTGAACAAGATTGTGTCGTCGTCTGGCAGAGCTGCTTATGGCAGGGCCTACTCGACTGCTTACGTGAAACCTGTAGCTGCTCAAAGTCTGCCACCTGGTACGAATCCAATTTCACCCTGTTGGCATTGTGGGGGCAATCATCGGCCTCATCAGTGTCGGTTTAGGCAGTACATTTATAACGGCTGTTCCAAAGTGGGGCATCTTCAGAGAATGTGCCCACAACTGAGCAAGTGTGCTGCCGCTGATCACATTGATGATGATGACAAGTCTAGTGCTGGCCCGGATGCACAACACGAGGAGGAAGTGTATGGTCTGTATTCTTTCGTTAACGTGAAACTGAATGGCGTGCTGGTATCGATGGAGCTGGACACGGGTACGAGTCAGTCGATAATGAGCCAAAGGACATTCGACAAGCTGTGGGACACTGAGGCGGTGAAGCCGAAGCTGAGTCCAGTCAATGCCAAGTTGTGTACGAGAGGAGCAGCAGTTCGGGAGATCGAGGCTCTGATAAAAGGGCGTGGAGCTCGGGAGGAAGAGCGGCAGTTCCGGAGATCACACCCTGATAAAAGGGCTCGGAGCTCGGGAGGAGGTGCAGCAGTTCGGGAGATCGAGGCAGAAGGTAAAACAAAGAAGTAAAAAGAAATCGAAGTGTGATGTCACAGCCAAGTGGGTAAGTGATTGGCTGGTGGATTGGTGAGTATTTAATTTTTTTTCTTCTTTTTATTTTCAAATTAGTAGATAACCTTTGACATTGTTGCCAAATTAAGTTAATCTAAGGTTTAAGTCATGGCAGGAGAGCCCAGACCTGTGCCATGTTCCTCCTGTGCTATGTGGGAAGTCAGAGATGTTCCCACTGTCCCTGACTGCTATGTGTGCAAGAAGTGCATCCAGGCGCAGCCTAACAGACCGCATTGTGGCATTGGAGCTACGCATGGATTCACTCTGGAGCATCCGCGATGCTGAGGGTATCGTGAATAGCGTGTTTAGTGAGTTGGTCACACCGCAGGTAACGGTTACTCAGGCAGATAGGGAATGGCTGACCATCAGGCAGAGCAGTGGAAGGAAGGTACTGCAGGGGTCCCCTGCGATCATCCTCCTGCAAAACAGATACACTGCCTTGGGTGCTGATGGGGGGGATGACTCATCAGGGGAGGGCAGCAGCAGCCAAGTTCACGGCACCATGGGTGGCTCTGCTACACCGGAGGGCTGGAAAAAGAGTGGGAGAGCTATAGTGGTAGGGGATTCTATGGTAAGGGGAATAGATAGGCGTTTCTGCGGCCGCAATCGAGACTCCAGAATGGTATGTTGCCTCCCTGGTGCAAAGGTCAAGGATGTCTCAGAGCGGCTGCAGCGCATACTGGAGGGGGAGGGTGAACAGCCAGTTGTCGTGTTGCATATAGGTACCAACGATATAGGTAAAAAAAATAGGAATGAGGTCCTACAAGCTGAATTTATGGAGCTAGGAGTTAAATTAAAAAGCAGGACCTCAAAGGTAGTAATCTCAGGATTGCTACCAGTGCCACGTGCTAGTCAGAGTAGAAATAGCAGCATAGCTAAGATGAATACATGGCTTTAGGAATGGTGCAGGAGGGAGGGATTCAAATTCCTGGGATGTTGGAACAGGTTCTGGGGAAGGTGGGACCAGTACAAACGAGATGGTCTGCACCTGGGCAGGACCGGAACCAATGTCCTAGGGGGAGTGTTTGCAAGTGCTGTTGGGGAGGGGTTAAACTAATATGGCAGGGGGATGGGAACCTATGCAGGGAGACAAAGGGAAGTAAAATGGGGGCAGAAGCAAAAGATAGAAAGAAGAAAAGGAAAAGTGGAGGGCAGAGAAACCCAAGAATAAAAAAGGACCACATTTACAGCAAAATTCTAAGGACAAAATTAAAAAGACAAGTCTGAAGGCTCTGTGCCTCAATGCGAGGAGTATTCGTAATAAGGTGGATGAATTAACTGCACAGGCAGCAATTAATAAATATTATACAATTGAGATTATGGAGACATGGCTCCAGCAGGGTGACCAAGGCTGGGAACTCAATATCTAGGGGTATTCACATTCAGGAAGGATAGACAGAAAGGAAAAGGAGGTGGGTAGCATTGCTAGTTAAAGAGGAAATTAATGCAATAGTAAGGAAAGAAATTAGCTTGGATGATGTAGAATCTGTATGGGTAGAGCTGCGGAATACTAAAGGGCAGAAAACATTAGCGGGAATTGTATACAGACCACCAAACAGTCGTAGTGAGGTTGGGGATAGCATCAATCAAGAAATTAGGGATGCGTGCAATAAAGGTACAGCAGTTATCATGGGCGACTTTAATTTACTTATAGATTGGGCTAACCAAACTAGGAGCAATACTAGGGAGGAAGATTTCCTGGAGTGTATTAGGGATGGCTTTCTTGGCCAATATGTTGAGGAACCAACTGGAGGGCTGGCCATCCTAGACTGGGTGATGTGGAATGAGAAAGGACTAATTGGCAATCTTGTTGTGCGAGGCCCCTTGGGGAAGAGTGACCATAATATGGTCGAATTCTTTATTAATGGAGAGTAACACAGTTAATTCACAGACTAAGGTCCTGAACTTAAAGAAAGGTAACTTTGATGGTATGAGACGTAAATTGGCTAGAATAGACTGGCAAATGATACTTAAAGGGTTGACGGTGGATAGGCAATGACAGACATTTAAAGATAACATGGCTGAACTTCAACAATTGTATATCTCTGTCTGGAGTAAAAATAAAACGGGGAAGGTGGCTCAACCGTGACTAACAAGGAAAATTAGGGATAGTGTTAAACCCAAGGAAGAGGCATATAAATTGGCCAGAAAAAGCAGCAAACCTGAGGTGGGAGAAATTTAGAATTCAGCAGAGGAGGTCAAAGGGTTTACTTTAGAGGGGGAAAATAGAGTATGAGAGGAAGCTTGCAGGGAACATAAAAACTGACTGCAAAATGCTTCTGTAGATATGTGAAGCAAAAAAGATTAGTGAAAACAAACGTAGATCCCTTGCAGTCAGAATCAGGTGAATGTACAATAGGGAACAAAGAAGTGGCAGGCCAACTGAATAAAAACTTTGGTTCTGTCTTCACAAAGGAAGACACAAATAACCTTCTGGAAATACTAGGGGACCGAGGGTTTAGCGAGAAGGAGGAACTGAAGGAAATCCTCATTAGTCAGGAAATTGTGTTAGGGAAATTGATGGGATTGAAAGCTGATAAATCCCCAGGGCCTGAAAGTCTGCATCCCAGAGTACTTAAGGAAGTGGCCCTAGAAATAGTGGATGCATTGGTGATCATTTTCCAACAGTCTATTGACTCTGAATCAGTTCCTATGCACTGGAGGGTAGCTAATGTAACATCACTTTTTAAAAAAGGAGGGAGAGAGAAAACGGGGAATTATAGAACCGGTTAGCCTCACATCGGTAGTGGGGAAAATGTTAGAATATATTATTAAAGATGAAATAACAGTGCATTTGGAAAGCAGTGACAGGATCGTTCCAAGTCAGCATGGATTTATGAAAGGGAAATCATGCTTGACAAATCTTCTAGAATTTTTTGAGGATGTAACTTGTAGAGTGGACAAGGGAGAACCAGTGGATGTGGTGTATTTGAACTTTCAAAAGGCTTTTGACAAGGTCCCACACAAGAGATTAATGTGTAAAATTAAAGCACATGGTATTAGAGGTAATGTATTGATGTGGATAGAGAATTGGTTGGCAGACAGGAAGCAGAGAGTCGGGATAAACTGGTCTTTTTCAGAATGGCAGGCAGTGGCTAGTGGGGTGCCGCACGGCTCAGTGCTGGGACCCCAGCTATTTACAATATATATCAAGGATTTAGATGAAGGAATTGAGTGTAATATCTCCAAGTTTGCAGATGACACTAAGCTGGGTGGTGGTGTGAGCAGTGAGGAGGGTGCTAAGAGGCTGCAGGGTGACTTGGACAAGTTAGGTGAGTGGGCAAATGCATGGCTAATGCAGTATAATGTGGATAAATGTGAGGCTATCCACTTTGGTGGCAAAAACATGAAGGCAGAATATTATCCGAATAGCGACAGAAAAGGGGAGGGGCAATGAGACTTGGGTATCATGGTACCTCAGTCATTGAAAGTACAGGTACAGCAGGCGGTGAAGAAGGCAAATGGTATGTTGGCCTTCATAGCTAGGGGATTTGAGTATAGGAGCAGGGAGGTCTTACTGCAGTTGTACAGGGCCTCACCTGGAATATTGTGTTCAGTTTTGGTCTCCTAATATGAGGAAGGACGTTTTTGCTATTGATGGAGTGCAGTGAAGGTTCACCATACTGATTCCCGGGATGGCAGGACTGACATATGAGGAGAGACTCTGGATCGACTGGGCCTGTATTCACTGGAGTTTAGAAGAATGAGAGGGGATCTCATAGAAACATATAAAATTCTGCCGGGACTAGACAGGTTAGATGCAGGAAGAATGTTCCCGATGTTAGGGAAGTCCAGAACCAGGGGTCACAGTCTTAGGATAAGGGGAAAGCCATTTAGGACCGAGATGAGGAGAAGCTTCTTCACTCAGAAAGTTGTTAACCTGTGGCATTCTCTACCGCAGAGAGTTGTTGATGCCAGTTTGTCAGATATATTCAAGAGGAAGTTAGATATGGCCCTTACGGCTAAAGGGATCAAGGGGTATGGAGAGAAAGCAGGAAAGGGGTACTGAGGTGAATGATCAACCATGTTCTTATTGAATGGTGGTGCAGGCTCGAAGAGCCGAATGGCCTACTCCGACACCTATTTTCTATGTTTCTATGTTACACTAAGGAACTCATACCAGTGATTGGCAGTGTAGTCGTCAAGGTCATATGATGGTGTGGTTCAAGATCTTCCATTATGGATCGTCCCAAGCAATAGTCCAACACTGTTCATCAGGAATTGGCTCGAGAAAATCAAGTGGAATTGGAACGAATTCAAAGCATTGTCATCGGGGGATAACACTTCGTGTGCTCAAGTGTTGAAGAAGTTTCCTTCTTTGCTTGAACCGGGCATTGGAATTTTTACGGGAGCCAAGGTGCAGATTCATCTGGATTCTGACGCAAGGCCTGTCTATCATAAAGCTCGGTCTGTTCCCTATATGATGAGGGAGTAGGTTGAAATTGAGCTTGACAGACTCTAACATGAAGTGGTCATATCACCGGTCGAGTTTAATGAGTGGGCCAGTCCTATTGTTTCTGTGTTGAAGAGTGATGGCACTGTCAGGATTTGTGGAGACGACAAGGTTACGATTAGCCGATTTTCGAAACAGGATCAGTATCTGTTACCGAGAGCTGATGACCTGTTCGCCATACTTGCTGGTGGAAAATCATTCACGAAACTGGATCTGACACCAGCCTATATGACACAGGAGCTTGTCAACATTTCGACGAAACTTACCTGCATCAACACCCATAAAGGACTGTTTGTCTACAACAGGTGTCCTTTTGGAATTCATTCGGCTACAGCCATATTTCAGAGGAATATGGAAAGTCTACTAAAGTCCGTCCCTAGAACTATCGTGTTTCAAGATGACATTCTGGTCACAGGTCCTGATACTGCTGAGCATCTAAACAACCTTGAGGAAGTTGTACATCGACTGGACAAAGTGGGACTCAGGCTGAAACATTCAAAGTTTGTATTTATAGCACCTGAAGTTGAATTCCTAGGGAGGAAGATTGCTGCTGATGGCATCAGGCCTGCAGATTCGAAACCAATGCCATCAAAAATGCACTCAGGCCTCAGAATGTGACTCAGCTGCATTCATTCCTTGGGCTACTCAACTATTTTGGTAATTTTTAACCCGGATTGAGCACTTTATGAGAGCCACTGCACATGCTGCTCAGACAAATGGGTCTGTGGTGCATCTCAAGCTAGAGCTTTTGAGAAAGCTAAGAATCTTCTCTGTTCAAACAAGCTGCTGGTTCACTATGATCTGTGTAAGCGTCTTGTATTGGCCTGCGATGCTTCATCATCTGGGGTTGGCTGTGTACTCCAACAAGCAAGTGAGTCGGGTAAGCTACAGCCTGTTGCGTATGCTTCAAGAAGTTTGTCAAAAGCGGAAAGAGCTTAGAGCATGGTAGAAAAAGAAGCTTTGGCCTCTGTGTATGAGGTAAAAAAAAATGCATCAGTACCTGTTTAGTCTTCGCTTTGAACTTGAAACAGATCACAAGCCACTATTTCATTGTTTTCGCAAAACAAAGGTATTAATACCAATGCATCCTCCCGCATTCAGAGATGGGCGTTGATGTTGTCTGCCTATGATTATGTCATTGGTCACAGACCGGTCACTGAGAATTGTGCCAATGCACTGAGTCATCTGCCTTTGCCCACACCAGATATGGAGAAGCCTCAACCTGCAGATCTACTGTTAGTAATGGAGACTTTTGAGAGTGAAGGTACCCCTGTCACTGTTCAACAAGTTAGGACCTGGACCAGCCATGATCCTGTTTTATCAGTTGTAAAATGTTGTGTCCTCAGTGGTGATTGGTCTGCAATATCCATGGAGATGTGTGATGAGACCAAACCTTACAACCGTCACAAAGATGAACTGTCCATTCAGTCAGATTAGCTACTGTGGGGCAATCGTGTTGTTATGCCCAAGAAAGGCAGAGAAAAATTTATCCGTGAACTACATAGCACTCATCCTGGCATTGCCATGATGAAAGCCATTGCCAGGGCTCATGTTTGGTGGCCTGGAATTGACTCTGATCTGGAATCATGTGTGCATCAGTGCAACACTTGCATGCAGCCACGTAAAGTACCAGCGGAATCTCCGCTGAGTCTTTGGTCGTGGCCATCTTAACCATGGTCAAGGATACACATCGATTTTGCGAGCCCTTTCCTAGGAAAGATGTTTTTTGTTGTGGTGGATGCATATTCAAAATGGATAGAGTGTATTAATATGTCATCCAGTACATCCACAGCTACCATTGAGAGTCTTCGTGTCATGTTTGCTACTCACGGTTTGCCTGACATTGTTGTGAGCGACAAAAGATCTTGCTTCACGAGTCTGGAGTTTCAAGAGTTCATGAAGCTTAATGGTATTAAAAATGTGAGGTCAGCCCCATTCAAACCTGCTTCTAATGGTCAAGCAGAGCGTGCTGTTCAAACGATCAAGCAGAGCATGAAACATGTGACTCAGGGTTCACTGCAGACTCATTTGTCACGCATATTGCTTAGTTGCAGGACAAGACCTCACATGCTTAACAGGGTCCCCCCTGCTGAACTACTGATGAAGAAAAGTCTCAAGACCAAGCTCTCTCTTGTTCATCCCGATTTGAATGATCGTGTTGAAAACAGACGTCAAAGTCAGCAATTGTATCATGATCGTGCTGCTGTGCCACGTGACATCTCTGTCAATGATCCGGTTTATGTATTGAACTATGGTCAAGGTCCAAAGAGAATCACCGGTACTGTCACAGCCAAGGAGGGAAACAGAGTGTTTATTATCGTGCTCAAGAATGGGCAAACATGCAGGAAACATGTTGATCAAGTGAAACTGCGGCACACGGATGAATTGGAACTGCTTGAGGAAGATTCTGTCAGTGACCGACCAACCAATGGTCATTCATCAGAGGACTTTGCAGAACCTGGACTTTCACTCTCTGACATGGGCATTACCACTCCCATCAGATCAGCCGTAACTGACTCAGAACGCTCACCCAGAACTAGTTGAACTGAGAGGAACAACTCGTGAGCGGAAAGCCCCAGACTGTCTTAATTTGTAAAGAGACTGATACTAAGATGTTGAAGGGGGATGTTGTCATGTATGGATGCTTGGGGTCACTAGACACTAGGGGGCGCCACTATCGGAGGTCAATGGGCTGTATGCGCATGTGTGCGGGCCCTGGTATATAAGTGCTGGTACCATGTCCTGTAGTCACTTTGGGTGCGAATAAAGTGGACCAGGTTTACACCTGAGTGAGTTTACAGTAACAAGTCTTTTGAGTCATTATATACATAACAAAGCACAACCAGACGTATATTACCAACAGTGAGACAAACTGGCTGGCTACCATTGTGCAATTTCCGAGTCAAGAGATACCAACACCCTGTATAATAGCCCCAGTGGCACTCTGACTAAGAGAACAACTGAGCTCAGACTAGGGATTGGTTTGTATGAGTCAGTATCATCCTACACAGTGGATGTACTCACTGAGTCAAATATAACCAATTGTTTAAAAAGTGCGATACCATACCGCTCTGATATAATATATGCAAAGCAACAAAATAATCCTGTCAGATTGTTAACAAAAAAATCTACTAATTAAAAGGCATCCAGCATTTAAAAAACAGGTGCATTTTCAAAAATAAACTTTCATTGTTCTCTGTGACAAGTGACTGCGTACAACATTTTTCATAACACTATTGATTAAAAAGAATTTGTAGGTGCCAGATGCTCAAGGCTGACAATAAATTAGTCTTGGGGAAACTCAAAAAAGTTTCTTATGACCTCTGCTCCAGTGAGGATGCCATTACATCTTAATGTAACAAGCCCACTTAATGGCCCAAGACATCACAATTGTGCATAGTTTAAGGGTACAAATTAGCTTCCTAAAAATATGCAAAATAGTTTTAATTTAATCATAAGAATAGACATAAGGAAATCTCATTAATAGTCACTAAGATTTGTTTTGATATAATATGTAAAGCCTTTTGCAATTTTCAATGTCCAATACTTGCCGACAAGGGATCTTCTCCGACTATGGGTTGATCCACAGCTTGCTACACAGGAGGTGAACTTGGACCAGTTTGTCAACATGCAATCGTCACGACAGGGGATACGACACTTCTGTATGAGTGCAGGCATTGGGCCTGCCAACTTCAAGCACCCAATAAGATCCACATGCTGGTCATCATCTGTTTTACAGGTCACACCTAAAAATAAAAGGAGGATATTAAAAATATTTTCAAGACATTTCTTTTAAAATCACCTCCCTTTTTTAAAAAAACATTGAGCAGTTAAATATCTAGAAATGTGTTGGAAATTACAGTGTTTGTAAAGTGCATATTCTAGATTATCAATTGACTTCAGCTTCTCTTCTGGTAATCTGATTGGTCTGTTCAGTCAGTGATACTTCCAGAAGCTCATCCATCATCTTATTGAATGGCGGAGCAGGCACGATGGGCTGTATGGTCTACTCCTGCTCCTATTTCTTCTGTTCTTACAATCTAAGTGTTCTGTGGTAATCACGTGATCTGAGACCTGAAGATAATTAACTAACTTTCCAGAAAGTTATTTTTAGTAAGGGGTTAAATAGAATGAGTGGCCACTCAAACAAACTATGGAAGCACGGGCGGATGTCCACAAGCTTTATTATTCCCAGATCAAGTTGTGGAACAGGATATGAAAGGAAGCAATGAAGACTGATTCCTTGCAGTCATTCAAGATGGTGTTAGATGGATTTCTCGAAAACAAGGTAATTATAGCATTTTGAAGGCAAGAGTAAATTATTTATAGGTATTAATTAGTGGTTATGGGAGCTTTGGGAGTTTTCCTAATTTTCTATGAGTGAGAGAGAAACTTTCATCAGAGTAAGCATGTATAGTCTTGGTGGCCTTTTCCATCCTGGAGACATAAACACAAATAGCATAAACAGGAGTTCAGTTCTTCTTCCAGCAATTTATTGGGTTCATGTGAATCAAGTGAATGCTATTCCCAATAGTATGACTGATCCATTTGTGAAATCTTCACAGAGCACAGCACACACAGCTCCTAACATCGCAGGCAGCCTTCTCGGAAGTCTCCGGAATCTGCCTGGTTCTGTTTATTATTAACTCTGCAGTTGCAGTACACAATATGTCCACATCCACAGTGTGGAGCTACAAACATTACAAGCTTACAGACATTACACTTCTCCCTCCTTAATGAAGAAGTTATTATAATAAATATCATACATAACTTTCATGTTTAAAAATAACACAGGACATAAACTTATTTTTTGCCATATTTACAAATGTAACTTTACCACTTGCTTTCTGTTTCGAAGAGGATACCTTCACCCTCGAACAGAAGCTTCCAAACATGGTGTCGAATCTAAATTCATAGAAACATAGAAAATAGGTGCAGGAGTAGGCCATTTGGCCCTTCGAACCTGCACCACCAGTCAATGAGTTTATGGTTGAACATGCAACTTCAGTACCCCATTCCTGCTTTCTCGCCATACCCCTTGATCCCCCTAGTAGTAAGGGCTACATCTAACTCCTTTTTGAATATATTTAATGAATTGACCTCAACAACTTTCTGTGGTAGAGAATTCCACAGGTTCACCACTCTCTGGGTGGTCCAGTGTCCTCAACACCTCAGAAATGGCAACATTCCTCCCGACACAAATCACAGTCATTTGTTGGATGCAAGCTTTCTAACACTGACCTGGTTTGAAATGAGGATCGTGAAGTTTTGGATGAGATTTTACAGCAGTCTTATATACACGCCACACGCCCCCCCACCCCCGCCCCCCGCCACACCCACACAAATAGCACACACACACACACAAATAGCATACACACATACTAGCACACACACACACAATAGCACAGACAAGATTGAAACAAAATGGTCCAATAATTATGGTCTTGTACAGACGTGAACACAAGACATATCCAACAAATACCGACGGCGTTAACATTAATACATTCACTGTTGAAAATATTTCACATTCACAAGAGCTGGTGCAACAGCTTCAGAGCTGACAAGTTTGTCCACAGCTTGCAAGTTGGAACAGCTCAACTATCTGCCTTAAGTTGGTTGGTGGCAAGAGTTACTCATACTATGACTTTGGCACCCTGTGTGACTCTGGCACACACACTTGGTCAATTTATAACCCTTTTGAACCATTGGCAATTTAGAGGAGGACAGGTTCCACTGACCTGGAGCCAGATTTTCACTGACCCCTCCTGTCTTCAGTTGTTAAACAGCATGTGCTTCAATTGATTACAAAGGCAGTATCAGCTAGATTAGGCCTGGTCTAATTCGAGGCTCACCCTGAGGAAAGTTTCCCTCCATGGAATTTCCTTGATTTTCATTTGAACTCACTCTAACTTCAGGCTGTTTGTTTTCCTGACTCGGACTCAGACTTTCATTCTGATTCTCTCCTGGATTTATTTCCAGTACATTGGATTTAGGATTTGCTACTAGTCAGAAATAATTGAATCATTCCCACCTTTAACTCCTTCCATGTCTGTAGGTAAAATATGATCAATATGAACAAACCTAACCATTATCAATCATCTTCACCAAATATGTGCGAGGACCACATATCTTCACCACTCTTCCTGGTATCCACTTTAACCATTTATGGTGATGGTTCTTCACTCTCACCTTCTGGTTTAATTTCACACTTCTCTCTTTTACTCTACCTCTATCATGATTCTCTTTCTGTCTTAATTGTGTCTCTTCTACAGACTGTGCCAAATTTGGTTTTAACAACGAGAACCTGGTTCATGGCTGTCATTTGAGAAACAACTCTGCTGGTGTTGTACCTGTAGCTGTTTGAGGAGTATTTCGATATGTAATCAAAAAAATTAACCAATTTGTGATCCAATGACAACTGTCCTTTCCTTGGATTTGGATCTAACATTTGTTTTATGAGGGCACATTTTACAATTTGCACAGTGCGCTCTGCTGCACCATTCGAAGCACGATGGTATGGTGGAACCTTGGTATGTTTCACACCATTTTTGCTCGTGAATTGTGCAAATTCTTCTGAACGAAATTGTGGTCCATTATCCAAAATAATTTCTTCAGGGAGGCCAAATGAAGAAAATAATTTTCGTAACATGTCCAATGTTTTACTTGTTGTTATTTTCCACATTGGAAACACCTCAACCCACCTCAAATGGCTATCAATCAAATTGAATAATTGTTGTCCTTCTAACTCAGCAAAATCAATATGTAGCATTTGCCACACCCTGGGAGGCTTACCGATTGACATGTCGTACACTGACTCACGATGTACTCTATATCTTTATCAAGACCTGGCCACCATAAATAACTGCATGCAAAACTCTTGGTCAAGCACATTCCCAGGTGCTGGTCATGGAGGTCTCCAAATAATTTGGACCTTGCACCCCACATGATACAATCTTTATCGACTGATAATTCATTCCTACGAATGAAGAATGGATGTGTATCTTTATCTGTTACCTGGTTTGGCCATCCATTTGCAATATACTCATACACCTTTGACATCACTGGGTCACGTTTGGTTGCTCTACCAATCTCTTCAGCTGTGACTGGCAGTTCATCAATGTATGAAAAATAAAACACTTCTTCCCTATCGGGTGTAACTTGTGATGGGGAAGGCAATCTAGACATTTCATCAGCATTACTGTGATCAGCTGATCGTCTGTTTTCAATATCATATGTATATGCTGACAAAATCAAAGCCCATCTCTGCATTCGGGCTGCAGCTAATGTTGGAACTGGGGACTTTGGATAGTGGATTGCTGTTAGGGGCTATAGCCCGTAACGATGGTAAACTTACGATCATACAAGTATTTGTGAAACCTCTTGACCCCAAAAATTAATGCCAAAGCTTCCCTTTCAATTTGTGCATAATTACTCTCACTGGCACTGAGAGTGCGTGAAGCAAAAGCAATTGGTCTCTCCTCCCCACTACGTGATACATGAGAGATTACTGCCCCAGCTCTCATACAGAGAGGCATTACATGCTAGCTTAATCTCCTTAGATATGTCATAATGAAGTAACATGGTGCTCTCTACCAATTTGCTTTTACACTCCTTGAATGCAGTATCGCATTCTTTTGACCACTTCCAATGGACCTGTTTTTTCAGTAGTTCATTCAGTGGATGTAATACTGTAGCCACATTTGGTAGGAACTTCCCATAATAATTCAAAAGACCCAAGAATGAACGAAGTTCAGTGACATTCCTGGGAGTGGGTGCACTTCTAATTGCATCCAATTTTTCCATGGTTGGATGTAAACCATCTTTGTCTACTCTGTACCTTAAGTACTCCACTGAGTTTTTAAATAACTCACACTTATGAGCAGACACTCGTACTCTGTGCTTCTCTAGCTGTTTGAGGACTTCATTCAATATGTTATTATGAATTTGCCTATTTGGTGGTGAAATTAGTATGTCATCCAAATAACATACTACACCTTGCAAAATCTGGTTCATCACCCCTTGGAATATGGCAGAGGTGGAAGACACCCCAAGCGGTAGCGTATTAAATTGATATCGGCCTAAATCTGTATTTGTAGTCAAACATGACTTGGACTCCTCATCTAGTTCAAGCTGTAAGTAGGCATTCGTAAGATCCAGTTTTGAGAAGATCTGACCACCTGTCAG
Source organism: Pristiophorus japonicus (assembly GCF_044704955.1). Taxonomy (NCBI): domain Eukaryota; kingdom Metazoa; phylum Chordata; class Chondrichthyes; family Pristiophoridae; genus Pristiophorus; species Pristiophorus japonicus. The sequence continues at coordinate 65,652,485 of NC_091979.1, forward strand.
TGTTGTGAACAAATCTTCTATATTCGGCAATGTATTGGGGAGATTACCCTCTAGAACCTGGTTTACGGTTGCTTTATAATCACCACACAATCTTACCTTACCATCGGACTTAGGTACAACAACAATGGGTGTAGCCCAATTACATCGATCTATCTTACAAATAATGTTCTTAGTCTCTAGTCTTTTGAGTCCTTGCTCAACTTTCTCCTTGAGTGCATATGGTACGGAACGTGGTTTTAGTAAACCGATCTAGCGTCCTTCTGTACCCTGACACTCGCCTTGAAGCCTTGGATCGGACTGCCCGATTCGCAGAACACCTTCGGATACTTCTTGATAACCTCATCCGTTGATGAAAATCTCGCTTCCACACAGAAAATCTTACTCCAATCCAGCTTCAGTGAGCTCAACCAATTTCTTCCTAGTAAGGCAGACTTGTCTCCTTTCACTACTATTAGAGGCAAGTTCTGAAATTGATCTTGATATTTCACCGGTATGGTGATACGACCTACCACAGGAATTTTCTCTCCCGAGAAGCCTCGCAGCTCTATCTTGGATTTCTCCAGTTGAAAATCACGCAATTTGTCACGGATGCACCCATGTCAATTTCCATTGATATCTTGAATCTCGCAACATCTATGTGGATTTTGATGCTTTCTGAACCGCTGTCCGTTAATCTCGTGCTCCTGATGACGTTTAACTCTAACATCTCCTCGTCCTGTTGTTGTTCTTCCATGCTATGTAGTCTCTTGGGATTTCTGCTCATAGCTTTAAAAACTGGTTTACCCTTCAGTCAGCATGCCTTCGCAAGATGCTCAGTCTTTCTGCAGAAGAAACACTCTGCCTTCATGTATGGACAACTTTGAGCAATGTGTTGTCCCAGGCACCTATAGCACGACTTCGACACTCTGTAAGAATTTCCAGTTTCTGAGACTTTGGGCCCCCACCGTCTTTTACTTTGAACCTGCAGGTGATTTACCTTGGTTGACTGACGACCATAATCATTATTTAATTCTCGGGAATATTGTTCGGCCATGCCCATCGACCTCGCTGTCTGACGTGCAATCTCAAAAGTCAAGTCATCCGTCATCAATAACTTCCTTCTGATCACATAATTTTTCACCCGACAAACAAAACGATCCGTAATGCTCGGTTTTGAAAGTTTCCAAAATTACAGTGCAATTACAGTACAGTACGATAGCTTTTTTAATGCTATGATGTAATCACTGATACTTTCATCAGCCTTTTGATTCTGAATCTCGAAACAATAGCTTTCAGCAATTTCTAATGGTTTGGGGTTATAGTGCTGCTCCAACTTCATTAAAATCTCTTTAAGCATTGTGTCCTTTGGCTCGTCAGGCACATGCAGATTTACAAGGGTTTCGTACAATGCCGGACCCGCCTCCGATAAGAAGATCGCTTTCTTACGTTCCAACACAGCCCAGTTCTGGACTGCATTGTCTGGAACTTCGATTATGTTATTTGCAGTGAAATACATTTCTAGCTGATCCACATACGCTTTAAAACGTTCCCGGTCGTGTCTATATTCCCCCAAATCCCCGATTACACCTGCCATTTTAATCTCTAGCTGTTCACGCCATGTGCTGTATTTTACCTCGGATTTTTGTAGCTTTTTCCAAAGACAGAAACTTTCAAAGTCTCTCTGTCGGCTGGCTGAATCCTTCACCAACAAAATTTAAGCTTTAAATCATCTGAAAAATCCCATCTCATCGCCAAATGTGATATCTTCACAGAGCACAGCACACACAGCTCCTTACATGGCAGGCAGCTCTCTCGGAAGCCTCCGGAATCTGCCTGGTTTTGTTTATTATTAATTCTGCAGTTGCAGTACACAATACGTCCACATCCACAGTGTGGAGCTACAAACATTTCAAGCTTACAGACATTACACCATTGTTTTAATTAGCTGCTTACAGTGTTCTCAAATCTGCCAGGTCAGTAACTCTTAATGACTGTTGACTTGTTTTTCACAGGCTTTTTCTAGAACCCCGAGTGAGATTTCACAGCTCAGATTTTAGATGGAAACGCCACTCCAATAAATGATTTGTTTTTGACATGTCTGAAACTATTTCTTTATTTGTGACTTTCCCACTTCAGGCATTAATTTTTCTTTACATTGATTGGATTTTTCTGTTCAACCATTTATTGATGTTGATCATGTGTTCAAAACCCTATGAATTTTTAATGTACAGTGAATTATTTATTTCTCGTGGCCAGAATGCACAGATTTTAAACAATACGCACATATGTGTTTTCTTGATCTGTTCATTTCTTCTAACATCTGTATTATATTTATGTTTATGCAAGGAAAATGTTCCAAATCAGTTCAAAGAATGGATTTTGCGATGGGTATGATAGTTAACTCTCAGAGTACGGTGTCATACTGCCTTTGAAATCCACCGCAAGTTTGGGATTACCGCATGCGCACACGTCAAAACACGAACTTGCGGTCTGTCAATGTACACATTGACAGACCGTCCGCACTGCCACCGAAAACCTAATTCCTGGCACAGAGTTGGGCTAATTGCCCACCAACTGGCCAGCAAATTACGTACAGGCACAGGGCCCATTTCCACAGCACAAAGGGATACCCAAAATGAAAAAAAATGCTTTTTAAAAAATTAAATAACATAGAAACATAGAAACATAGAAAATAGGTGCAGGAGCAGGCCATTCAGCTCTTCTAGCCTGCACCGCCATTCAATGAGTTCATGGCTGAACATGAAACTTCAGTACCCACTTCCTGCTTTCACGCCATACCCCTTGATCCCCCGAGTAGTAAGGACTTCATCTAACTCCCTTTTGAATATATTTAGTGAATTGGCCTCAACTACTTTCTGTGGTAGAGAATTCCACAGGTTCACCACTCTCTGGGTGAAGAAGTTTCTCCTTATCTCGGTCCTAAATGGCTTACCCCTTATCCTTAGACTGTGACCCCTGGTTCTGGACTTCCCCAACATTGGGAACATTCTTCCTGCATCCAACCTGTCCAAACCCGTCAGAATTTTAAACGTTTCTATGAGGTCCCCTCTCACTCTTCTGAACTCCAGTGAATACAAGCCCAGTTGATCCAGTCTTTCTTGATAGGTCAGTCCCACCATCCCGGGAATCAGTCTGGTGAATCTTCGCTGCACTCCCTCAATAGCAAGAATGTCCTTCCTCATGTTAGGAGACCAAAACTGTACACAATACTCCAGGTGTGGCCTCACCAAGGCCCTGTACAACTATAACAACACCTCCCTGCCCCTGTACTCAAATCCCCTCGCTATGAAGGCCAACATGCCATTTGCTTTCTTAACCGCCTGCTGTACCTGCATGCCAACCTTCAATGACTGATGTACCATGACACCCAGGTCTCGTTGCACCTTCCCTTTTCCTAATCTGTCACCATTCAGATAATAGTCTGTCTCTCTGTTTTTACCACCAAAGTGGATAACCTCACATTTATCCACATTATACTTCATCTGCCACGCATTTGACCACTCACCTAACCTATCCAAGTCACTCTGTAGCCTCATAGCATCCTCCTCGCAGCTCACACTGCCACCCAACTTAGTGTCATCCGCAAATTTGGAGATACTACATTTAATCCCCTCGTCTAAATCATTAATGTACAATGTAAACAGCTGGGGCCCCAGCACAGAACCCTGCGGTACCCCACTAGTCACTGCATGCCATTCCGAAAAGTACCCATTTACTCCTACTCTTTGCTTCCTGTCTGACAACCAGTTCTCAATCCACGTCAGCACACTACCCCCAATCCCATGTGCTTTAACTTTGCACATTAATCTCCTGTGTGGGACCTTGTCGAAAGCCTTCTGAAAGTCCAAATATACCACATCAACTGGTACTCCTTTGTCCACTTTATTGGAAACATCCTCAAAAAATTCCAGAAGATTTGTCAAGCATGATCTCCCTTTCACAAATCCATGCTGACTTGGACCTATCATGTCACCATTTTCCAAATGCGCTGCTATGACATCCTTAATAATTGATTCCATCATTTTACCCACTACTGAGGTCAGGCTGACCGGTCTATAATTCCCTGCTTTCTCTCTCCCTCCTTTTTTAAAAAGTGGGGTTACATTGGCTACCCTCCACTCGATAGGAACTGATCCAGAGTCAATGGAATGTTGGAAAATGACTGTCAATGCATCCGCTATTTCCAAGGCCACCTCCTTAAGTACTCTGGGATGCAGTCCATCAGGCCCTGGGGATTTATCGGCCTTCAATCCCATCAATTTCCCCAACACAATTTCCCGACTAATAAAGATTTCCCTCAGTTCCTCCTCCTTAATAGACCCTCTGACCACTTTTATATCCGGAAGGTTGTTTGTGTCCTCCTTAGTGAATACTGAACCAAAGTACTTGTTCAATTGGTCTGCCATTTCTTTGTTCCCCGTTATGACTTCCCCTGATTCTGACTGCAGGGGACCTACGTTTGTCTTTACTAACCTTTTTCTCTTTACATACCTATAGAAACTTTTGCAATCCGCCTTAATGTTCCCTACAAGCTTCTTCTCGTACTCCATTTTCCCTGCCCTAATCAAACCCTTTGTACTCCTCTGCTGAGTTCTAAATTTCTCCCAGTCCCCAGGTTCGCTGCTATTTCTGGCCAATTTGTATGCCATTTCCTTGGCTTTAATACTATCGCTGATTTCCCTAGATAGCCACGGTTGAGCCACCTTCCCTTTTTTATTTTTACGCCAGACAGGAATGTACAATTGTTGCAATTTATCCATGCGATCTCTAAATGTCTGCCATTGCCCATCCACAGTCAACCCCTTAAGTATCATTAGCCAATCTATCTTAGCCAATTCATGCCTCATACCTTCAAAGTTACCCTTCTTTAAGTTCTGGACCATGGTCTCTGAATTAACTGTTTCATTCTCCATCCTAATGCAGAATTCCACCATATTATGGTCACTCTTCCCCAAGGGGCCTCGCACAATGAGATTGCTAATTAATCCTCTCTCATTACACAACACCCAGTCTAAGATGGCCTCCCCCCTAGTTGGTTCCTCGACATATTGGTCTAGAAAACCATCCCTTATGCATTCCAGGAAATCCTCCTCCACCGTATTGCTTCCAGTTTGGCTAGCCCAATCTATGTGCATATTAAAGTCACCCATTATAACTGCTGCACCTTTATTGCATGTACTCCTAATTTCCTGTTTGATGCCCTCCCCAACATCACTACTACTGTTTGGAGGTCTGTACACAACTCCCACTAACGTTTTTTGCCCTTTAGTGTTCTGCAGCTCTACCCATATAGATTCCACATCATCCAAGCTAATGTCTTTCCTAACTATTGCATTAATCTCCTCTTTAACCAGCAATGCTACCCCACCTCCTTTTCCTTTTATTCTATCCTTCCTGAATGTTGAATACCCCTGGATGTTGAGTTCCCAGCCCTGATCATCCTGGAGCCACGTCTCCGTAATCCCAATCACATCATATTTGTTAACATCTATTTGCACAGTTAATTCATCCACCTTATTGCGGATACTCCTTGCATTAAGACACAAAGCCTTCAGGCTTCTTTTTTAACACCCTTTGTCCTTCTAGAATTTTGCTGTACAGTGGCCCTTTTTGTTCTTTGCCTTGGGTTTCTCTGCCCTCCACTTTTCCTCATCTCCTTTCTGTCTTTTGCTTTTGCCTCATTTTTGTCTCCCTCTGTCTCCCTGTATAGGTTCCCATCCCCCTGCAATATTAGTTTAACTCCTCCCCAACAGCACTAGCAAACACTCCCCCTAGGACATTGGTTCCGGACCTGCCCAGGTGCAGACATTAACATCCAGGAACATTAAAAGTATTAATGAGAAGCAATCCTAGCATATGTTAAAGTTGCAGGTTTAAAAAAAAATAACATTTACATTTCATAACTATCTGTACAATGCATTTGTTTAGAAGTGGGAATTATGAGTAATTAATTGAACTCCCACATAAAAAACTAAATTTGTATGTATTTTAAAGGCTGTAGTAATTTATATGAATGAAAGATAATCTGTTTCCTGATTGGAGGACCAGGCCCGCGTGATCGCAGGTACACTTCCACTGCGATTGTACGACTGAAACAAATCACAATTGGATAGGGAACATATCAATCACCAAGTAGTATATTTTACAAAAATATAAAAAATAGAGAAATAATGCGAGGGATGTGCTCGTGTTAAAATATCATTGGTTCCACCATAGCGATTAGATCAATATATTGAAGCAAATGGAGAAATGCAATCTTGTCTTATTCATGGGATGCTAAAATATTCCACGACATTCATTTATAGATTAATACAAGATCAAATAGAGGGAGAGAGCAAGAATTTGAATATTTAGTTATCATAAAGTACCTGCCTAGTTTGCCTTGAAGGCTCTCATCACATTAGGTGAAAGAAGCTACTGGTAATAAAATGGCTTGCAACTGCAAGGCAAATAAATTACTATTTAACTAAAGGCTAAAATTGCTAATCAAAAAATGATAAAATATTACGCTCGTATTAATCATTGCCAAAAGGGCACAATTTCTATGATCAATTACTCAAGAACTGTTAATTATAATCAAAGTGTCAAACAAAGATTTGCAACATTTGATTTGTATTGTTTTGAGTTGTCTTGAAATACAGCAATAACGTTTTATATATTTCAATTACTTCACAACATCAGTTGCCGATCTCAGGATTATACAATAGAATATTCCAACACATCTTCTCCTATCCCTATGCCCAACTTTCCTCTTCAACACCATCACTCTGAACATATAGAATTTTCATTCTAAGTCATCAACAACTCCAATGGTGGAACAACTAATAATTCATATACCTTACAATGCTAATGTGATATTTTTCATTTCCTACTCAAACATTTTTATCGTAAAAATATGTCACGCAAATGTTCTCTTCAGTCCGAGAATGAGAGCTCCCGACGGCTGCCGCCCAGATTGGCAGCATAAGTCCCTCTTTTGCTGCCCGCCGATCTTCGAGGGACCTTGTTGATGAAAACTCCGCCCAAAATACCGTCGGGTATCTCGGCGGCCATCGGCAGTCCTTTGGGCGGCACTTGGGCAGGCGGGGGCCTTCATCAAATGCGGGCCCAAAGTATTTTACATCTTTCACTTTGCTGAAGTGTTTTTTGCTCATTAAAAATGTACAATGTAGATGGTGTATTAGCACAGAACTAGCTGTTCCCAGTGCTGATTTAAGGTGTGAATAATCATACCCTCCAGTGTCTCACACATCTTCTCTTCTAAATCTGACGCAAAGAACTAAAACGTATTATCTAGCTGCCAACACTTTGTGGTTTCCGTGATTTACACCCCCATTATGTTCCCTTCACTAAACACAAGGGACAGCACTTTTAATATGGCCAGCATGACTCTTTACTGTGACTTCTCCAATACAGTCCTCATAGGTGCATTTATCAGACTGCTCAGAATCCATAATAAATCACCATTGACAGATCCCATGAGTACAATTAGAGCCTAGGGCGAAAAGATGGGGAAATAGTACACTGCAAAGAGCAAGGCAGAAAGAAAGGGATGAAGGCATTTGGACACTGTAAGGAGAATGGTCAGGCTTTTTTTCTGACCAGCAGCTTTAAGGCATACAATAGCGGGAATGTAGCATAGTGGTAACGTCACTGGACTAGAAATCCAGAGGCTTGGACTAATGATCCAGAGATATGAGTTCAAATCCCACCACGGCAGTTGGGGAATTTAAAATCAGTTAATTAAATAAATCTGGAATAAAAAAATTGTATCAGTAATGGTGATCCTGAAACTACTGGATTGTCGTAAAAACCCATCTGGTTCACTAATGTCATTCAGGGAAGTAAATCTGCCGTCCTTACCGGTCTGGCCTATATGTGACTCCAGACCACATAGCAATGTGGTTAACTCTTAACTGCCCTCTGAAATGGCCTTGCAAGCCACTCAGTTCTACACAACAGCTACAAAAAATAATAATAATAAAACTGGACGGCCCACACGACATCGAGCTCAGCACCGGCTACGGACACGACAATGGCACACCCAGCCCAATCGACCCTAAAAAGTCCTCCTCACCAACATCTGGGGACTTATGCCAAAATTGGGAGAGCTATCCCACAGACGAGTCAAGCAACAGCCTGATATAGTCATACTCACAGAATCATACCTTTAAGTCAATGTCCCAGACCCCTCCATCACCAGCCCTGGGTATGTCCTGTTCCACCAGAAAGGATGGCAGCACAGTGGTATATAGTCGGGAGGGAGTGGCCCTGGGGATCCGCAACATTGATTCCAGACCCCATGATGTTTCATGGCTTCAGGTCAAGCATGGGCAAGGAAACCTCCTGCTGATTACCACCTACTGCCGTCCCTCAGCTGATGAATCAGTACTCCTTCATGTTGAACACCACTTGGAAGAAGCACAGAGTAGCAAGGGCACAGAATGTACTCTGGGTGAGGGACTTCAATGTCCATAATCAAGAGTAGTTCGGTAGCACCAGTACTGACCAAGCTGGCTGAGTCCTGAAGGACATGGCTTCCAGACAGGGCCTGCAGCAGGTGATGAGACAACCAACATGAGTGAAAAACCAACTTGACCTCATCTTCACCAATCTACCAGTCACAGAAGCATCTGTTCATGACAGCATTGGTCGAAAACCACCGCACAGTCATTGTGGAGAGGAAGTCCCGTCTTCACACAGAGGATACCATCCATTGTGTTGTGTGGCACTTCCATGTGCTAAATGGGATGGATTCAGAACAGATCTAGCAGCTCAACATTGGGTATGCATGAGGCGCTGTGGGCCATCAGCAGCAGCAGAATTGTATTACACCACAATCTGTAACCTCATGGCCCAGCATATCCCTCACTCTACCATTACCATCAAGTCAGGGGACCAACCCTGGTTCAATGAAGAGTGTAGAAGAGCATGCCAGGAGCAGTACAAGGCATACCTGAAAATGAGGTGCCAATCTGGGGAAGTTGAAACTCAGGACTGCTAAAAAGTGGAAGCAGCATGCAATAGACAAGGCAAAGTGATCCTACAACCAACAGATCAGATTAAAGCTCTGTAGTCCTGCCACATCCAGTCGTGAATGGTGGTGGACCATTAAACAACTAACGGAAGGAGGTTCCATGGATATCCCCATTTTCAATGATGGCGGAGCCGATTACAAGACAAGGCAAAAGACAAGGCTGATGCATTTACAACCATCTTCAGCCAGAAGTATCAAGTGGATGATCCATATCTGCCTCCTCCATCACAGAAACCAGTCTTCAGCCAATTTGATTCACTCCACAAGATATCAAGAAACGGCTGAGCGCACTGGATACAGCAAAGGCTGTGGGTCCCAACAACATCCCAGCTGTTGTGCTGAAGACTTGTGCTCCAGAACTAGCCGTGCCTCTATCCAAGCTGTTCCAGTACAGCTACAACACTGGCATCTAGCCAATAATGCGGAAAACTGCCCAGCTATGTCCTGTCCACAAAAAGCAGGACAAATCCAATCTGGCCAATTACTGCCTCATCAGTCTGCTCTCAATCATCAGCAAAGTGATGGAGGGTGTCATCAACAGTGCTATCAATGACACTTACTCACCAATAACCTGCTCACCGATGCTCAGTTTGGGTTCCACCAGGATCACTCAGCTCCAGACCTCATTACAACCTTGGTCCAAACATGGACAAAAGAGCTGAATTCCAGAGGTGAGATGAGAGTGACAGCCCTTGACACCAAGGCAGCATTTTACTGAGTGTGGCATCAAACAGCCCTAGTAAAACTGAAGTCAATGGGAATCAGGGGGAAAACTCTCCACTGGCTGGAGTCATACCTAGCACAAAGGATGTTGGTTGTGGTGATTGAAGGTTAATCATCGCAGCCCCAGGACATTGCTGCAGGAGTTCCTCAGCGCAGTGTTCTAGGCCCAACCATCTTCATTTGCTTCATCAATGATCTCCCTTCCATCAAAAGGTCAGTAGTGGGGATGTTCGCTGATGACTGCACAGTGTTCAGTGTCAGTCGCAACCTTCAGGTAATGGAACAGTCAATGTCCACATACAGCAAGACCTGGACAGCATTCATGCTTGGGCTGATAAATGGCAATTAACATTCATGCCAGACAAATGTCAGGCAATGACTATCTCCAATACTGCCTCTGGACATTCAACGGAATTACCATCACTGAATTCCCCACCATCATCATCCTGGGGGTCTCTACTGACCAGAAACTGAACTGGACCAGCAACATAAATATTGTAACAACAAGAGCAGGTCAGAGGCTGGGTGTTCTGTGTCGAGTGTCTTACCTCCTGACTTCCCAAAGCCTTTCCCAAAATCTACAAGGCACAAGTCAGGCATATGATGGAATACTCTCCACTTCCCTGGATGAGTGCAGCTCCAACAACACTCAAGATGCTCGACACCATCCAGGACAAAGCTGCCTGCTTGAGTGACAGCCCATCCACCACCTTAAACACCTCTAACAGCTAGAAAGACAAGGGCAGCAGGTGCATGGGAACAACACCACCTCCAAGTTCCCTTCCAAGTCACACACCATCCTGATTTAGAAGTATATTGCCGTTCCTTCATCGTCGCTAGGTCAAAATCCTGGAACTCCCTCTCTAACAGCACTGTAGTTGTACCTTCACCACATGGATTGCAGCAGTTAAAGAAGGTCACTTAATGATGGTATTTAGGGTCTTTGGCAGTACAGATAAAAACACAATTTCTCACAACTAAACTTTTCCTTCCCAGTCTCAAGTCTCAGCTCGAATACTCCAATTTCTCTCTAACTTGTGTGTGTTGTACCAGCACCACATAGTGTCCCCTCACATGGTCCTCATACCCACTTCTGACCTGCTACATGTTGGCTGCCATCCTGTTGGGTACCCTGGGAATAAATAAAGGTAAAACATACAAATGGAATAAACCATTAACGGAAAATACATCACAGCCATACAGTGGCGTTAGGACACATACAGAAAAGAGAGAATATAGAGGGAAGCTTATTTATAAAGAAAAAAGTGAGAATAAAGAACCAAATGAAGAAATACCAATGCTATAAGGAAAATAATGTGTGACAATCAAAGAGAGAGGAGTGTGGAACATAAAGACATATATAGAAACAGCTCGAGTAGAAAAGAAACAGAGAAATAGTTAGAGAAGGTCTTGCAATTATATTGCAGCTGGAAGTTGAAATATCTCAAAGCACTTCAAATACATCTTATTTATTTTTGAAGTCCAGTACTGTTGTAGGCAAATATGGCAGTAAATCTACATCTGCAATATCCACTACACAACATTGAGAGAAAATAACAGTTCATCTTTATTTTGATGGTAATGGCTGAGTAAGGAATGTTGGCAAGACACTTGCAGTAGTCATTGCTCTTCCAACGAATAGTACCATGGGATCTTCAATGTCTACCTGAACTACCAAAACAGGCAGTTATGATTTCGGCACTCTCCAAATCATTTCTGGTACCCAGTGCAAAGATCTGCTTCTATATTCAAGTCCGTACTTCCTATAAGCTGTACACAAAGTAATTGAAGAGGTCGTGTGAACAATGAACCTCTTAAGCTGCTGATAAGGTCACTGGAAATTAGTACAAGACATCTAAAAATCTCCCGATCTTTATAATAAATTGACAAATAACACTGACAGGCTATACAGAAAACAGAGAGTCAGGATAAATGGGTCATTTTCCGGTTCACAAAAGGTAACTCGTGGGGTGCCACAGGGATCAGTGCTGGGGCCTCAGATATTTACAATATATATTAATGACTTGGATGAAGGGACCAAGTGTAATGTAGCCAAGTTTGCTGATGACACAAAGATGGGAGGAAAAGCAAGTTGTGAGGAGGACACAAAGAATCTGCAAAGGGATATAGACAGGCTAAGTGAGTGGGAAAACATTTGGCAAATGGAGTGTAATGTGGGAAAGTGTGAAGTTATCCACTTTGGCAGGAAAAATAAAAAAGCAAATTATTATTTAAATGGAGAGAGATTACAAAATGCTGCAGTACAGAGGGATCTGGGGATCCTTGTGCATGAAACACAAAAAATTAGTATGCAGGTAATAATAATAATAGTAACTTTTATTTATATAGCACTTTAACGTAGTAAAACGTCCCAAGACACTTCACAACAGTGTTACAGACAAACAGATAAATTTGACACCGAGCCACAGAATAAATTAAGGTAGATGATCAAAAGCTTGTTCAAAGAGGTAGGTTTTAACGAGCGTCTTAAAGGAGGAAAGAGAGGTAGAGAGGCGTAGAGATCTAGGGAGGGAGTTCCAGAGCTTAGGGCCCAGGCAGCTGAAGGCACAGCCACCGATGGTTGAGCAGTTATAATGAGGGATGTTCAAGAGGCCAGAATTTGAGAAGCGCAGACATCTTGTGGGATTGTGAGGCTGAAAAAGATTACAGAGATAGGGAGTGGCAAGTTCATGGAGTGATTTGTAAACATGGATGAGAATTTTGAAATCGAGGCATTGTTTAACTGGGAGCCAATGTCGGTCAGAAAGCACAGTGGTGATGGGTGATCTTGATGGTGCGGTTTAGTACACGGGCTGCTGAGTTTTGGATGACTTCAAGTTTACGTAGTGCGGAATGTGGAAGGCCGGCCAGGATTGAGTTAGAATAGTCAAGTCTAGAGGTAACAAAGGTATGAATGAGGGCTTCAGCAGCAGAAGAGCTGAGGCAGGGGCGGAGGCAAGCAATATTACAGAGGTGGAAAAAGGCAGTTTTAATTATGCTGCGGATATGTGGCTGGAAATTCATTTCAGGGTTAAATATGACACCTAGGTTGCGAACGGTCTTGTTCCCTGAGGAGAGAGAACCATTAACAATGTCGGCTAACATGGCAGCCAGAAAAGGAAGTTGGGTGGTCAGCATTTTAGTGGGAATAGGGTCAAGAGAGCAGAAAGTGGGTCTCATGGATAAGATGAGTTTGGAGAGATTAAGAGGGGAGATCAAAGAGAAACTAGGAAAAGATATGAGTTTAGGGCTAGGGCAGGGGGGAGCGTCAGATGAAATTTGATCTTGTGGGCTAGGTGAAGGGAGAAACTCGCAGAGACAGCTGATCGGATGGTCTCAATCTTTGATACAAAGAAGTCCGTGAGCTCCTCACACTTGTTGTTGGAGGTGAGTGTGGTGGAGACAGGGGAAAGGGGTTTAAGAAGATGGTTAGCAGTAGAGAATAGTAGCCTGGAGTTATTTTTGCAATCCAGAATGATCCTGGAATAGTGAGCAGTTTTTGTAGACCAGTGTAAGAACCGATAATGTTTTATGTGTTCGAGCCAGATCTGGCGGTGAATGGCTAAACCAGTTGTCCGCCACATCCTTTCAAGTCTACGCCCTTGGACTTGTGGGAGCGAAGATGAGGGCTGTACCAGGGGGAATGATAGGGGTGGGAGAGAGTAATCATTTTAATAGGGACTAGGTGGGAGTGAGAGTATGATTGAGCAGATCAGTGACTGAAGAAATGTCATTGTTAAAAGAGGGCCAAAGGTTGGACAGTTTCGAGTTGATAAGTGCAGTTGTAATAGAATTTGGAGAGAGTTTTTTCCAGGGGTAGATGCAGAAGGGAGTAGGTTTGGATTGGGGAAGGGGAATGTGGGTTGTGAGCGATGCAAGGAAATGGTCAGAGATGGCTTTATCTTTAACTGATACGGTTGGAATAGCAAGACCACGAGAAATTGCAATGTCAAGGGGATGGCCGTGAATATGGGTTGAGGAATTTACATGGAGGGAGAGGTTAAGGGAGGTCAGAAGGGTAGTGAATTCAGAGGAGAGAGAACAAGATGAGTTGAGATGGAGGTTGAAATCACCGAGGATGAGAAGTCACTCGGTCAAAAGGCTGCAGGAGGAAAGCAGTGAGGATATATCCATGATAAAGTTTTTATCATGTTTGGGTGGGCGGTGGAGAATGAGAATTTTGAATGAGGGGTTAGAGGGGTGGAATAAGGCGAGATGTCAAAAGATGAGAGAGTGCCAGAGGAATAAAGGGACAGACCAAGGTATGATTTCATGATGAGAGCTAAACCGCCACCACGCCGGTCTGGACGGGGCAAGTGGTAGAAGGTACAGCAAGTAATCAGGAAGGCAAATGGAATGTTGGCCTTTATTGCAAGGGGGATGGAGTATAAAAGCAGGGAAGTCCAGCTACAACTGTACAGGGTATTGGTGAGACCACATCTAGAGTACTGTGTACATTTTTGGTCTCCTTATTTAAAGAGGGATATACTTGCATTGGAGGCAGTCAGAGAAGGTTCACTAGGTGGATTCCTGAGATGAAGGGTTGATTAATGAAGAAAGATTGAACAGGTTGAGCCTATACTCATTGGAGTTTAAAAGAATGAGAGGTGATCTTATTAAAACGCATAAGATACTGAGGGGTCTTGACAAGGTAGCTGCAGAGAGGATGTTTCCACTCATAAAAATATAGAAATATAGAAATTTACATAGCAGAAGGCGGCCATTTTGGCCCCTCGTGTCCACGCCGGCTGACAAAGAGCCGCACAGCCCTGGGTCAGCAGCCTTAAGATTACATATAAACCTATGGACAATGACGGAAAGGCAAAGAGCACCCAGCCTAACCAGTCCGCCTCACATAACGACGATACCCCTTATACTGAAACATTCTACACTCCACGCCAATCGGAGCCATGCGATCTCTGGGAGAGGCAAAAATCAGATAAAAACCCAGGTCAATTTAGGGAGAAAAAAATCACAGAAAATTCCTCTCCGACCCATCCAGGTGATCGAAACTAGTCCAGGAGATCACCCTGGCTATATTCTATTCCCTGCAGTACTTACCATTATATCTGAGCCATCCAACAAAAGGTCATCCAGTCTAATCTCAATTACTAGCTCTAAGTCCATAACCCTGCAGGTTACTGCACTTTAAGTGCCCATTGAACCATCTATTAAAAGTGGTGAGGGTTTCTGCTTCCACCACTCTTTCAGGCAACGAGTTCCAGATCCCTACAACCCTCTGCGTGAAGAAGCACCCCCTCAAATCCCCTCTTCCTCTCTAAACCTTCCACCAACCACCTTAAAACTATGCCCCCTCATAATAGACCCCTCCACCAATGGAAATAGGCCCTTACTATCCACTATGTCCAGGCCCCTAAATATTTTGTGCACCTCAATGAGGTCTCCTCTCAACCTCCTCTGTTCCAATGAAAACAAATCCAACCAATCCAATCTGTCCTCATAACTACGATTCTCTATGCCAGGCAGCATCCTAGAAAATCTCCTCTGCACCCTCTCTAGTGAATCACGTCCTTCCTATAATGCAGTGACCAGAACTGCACGCAGTTCTCTAGCTGTGGCCTAACCAAAGTATTATACAATTTAAGCTTAACCTCCCTGCTCTTATATTCTATGCCTCGGCCAATAAAGGCAAGGATGTACTTGCTTTGGAGGCAGTTCAGAGAAGGTTCATTAGGTTGATTAATGGGATGAGGGTGTTGACTTATGAGGAAAGATTGAGTAGGTTGGGCCTCTACTCATTCAGAAGAATGAGAGGTGATCTTATCAAAATGTATAAGATTATGAGGGGGCTTGACAAGGTGGATGCAGAGAGAATGTTTCCACTGATGGGGGAGAATAGAACTAGAGGGCATGATCTTAGAATAAGGGGCCGCCCATTTAAAACAGAGATGAGGAAGAATTTCTTCTCTCAGAGGGATGTAAATCTGTGGAATTCGCTGCCTCAGAGAGCTGTGGAAGCTGGGACATTGAATAAACTTAAGACAGAAATAGACAGTTTCTTAAATGATAAGGGGATAAGGGGTTATGGGGAACGGGTGGGGAAGTGGACCTGAGTCCATGATCAGATCAGCCATGATCTTATTGAATGGCGGAGCAGGCTCGAAGGGCTGTATGGCCTACTTCTTGGCCTATTCCTTATGTTCTTACGTTCTTATTCCGTATGCCTTCTTAACCACCTTATCCTCCTAGCCTGCTACTTTCAGGGATCAGTGACAAGCACGCCAAGGTCCCTTTGTTCATCTACACTATTAAGTTGCCTACCGTCTAATATATATACCCTTTCCTTATTAGCCCTCCCCAAGTGCATCACCTCACACTTCCCTGAATTAAATTCCATCTGCCACTGCTCTGCCCACCTGACCAGTAGATCCTCCTACAGCCCATGACTTTCCTCTTCATTATCAACCACACAGCCAATTTTAGTGTCATCTGCAAACTTCTTAATCAAATCTATATTCAAATCTAAATCATTGATATATACCACAAAAATCAAGGGACCCAGTACTGAGCCCTGCGGAACCCCACTGGAAACATCCTTCCAGTCACAAAAATATCCATCAATTATTACCCTTTGCTTCCTACCTCCAAGCCAATTTTGGATCCAAATTGCCACTTTGCCCTGTATACCATGGGCTTTAACCTTCATGACCAGTCTACATGTGGGACCTTATCAATAGTCTTGCTATAGTCCATATATACTACATTGTATGCACTACCCTCATCGACCCACTTGGTTACCTCCTCAAAAAATTTAATCAGGTTAGTCAAACTCGATCTTCCCTTAACAAATCCGTGCTGACTGTCCCTAATTAATCCTTGTCTTTCCAAATGCAGATTTATCCTGTTTTTCAGGATTTTTTCCAATAATTTTCCCACCACTGAGGTTAGGCTGACAAGCCTGTAATTACTTGTCCTATCCCTTTCTCCCTTCTTAAACAAGGGTACTACATTAGCAGTCCTCCAATCCTCCAGCACCATGTCCAGATCCAAAGAGGACTGGAAAATGATGGTCAAGGCATCTGCTATTTCCTCTTTTACTTCGCTCAACAGCCTGGGATGAATTTCATCCGGGACTGGGGACTTATCTACTTTCAAAGCTGCTAAACCTCTTAATACTTCCTCTCTCATTATATTTATTTCATCCAGAATATCACATTCCTCCTCGATAGCAATGTCTGCATTGTCCCTTTCCTTTGTGAAAACAGATGCAAAGCATTCGTTAAGAACCTTACCAACATCTTCCGCCTCCACACAAAGATTACCCTCGTGGTCTCTAATAGGTGCTATCCTTTCTTTAGTTAACCTCTTATTCTTAATATATTTATAGGACATCTTAGGGTTTTCCTTAATTGTACTGGCCAAGAATTTCTCGTGCTCTCTCTTAGCATTCCTAATATCCTTTTTAACTTTACCTCTTAACTTTCTATATTCCTCTTACGATTCTATAGTATTTAGCTGTTGGTATATGACATAAGCATCCCTTTTTTTTTAATCCTCCCCTGTAAGTTCCTAGACATCCAGGGGGCTCTAGAATTATTTTTCTCAAACTTTTTTCTTAAGGGCACATGTTTGGCCTGAGCCTTCCGGATCTCTTCCTTGAATGCCTCCCGCTGTTCCGACACCATAATGAACTTGAATCTGATTGAATTATGGTCACTGGCACCCAAGTGCTCTCCCACTAATACCCTTTTAACCTGCCCAACTTCATTCCCCAAAACGAAATCCAAGACCCTCTCATGTTGGGCTTGCTACATACTGACTAAAAAAGTTCTCTAGAATGCATTTCAAGAATTCCGCACCATCTATACCCTTCACACTAAATTTGTCCCGATCAATATTTGGATAGTTAAAATCCCCTACTATTACTACCCTATGGTTTTTGGACTTCACAGCAATTTGCCTACATATTTGCTCCTCTATCTCCCTCCCACTGTTTGGGGGTCTATAATACCCGCCCAGCAGTGTGATCGCCCCTTTTTTATTTTTCAATTCGACCCATATGGCCTCATTTGATGATCCCTCTAACATATTATCCCTCCTCACAGCTGTAATAGTTTCTTTAACAAGTACCGCACCCCCTCCCCCCCATTGCTTTTACCCCCCTTTCTATCTTGTCTAAACATCTTGTAGCCAGGAATATCAATCTGCCAAACCTGCCCCTCTTTCAGCCATGTTTCTGTAATGGCTATAATGTCATACTCCCAAGTGTCTACCTGTGCTCCCTGAACATCCACCTTATTTGCTATGCTCCTTGCATTAAAGTATATACCATTCAGCACAGGAAGACCTCCTTGCTTTGGACAAACTAAGCCCTATTTCCTCTATCTTACAGATTCGCTTTTGAGATTCTTGCTATCCAATTTCTGCTTTACTTCCTTCCCTTTTGAATTTGTTCTCAGGTTCCCATCCCCCTGCCAAGCCAGTTTAAACTCTCCCCAACAGCACTAGCAAAACTCCCTACGAGGATATTGGTCCTGCACTGTTGAGGTGCAACCCATCTGGTTTGTAGAGGTCCCATCTCCCCCAGAAGCGGTCCCAATACCTCAAGAATTTAAAGCCCTCCCTCCTACACCAACTTTCCAGCCACGTGTTTATCCTCTCTATTCTTCAATTCTTATACTCATTAGCATGTGGCACCGGTAGTAACCCGGAGATTACTACCTTTGAGGTCCTAGCCTTTAATTTTCTTCCTAACTCCCCGAATTCCTCCTGTAGGACCTCATCCCTCATTTTACCTATGTTGTTGGTCCTGATATGGACCACGACCTCTAGCTGTTTACCCTCCCCCACCCCCCCAGGATGCCCTGCGTCTGCCCTGTTACATCCTTGACCCTGGTACCAGGGAGGCACAAAACCATTCGGGAGTAACGTCTATGGCCGCAGAAACGCCTGCCTGTTCCCCTAACTATAGAATCCCCTATCATTAGGGCTCTTTTATTCTTCTTCCCTCCCCCTCTGTGCAGCTGAGCTACCCATGGTGCCTTGGAATTGGCTCTGGCTGCACTCCCCAGAGGCACCATCGTCTTTACCGATACCCAGAAGTGAATATCAGTTTGAATGCGAGATGGACTCACGGGGGGACTCCTGCGCTACCTGCCTAGCACACTTACTACATCTGGGGGTCACTCACTTCCCCTCTACCTGCACACCTTTAATCTGCGGGGTGACCACCTCCTGAAGCGTGCTATCCACATAGCTCTCAGCCTCACGGATGCACCGTATTGACTCCAGCCGCTGCTCCAGCTCCGGGAATCTAGAACTAGGGGACATAGTTTAAGAATAAAGGGTCGTCCATTTAGAACTGAGATGAAGAGGAATTTCTTCTCTCAGAGGATTGTAAATCTGTGGAATTCTCTGCCCCAGAGAGCTGTGGAGGCGGGATCATTGAATATATTTAAGGTGGAGATAGACAGATTTTTGAACGATAAGGGAGTGAAGCGTTATGGGGAGCGGGCAGGGAAGTGGAGCTGAGACCAAGATCAGATCAGATATGATCTTATTAAATGGCCTACTTCTACTCTTATTTCTTATGTTCTTATATATCTCAGACTATAAACAACAATTATTGTTCATTAAGAAGTAAAATCCACATTTCACCAAATTACGAAATTACTTTGAATACTGAACTACTCTGGAGAAATACCACCAACGATGTCTCCGCAAGATCCTACAAATCCTCTGGGAGGACAGACGCACCAACGTTAGCGTCATCGACCAAGCCAACATCCCCAGCATTGAAGCACTGACCACACTTGATCAACTCCACTGGGCAGGCCACATCGTTCACATGCCAGACACGAGGCTCCCAAAGCAAACGCTCTACTCGGAATTCCTTCACAGCAAGCGAGCCAAAGGTGAGTAGAGGAAATGTTAAAAGGACACCCTCAAAGCCTCGCTGATAAAGTGCAACATCCCCACTGGCACCTGGGAGTACCTGGCCTAAGACCACCCGAAGTGGAGGAAGTGCATCCAGGAGGGCGCTGAGCACCTCGAGTCTCATCGGCGAGAGCATGCAGAAATCAAGCGCAGGGAGCGGAAAGAGCGTGCGGCAAACCAGTCCCACCCACCCCTTCCCTCGACGACTATCTGTCCCACCTGTGACAGGGACTGTGGTTTTCATATTGGACTGTTCAGCCACCTATGGACTCATTTTTAGAGTGGAAGCAAGTCTTCCTCGATTCCGAGGGACTACCTATGATGATGATGACTCTGTTCAAAAGGAATAAAGGGGGCAAAATTGTCGCACGCCCTGAAATGGGGCGGTTACCTTCTGGGGCCTGGATTTTTAACGTCTGCCGCAGAAGTCCCACCCCCGACACTGAATTGGGCTTACCACCCCTCAAAGGTAGTGGAGTAATCTCCAGCGCTGCATGGGGGTGGGTCCCGTGGCGCTACTGGGGTGAAATTTTCAGCCCGCAAAAAGCTCAATACCCCTCCCGTTCGATTGAAGGAGAGAGCCGGTGTGAACTCTGCACTGCCTCTGATGTCCTCCACTGAGCCACCAGAGCAGTGTGCGACCGGGTCCACAGCCTGTTACCCGAGACGGAGTGCCCGACTGCACGATGGTGGCCCGGACCACACTAAGGCCGCCATCGTCGAGCCGACCCGAGAGTCGGCCAACAAAAGTGGATGGCAGCCCAGGGCGCCGGTGCCCTCCCCTGAGAGCAAATGTCTGCCAGCTTCGTGTCCCGCAAAGCTGTAGTTGGCTTCCGCCCGCACCAGCCTTGCGGTCCGCGGGGCAATTTCTCCCGCCGGGCATTAAGGGGATGATGCAGGGCAGTGAAGGGGTCGCCACCCAGGGTGATGATGGAAACAACAACAACTTGCATTTATATAGCACCTTTAATATATTAAAACGTCCCAAGGTACTTCACGGGAGCGTTATCAAAAAAGGTTAACACCAAGCCACATAAAGAGATATTAGGATAGGTGACCAAAAGCTTGGTCAAAGAGGTCGATTTTAAGGAGTGACTTAAAGTAGAAGAGAGAGGTAGAGAGGTGGAGAGTTTTAGGGAGGAAAATCAAGCCTCGGGCCTAGGCAGAGGAAGGCCTGACTGTCACTGGTGGGGCGATTAAAATTGGGAATGTGCAAGAGGCCAAAATTGGATCTCGGAGGGTTGTAGGGTTGGAGGAGGTTCCAGAGATAGTGAGGGGTGAGGTTTTTAAATCGAGGCATTACTGGACCAGGAGCCAATGTAGGTCAGCAAGCACAGTGGTGATGGGTGAGCGGGACTTGGTGCGGGTCAGGATATGGGCAACACAGTTTTGGATGAGTTTAAGTTGATGGGAGGGTGGAAGATGGGAGGATGACCAGGAGAGCATTGGAATAGTCAAATCTATCACCCATCAACACTCACATGAAGCATTGAGGTAAAAATATTTGTTTTGGGCATGATGCTAAAAGAAATAAAATTGCATTCTGCATTCACAGACCAAACAGTAAATTGAACCTTTCCAAATTATAAGATTCGTTGTATCTGAGGATACAGCTTGGGAAATGCAAAATGAGTTGCACAAATTATGTAAATTGCAATAATCAAATTTAACAGGAACAATTGTAAAGTACAAAGGAACAAACAACTGTGTCAAAATAGCTAAGGATGAAGTTGAAAGACCTCTAGGGTTGCAAGCACACAATACACAACAGCTAATAGTACATATGAAAAGAGACACAAATGAGGTTATCATGGGCTGTTTTAGTGTCATGAGTGTAGTGGATCATTTGGTTACTTCCAGATTTTATTTGCCTGTCTTGTTAATAAAGTTGCAACTTTAACCAGATAAAATACTTCACAAAATAGAACAAGAAGGCTTTTAATACTAAAAGTTATGTAATCTTTAAAAAACTATATATTTTAATATTTAATCTAGAGAAGGCTGAGGGGTGTACCAATAGAGTTCTTTAAAATGTTGAAAGGATTTATAGCTTAGATATAGCGAGAATCAACCCCGATTTTAAGTGGATTCCTTGCTCAGGTCTGATTGTAAAATCATGTTTTTCATTCATAGGCAGTCCCTCGGAATCGAGGAGAACTTGCTTCCACTCCTAAAGTGAGTCCTTTGGTGGCTGAACAGTCCAATACGAGAGCCAGAGACCTTGTCACAGTGGGACAGACATTCGTCGGGGGATTGATTTGCCGCACGCTCCTTCCGCTGCCTGCGCCTGACCTCTTCACGCTCGCGGCGAGATTCGAAGAGCTCAACGCCCTCCCGGATGCACTTTCTCCATCTCGGGCAGTCTTTGGCCAGGGACTCCCAGGTGTCAGTGGTGATGTCACACTTTACCAGGGAGGCTTTGAAGGTGTCCTTGTAATGTTTCCGCTGCCCACCTTTGGCTCGTTTGCCGTGAAGGAGCTCCGCATAGAGCAATTGCTTAGCGAATATCTTGTCTGGCATGCGAACTATGTGGCCTGCCCGGTGAAGCTGATCGAGTGTGGTCAGTGCTTCAATACTGGGGATGTTAGCCTGGGCGAGGACACTGATTTTGGTGCACCTGTCCTCCCAGGGATTTGTAGGATGTTGCGGAGACATCGTTGGTGATATATCTCCATGATGTAATCGGGCAGCAACATGCATATGTAAAGACAGATCCTGATGGCTCCAGGTGCATATCCATGCTGCCTGCTCAGGACAGCAGGATAAAATTGCAATCATGGCGCCTTTCGGACAGGTAAGAGCCAGGGTAAGTTTAACTGCCTAACTGCCAGGTTTCTGCTGAGCAAGTAGGGTTAAAATTACTCCGCTTATGGGGAGACCAAAACTCGGGGCCATAAATACAAGAAACTTCTTTACCCAAAGCTAAAGTTAACACGCCTGTTCAGCAAGCAATTCAGAAAGCGAATGGTATGTTGGCCTTTATTACAAGATGATTTGAGTATAAGAGTAAAGGGGTTGGAAATCAGTACCGCCCATTTTGAGTCATTATTACTGATGGGGCCCTCTAAACCGAGAAATCTGGTTCAGTTGCACCAAGAGGGATGAGGGGGCGCTAAATCAGGCGTTCCACAACTCTCCTCGGGCTCTAACCTCAGCTCTAAAATGGAAGGCAAAATGCGCATGCTCCGAAGACTGCTATAGATCCTGGGCCCAGCCGATTCTTAAAGGCAAATTAAGTATGTGCTGCGCAGTTCCAACTGTGCACTCTGAGCAGAGCAGAAAAATGGAGAAGCAGGAAGGTCACCATCATGCACACCACTTCTCAGCCATGGCCGTTGAGGCATTGATAGAGGTAATTGAAAGGAGGTGACATGTCCTGCAGTTTTTCCTGGAGGAAGGAGGCCCGTCCCATGAGTTTTGATGCTTTGAAGGGAGGTGGCCCATGACATTTCTGCAGAAGACACGGTATCGCGAACTGCAACACAATGTCGGAAGAAGTTCAACGACCTCACTACAGTCGTCAGGGTGAGTAGCCTTTCTATTAATGCACCAATGCTATGATGTGAACTGTTGAGTATCTGTGAAGCATGCACTCCCATGTTCCGTCACCAGGGAGCGCATCCCCTGAAGTCCCAAGGGATCCCAGCATCCCTTGGGAGCACTGTATATAAGCCGGCCCCTAAGGCCTATTCCTCACTGTGGAGTGTCTTAATAAAGACTGAGGTTATTGTTACTTTAACCTCCCTGTGTGCAATTTCATCTGTGTTAGGAACACAATAACTGGCGATGAGTACATGAATCCAACGCAAAGATGCAGCAAACTGTAGGCATCCTGGAGAAGTTCTCGGAGGGTGAGGACTGGGAAGCCCATGTCGAACGGCTAGACCAGTACTTTGTCGCCAACAAACTGGACGGAGAAGGAAGTGCTGCAAAAAGGAGAGCGGTCCTCCTCACGGTCTGCGGGGCACCGACCTACAGCCTCATGAAGAATCTTCTGGCTCTGGTGAAACCCACAGATAAGTCGTATGAGGAGCTGTGTACACTGGTTCGGGAGCATCTTAACCCGAGAGAGAGCGTGCTGATGGCGAGGTATCGATTCTACACGTGCCAGCGATCTGAAGGTCAAGAAGTGGCGAGCTATGTCGCCGAGCTAAGGCGACTTGCAGGACAATGTGAGTTTGATGGCTACCTGGAGCAGATGCTCAGAGTTTTCGCACTGGGCATTGGCCACGAGACCATCCTACGAAAACTTTTGACTGTAGAGACACGGACCCTCAGTAAGGCCATTGCGATAGCACAGGCATTTATGTCCACCAGTGACAACACCAAACAAATCTCTCAGCACACAAGTGCTAGCAATGTTCATAAATTAACTGGAACTGTGTTTGCGAACAGAAATGTACAGGGCAGAAACCACGAGACTTCAACTGCCAGCAGGCCTCAGATGACTCCGAGTTCGCAACAAAGGATGAATGCAAGGCAATTTACACCTTGTTGGCACTGTGGAGGCTTCCATTCAGCCTATTCATGCCGCTTCAAAGGGTATGTTTGCAAGAACTGTGGAACAATGGGGCACCTCCAACGAGCTTGCAAACGAGCAGCAAGCTCTGAAAAACCTGCTAACCACCACGTGGCAGAGGAAGATCGGTCCATGCTGGATCAAAGCAATTTTGAGCCTCAGAGAGAGGAGGCAGATGCTAAAGTATACAGGGTGCATACATTTTTGACGAAATGACCACCTATAATGCTAAATGTAAAATTGAATGGCTTACTCGTAGCCATGGAACTGGACACTGGCGCTAGCCAATCCATCATGGGTAAAAAGATGTTACAGAGACTGTGGTGCAATAAGGCATTCAGACCAGCCATGAGCCCCATCCACAGGAAACTGAGAACGTACACCAAAAAGCTCATCCTGGGCAGCGCCATGGTCAAGGTCACCTACAAGGGCACGATGCACGAACGGCCACTCTGGATTGTCCCGGACGATGGCCCCACACTGCTTGGAAGGAGCTGGCTGGGAAAATCTGCTGGAACTGGGATGACATCCGAGCACTATCACATGTCGATGAGGCCTCATGTACCCAGGTTCTGAACAAATTTCCTTCCCTTTTTGAGCCAGACATTGGAAACTTTTCCGGGGTGAAGGTGCGGATCCACTTGGTCTCAGAGGCACGACCCATTCACCACAAGGCGCGAGCGGTACCTCACATGATGACGGAGAGAGTGGAAATCGAGCTGGACAGGCTGCAACACGAGGGCATCATCTCCCCAGTGGAATTCAGCGAGTGGGCCAGCCCGATTGTTTCAGTACTCAAAAGTGATGACACGGTCAAGATTTGTGGCGTTTATAAAGTAACTATTAATCGTTTCTCGCTACAGGACCAATACCCGCTACCTAAGGCAGACGACCTATTTGCGACGCTGGCAGGAGGCAAGATGTTCTCCAAGCTCGACCTGACTTCGGCCTACATGATGCAGGAGCTGGAGGAGTCTTTGAAGGGCCTCACCTGCATCAACACGCACAAGGGACTGTTCATCTACAACAGATGCCCGTTTGGAATTCGGTTGGCTGCAGCGATCTTCAAGAGAAACATGGAGAGCCTACTCAAGTCGGTACCACGCACGGTGATTTTTCAGGACGACATATTGGTCACGGGTCGGGACACCATCGAGCACCTACAAAACCTGGAGGAGGTCCTCCAGCGATTGGATCGCGTAGGGCTGCAGCTGAAGAGGTTGAAATGCGTCTTCATGGCAACAGAAGTGGAGTTTTTGGGGAGAAAGATCGTGGCGGACGGCATTCAGCCCACAGACGCCAAGACAGAGGCTATCAGGAGCGCGCAAAGGCCACAGAACGTCATGGAGCTGCGGTCGTTCCTGGGACTCCTCAACTATTTTGGTAACTTCCTATCGGGGTTAAGCACTCTCTTAGAGCCCCTACATGTGTTATTGCGCAAAGGTGAGAACTGGGTATGGAAAAAAAAACAAGTAATTGTTTTTGAGAAAGCCAGAAACATTTTATGCTCCAATAAGCTGCATGCATTGATAGAACCCGTGTAAAAGACTTGTGCTAGCATGTGATGCGTCATCGTACGGAGTCGGGTGTGTATTACCACAAGCTAACATTGTATGGAAGTTGCAATCTGTCGCCTATGCCTCCAGGAGCTTGTCTAAGGCCGAGATGGCCTTCAGCATGATTGAGAAAGAGGCATTAGCGTGTGTGTTCGGGGTAAAGAAAATGCATCAGTACCTGTTTGGCCTCAAATTTGAGCTGGAAACTGATCACAAGCCCCTCATATCCCGGTTTGCTGAAAACAAGTGGATAAATACTAATGCCTCAGCCCACATACAAAGGTGGGCAGTCGCGCTATCAGCGTATAACTCTTCCATCCACCACAGGCCAGACACCGAGAACTGTGCGGATGCTCTCAGTCGGCTATCATTGCCCACCGCAGGGGTAGAAATGGCGCAGCCTGCAAACTTGTTGATGGTCATGGAAGCGTTTGAAAATGATAAATCACCTGTCACGGCCCGCCAGATTAGGACTTGTACCAGCCAAGATCCTTTGCTGTCCTTAGTAAAAACTGTGTACTGCATGGGTGCTGAGCCAGCATCCCAATTGAAATGCAAGAGTTAATCAAGCCGTTCCAGCGGCAAAAGGACGAGCTGTCCATTCAGGCAGACCGCCTGTTGTGGGGTAACCGCGTAGTGCTACCCAAAAAGAGCAGGGAGACGTTCATCTCGGATCTCCACAGCACACACCTGGGTACAGTAATGATGAAAGCAATAGCCAGATCCCAAATGTGATGGCCCGGTATCGACTCTGACTTAGAGTCCTGTGTATGGCAATGCAGCGTGTGTACAACGTTGAGCAACGCGCCCAGAGAGGCACCACTAAGTTTGTGGTCCGGGCCCTCCAGATCATGGTCGAGGATCCATGTCGATTATGTGGGCCCGTTTCTCGATAAAATGTTCCTGGTGGTGGTGGATGCTTTTTCAAAATGGATTAAATGTGAAATGTGAAATAATGGAAGCACCGCCACCACCATCATTGAAAGCCTGAGGGCCATGTTTGCCACCCATGGCCTGCCTCACATACTGGTCAGTGACAACGGGCCTTGTTTCACCAGTGCTGAATTAAAGAATTTATGACCTACAATAGGATCAAACATGTCACCTCGGCCCTGTTTAAACCAGCCTCCAATGGGCAGGCAGAGCGGGCAGTACACACAATCAAACAGAGCCTTAAACGAGTCACAGAAGGCTCACTCCAAACCCGCCTGTCCCAAGTACTGCTCAGCTACCGCACAAGACCCCACTCGCTCACAGGGATGCCCCCGGCTGAGCTACTCATGAAAAGGACACTTGAAACCAGACTCTCGCTGGTTCACCCCAACCTGCATGATCAGATAGAGAGCAAGCGGCAGCAACAAAATGTAAATGATGGTCGCGCCACTGTGTCACGGGAAATTGATCTGAATGACCCTGTGTATGTGCTAAACTATGGACATGGTCCCAAGTGGATCATGGGCATGGAGTAGTTAAAGAAGGGAGTAGGGTGTTTGTAGTCAAATTAGACAATGGACAAATTTGCAGAAAGCACCTGGACCAAATGAGGCTGCGGTTACAGACTGCCCTGAACAACCCACAGCAGACACCACTTTTTTCGAGTCCACAACACACACCCAAAGGATCAATGACACCATCCCAGACCAGGAAATCGAACCCATCGCCCAACAGCCCAGCAAGGCCAGGCTCACCCAGCAGCCCTGCAGGGCCAACAACACGCCAGCCCAGAGAGGGCACAGCCAACACACCAGAACAGACATTTGTACCGAGGCGGTCCACCAAGGAAAGAAAGGCTCCCGACCCCCTCACCTTGTAAATAGTTTTCACTTTGACTTTGCGGAGGAGTGATGTTGTGTATCTGTAAAGCATGCATTCCCATGTTCCGCCACCAGGGAGCGCATCCCCTGAAGTCCCAAGGGATCCCAGCATCCCTTGGGGGCACTGTATATAACTCGGCCCCTTAGGCCTGTTCCTCACTCTGGAGTGTCTTAATAAAGACTAAGGTCACTGTTACTTTAACCTCCCTGTGTGTAGTCTCAATTGTGTTCGGAACACAATATGAACCTCATTGTTTCACACAATGTAAAGTTTTTGCAGTCGTTTCCCCTTCTCTACATGTTCCAGGCCATGGGTCTTGGTTGGTGAAGCCACCTGAAAAGTTAAGGCTCAGTTTACCAGCCATGCCCCTGCGTATGCATGCGTCGAGCACCATCTTGTTCCCTACTCAGTCTCACACTTCCTCGCACTACCCTTTCACTCTTGATATTTGTTTGCAAATCATCAGCCTGATCCATAATCCTAGGTGGTTCTCACCTCATCCCACTGTTCTCACATGCACTATGTGCAGCCACACAGATTCTAATGGACATCTGCACACTTCCAGGCAGTAGGAGCTACTCTACAATGAAAGGCACATGTGTCACATGATGAACTGCACACCCACTCACTCCTTCCTGTATTTCTTATTGCAAGCGAAATTGGCTCACAATCGTAGAGTGCAGCAGCGCACCGGAGATGGTAGCGGGCGATGAAGCAAATCTCCCTGTGGATAGTGACGGTATGTGAATGGTGTTTGCGACTTATGTGAGATCTGTGATCCTTGATAGCAAATGGCCTACCCCTTTTATGTATAAATGTCCAATGCCACCTTCCTCTTACCTCCCTGCCGCTAACCACACTTCTATTGCTTCGTGCTTACAGATGATGAGCCAGAAGTGCAGCAGCCTGCCCGTGATTCATTCAAATCGACCGACGGGGCAGATGATAAGCGAGGGGATGATAGTTTGTTGACTGAGCGGGACACTCCATCAATACAACTGAGTGGGGAGTTCACATCGTTCGAAGACCCTGAATTCCTGGGGTTCGAAGAATCTGAGGCCCTTGGCACCAGTGGCCTACAGCAATGCACAGTGCGAGGGGAAGCTCGAAGGCCAGCTCTCCGGAGGGTGAGTCGGCCCAGGAGTCCTGCTGAGAGACAGTCAGATGTGGACCTAGACTCGGAGGCTATGTCCAGGGAATCCATGCAAATTCATTGCAAGCTCATGGATGCATTGGAGAAGGTCCCGCTCTGAGGTTGGGGGAGGCTGCCTCAAGCATTGCCCGTGCCTTTCAGCCGTCCACCGAGCCCATCCTTGCCCGCTTACAGAGGAAAATGAACTCAACAAGCAATGATGACAGCAGGTATCGTATCACAGGCCCAAGCCACGCAAGGACTTTGTGATGTGATGCTATCAATGATTGCTGGAATGAACTCTCAGATTGCTGCGTTTCAGGCTCAGTGTGCTCTGAGTGATGCCATGCAAACACTGACTGCTGCCAACCTCTCTGTTTTCCCCACAGTCCAACGGGGAAGTGAAGGTGCCGAAACAGGCCAGCAATGCGCTCGCACATATTGCTCCGGATGCTCCAGGTGAGTGGCAGTGGGCCGCTGGAAATGGAAGGTGCTGTCCTTGCTCAAGATGACAGCATTCTGGCTCCCAACACTACCTCTCCACCTTTGCACCTGCCGCGCTCTAGACCCAAGCCATCCGAGACCACAGCCACCGATGCTGAGGCCTTCCAGGCCCAGAGCTGGTCCAGGGCATCCTCCTTAGCTGTCTGTACTGTCTCCCCCACACACACAGCAGACCTCAAATAGCCTTGCTGCAAGCACTGAGGCCACATTAAGGAGGAACACTAGGCGTGGGAGGGGGGTCAAGGTAAGGAGCGGAAAATGCCAGAGGAAATCTGACTGAAGAATTTCGCCAGCATGGACAGATATCCTCATCATGTAAATAATGGTTGTAAATATGTTGTTGCATTGTTTGACACATCCTATTGTTGTGAGTGTGTGTGCCTAATATGTCACATGGATGCTGCTGTGGGATGACTAATGGAAGGGGCCTTTGTCCAGACACTGTTTAAGTGGATTGCGTGTGATGGTGTTTCAACGCGACGTTGCGGTTTATTTTGTAACTTGCTGGTGTTGTGGCGTTTCAGGTTGGTGTCATTAATAAAATGTTAGTTTGACCGTTTTGCATTGGCAGCTTGTGTATGATTGTGAACTTTCATTGGAGATGTGCCATTATCGTATCACATTGCGTGGTCAGTATTAGCTGCATCCCTCAGCTTCCTCCATTCAAGAGAACCGATGTATTATGAGCCGCTGATGTGTGGTTCTTGCATCGGCAACATTGCCACGCTGCCTCCACCATGACTGCTGCTCCTCCTCCTGGTGTGGCTGGCCATTCGGGGCCTCGCCAGGCTCTTGGTCCTCGTCCTCCAGCTCCCGAGGTCGGGCTGCAATCCCTATTGGCAATGCCTGGCCCCTCATTATGGCCAAGTTGTGCAGCATGCAGCACACCACAATGAATTGCGAGACCTGTTGAGGGGCATATTGAAGGCTACCTCCAGAACGGTCCAGGCATCGGAAATGCTGCTTGAGCACCCCTATTATCTGCTCAATGATGTGGCGGATGGCCGCTCCACTTGTGTGTTGGGGTTACGGGGGTCATTAGTCAGGTGGCTAGGCCGTATCCTTTGTCCCTGAGCAGCCAGCTGTGCTGCTCCCATGATGGTTGAAAGAATCGTGGCACAGTGCTCTCATGCAGGATGAACGCATCATGTGCCCTCCCTGGATAACAGACATTCACTGCGAAGATGAGCTGCGTGTGGTCGCACAGCAGCTGCACATTCAGGGAGTGGTATCCCTTTTGGTTTCTGAATACCTCACCGTTCTAAAATGGTGCTCGCAAGGCCAAGTGTGTGCAGTCAATGGCTCCTTCAACCCTCAGGAAGTCCGCAATCCTGCCAAACTCACAAGCCTACTCATTCTGGCTCTCCATGCTCATCAGGAACGTTATGAAGTCCATTGTGCGGGCGTAGAGAGCCTTTGTGATGATGCGAATGCAGCGATGTGCAGCGTGTTAAGAGGTGCTGCATATGTCTCCTGATGCAGCCTGCAAGGAGCTGGAGACACAGAAGGCCAGCGCCACAGTGACCTGCACTGCAATGGGCAGCGCAGTCCTGGTGCCGAGGGGAGGCTGCAGGTCTGCCTGTAGGAGATGGGATATCTCTGTCAGCATTTCCTTTTGGAAGCGCAGCCTTCTTGCACACTGCTCCTCAGAGACGTGGTGATATGAATGTTGTTGCCAGTAAACCTGTGAGGGGTAAGGCCTTCTGTGCAGATGTCTACAGTCTCTCCTCATTCGTGGCCTGACATGGCCAACAGCCGCTCTAACTTGACGCCACCTAACAAGAGCATGGAGTAGGCAACACTGACGAACTAGTAATGCACCCATTAGATGATTTCACTCAAGTTGTAAGGACCCTGTAATGGCAGATAAATCTGCCGCTTTACAGTCAGAGGTTCACAGTGTGCGCTGCGGAAACATTGCACTCAATGTGACCTTCGATTAATGCTCCTCCTCCCTCCCTTTATATAGGCTGCAGGTAGCGCTAATGGAAGGTGGTACTGCCTGGTTTCTCAGACGTGATTAGGGGCAGACGCTAAATGAGGTGGCCACACCTAATTTGGTGAGTGGGGGCGTAGTCATTGCACAATAAATGATGTCATAATCTGATTGAAAGTACACAGCGAGGCGGTAGCATTTTGCGCTGCCACAAAACCAGCACCAAATTTCCTGGCAGGGCGCTGCAAGCTGTGCGACCGGGTGGTAAGCAATTCGAGATGCATTACCGCCCCTCCAGGGCACTAACACAGGCACTACACAACCGAATTTTCAACCCAAGATGTCTTACTGCAATTATATAGGGCCCTGGTGAGACCACACCTGGAGTATTGTGTACAGTTTTGGTCTCCTTACCTAAGGAAGGATATACTTGTCATAGAGGGAGTGCAATGAAAGTTTGCCAGTCTGATTCCCGGCATGGGGGGGATTGTCCTATGAGGAGAGATTGAGTAGACTAGGCCTATATTTTTAGTTTAGAAGAATGAGAGATTATCTCATTGAAACATACACAATTCTTACAGGGCTTGACAGGGTAGATGCAGGGAGGATGTTTCCCCTGGCTGGGGAGTCTAGAACCAGGGGTCACAGTCTCAGATCAAGGGGTTGGCTATTTAGGACTGAGATGATCAGAAAGTTCTTCACTCAGAGGGTGGTGAATCTTTGGAATTCTCTATCCCAGGGTGGTGTGGAGGTGGAGCTCAGTCTTTGAGTATATTCAAGATAGAAATCAATAGATTTTTGGATATTACGGGAATCAATATGGGGATAGTGCGAGAAAGTGGAGTTGAGGTAAAAGATCAGCCATGAGCTTATTGAATGACGGAGCAGGCTCAAGGAGCCAAATGGCCCACTCCTGCTCCTATTTCTTAAGTTCTTATGTAATGTCGAACTCGCTACCACAGGGAGTAGTTGAGATGAATACTATAGATGCAGGCAAAGGGAAGCTAGATAACCACATGAGGGAGAAGGGATTAGAAGGATATACTGATTGGGATAAATGAAGAGGGGTGGGAAGAGGTTTGTGTGGAGAATAAATGCTGGCATAGACCAGTTGGACTAAATGGCCTGTTTCTCTGCTGTATAATCAATGCAATACTTAATCAGGAAAAGCTAATTTATTACTACAGCTTTAATTAAAAAAGGAAAGAAAACTACAAACAGCTCATGCAAGT
Organism: Pristiophorus japonicus; assembly: GCF_044704955.1. Taxonomy (NCBI): domain Eukaryota; kingdom Metazoa; phylum Chordata; class Chondrichthyes; family Pristiophoridae; genus Pristiophorus; species Pristiophorus japonicus. Next base: position 65,684,836 of record NC_091979.1, read on the forward strand.
AAAAAAAAATGAAAAAGTAGAACGTTTCCCACAAGTAAAATATAGCCAAGAGCACTGACTACCAGAAGTACAGGTGCTGATGAAGAATACACTACTGATGTGAAGCAACCATTTTTAATGCATCCTCTTGATCTCACTGTTCAATTTAATTTATAAATTTGCCCCTCAGCATTTATATTTGGTCTAAAAAGCAGTGTGCGTAGTTTTCTTCAGTGGCAGCAATTATTTTAGAACTATGCAACAAACTGCATATTTTTTCAACCTTCATGCAGAATCTGATGGAAATGCAATTATTTTGGTCCAATACCATGGTTCATGAATAAGTGAAATAAATTCTCAGATAATATTTCCACTGCAATAAAGGACACAATTATTAAAAGGATTGCACCTCATCTTCAATTTCACTGTTATGAGTCACAGGTCTGTTATCAATGAGAGGCTGGAGTCAACATTTGCAGTGTTCATTTTCAGTACTATTTTCACATACAAATTCTTTCTTTATTGATTTTGGTTCGTTTTGTGAGACATGAATTATGTGCCCATAAAGGTGAGGTATGTCAGTGCTGGTCAAAGGAACATTTTCTATTTTTTTTTACACAAAGTGCCAGTTTCATAAATTTCCAGGTACAGAGTGGGTGAGATGCAGGATCAAACTTTACCTCCAATGCTGACCCGGGCACCTTAGCCCTGGAACCCCACATGTATGAGTAATTATTTCGAAACTGCAACATGTTGCCACACCTAAATATCAATCAGCCAGCTTCATGAGACACTGTCTTCAGCAACTCCATGGTATTGTAAGCTTGTGTGCAGCATGCAATAATCTTATGCAATTGCTTGACAATAAATTGAGTATCCTGCCACATCATTTAAAATAAAGAATCGTGGAATGATACAGCACAGAAGGCTGCCATTTGACTCATTGTGACTCTGCCAGCTCTTTGGAAGAGCTATCCAATGAATCCCACTCTCCTGCTCTTTCCCCATAACCCTGTAATTTATTTCCCTTCAAGTATTTATCCAATTCTCTATTGAATTTTACTATTGAATCTGCTTCCACCTCCCTTTCAGGCAGTGCATTCCAGATTACAAAAACTTGCTGTGTAAAAAATGTTTCCTCATGTCGTCTCTGATTCTTTTGTTCATCTCCTTAAATCTGGGCAAAAATTTGGCAGATGTAGTATAATGTAGGTAAATGTGAGGTTATCCACTGTGGCAGGAAGAATAAAAAAGCAAATTATTTAAATGGAGAGAGATTACAAAATGCTGTGGTACAAAGGGACCTGGGGGTCCTTGTACATGAAACACAACAAGTTAGTATGCAGGTACAGCAAGTAATTAGAAAGGAAAATGGAATGTTGGCTTTTATTGCAAGGGGGATAGAGTATAAAAGTAGGGAAGTCTTGCTACAACTGTACAGGGTATTGGCAAGACCACACCTGGAGTATATACAGTTTTGATCTCCTTATTTAAGGAGGGATATACTTGCATTGGAGACAGTTCAGAGAAGGTTACCTCAGTTGATTCCTGAGATGAAGGGGTTGTCTTGTGAAGAAAGGTTGAGCAGGTTGAGCCTATACTCATTGGAGTTTAGAAGAATGAAAGATAATCTTATACGTTTCAATAAGATTCTGAGGGGGCTGGACAGGGTGGATGCAGAAAGGATGTTTCTCCTCATGTGGGAATCTAGAAGCAGAGAGCATAGTTTCAGAATAAGGGGTCATCCATTTAAAACCCAGATGAGGAGGAATTTCTTCTCTCAGAGGGTCGTGAATCTTTGGAATTCTCTATCCCAGAGAGCTATGGAGAACTGGGTCATTGAATATATTTAAGGTGGAGATACAGATTTTTGAACTAAAGGTGAGTCAAGGGTTATGGGGAGTGGGCAGGCAAGTGGAGTTGAGGCCAAGATCAGATTAGCCATGATCTTATTGAATGGAGGAACAGGCTCGAGGGGCCAAATGGCCTACTCCTGCTCCTATTTCTTATGTTCTTATATGTCCTCTGATTACCAACCCTACTGTCAATGGAAACAGTTGTTCCTTATTTACTCTATCAAAAGCATTCATGATTTTGAACAACTCTCTTTCAACTCCTCTTAACCTTCTCTGCCCTAAGGAGAAGAATTGCAGCTTCTGCAGTCTCTCCACAAAACTGAAGTCTCTCATCACTGGTACCATTCTAGAAAATCTCTTTGCAACCTTTCTAAGGCCTTGACATCCTTCCTGAAGTGCTTATGCACAATACTCCAGCTGAGGCCTAAGCAGTGTTTTATAAATGTTTCTCTTAACTTCCTTAATTTTGTACTCTATTCCTCTATTTATAAAGTCAAGGTTCCCATACAGCATCCTCAACTTTTCCTGCCACCTTCAAAGATTTGTGTACATACACCCCCAGTTCTCTCTGTTCCTACACCCACCTTTAAAATTGTACCATTTTGTTCATATTTCCTCTTCTCATTCTTCTTATCAAAATGTATCACTTCACACTTCTCTGCGCTAGATTTCACCTGCCATGTCTCTGCCCATTTCACCAGTCTATCCATATCCTCCTAAATAATAGGCCCAAATTTCTCTATGAGTTGCACCGTTTTTTTTGGTGTAACTTGATTTTTCTGGTGTATCTTTTTAGTTGTAAATAAGGCCATTTAATTTGTGCCAGTGTAAAGTGAGTTAGTTAGGTTTTTTGTTAGGTGAATTTTTTTTTTCAAAAGGGGCGTTCCCAGTCACTTACATCATTTATGCCAATTTGGCCAGAAAAAAGTTGTACTAAACTAACTTAGGGCAGCGTATGTGTCCACTTTTGTCTGCACAGAAAGACCTTACTTACAGTTAAGGAATCGATGCAAGTGACTACATTTCAAGCACCACAAAGCACCAAGCATCAAACAAAGCACAAAAAGTAATAAGCAATTAATTAACAAATAAAATAGAAGGAACCCTGCACCTAAAGCACCAAAATCAATCAGTAAATAACAAATAAAAAATAGAAGTCCTACCTTAGGGAACGCAGCGGGACGTCGATGAGGGAGCCCATTTGGCCAGGGCTAGGGACGGCCTGCTTCGGCCCCTCCCACACAGCCTGCAGCATGCGTTTGCCGAAATGGCCTGCCAGGAGCTACTGCACATGCGTGCAGACTCTAGCACGCATGTGCAGAGGTCCCAGCACTGCTTTCAGCGCTGGGATCTAGCTCCGCCTCCCTCTCTTCATTGTACGCCACGCCAGCTCCACAGGTGGCCTGAGAATTGGCCATGATCGCAGGGAGTTTTTTCGGCGCTGCTTCTGAGGTAAAAAGTCGGCGGAGGGCTCGGAGGTGTGCGGAAAAAACCGGAGGGCCAAAATGTTACTATCCTTTTTATTGTTTACTACATTTCTGAGTTTCTTATCATCTGCAAACTTTGAAATGATGCCTTGTCTATCCAAGTCCAGGTAATTAAATGGTCCTGCAACTGAAATTAACCAGTGAAAATAATTTTTGTCTGAAATAAACAAGATATTAATAGAATTTAATTATTTGCCAAAAAAAAAACCCTCGAACCAAGTGAGTCAGGACTGCATGGCTCATCTGCCCTATAGACTCGAATAGTTAAGTGCTAGACATCCCTTAGTGGGATTTTCAGTGAACTACTGTGTAGCCTCTAATGTCAGTTTTTGCACATTTCTTTTTCTAGAAGTATCAAAACCTTTCAGCAATTTCCCAGTTCTCCGAATCTCCCTGGGCCACACATCACCTGCAGCCCAGAAGGCAGACAAGTAATTTTCCCCAAGTCTTTTGCCAATGCTGCACTACATCCATTAGGAAGAGAAAAGTGTAACTTTCCTTCTGATTTTCTCTTCTGCTGTGGTAAGACCTTACAACCTTATTACCATTTCCATCTAATTCTTCATATTCAACTTTTTCAAATAACAATAAATGCTGTGAGGCAAAACTATAAATTAAACTAAACAAGGTCGATCAGACAAATTGGAATTGGCTGCTTGGGATCACTGATGTAACCTAGATTAATGCGCAGTGTTTACTCATGGCAACATGGGAGAGATACAAACTAAGAAATGCGTTTTTATAGTGGAGCTGAGCTCATGATCAGATCAGTCATGATCTTATTGAATGGCAGAGCAGGCTCAAGGGGCCAAATGGACTACTCCTGCTCCTACTTCTTATGTTCTTATGTTCCCTTTTTTTAAATGTTCGAGAGTGAAATAAAGCGCTAAATTTTCCCCAATGCCGTTTTTTAGTGTATTTGAAAAGGCGAATTTGGCCCATTTTTTAGGGGCCTGACTACGCCAAGAAAAAACTTGAAAGTTTCCCCGTTGTAATTTTTGAAATTGGCAACACGTAGCCTGTCCTTTAGCTTTGGGTGTGGCGCCTAAGGCCTGCGCTGAAAAAAGGAGAAAATAAAATGACGTTTTCTACGTGACTGTTATGGGCGCGCATGCTCAGTACACCTCCCGGTCTGCATTCAGCCATTTTTAAATAGCGAGTTATGTGACAACTTTTCTTCTGAGTGGAAAAAATCAGAGCTGCAATATGCAACGTGGCTCAAGGACCAAGAATTTCTCACAGGACGAAGTGGAGGCACTAGTTACTGTAATTGAGGTCAGATGGCATGAGCTAGACACCAGCACAGGTCAAATAAAAGTTACATCAAAAGAAATGAAGAAACACTGGAACCAAATTTTACAAGATTACTGTGCAATGGTGACCACCCCGAGATCCGGAGGCCAGTGAAAAAAGAAGTAGCAGGACCTTGATCAAGCAGCTAGTGTAAGTATGATTTTCATTTATTCACTGGAATTGCAATTGTAAATGTGACCATCTGTATATCCCATCCAGAAGAAAGGCACCCTCTCTAAAAAGTTATATTTTCAGCTTTGCAAAGGAAGGTGGCCCACAACAAAAGAGAGAGAACTTGAACATATGAGGCCCGGCAAATTTGCACCCACTGACACCCATGGAAGACAGGGTTGCTGCTTTGATGGGTCCTGCCTGCAGAAAAGCAACCACCACTGCACAAGCTGGGCCCACACTTGAGGGAGAGGGTAAGTCCTGCAAATTCCATAGTCTGGCTTTGCTAAATGTTTTGGCTCATGGGGATGTTTCCGTCAGATACACTTCAGTTGATACAATGTGCTATCATTCATCATGGTCCTTCAAATGAGCCAGCTGCCTGCGCTGTGTGAGCCTACTCATGCCACCCTGCCCCCTCCTCTGCTGCTAACCATGTGTCTGTTCGGTTATATTTTGCTGAACTTGAGGCCAACCCTGATGAGGTTGAAGCCGATGCAGAAGAAGATTCAGACATGGATGAGCCTAAAGAGAACGTCTTCCAATCCAACCTGCCAGACCAAGAGCATGGGGTTGAGGGGGAGGGGAGGGGCAGGATGAGGCCCCCATTGTTGTACTCACTCTGGAGGAGGTGCGGATGGTGCCCATTGAGGTGCTAGCCCCTTTCCTGAGTGGTGCAAGTGTTTGGACATTTCCTGGTTTCGCACAGTCTGAGGCAGCGGGTCCCAGTGGTGTGCAGCTAGCCACACCCAGGGCCCCACCGTCCGAGGCTACGGATCACAGTGAAATGCAACGAGCCAAACCCAAGGTGAGGAGGGGAAGGAGAGCTCAACAGCACTCTCCTGAGATGCAGGATGTAACAGGTGTGGTTTAGATGATGGCAATGAGTGTGGAGAGCATTGACTTTATGCGATCACTACTGGACACCATCAGTGGGGTGAGTGATGAGGTATCGGGACTGTCAGGAGAAGTAACAACATTCTCACGAGAAATGAGAACACTGTCCGGGCACATGAGGGAGGGAATGTTGCAGGCAGCTGATACACTGTCGGTGAACATGAGGGAGGGAATGTTGCAGGTAGCTGATACACTGTCGGTGAACACGACGGAGGAAATGTTGCATGTAGTTGCGATGTTGTCAGGGCACATGAGGGAGCGAATGTTGGAGGTAGCTGTTGCAATAAGGGAACATGCCCAGACCCTGCAGCCATTGACAGAATCAACTGCCACAACTACTCCAATCTCCAGACCAACCTCTGAAGAGGCCCAAGCCAGGCCTTCCACATTACCGCCTGCCCACGACTCCCCATCAAAAAGTGCACATTACCCGAGAAGCTCGAAACAATAAGCTTAACACCAACCTGAGAAATGCTGCGCCACCGCCAGCGGGCAGGGGTGGAGTCACCAAGACCAAGCGCAGCGGGTGGTCTTAGAATAAGGTGGAGGAGAGATGGGTGCAGCCTTTCTTTGTTGTTGTTGTTGTTGTTGTTATTGTTATTATTATTGTTGTTAATGTTCTAACTGTTCTCAAATTAAAAGTTTTTTGTATATGATGTAAATTTACAGGTTTAAAAGTTTGTAAGTGATCTTAACTGAATAGTATAAAGTTTGATACAAGAATAGTTTTATTAAAGTTAAGTTAAATACAAGCAAGTGTTAAAATTTTGAATAAAATATGTTTTAAATTATAACTGAATCATTTACATTATTTATTCCATTATTAACACAACACAACATTACGGAACAGGTCCAAACAGTAAACATGGTCCATGTTGAATAGTTGCTGCTGAGCCCTCAGGCAGTAAAGCGTTCACAGATGAGCTGCTGGTGAAGGCTCAAGCAATCGTTAAAGGAGCATGTCGGCCCGCCCTCCTCCGCCATCATCCTCAGGGTTCAAGTAGTTCCATGGCTTCCTCGTCCTCCTCCTCTTCATCATCCGCATCTTCTTCCTCATCATCAGCCACTCTCACCTCAGCTGTGTCTCCTACTACCAGCTGCTGTTGCCTCATGATGGCTAAGTTATACAGCATGCAGCACACAACAGTGAACTGACCGACAATCTCACGGGAAGTACTGCAAGTAGCCTCCGGAATAGTACAGGCAGCATAAGCGCTGCTTCAAGATGCCAATGGTCCTCTCTATTATGCTGTGCGTCGCAATGTGCCCGCTTAGCTCTGCCCTTCTGGCTGCTGCTGAAACATGGCAGATAAAACGTAGGATGAATGCATCATGGGTGCTTCCAGGGTATCTTGCATCAACTAACATGATGCGATGCATGTCGTCACACACGAGCTGCACATTCACGGAGTGGAAGCCTTTTCTGTTCCTGTACATCTCAGAATCCTCCAAAGATGCTTGCAAGGCAATGTGGGTACAATCAATGCAGCCCTATATCTTGGGGAAGCCAGCAATCCTGGAGAAGCCCACAGCCCTGTCATGCATTGCCTGGGCAGTCATGGGGAACTTTATTTAGTCATTTCTCCGGACATATAGTGCAGCAGTCACCTGCCGAAGGCCGACATGTGTTGCATGTTGAGAAATGGCACACACATCTCCAGTTGTGGCCTGGAATGATCCAGATGCATAAAATGAAAGTGTAGCTGTAATCTTTGTTTCAACTGACAAAGCAGTCCTCCTGACGCTTCTCAGGTGCAGGTCTGCTTTTATTAACTCACAGATCTCGGTTACAACTTCTTTGCAGAAATGCAGCCTTCTCCCACCGTCTGTCTCATTCAGGTGCAGGTATGAACACCTGTCTCGATACACCCGATATGGGTAAGGTCTCCTGTCCATCATCCTACGTGCTCGGAAGTTCCTCAGCTGTTGCTGTCTCATCAATCTTCTCCACAGTACCATCATGCAGAAGGCTTGCACGAGGTATGGCATTGTCAATATTGTCCCCATAATTCAATTATAGCTTTGCAACAATCTCAAAACAGTAGGAGAAAGCATGCATACATCTTCTTCCCTCTCTCTCTTCAAGGTGGATGCCCTAGTATTGACCACACCCTGGTCTGTACATGCACAATAGGCTTGCTAATAACAGGATGCTAGGCATTCAATGAAGACATTTGGGGCAGCAAAGTGTACGGCAATTCTTCAATTTTTGATTTTTTTTCAAAGTACCACCCCACCACCTCCCCTCTCCTCACCGGGCTCAAGGTTGGAGCATTGTCCGGCAAAATCGCTCCCTTGCCTGGACACAGGGGCTCAGGACTCGGCTTCCACCCCCTCCCTGCCCCCAGGGCTTCTTTTGAAGCCGAGTCCTGTGGTCCTGTGTCCGGGTGAGGGAGCGATTCTGCCGACCGACGCTCCGACCCTCGAGCCCAGTGAGGAGAGGAGAGGTGGTGGGGTGGTACTTTGAAAAAAAATCAAAAACTCAAGAATTGAATTACACTTCTAATTTTTCCCTTTTGACTTTGAAAAAATTAACAATTATGATGCCTATTCTCTGCCTCTTCACTCCCTCCAAAACTGCAGCTAAAAACAATGGCGTCTTTCTGCATCGATTTTGTAATGTGTGCTGATTTTTGTTAAGTGCCCAGATGGTTTTTTGGGAGTGGTCACATACACCGTCGTAGAAAAGTTGGCCAAACTTGCTTAAATGTCAAAAACTGGCGCAGACATCAGGTTACGCCCCCTATGATGCAAAGACATTGTAGCCTAAAAAAAAATCGTAAAAACTTTGGGGAAACTTGGAGACTTTTGGCACAGATAATTGGGGAAAATTGAGCCCAAAGATTGGGACTGTCACATGGGGATAAGGTAGAAGCTGCAATATCATGAACAAACTTTAAAGTTTTTTAAAAATTGAAATTTTTTATCATAATGGAGAAATTTGACACTCCACAAACATAAAAATTAGTTTTAAAGGGCCAGAACATTTGTTTAACAGTCAATAACACTGTTAAACCCCTGGTTACATCTATTCCAACAGGGCTTAACATTTAATGGGGTATTTAGCAATGATATTAGCACAGAAAAGCCCATGTTTTCATCAGTTTTACAGGTTTCATTGATTACACTGATTGTCGGCTGGCAGGCAGCAGGGAGGATGTCGACAGCGAATCAGTGTCGGAGCATTGAATGACTGACTGCAATTTTAGGATATCAGCATTTAGATGCACATGCGCTAAATCCTGAAGTTGCTGCCAGTTTAAGAGGGGTAATGATGGCGAACGTTGACAATGGCATTCATGTGATAGTAACATTTTTCTCTTAACGGTAAAGGATTCACAACCATCAATATGCTCAACCAATTACATAAATTAGCAAGCAATTTAAGAAGTATTGTCATGGAAAGATAATTAGGAAGTCTGCTTAAAATGCCACATGACTTTATGCGTAAAAGAATAGTGGTAGACTATATAACCAATGGTCTTTCTGTATAAAATAATTTAACAAAATCAGACAGCTTGTCCTTAAAGCAGCATTTAAAAAGCATTTAGTTCCTCATTAATTAAATATTTGCTATTACATTATATGTGATCGATCTAGTGCTATACGCTGCAGCAAAAAAATATACATTTCCACAAAGTATACTTACAGCAAGTGTCAATATTCAGTGTTAGTGATTTTACAAGTCAGGAGTGTGAGGGAATACCCTACACTTGCCTGGATGGGCGCAGGTCCAACAACACTCAAGAAGCTCAACACCATCCAGGACAAAGAAGTCCAAGTGATTGGCAGCCCATCTACCATCTTAAACATCCACTCTTTCCACCACAGCACACCATGGCTGTAGTTTGTACTATCAACCAGATGCACTGCAGCAACTTGTCAAGAATTGCTTGGCAGCACCTCCTAAACCGGCAACCTTCACCACCTAGAAGGACAAGGCTATTGGTAGCATGGGAATTCCACCATTTCCAAGTAACCGTCTAAGTCACACACCATCACGACTTGGACATATATCACCATTCATTCATCGTCACTGGGTCGAAATCCTGGACCACCCTACTCAACAGCAATGTGGGAATATTTTCACGACATGGACTTCAGCGAATCAAGAAGGCGGCTCACTGCTACCATCTCAAGGGCAATCGGGAAGGGCAACAAATGCTGTTTTTACTAATGGTGCCCACATCCTGAGAATGATTTGATAAAAAAGACACCCTAAAAGTTGGTTTGGTAAATATAAACCTGGAATTTTGTGTAAACTTCTGCTGAAGCAATGGCATAAGTATGGAGTGCTGCTGAATTTTGGCACAAAGCATTGAGGAAACTTGGGTGTAAGTCAGTGACGCCTGTTTTTATGCTACACCCAAATTGCCTTCATCTTTGGTGTCAAGGCCAGCAGTTGCATAGGGATACCACCACCTCCACGTTCTCCTCTAAAACCTCAGCTGAAACCCTCGGGCACTAATTAAAATAGCTCTGCTTCGCTAGCTCTGAGCATGCTTTAAATTAACATCAAAAATTTTAGGTGCAATGAGATCCAAAGTCATAGTTCTGATGTTTTACGATGATTTTTTTTAAGCAATGTTTTAAAAATTTCTCCTCACTGAGACCTAAAATACCCTTTTCTGTATCATTGAATGCAATATTGTCGCACCAGAATTGTTTCCATTAAAAATTGGAAAGCTTCTTTGACTGCATTTTCTTAAACGTGCGGGGTGCAAAATTGGGATCATTACTGTCCATTTTTGGGCACTATGAGTACCCTTAGAGCTCCAAAATGATGTCCGTGGCACAAACTTGTAGGGTAAATCGGCCAGGCGCCATATTGATGCAGGCGTTAGCATGCACACAGTGAACGTCCGCCGGAAGTATGCCGAGCAAACAGATCATGGTATCAATCATTGTCCAACTGATTTGATGGCAGCAGTGCAATTTTGGAGCTCAATGCTCCAGCTAATGCCCTCTCTTAACCTCACACAGCTGAAAATGAATTCAGCAGCAGGAAGGATCTCCCACCAGCACTATTTGAAAGGATCATCAATTATTTACAGGTTAGTTGCTGGTTGATTTCTCCTGGCTGTTGCTATGGGCTCAATTTTCCCCAATGCCGTTTTTTGGCATATTGTCAGGGTTACACGCATTTTTCTTGGCCCCAACTACTCCAAAAAAAGTATCAGTTTCCCCATTCTATTTTTTGAAATTGGCGCCGTGCAGCTTGGGGGAGTGGAGCCTAACGTCTGTGCTGAAAAAAAATGATGCTGCCCCTTCTGCGCATGCGCGGAAAATAAATGACATTTTTGACGTGATTCTTATGGACGCGCATGCCCAGTACAGCTCCCAGCCTGCATTCGGCCATTTTTAGAGAGCCAGTTGTGTGTGAGAACTTTAATTATGATTGGAAAAATCAGAGCTGCAATACAAAATGCAACACGGCGCAAGGATCAAAAATGCCTTACAGGATGAAGTGGAGGCACTAGTTACTGTGATTGAGGGCAGATGGCACGAGCTGGACACCAGCAGAGATCACATAAAAGTTCCACCAAAAGAAATGAAGAAACGCTGGAACCAACTTGCAGAAGATTACTGTGCAATGGTGACCACTCTGAGGTCTGGAGGCCAGTGCAAAAAGTGGCAGGACCTTGGTCAAATCGTTAGTGTACGTAATATTTTCACTTATTCAATGGAATTGCAATTGTAAATGTGACCAGCTGTATATGTCCCATCCAGCAGAAAGACATGCTCTCTAAAAAGTTATGTTTTCATCTTTGCAGAGGAAGGTGGCACACAACAAACAAGAAAGAACTCAAACAGGAGGAGGCCTGGCAAATCTGCAACCAATGACACCCTTGGAAGAGAGGGTCGCTGCTTTGATGGGTCCTGCCTGGAGAAAAACAACCACCACTGCATAAGCTGGGCCCACACTCGAAGGAAAGGGTAAGTCCTGCAAATTCCACCGTCTGGCTTTGCTAAATGTTAAGTGCTGCGCGGGCTAGCCATGCTTCGGTTCATGGGGATGTCTCTGACAGCTACGCTTCAGTTAATGCAATGCGCTATCATTCATCGTGGTCCTTCAAATCAGCCTGCTGTCTGCGCTGTGTGAGCCTACTCATATCACCCAACCTGCCCCCTCCCCTGCTCCAACCATTTGTCTGTTCTGTTACATTTTGCAGAAGTTGAGGCCAACCCTGACGATGCAGAAGAAGATTCAGACGCGGACAAGCCTGAAGAGGAGAAATTCTTTCAATCCCACCTTCCAGACCAAGAGTATGAGGATGAGGAGGAGGGGGAGGTGACGGATGAAGGCTCCACTGTTGTACTCACTCTGGAGCAGGTGCAGGTGCCACCCATTCAGGTGCCAGCCCCTTTCCTGAGTGGTTTGAGAGTTGGTGGGACATTCCATGGTTTCCCACCATCCCAGGTTGTGGGTCCCAGTGCGATGCTGCAAGCCACACCCAGGGTGAGGAGGGGAAGGAGAGCTTGACAGCGCTCTCCTGAGGTGCAGGATCTAACAGGTGTGGTTCAGATGATGGCAATGAATGCGGAGAGCAATGACCTTACCGAATCACTCCTGAACACGATCAGTGGGGTGGGTGATGAGGTATCGGGACTTTCAGGAGAAGTAACAACACTCTCATGAGAAATGGGAACACTGTCTGGGACCATGAGGGAGGGAATGTCTCAGTCAGCTGAAACAATGTTGATGCACATGAGGGAGGGAATGTTGCAGGTAGTTGAGACACTGTTAGGGCACACGAGGGAGGAAATGTTAGAGTTAGCATGAGCAATAAGGGAACACGCCCAGACCCTGCAGCCATTGATAGAATCAACTGCTACTCCCACTCCAATCCCCAGACCAGCCTCTGAAGAGGCCCAAGCCGGGCCCTCCACATTACTGCCTGCCCCCCGCCCCCACCCATCACGAAGTGCGCATTACCCAAGATATTTGAAAGAATAAGCTTGGTACCAACCCAAGAAATGCTGCACCACCGCCTGCGGGCAGTGGTGGAATCACCAAGACCAAGTACAGCGGGTGGTCTTAGAAAAAGGTTGAGGAGAGAAGGGTGCAGCCTTTCTTTGCTGCTGTTGTTGCTGCTGTTGTTATTATTATTGTTGTTACTGTTGTAACTGTTCTCAAATGAAAAGTTTTTGTAAGTTATGAAAATTTATAAGTTTGTAAGTGATCTTAAAGTTTTTACGCGATCTTAGAGTTTGTAAGTGATCTTAACTGAAAACTTTAAAGTTTGATGCAAAAATATTTTTATTAAAGTTAAGTTAAGTACAAACAAATGTTTGTTAAAATCATGAATAAAATATATTTTACATTATAACTGAATCATTTACATTATTTGTTCCATTATTAAAAACTTTTTGAACTAAAGAAGAATCATTTCCATTATTTGTTCCATTAACGCAGCACAACATTACGAAGCAGGTCCAAACAGTAAAGATGGTCCATGAGGAATTGTTGCCTCTGTGCCTTCAGGCAGCAAAGTGTTCATGGATGAGTTGCTGGCACAAGGCTCGAGCAATGCTTACAGGGGCACAAGGGGCCGCCCTCCTCCGCCGTCGTGCTCCACTTTCAGGTAGTTGAATGGCTTCCTCGTCCTCGTCCTCCTCCTCCTCATCATCTTCATCTTCCTCATCATCATCAGCCACTCTTACCTCAGCTGGGTCTTCTACTATCAGCTGCTGCTGCCTCATGATGGCTAAGTTGTGCAGCATGCAGCACACAACAGTAAACTGACCAACAATCTCAGGGGAGTATTGCAAGTAGCCTCCGGAATGGTCCAGGCATCGGAAACGCTGTTTCAATATGCCAATGGTCCTCTCTATTATGCTGCGCGTCACAATATGCGACATGTTGTATTTCCGCTCAGCTTCTGTCCTGGTTACGCGTAGGGGCGTCATGAGCCAGGTGGCGAGGCCATACCCTTTGTCTTCCAGTAGCCAACTCTGTCCTTCTGGCTGCTGCTCAAACATGGCAGACATAACGCGCTCGCGTAGGATGAATGCATCATGGGTGCTCCCAGGGTATCTTGCATCAACACGAGCTGCATATTAATGGAGTGGAAGCCTTTTCTGTTCCTATACATCTCAGAATCCTCCAAAGGTGCTCACAAGGCGATGTGTACCTTTGGAAAGCCAGCAATCCTGGAGAAGCCCACAGCCCTTTCACGCATTGCCTGGGCGGTCATGGGGAACTTTATGTAGTCATTCCTCCGGGCATAAAGTGCAGCAGTCACCTGACGAATGCAATTATGTGTTGCTTGTTGAGAAATGATGCACACAGCCCCAGTTGTAGCCTGGAACAATCCAGGTGCATAGAATGAAAGTGTAGCTGTAACCTTCACTTCAACTGAAAAAGCAGTCCTCCTGATGCTTCTAGGTTGCAGGTCTGCATTTACTAACTGAAGTGAGGCTATCGAGCTCAGTTATAATTAAAGGGTTAAGAATGGATCTCAGAATTAAAACATGCTGACATAGGCTTTTGTAGTGGTCAACTTTATAAGGGTGTTTAAAGGGAAATAACATATCAGAATGATTAATTGTTACAAGCTGTGTAACCTGAGGACAATTACAGGAGGCCCAACTGTTGAACCACAGGAAACCCAAAGAGGCAGTTAAACAGGGCAAGGGGTCAAAAGTGACACAATGGAAAAACTCCATTTGGTCAAGGAAAGAGAGATAAGATAACATTCCAATGTGCTAATGAACGTTTGGGACATAGTGAAGTTTATGGAGAAGTACTGAGTACAGGCGTGGTTATGGTCATACCTTTACTTTGAGTGACAAGGGTTTTGACCATTCAAATCAATGTATGTCTCATGTATTGAATGTCCAACCATTATAGGCCGAGGAACTGTATAAAACCCCTGTGTTTTCTTTGTTCAGAGAGAGCAAGTGAGAACAGCTCAGCAACAGGTTGACTGCAGACTTGACCCTCCCTTGCAAGAAATTAAAGACGACTTGAATCTTCGAATCCAGACCTGGTGTTGGGTGTTAATTTTAAATACTCCACTACACTAACTCACAGATCTCAGTTACAACTTATTTGCGGAAATGCAGCCTTCTGACACAGGCTGCATCACTCAGGTGCAGGTACAAACGCCTGTTTCGATATACCTGACATGGGTAAGGTCTCCTGCACATCACCCTACGTGTTCTGAGGTTCTTCATGCGATGATATTGAATTAATTGTCTCCTCCACAGCACCATCATGCAGAAGGCTTGCACAAGGTATGGCATAATCAGTATTTGCCCCATGATTAAATTCTACCTTTGCAAGAAGCTCAAAATGGCAGGCAGGGCAAGGTTCTTTGTTCTCTTTCCCCAAGGTCGACACCCTAGTATGAACCACACCCAGCTCTGAGCAGGCGCAATGATCAGGAACCCCATCTGATGCGTGTTTTAGGCATCTCATGCCTTCCGTTCGCCTTGCATAGCCCCCCGCCGTCGCCCCCCCTGCCCCCCCCCCCCCCAACCCCAGGCTTCTTTTCAAGCCAAGCCTCAAGCCTCTGTGTCCGGGCGAGGGATCGATTCCGCCGGTTGACGCTCCGAACCTCGAGTCTGGTTTGGAGACTTTCGGTAGTGTCGTGTCAGTTTTTTAAAAATCAAAACTTAAAGAACTCCATTAAACTTCCATTTCCTGCATTTTAAGTTTTAAAAATTGAAGGTTGATTATGGATATTTGTGCATTCTTGACTCCCTCCAAAACTTTGCATGAAAAGAATGGCATCTTCCTGCACCGATTTTTTAATGTACGCTGGTTTCTCATGGGAGTGGCCACATACACCGTCCTAGGAGAAATTTAAATTGGCCAAACTTCCATAATTGTGAAAAACTGGCACAGACATCAGGTTACGCCCACTATGACACAAAAAAAAACCGAACCTAAAAAAATCGTAAGTTACGCTGGCGCACAAAGTTTGGGGAAACTTGGATTTTAAAATTTAGGCCAAAAAAAGTAGCGCGCGTCAAAAAAACGGCGCAAATCATTGCGGAAAATTGAACTCTAAATTCTACAAATGTTTGGTGCTTCCTATAAAGACTTGTTTATACTTTTATAGTTGTTTCAAGTTGCAGAAGTCTACAGGGAATGGCGTGGCAGGTGTTTAAGGACTTTTTGCCGACTTCAAGACTTCTGCACAAACCACTTGCTGTCAGACATGGGTGCACAAGTGGGAATTTCCCTTGGAATACAGGATGGCTTGGAGAATGAAAAGAGGCCTGCAGAGCAGGACAAGCAGCTAGAAGAGGGAGGAGTAGGCGGAGGAGAAGAGCACTCAGCAGGAGGCTTTTTCCAGCCAGAGTGTTCAGGGAGCAATTCTAATCACTGAACCTCAGCGAGGAACAATGTGTGAGCTGTCTGCACTTCAGTAAGTAAGTAAGTCAGTAAGGAAGCGGAAACGTTACAAGGACACCCTCAAAGCCTCCCTGATAAAGTGCAACATCCCCACTGACACCTGGGAGACCCTGGCCAAAGATCACCCTCAGTGGAGGAAGTGCATCCGGGAGGGCGCTGAGCACCTCGAGTCTCATCGCTGAGATCATGCAGAAATCAAGCGCAGGCAGCGGAAAGAGCGTGCGGCAAACCAGTCCCACCCACCCCTTCCCTCAACGACTATCTGTCCTACCTGTGACAGAGACTGTGTTTGACTGAACAGCCACCTAAGAACTCATGTTAAGAGTGGAAGCAAGTCTTCCTCGATTCCAAGGGGCTGCCTATGATAGAAACATAGAACCATAGAAATTTACAGCACAGAAGGTGGCCATTTCGGCCCATTGTATCCGTGCCGGCTGACAAAGAACCACACGGCCCTTGGTCAGCAGCCCTAAAGGTTACATATAAACCTATGAACAATGACGATGAGTAAGTACATCCTCATTGAAATCAGCCACCTGCTGCAGCCACAACAGTGGCCTCAGAGCAGGGCAAGGACTGCATTGCCAGTGGCTGTCGAGCTGACCATGGCAATTAACTTTTATGCATCTGGCTCCTTCCAGGCTGGAGCTGGAGATATTTGCAACATCACACAGTTTTCCATCCACTGTTGTGTAAGGGAGGTCACTGAGGCTTTGTATTCAAGAAGAGCTGACGAGATTTCATTCTCTCTTGCCAGAGAGCAGCTGGCGGAGTGAGCACGCAGATTCACTACGACCACAGGCTTCCCCATGGTGCAGGGTGCTATTGACTCAAACACATGGCTTTGAGGGCAACGCTTGTCAAATCTGCCATCTACCAGAACTGAACGGGATTCCGCTCCCACAACATCCAGCCGGTGTGTGAAAATAGGTGGCGAATCATGCAGGTCAATGGCCATAATCCTGGCAGCAGTCATGATGCCATCATTCCATGGCAGTCGGTTGGGCCAGCTGCATTTCAGCCACCATGGCAAACCAAAGGATGGCTACTGGGCAACAAGAGCTATCTGCTGATGACACGGCTCATGACTCTGGCGCGCAACTTATGCACACATGCACAGCATGCAAACAATGGTAGCCATGTTGCTGCACGAAATGTGATCGAACAGACCAATGGCATGCTGAAACAACGCTTCGACTCCCTGGACTGCTCTGGAGGAACCCTGCAGTACGCAGCGGGGGTCATGATTTGTCTGCTGAATGCTGCTCAACCTTGCCATCATGAGGTCACCGCCCTTGCCACCAGCTATATGGCCAGAAGTTGAGGAGCAGGAGAAGGAGGAAGGGGAGGAAGAGAAAGGGAGGGGGTAACCTAGACAGATGCTCAGACTGTCCCTGAAGAACCCACCTGAATGTAATGCCAGAAACCGCAACCCCAATTCCGGATTCCCCAACAATCCCACATCTTACCTTCGCTCTCTCACTGACCATCAATCTCTTGGCCACAATGCAAAAATAAAAGCCACCACAAAATAAACATTCAAAACCAAATGTATAAATCAAATCATGCCATATTGTATATAAGTGTAATCTAATCACCCGTGTGCATTTCCTTAGTGCCTGGCCTCTGTGGGCCTTTACCTGTCCTAGTGCTCCTACACAGTGCTACCCCAGTACAGTTGGTAGATGGCTTCTAACTTTCAATGGAGGACACTAAAGATGGTCTTGTAGGAGAACCTCGAGCAGCTTTGAGCCTAGAAGGCTCAACTGCGGACTATGCCATCTTGGCATGGGTGGCAGCAGTCTGGGCTGGCTGGCTGACAGGCATTAGCAAGGACACAGGTGGAGTGGCAGTGCTGGGAGGATGAATGCTGCCAGCCTGAGGCTCATGCTGCACGGAACCACTGCCACTCCCCCAGCATGGCGCCTCAGCAATTCTAGTAATCTGTTGGAATACAGATTGCTGAACTGCTGTGACACACTGCAAGCCCCTTTAAACACTAGTCCACAGCCATGATGGCAGCAAACTGACCTTGCATGACAGAAGTCTGAGCTTCCAATGCAGCACCCAGACTTTGGGTGGCTACTGCTTGTGTTGCAATGGAAGCTGAGACATTTGCCATCAGAAGCTGCATCATAAATAAAAACAGGAAATGCTGGAAATCTCAGTGGGTCAGGCAGTGTTAATGTTAACTCTGTTTCTCTCTCCACAGATGCTGCCTGACCCACTGAGATTCCCAGCATTTTCTGTTTTTATTTCCAATTCCAGCATCCACTGTATTTTGCTTTTGAAGACGCTTCATCAAGGTTGGTTCCATAGGTATCTTGATGGAGGTAGCTACCACTTCCATGCTGGAAAGGATGGGCTCCAAGCTCTGCTCAAAGCCCAGTGCCTGACTCCTCCATGGTCCTTGACATTGCCCGCAGCGTTTCTGTCAGGCTTCCTAATGCACCATGCATTTCATTGTGCTTACCTGTCACCTGTCAGCCTTCTTCTGTAGCCCACCCCATCAAAGTCCTCATCTGAGTCCTCCACAGCAAGATCTGTGTGCGACTTTGCCCTCCACCTGAGCTATCCTTACCCCCTGCCCTGGCTGCAGGCCACTCGTGCCCAGTGTTTCACCACATGCAGATCCCGCCTCTAAGATGTCCTCTAAATTACCCGCAGTGTAGTATCTGAACTGGTGGATCAGAGGGTGAAATCGAGTGATGGTGTGTCTTCATCATCACTGTCTTCTTGCTCTTCCACCACTACCTGGTCTGGTTGCAGTTCTTAGTTATTTGAAAGGAGAAAGGCACAATGATAAAGTTGTGGCGAGCTTTTAAATCAGAAGCGATTGTAGGATGAGAGCTAAGTAGGATGTGAGAAGGAGGATAAGACATGAGGATACTGTCATCAATGATTTCAGCCCCGCCATTGGCCACGACCTCAGCAATGGCCACTCCAATTATGTTTGGGTGATGTGGCTGTCATGGTTGAATAGCTGGCAGTGTGTGCAAGCTGTCAGATGTGGGTATGAGGCTTTCAGCAGTGCTAAGTGTGTGATGGTGAGGTGAAGCTATGAATGTTATGTACAAGTCCTGATTGATAGAGATTGTGGGGAGGTGAGTGATGGGGTGTGGTGAATTGAGCAGTGATTGAGGCTTGTGGTGCAGTTGGTGGGATATGCATTTGAAGATGCATTCACTGACCTTCACCACTCGTGTGAGGTCACTGAACTTCTTGCGGCACTCCATCCAGGACCTTGGGGCTTGATGCCTGGCATTGACCTCCATGGCTATCTGCTCCCACTGCCTTCTGATTGTGTGTCTTGAGGGCCTCCTGGCCCAGTGTGGATACAGGACATCGCTCCTCCTTCCCATCTCCTCCACCAAGGCCTCCAGTGCAGCATCTGAAAACCTTAGAACCTGCGCTCGCGCTCATGTTGTGCCATTCCTTACGGTGTCCCAGGTCAGACTTACTTCCTGCATGACTCCCAGCACTTGCTCTTGCCACAATGCACATCCCCTTTAAGAGGTGCAGGCTAGCTTTAAGTACTGCAGGCTAGCTGTAACTGGTGCCAGCAAGTTAGGACATTGGCCCCTGCTGATGCATCCAGCCAATGAACAGCACAGTTAGCGCTGGCTGGACGCTGAAATCATGTTAATGAGCAGGCAGCACGAAGTTGGCGTGGCTGCCTGCATTTCAATCAATGTGCGCAGATGAATCACGCATCCCGATCCCCACATCTGTTTTCAGGGGCTGTACAACTTAGCGTGGTGCAATCTATTTAGGTGATGTGGCAGTCATGGTTGACTAGCTGGCAGTGTGTGCAATCTGTGAGATGTAGGTTTGAGGCCTGCAGCAGTGCTAAGTGTATGAGGTGAAGCTATGAATACTATGTCTGGGTGTCTAATGTACTGAAATGATAACTTAATGGCTGTAAACCTTAATTTTTGCATATAAAGAGAGGAGAAATCTGGCATAGGTTCAGCACTTTCCTTGGGGCCCTATTATTTACGATGTTTTCCACGATTTTTATGTTCCGACATATGCCAATTAAATTCTCAGGAAATTTTGGCTTAACTCGCCAATGGAAAGATCAGTGCAAATTTCAGCATAACTTGCTGGTTTTGCTGTCTTCAGAAATTACGGATGATAGCATTAAGAGATTTTATAAAATATTATTGATCCCAATGGCATCGCTATTTTTCAACATTTTCTGCGGTATTATTCATAAATAGTATCAAGTTTGTTCATGTTCCAAATATGGATCAAAATATTTCACTCGTGATTTTACAAAGAGTCCATGTTATGGCAATTGCTTTGCCAACACAAGAGTTACACAGACATAAAAATATAACGTCAGAGCTACAATTGTTCCTTTCAACCATTCCTTAGTAAATAAATTTTACGCTGTGTTGCACATTAACAGTGGATTGAATTTCCCTCAAATTTATAACACCAAATTAGCACCCAACAGTGTGGCTACATGATTCTCTGAAACATCAATCAGTATCATTTTTAGTTTGGAAATTTATATGTATTTATATTCAGTTAATTAAATTATAGAAATGACTAATGCGAGCTTAGTATCAAAGGTAAGACTAATAGGGGTGCACAGCTAATAAATTATATTAATTAGCTCAGGAGCTATCCAGAATACATTAGATGCAACAACAACAACAACTTGTATTTATATAATGCCTGTAGCACAGTGAAATATCCCAAGGCACTTCACTTGAGATTTTAAAAATTGTCACCGAGCTGCATAAGTAGAAATTAGTGCAGCTTGGTCAAGGACGTATGTTTTAAGGAGCATCGTGAAGGAGGAAAGAGAGGTAGAAAGGCGGAGTGGCTTAGGCAGGGAGTTCCAGAGCTTGGGGCCTAGGTAACAGAAGGCATAGCCACCAATGGCTGAGTGATTATAATCAGGGATGCTCAAGAGGGCAGAAATAGAGGAGCACAGACAGAGAAAGGGAGGGACAAGGCAATGGAGGGATTTGAAAATAAGGATGAGAATTTTAAAATCGATGTGTTGCTTAACCGGAAGCCAATGTAGGTTAGCGAGCACAGGGGTGATGGTTGAGCGAGACTTGGTGCGAGTTAGGAAATGGGCAGCCGAGTTTTGGATCACCTCTGTAGTGTATAGAGAAAGAGTCAGACTGAGCACTGTGAGCTCAAAGTAAAGTGTGACCTTAGTCTTGTATTGAAGGTCTACATAGTACCTCTCCAACCTGTGAAGCCTCCTTAAATACCTGTGCTCCCAAGGGATTATGGGATCCCTTGGAACTCCAGGGGATGAGGCCTCTGGTGGCAGTACAGAGCAAATACAAGTATACATATATAACAACACTCACCCCCAAGTCAATAGTGTAACTATTTACAATGTGAGTCGATCTGGGGCCCTCCTTGCCCTGGTTGATCGTCTTGGTGTGAAAGCTGGTGTTGTTGAATCATTTGTTGGGCCCCCGCTGGGCTGCTGTGCAGCTGGCCTTGCTGGGCTGCCTGGTGTGTTGGGCCCTGCTGGGCTACTGTGGCTGTTGTGATTCTGCTTCGTGGTCAACCGTGGTGCCGGTTGCCACTGGTGTGCAAGTTGGGGGATCAAAAAAGGTAGGGTCCAAGGTGGGTTGCTCAGGATAGTCCGTGAATCGGAGTTTGATTTAGTCCAAGTGTTTCCGATGAAAGAGTCCATTTGAAAGTTTGACCCGCAACACCCTGCTCCCTTCTTTGGCCACGACAGTGCCGGGGCAGCCACTTGGGACCTTGTCCATAATTGAATACAAATATAGGATCATTGATTTCAATCTCGCGTGACACATTTGCGCTATCATGGTATGCACTTTGTTGAAGCGGCCTTCTCTCTACCTGTTCATGTAGATCAGGGTGAACTAATGAGAGCCTTGTCTTAAGTGCTCTTTTCATGAACAGTTCAGCAAGTGGGATCACAGTGAGTGAGTGGGGTCTCGTGCGGTAGCTAAGCAAGACTCAGGATAGACGAGTCTGCAGTGAGCCTTCCGTTACCCTCTTCAAGCACTGCTTGATGGTTTGCACTGCTCTCTCTGCCTGACCATTAGATGCTGGTTCAAACGGGGCAGATGTGACATGTTTGATCCCGTTACGGGTCATGAATTCTTTGAATTCAGCATTGGTAAAACATGGCCCATTGTCGCTCACCAGGATATCGGTTAGGCCGTGTGGCAAACATGGCCCGCAGGCTTTCAATAGGGGCAGCGGACTTGCTAGCCAACATTATCTCACATTCAATCCACTTGGAGTACGCGTCGACAACCACAAGGAACATTTTACCCAAGAACGGGCCTGCATAGTTGACGTGTATCCTAGACCACGGTTTGGAGGGCCAGGACTATAAACTTAGCGGCGCCTTTCTAGGTGCATTGCTTAACTGCAAGCATGTATTACATCTGTGAACGCAGGACTCTAAGTCCGCAACGATACCGGGCCACCACACGTGGGATCTGGCTATCGCTTTCATCATTACGATGCCTGGGTGGGTACTGTGGAGGTCATTGATGAACCACAGAAGGCAATCTGCCTGTATAGACATTTCATCTTTGCGCCGCTGGAACGGCTTTATCTCTTCCTGCATTTCCACGGGACACTGGACCAGCTCCCGTGAAGCACACAGCTTTTGACTAGAGATAATAAGGGGTCCTGGCTTGTCCAGGTTTTGATCTGCTGGCAGTGACGGGTGAATGCTCACTCTCAAATGCTTCCATAGCCATTGCTAGATCTGCGGGCTGCGCCATTTCCACCCCCGTGGTGGGCAATGGCAGCCTACTGAGAGCATCGGCACAGTTTTCTGTGCCTGGCCTGTGGCGGATGGCATAGTTGTTTGCGGACAACGTGAGCGCCCATCTCTGGATGCAGGCCGATGTGTTGGTATTTATCCCTTTACTCTCGGAGAACAGGGATATAAGTGGCTTATGTTCAGTTTCCAATTTGAATTTTAGCCTAAACAGGTATTGATGCATTTTCTTTACCCCATTGACACACGCTAACGCTTCTTTCTCAATCATGCTGTAGGATCTCTCAGCCTTAAACAGACTCCTCGATGCATAAGCAACCGGTTGCAGTTTCCTGAAATCATTAGCTTGTTGCAATACATACCCAATGGCCTATGACGACACATCACATGCTAGTACCAAACGCTTACATGGATCATACAACACAAGCAATTTGTTTGAGCATAACAATTTTCTCGCTTTTACAAAGGCATTTTCTTGGCTTTTGCCCCAAGCCCATTCGTCCCCTTTTCATAGTAAGACATGCAGTGGTTCTAACAGTGTGCTGAGACCCAGTAAGAAGTTACCAAAGTAGTTCAGGAGTCCGAGAAACGACCGCAGCTCCGTCACATTCTGTGGCCTCGGTGTGTTCTTGATTGCCTCTGTCTTCGCATTGGTGGGCCTGATGCCTTCCACCACAATCCTGCTTCCCAGGAACTCCACTTCAGGCGCACTTCGAGCGTTTTAATCTGAGCCCCACGTGGTTGAGTCGATTACGAACCTCCTCCAGGTTCTGCAGATGCTCGACTGTGTTCTGACCTGTGACCAAGATGTCGTCCTGAAAGACCACGGTGTGCGGGACCGACTTTAGTAAACTTTCCATGTTTCTCTGGAATATCGCCGCCGCTGATCGGATTCCAAACGGGTATCTGTTATCTGTGCGAGTTGATGCAGGTGAGGGCCTTCGATGATTCCTCCAGTTCCTGCGTCATGTAGGCTGAAGTCAGATCCATCTTCGTGAACGTCATTCCTCCAGACAACGTTGCGAAGAGGTCGTCGGCCTTTGGTAGTGGGTATTGGTCCTGCAGGGAGAAATGATTGATAATTACTTTGTAATCGCCACAGATTCTGATGGTGCCATCTCTGTTGAGGACTGGGACAATAGGACTGGCCCACTCATTAAACTCGATCGGGGAATGATGCCCTCTCTTTGCAGCCAGTCTAGCTCGATCTCTACTCTTTCTCTCATCATGTACGGTACTGCTTTCGCCTTGTGATGGATGGGTCGCGCCCCTGGAATTAGGTGGATCTGCACTTTTGCTCCTTGGAATTTCCCTATACCTGGTTCGAACAGCGAAGAAAATTTGTTTAAGACCTGGGCACACGAAGTGTCGTCAGTGGCGATAGTGCTCGGACGTCGTCCCAGTTCCAGCGTAACTTTCCCAGCCAGCTCCCACTGAGCAGCGTGGGACCATCGCCCGGTACCACCCAGAGTGGAGCTTGTGTACCGCTCCATCGTAGGAGACCTTTATGGTAGCACTGCCGATTACAGGAATCAGTTCTTTCGTGTAAATTCTTAGTTTCGTGTGAACTGGAGTTAAGACTGGCCTCGAGGCCTTGTTGCATCACAACCTTTCGAAAGTCTTTTTGCCCATGATGGACAGGCTCATGCCCGTGTCCAGCTCCATTGACACCGGGAGTCCATTTAGTTCAACATTCAGCATTATCAGGGGATAATTCGTGGTGAATGTGTGCACCCCATGTACCTCTGCCTCCTTGTTCTGAGGCTCTGGTTCGTCGTGATCCTCCGTGGATCTGTCCTCCTCTGCAACATAGTGGTTTGCAGGTTTAACAGGTTTTGCAGCTCTCCTGCACACTTGTTGGAGGTGTCCCATTGTTCCACAGCCCTTGCAAACGTACTCTTTGAATCGGCATGAATGGAAATGATGATCACCACCGCAACGCCAACAAGGTGTTAATGGCCTTGTATTCATTACCCTTGATGATGGACTCTAAGACATCTGCGGACGTGTAGCTGCAGGTATGTGTGACCTGCCCTGTACGTTACGATGCGGAAACAACATCACTTTGTTCACAGTACTTTTAGCAGCAATTGTGTACTGAGAGATTTGCTTTGTATTGTCTCTGGTGGCAATGAATGCCTGGGCTGTCACTATGGCCTTACTCAAGGTTGAGGTCTCTACAATCAAAAGTTTGCAAAGTATGGTTTCGTGGCCAATGCCAAGTACGAAAAGTCTCCGAGCATGTGCTCCAAATGTCCTTCAAATTCGCAATGTCCTGCAAGGCGTCTTAGCTCGGCGACATAACTCGCCACTTCCTGGCCTTCAGATCTTTTGTAGGTGTAGAACCAGTACCTCGCCATCAGAACGCTTTCCTTTGGGTTCAAATGCTCTTGGACCAGTGTGCACAAATCGTCGTATGATTTCTCCGTGGGTTTCGCTGGAGTGAGCAGATTCTTCATGAAGCCGTACGTTGGTGCCCCACAGACGTTGAGGAGGATCGCCCTTCGTTTGGCTGCGCTCTATTCCACATCTAGCTCATTGACCACGAAGTATTGGACGAGTCGCTCCACAAAAGTTTCTCAATCATCTTCCTGCGAGAATTTCTCCAGATGCCCACTGTTGTCTGCATCTTTGGGTTCGCTATCTGTATCTCGTTGCCAGTTGTAGTGTATGGAAAAAGAGTCAGACTGAACACTGTGTACTCAAAGTAAAGTATGACCGTAGTCTTTTATTGCAGGTCTCCAGAGTGCCTCGCCAATCTGTGAAGCCTCCTTAAATACCTGTGCTCTCAAGGGATTATGGGATCCTTTGGGACTCCAGGGGATGAGCCCTCTGGTGGCTGTACAGAGTAAATACAAGTTTACATATATAACAACCTTTAGTTTATGTAGGGTAGAATATGGGAGGTCAGCCAGGAGTACATTGGAATAATCAAGTCTAGACGTAACAAAGGCATGGATGAGTGCTTCAGCAGCGGATGAGCTGAGGACAGGGTGGAGACGGACAATATAACAGAGGTGGAAATAGGTGGTTTTAGTTATGCTGTGGATATGCGGTCGAAAGCTCATTTCAGGGTCAAATATGACACCAAGGTTGCGAACATTCTGGTTCAGCCTCAGACAGAAGCTGGGGAGAGTCAATGGTTAGGGAACAGAGTTTATGGCAGGGACCGAAAACAATCGCTTTGGTCTTCCTAATATTCAATTGGAGAAAATTTCTGCTCATCCAGAACTGTTAATATTAATGCAAGTTAATATTAGCTGTTGAAAAAGGATGTCAACATACAGATGGAAATATTTAACTTGTATGAGTTACAATAGATACCTTAATGGTTAAAAAGACTAATTTAATTTGCTCAGCTTATTGTACAACAACTGTGCTGTTATAAACAGTGGTTTACATTTGACCCAATTCAATGCAAGCATTGTGAGCGATAGCCCAGTTAAAGAACATGTTGCTTCATAATGTGATACATTAATATATCCTTTAATTACTTGTAAGTAATATTAAATCATATACCATGGTTACCTAACTGAATGTATCGACTAGACTGCCGAGGGAGACAGTGGGGACTGATCATATCAGCAAATTCAAGAACGAGTTGAATAAATACCTGAAGAAAAATGTAATTGAAGGATATGAAGAGTATCAGGGGAGATGATATTTCTCAGACTCTGGGACTGGCCAATGGTCTTTTCTAGTTCTGTACATTCCTACGTTTCTTGCTAAAAATACACATAATGTACTGACATTCAGAAAAATTGTTCCAGTCTTAGGTGTCTGCCTTGGCTTAGTGATATTACTCTTGCCTCTGAATCAGAAGGTTGTGGATTCAATTCCCCCCTTCAGAAAAATGAGTATATTGAATCATAGAATGGTTACAGCACAGAAGAAGGCCCATCGAGCCTGTGCTGGCTCTCTCCAAGAGCACCTCAGTTAGTCCCACTCCCATGCCCTTTCCCCATAGCCCTGAAAGTTATTTTCTTTCAGGTACTTATCCAATTCCCTTTTGAAAGCAGTGATTGAGTCTGCCTCCATCACCCTTTCAGGCAGTGCATTCCAGATCCTAACCACTCGCTGTGTTAAAAACGTTTTTTCTTATGTGGTCTTTGGTTCTTCAACCAATCATCTTAAATCTCTGTCCTTTCATTCTCAACCATTTTGCCAATGGTAACAATTTCTCTCTACCTATTCTGTCCAGACCCCTCATGATTTTGAGCACCTCTTTCAAATCTCCTCTCAATCTTCTCTGCTCTAAGGAGAAAACTCCAGCTTTTCTCGTCTATCCACTTAACTGGAGTCCCTCATCCCTAGAATCACTCTCGTAAATCTTTTCTGCACCCTCTTTAAGGTCTTCACATCCTTCCTAAAGTGCGGTGCTCAGAATTGGACACAATACTCCGAAACAGCGTTTTATACAGGTGCATCATAATTTCCATACATTTGTATTATTCAGTGTTGGTCTTAAAACAATTACTGTCCAAAAAATTGAACAAAACTATTTTGAGGAGAATTGCTTCTGGACTGTAAAGAATGTGTAGCATAAAAACTAAGCTTGGACAACCAATGAAATGGCAGTAATGCAGAATTCCTTAGGTTTACAGAAATAATACACTCCACAGTATCAGCTTATTAGAATTGCTGCAAATTACCTAATTACTGAATATGTGCCTTAGGACAGGCCAATTTATTTCTATCATACACTCATGGACAGTTCCATTTGCAAGTATTCAGATCTATAATTCTTAATAATTGCAGTCTCTTGTGAAAATAACTATTTTCCTGCTTTACCCAGAGAAATAGCAAGCATTTTCTCAAAGTAGTGACTTTAAACCCACGATCAGTGATGAAGCAATGAATTAACAAAATAATGTCACAGTGAATTTGGTATATTATTCACTGTAGGAAATTAAATATGTATTTAGTAGTTTCTTTTTACAAAGTTTAATATGGACAGATTTTATGTGGAAAAATGTTAATAATTTGTGGATGAAATAATAGAAATACATAAAAGCCACAATATGGAAATAGGCCATTCAGCCCAACCAATCCATGTTGCTTTTTACCCTGCACATAAGAAGTGATAGAACACAGGTATTTGAAGCATAAATTCACTGCAATGTTCCCAATGTAACTGTAATGCAGTTATATGCATCTAGCTATGTTTGATGATAGATGCAGTATGCAAGCTGATTGTCACAGGAAGTAAGTGTTCCAACTGCAGTTGAATTGGAAGCATTTCACAGGGGAAAATGTCATATGATCTAAAATGATATAAAGGAGAACATTTACAATTCATTTGAGCTTTTTTTACAGGAACATTTTGTATACCTTCCATTCACCATAGTAGCCAAACTACTTAGAATCATGGAATGATACAGCACAGAAGTAGGCCATTCGGCCCATCATGCCTGTGCCAGCTTTTTGGCAGCGGTATCCAATTAATTGCACATCCCTGCTCTTTCCCCTAGCCCTGTATTTTTTTTTCCCTTCAAGTATTTATCTAATTCCATTTTGAATGTTACTACTTAATCTGCTTACACCATCCTTTCAGGCAGTGCGTTCCAGATCACAACAACTCACTGTGTAAAAAAATGTTTCCTCATGTCGCCTTTGGTTCTTTTGCCAATTACCAATGTCCTCTGGTTAGCAACCTGTCTGACAGGGCAAACAATCTCTCTTTATCTACTCTCTTAAAACCATTTATGATTTTGAGCACCTGTATCAAATTTCCTCTTAACCGTCCCTGCTCTGAGGAGAACAACCCCAGCTTTTTCAATCTCTCCACATATCTGGTCCCTCATCCCTCGTATCATTCTAATAAATCTCTTCTGCACTCTCTTCAAGGCATTGACATCCTTCCGAACGTGTAGTACCCCAGAATTGAGCACATTACCCCAGCTGAGGCTTAACTAGTGTTTTATAAATGTTTAGCGTAACTTCCTTGCTTTTATACTCGATTCTTCTATTAATAAAGTCAAGGATACCATATGCTTTTTTAACAGTCTTCTCAACTTTTCCTGCCACCTTTAAAGATTTGTGTACATACACCCCCAGGTCTCTCTGTTCCTGCACCCACCTTTAAAATTGTACCATTTCGTTCATATTTCCTCTTCTCATTCTTCCTACCAAAATGTATTGCTTCACATGTCTCTGCATTAAATTTAATCTGCCATGTGTCTGCCCATTTCACCAGTCTGTCTATGTGCTCCTAAAGTCTGTTACAATCCGTCTCATTGTTTACTACATTTCTGAATTTCATATAATCTGCAAACTTTGAAATTGTGCCCTGTATACCCAGGTCCAGGTCATTAATATATATCAAAAAGAGCAGTGGTCCTAATACCAACCCCTGAGGGACACCACTGTATAATTCCCTCCAGTCTGAATAACAACCATTCACTACTATTCTCTGCTTTCTCTACATTAACCAATTTTATATCTATGTTGCCACTGTCCCTTTAATCCTATGGCTTTGATTGTGCCAATATGTCTATTTTGTAGTACTTTGTCAAACGTCTTTTGAAAGTCCTTATGCATAGCATCCACCGCACTACCCTCATTAACCCTCTCCGTTACTTCATTAAAGAACTCGATCAAGTGAGTGAAGGCCAGCATTTATTGCCCATCCCTAATTGTCTTCGAGCAGGTGGTGGTGAGCCATCTTCTTGAACCGCTGCTATCCGTTTGGTGAAGGTAATCTCACAGTGCTGTTAGAGAGGGAGTTCTGGGATTTTGACCCAGCGATTTGCCTTTAACAAATCTATGCTGATGTTCAATTATTACCCCATACTTTTCTAAATTCCAATTAATGATGTCCGAGATTATTGTCTTTTAACAGTTTCCCCACCATAGATGTTCGGCTGACTGGCCTGTAGTTACCGGATTTAATCCCTCTCCCCTTTTTTAAACAGGTGTATAACATTTGCAATCACCAGACTTCTGGCGCCACCCCCATATCCAAGAAGGATTGGAAGAATATGGCCAGAGCCTGGCAATTTTCAACTTTATTTCCCACAGTAATCTCGGATGCATCCCATCCGGACCATGTGACTTTCTTACTTTGTGGACCGCTGACCTTTTAAGTACCTCCTCTTTATTTTTATCCTATCCAATATCGCCACTGCCTCCTCCTTTATTGATATATTGGCAGCATACTCTTCTATAGTGAAGGCAAAGTGTTCATTTAGAACCTCAGCCATACCCTCCGTCAGCACAAGATGATCTCCTTTTTGGTCTCTAATTGGCCCCATCAGCATCATAGGCAGTCCCTCAAAATCGAGGAAAATTTGCTCCCACTATAAAAGTAAGTTCTCAGGTGGCTGTACAGTCCAAAGCGGGAATTACAGTCTCTATCACAGGTAGGACAGAGAGTTGTTCGAAGAAAGGGTGGGTGGGGAGTCTGGTTTGCTGCACGCTCCTTCTGCTTGTTTTCTGAGTGCTCTAGGCAATGAGACTTGAGTTGCTCAGCTCCCTCGCGGATGCTCTTCCTACAATTAGGGTGGTCTTGGGCCAGGGATTCCCAGGTGCCGGTGGGGATGTTATACTTTATCAAGGAGGCTTTGAGAGTGTCCTTGAAACATTTCCTCTGCACACCTGGGGCTCACTTGCCGGAAAATTAACGCAATAGTAAGGAAGGACATTAGCTTGGATGATGTGGAATCTGTATGGGTAGAGCTGCGGAATACCAACGGGCAGAAAATGGTAGTGGGAGTTGTGTACAGATCACCAAACAGTAGTACTGAGGTTTGGGACAGCATCAAACAAGAAATTAGGGATGCGTGAAATAAAGGTACAGAAGTTATTATGGGCAACTTTAATCTACAGAAAGATTAGGCGAACCAAACTGGTAGCAATACGGTGGAGGAGGATTTCCTGGAGTGTATTAGGGATGGTTTTTGTTATGTGTGAAGAGAGAGTCAGACTGAATACTGTGAGCTCAAAGTAAAGTGTGACCGTAGTCTTTTATTGCAGGCCTCCAGAGTGACTCTCCGACCTGTGAGGCCTCCTTAAATACCTGTGCTCCCAAGGGATTATGGGATATAACACCACTCCCCGCCAAAGTCAACAGTGTAACTATTTACAAGGTGAGTCAATCTGGGGCCGTTCTTGCCCTGGTTGATCATCTCGGGGCAAATGCTGGTATTGGTGAATCGTCTGTTGGGCCCTCGCTGGGCTGCTGTGCAGCTGGCCTTGCTGAGCTGCCTGGTGTGGTAAGTCCTGATGGATTCTGCTTCGTGGTCAACCGCTGTGTCGGTTGCCACCGATGTGTTTGTTGGGGGGTCAAAGAAGGTAGGGTCCAAAGTGGGTTGCTCAGGATAGTCCGCGAATCTGAGTTTGATTTGGTCCAAGTGTTTCCGGTGAATGAGTTAATTTGAAAGTTTGACCCTAAACATCCTGCTCCATTCTTTGGCCACAACAGTGCCAGGAAGCCACTTGGGACCTTGTCCATAATTCAATAAAAATACAGGATTGTTGATTTCAATATCGCGTGACACATTTGCACTATCATGATACTGACTTTGTTGGAGCCACCTGCTCTCTACCTGTTCATGTAGATCAGGGTGAGTTAATGAGAGCCTTGTCTTAAGTGCTCTTTTCATGAGCAGTTCAGCAGGTGGGATCCCAGTGAGTGAGTAGGGTCTCGTGCGGTAGCTAAACAGGACTCAGGATAGGCGAGTCTGCAGTGAGCCTTCCGTTATCCTCTTCAAGCCCTACTTGATGATTTGCACTGCTCTCTCTGCCTGACCATTGGATGCTGGTTTAAACGGGGCAGATGTAATATGTTTGATCCCGTTACGGGTCATGAATTCTTTGAACTCAGCACTGGTAAAACATGGCCCGTTGTCGCTCACCAGGACATCGGGCAGGCCATGCGTGGCAAACATGGCCTGCAGGCTTTCAGTGGTGGCAGCGGACATGCTTGCCGACATTATCTCACATTAGTCCATTTGGAGTAAGTAGCTACAACCACAAGGAACATTTTACCCAAGAACGGGCCTGCATAGTCGACATGGACCCGAGACCACAGTTTGGAGGGCCAAGACCATAAGCTTAGTGGCGCCTCCCTGGGTGCATTGCTTAACTGCGAACATGTGTTACATCTGTGCACGCAGGAGTCGAAGTCCACACCGATGCCGGGCCACCACACGTGGGATCTGGCTATCGCTTTCATCATTACGATGCCTGGGTGGGTACTGTGGAGGTCACTGATGAAAGTGACTCTGCCCTTCTTGGGAAACTCTACCCGATTACCGCACAGAAAGTAGTCTGCCTGTATAGACATTTCATCTTTGCGCCGCTGGAACGGCTTTATCTCTTCCTGCATTTCCACTGGGAACTGGACCAGCTGTGGTGAATCACACAGTTATTGACTAGCGACAATAAGGGGTCCTGGCTCATCCAGGTTTTAATCTGCTGGGCTGTGACGGGTGATTGCTCACTCTCAAATGCTTCCATAACCATGTCTAAATCTATGGGCTGCACCAATTCCACCCCCGTGGTGGGCAATGGCAGCCTACTGAGAGCATCGGCGCAGTTTTCTGTGCCTGGTCTGTGGCGGATGGCGTAGTTGTATGTGGACAACGTGAGCGCCCATCTCTAGATGCGGGCCGATGCATTAGTATTTATCCCCTTACTCTTGGAAAACAGGGATATAAGTGGCTTATGGTCAGTTTTCAATTCGAATTTTAGCCCAAACAAATATTGATGCATTTTCTTTACCCCATAGACACATGCTAATGCTTCTTTTTCAATCTGCAGGCTCTCTCAAACTTCGACACACTCCTGGATGCATAAGCAACCGGTTGCAATTTCCCCAAATCATTAGTTTATTGCAATACACACCCGATGCCATATGACGACGCATCACATGCTAGTACCAAACGCTTACATGGATCATACAACATAAGCAATTTGTTTGAGCATAACAATTTTCTCGCTTTTACAAAGGCATTTTCTTGGCTTTTGCCCCATACCCATTCGTCCGCTTTACGCAGTAAGGCGTGCAGTGGTTCTAACAATGTATTGAGACCCGGTAAGAAGTTACCAAAGTAGTTCAGGAGTCCTAGAAATGATTGCAGCTCCATCACGTTCTGTGGCCTCGGTGCATTCACGATCGCCTCAGTCTTTGAATCGGTGGGCCTGCTGTCGTCCGCTGCGATCCTCCTCCCGAGGAACTCCACTTCAGAAGCCAGGAAAATGCACTTTGATCATTTTAACCTGAGCCCCACGTGGTTGAGTTGACTAAGAACCTCCTCCAGGTTCTGCAGATGCTAGACTGTGTCCCGATTAGTGAAGACAAACGTAGGTCCCTTGCAGTCGGATTCAGGTGAATTTATAATGGGGAACAAAGAAACGGCAGACCAATTGAACAAATACTTTGGTTCTGTCTTCATGAAGGAAGACAGAAATAACCTTCTGGAAATACTAGGGGACCGAGAGTCTAGCGAGAAGGAGGAACTGAAGGATATCCTTATTAGGCAGGAACTTGTGTTAGGAAAATTGATGGGATTGAAAGCCAATAAATCCCCAGGGCCTGATAGTCTGCATCCCAGAATACTTAAGGAAGTGGCCTTAGAAATAGTGGATGCATTGGTGATCATTTTCCAACAGTCTATCGACTCTGGATCAGTGCCTATGGACTGGAGGGTAGCTAATGTAACACCACTTTTTAAGAAAGGAGGGAGAGAGAAAACGGGTAATTATAGATCGGTTAGCCAACATCAGTAGTGGGGAAAATGTTGGAATCAATTATTAAGGATGAAATAGCAGCGCATTTTGAAAGTCAGTCTAAGTCAGCATGGATTTATGAAGGGGAAATCATGCTTGACAAATCTTCTGGAATTTTTTTGAGGATGTAA
This sequence comes from Pristiophorus japonicus, assembly GCF_044704955.1. Taxonomy (NCBI): domain Eukaryota; kingdom Metazoa; phylum Chordata; class Chondrichthyes; family Pristiophoridae; genus Pristiophorus; species Pristiophorus japonicus. The sequence continues at coordinate 65,718,495 of NC_091979.1, forward strand.
CTAGCAGAGTGGACAAGGGAGAACCAGTGGATGTGGTGTATTTGAACTTTCAAAAGGCTTTTGACAAGGTTCCACACAAGAGATTGGTGTGCAAAATCAAAGCACATGGTATCGGGGGTAATATACTCACGTGGATAGAGAACTGGTTGGCAGACAGGAAGCAGGGAGTCGGAATAAACGGGTCCTTTTCAGAATGGCAGGCAGTGACAAGTGGAGTGCCGCAGGGCTCAGTACTGGGAATCCAGCTCAATACAATATACAGTAATGATTTGGATGAAGGAATTGAGTGTAATATCTCCAAGTTTGCATATGACACTAAACTAGGTGGCGGTGTGAGCTGTGAGGGGGACGCTAAGAGGCTGCAGGGTGACTTGGACAGGTTAGGTGAGTGGGCAAATGCATGGCAGATGCAGTATAATGTAGATAAATGTGAGGTTATCCACTTTAGGGGCAAAAACGCGAAGACAGAATATTATCTGAATGGCGGCATATCAGGAAAAGGGGAGGTGCAACGAGACCTGAGTGTCATGGTTCATCAGTCATTGTAAGTTGGCATGCAGGTACAGCAGGCGGTGAAGAAGGCAAATGGTATGTTGGCCTTCATAGCTAGGGGATTTGAGTATAGGAGCAGGGAGGTCTTACTACAGTTGTACGGGGCCTTGGTGAGGGTTCACCTGGAATATTGTGTTCTGTTTTGGTCTCCTAATGTGAGGAAGGATGTTCTTGCTATTGAGGGAGTGCAGCAGAGGTTCACCAGACTGATTCCCGGGATGGCTGGACTGACATATGAGGAGAGACTGGATCAACTGGGCCTTTATACATTGGAGTTTAGAAGGATGAGAGGGGATCTCAGAGAAACATGTAAGATTCTGACGGGACGGGACAGGTTAGATGCGGGTAGAATGTTCCCAATGTTGGGGAAGTCCAGAACCAGGGGACACAGTCTTAGGATAAGGGGTAGGCCATTTAGGACTGAGATGAGGAGAAACTTCTTCACTCAGAGAGTTGTTAACCTGTGGAATTCCCTGCCACAGAGAGTTGTTGATGCCAGTTCATTGGATATATTTAAGAGGGAGTTAGATATGGCCCTTACGGCTAAGGGGATCAAGGGCTATGGAGAGAAAGCAGGAAAGGGGTACTTTAGGGAATGATCAGCCATAATCTTATTGAATGGTGGTGCAGGCTCGAAGGGCTGAATGGCCTACACCTGTACCTATTTTCTACGTTTCTATGTTTCTATGACCTGTAACCAAGATGTCGTCCTGGAAGACCATGGTGCTCGGGACCGACTTCAGTAAGCTTTCCATGTTTCTCTGGAATATCGCTGCCACTGATCGAACTCCAAACGGGCATCTGTTATAAATGAAGACCATTGTGCATGTTGATGCAAGTGAGGCCCTTCGATGATTCCTCCAGCTCATAGAAACATAGAAACATAGAAAATAGGTGGAGGAATAGGCCATTCGGCCCTTCGAGCCTGCACCACCATTCAATGAGTTCATGGCTGAACATGAAACTTCAGTACCCCATTCCTGCTTTCTCGCCATATCCCTTGATCCCCCTAGTAGTAAGGACTACATCTAACTCCTTGTTAAATATATTTAGTGAATTGGCCTCAACAACTTTCTGTGGTAGAGAATTCCACAGGTTCACCACTCTCTGGGTGAAGAAGTTTCTCCTCATCTCGGTCCTAAGTGGCTTACCCCTTATCCTTAGACTGTGACCCCTGGTTCTGGACTTCCACAACATTGGGAACATTCTTCCTGCATCTAACCTGTCTAACCCCGTCAGAATTTTCAATGTTTCTATCAGGTCCCTCTCATTCTTCTGAACTCGTGAATACAAACCAAGTTGATCCAGTCTTTCTTGATATGTCAGTCCCGCCATCCCGGGAATCAGTCTGGTGAACCTTCGCTGCAATCCCTCAATAGCAATAATGTCCCAGCCAGCTTCTGCAGAGCAGCATGGGACCATTGCCCGGTACCACACAGAGTGGTAGCTTGTGCACCGCTCCATCATAGGAAACCGTTACGGTACCATTGCTGATTACGGGAATCAGTTCCTTTGTGGAAGGTCTTGGTTTCGTGCAAATTGGAGTTAAGACTAGCCTTGAGGCCGTGCTGCACCACAATTTTTCTAAAGTCTTTTTGCTCATGGTGGACTGGCTCGCGCCCGTGTCCAGCTCCATTGACACCGAGAGTCCATTTCGTTCAACATTCAGCATTATCGGGGGACACTTTGTGGTAAATGTGTGCATGCCATGTACCTCTGCCTCCTCGGTCTGAGGCTCTGGTTCGTCATGATCCACCGTGGATCTGTCCTCCTCTGCAACATGGTGATTTGCAGATTTAGCATATTTTGCAGCTCGGCTGCACATACGTTGGAGGTGTCCCATTGTTCCACAGCCCTTGCAAACATACCCATTGAATCAGCATGAAAGGAAACGATGATCACCCCCGCAGCACCAACAAGGTGTTAATGGCCTTGCATTCATCACCCTTGATGGTGGACTCTGAGACATCTGCGGACATGCAGCTGCAGGCATGTGTAACCTTCCCTGTATGTTATGAATCGAAAACAACATCACTTTGTTCACAGTACTTGTAGCAGCACTTGTGTGCTGAGAGATTTGCTTTGTATTGTCACTGGTGGCAATGAATGCCTCGGATATCACTATGGCCTCACTCAAGGTTGGGGTCTTTACAGTCAAAAGTTTGCCAAGTATGAAAAAGTCTCTGAGCATGTGCTCCAAATGTCCTTCAAATTCGCAATGTCCTGCAAGGCATCTTAGCTCGGTGACATAACTCGCCACCTCCTGGCCTTCAGGCCTTTTGTAGTTGTAGAACCGCTACCTCGCCATCAGAACGCTTTCCTTCGGGTTCAAATGCTGCCGGACCAGTGTGCATACGATTTCTCCGTGGTTTTCGCTGGAGTAAGCAGGTTTTTCATGAGGCTATACGTTGGTGCCCCATAGACGGTGAGGAGGATCGCCCTTCGTTTGGCAGCATTCTCTTCTCCATCCAGCTTGTTGGTACGAAGTATTGGTTGAGTTGCTCCACAAAGGTTTTCCAATCATCTCCCTCCGAGAATTTCTCCAGGATGCCCATCTTTCTCTGCATCGTTAGGTTCGCTATCTGTATCTCATCGCTAGTTGTTATATATGAAGAGAGAGTCAGACTGAATACTGTGAGGTCAAAGTAAAGTGTGACCTTAGTCTTTTATTGCAGGTCTCCAGAGTGCCACTCCAAACTGTGAGGCCTCCTTAAATACCTGTGTTCCCAAGGGATTATGGGATACCTTGGGACTCCAGTGGATGAGCCCTCTGGTGGCTGTACAGCGTATATACAAGTTTACATATATAACAGTTTTCCAGACCATTATGTCGATTCAAGACTGGTTGATGTGTAATGAGAAATGACTAATTAGCAATCTTGTTGTGCGAGGCCGCTTGGGGAAGAGTGATCATAATATGGTAGAATTCTTTATTAAGTTGGAGAGTGACACAGTTAATTCAGGGATTATGGTCCTGAACTTAAGGAAAGGTTACTTTGATGGTATGTGACGTGAATTGGCTGGAATAGACTGGCGAATGATACTTAAAAAGTTGACGGTGGATAGGCAATGGCAGACATTTAAAGATCACATGGATGAACTTCAACAATTGTACATCCCTCTCTGGAGTAAAAATAAAACGGGGAAGGTGGCTCAACCATGGTTAACAAGGGAAATTAGGGATAGTGTTAAATCCAAGGAAGAGGCATATAAATTGTCCAGAAAAAACAGCAAACCTGAGGACTTGGAGAAATTTAGAATTCAGCAGAGGAGGACAAAGGGTTTAATTAGGAGGGGGAAAATAGAGTATGAGAGGAAGCTTGCTAGGAATATAAAAACTGACTGCAAAAGCTTCTGTAGATATGTGAAGAGAAAAAGGTTAGTGAAGACAAACGTAGGTCCCTTGCAGTCAGAATCAGGTGAATTTATAATGGGGAACAAAGAAATGGCAGACCAATTGAACAAATACTTTGGTTCTGTTTTCACGAAGGAAGACAGAAATAACCTTCCGGAAATACTAGTGGACCGAGGATCGAACGAAAAAGAGGAACTGAAGGAAATCCTTATTAGTCAGGAAATTGTGTTCGGGAAATTGATGGGATTGAAGGCAGATAAATCCCCAGGGCCTTATCGTCTGCATCCCAGAGTACTTAAGGAAGTGGCCCTAGAAATAGTGGATGCATTGGTGATCATTTTCCAACAGTCTATCGACTCTGAATCAGTTCATATGGACTGGAGGGTAGCTAATGTATCACCACTTTTAAAAAAAGGAGGGAGAGAGATAACGGGGAATTATAGACCGGTTAGTCTGACATCAGTAGTGGGGAAAATGTTGGAATCAATTATTACAGATGAAATAGCAACGCATTTGGAAAGCAGTGACAGGATCGGTCCAAATCAGCATGGATTTATGAAAGGGAAATCATGCTTGACAAATCTTCCAGAGTTTTTTGAGGCTGTAACTAGTAGAGTGGACAATGAAGAACCAGTGGATGTGGTGTATTTGGACTTTCAAAAGGCTTTTGACAAGGTCCCACACAAGAGATCGGTGTGTAAAATTAATGCACATGGTATTGGGGGTAATGTATTGATGTGGATAGAGAACTGGTTGGCAGTCAGGAAACAGAGAGTCAGGATAAACGGGTCATTTTCAGAATGGCAGGCAATAGCTAGTGGGGTGCCACAGGGCTCAGTGCTGGGACCCCAGCTATTTACAATATACATCAATGATTTAGATGAAGAAATTGAATGTAATATCTCCAAGTTTGCAAATGACACTAAGCTGGGTGATGGTGTGAGCTGTGAGGAGGATGTTAAAAGGCTGCAGGGTGACTTGGATAGGTTAGGTGAGTGGGCAAAATGCATGGCAGATGCAGTATAATGTGGATAAATGTGAGGTTATCCATTTTGGTGGCAAAAACTTGCAGGCAGAATATTATCTGAATACAGCAGATTAGGAAAAGGGGAGATGCAATGAGACCTGGGTGCCATGGTTCATCAGTCATTGAAAGTTGGCATGCAGGTGCAGCAGGCGGTGAAGAAGGCAAGTAGCATGTTGGCCTTCATAGCCAGGGGATTTGAGTATAGAAGCAGAGAGGTCTTACTGCAGTTGTCCAGGGCCTTGGTGAGGCCTCACCTGGAATATTGTGTTCAGTTTTGGTCTCCTAATTTGAGGAAGGACGTTCTCGCTATTGAGGGAGTGTAGCGAAGGTTCACCAGACTGATTCCCGGGATGGCAGGACTGACATATGAGGAGAGATTTGATTGACTGGGCCTGTATTCACTGGAGTTCAGAAGAATGAGAGGGATCTCATACAAACATATAGAATTCTGACGGGACTGGACAGGATAGATGCAGAAAGAATGTTCCCGATGTTGGGGGAGTCCAGAACCAGCGGTCACAGTCTAAGGATAAGGTGTAAGCCATATAGGACCAAGATGAGGAGAAACCTCTTCACTCAGAGAATTGTGAACCTGTGGAATTCCCTGCCGCAGAGAGTTGTTGATGCCAGTTTATTAGATATATTCAAGAGGGAGTTAGATATGGCCCTTATGGTTAAAGGGATCAAGGAGCATGGAGAGAAAGCAGGAAAGGGGTACTGAGGTGAATGATCAGCCATGATCTTATTCAATGTTGGTGCAGGCTCGAAGTGCCGAATGGCCTACTCCTGCACCTACTTTCTATGTTTCTATGTTTCTACGTAGCAGAACCGAATAGAGTGCTTGTTTTGGGAGTCACGTGCCGGGCATGTGGCCTGTCCAACGGAGCTGGTCGAGTGTGGTCAGTGCTTTGATGTTGGCCTGATCAAGAACAGTGACGTTGGTGCGTCTATCCTCCCAGTGGATTTGCAGGATCTTGCGGAGGCTGCATTGGTGGTATTTCTCCAGCGCTTTGAGGTGTCTACTGTATATGGTCCACGTCTCTGAGCCATATAGGAGGGCGGGTATCACTACAGCCCTGTAGGCCATAAGCTTGGTGCCAGGTTTGCGGTCCCAGTCTTCAAAGACTCTCTTCCTCAGGCGACCAAAAGCTGCACTGGCGTATTGGAGGCAGTGTTGGGCCTCGTCTTAGATGTCTGCCTTTGCTGATAGTAGGCTCCCAAGATATGGATGGTGGTCCACGTTGTACAAGGCCGTGCCATGGATTTTGATGACCGGGAAGCAGTGCTGTTTGGCAGGTTAGGTTGGTGGAGGACTTTTGTCTTATGGATGATTAGTGTAAAGCCCATGCTTACGTACGCCTCGGTGAAGATGTTGATGATGGCTTGGAGTTCAGCCTCTCAGTGTGCGCAGAAGCAAGTGTCATCCGCGTACTGTAGTTCGATGATAGAGGATGGGACGACCTTGGATCTAGCCTGGAGACGACGAAGGTTGAACAGATTCCCATTAGTTCTATAGTTTAGTTCCACTCCAGCGGGGAACTAAAGTGCAACCATCCCTTGACTAGCATTTACTATTTTATGTGTTCATAAAAGACTTCTGTGTTCCCTTTTATGTTATCTGCTAATCTATTCTCATATTCTCTCTTAGGCCCTCTTATTTCATTTTTTAGATCTCCTCTGTACTTTCTATTTCAGCTTGGTTCTTTACTGTTTCTGTCTCATTTTAACCTTTATATCTTTAGTTATCCAGGAAGCTCTAGCTTCCCACCCACTTCATCCCCCAGCCTCGTAAGACTGTGTCTACTTTGTATCTGAACCATCTCCTCTTTGAAGGTCTCCCATTGTTCAATTACTTTTGGCCTACCAATTCTTCATTCTAATATATCTGGCCCAGATCCCAGTGAAGTTAGACCTCCTTCAGTTCAGTATTTTAATGCTTGATTTTACCTTGTCCTTTTCCAGAACTATTCTAAACCTAATGACATTATGATTACTGTTCCCCACATGCTCTCCCACTGAAGCATGCTACACTTGCCCCACTTCATTCCCCGGAATTAGATCCAGCATTGCTTCCTTCCTCGTTGGGCTAGAAACACATTGATCAAGAAAGTTCTCTTGTATATATTTCAGGAATTCCTCTCACTCTTTGCACTTTACAATGTTACTATCCCAGTCTATATTCACATAAGAACAGAAGAATTAAGAGCAGGAGTAGGCAATGCGACCCCTTGAGTCTGCTCTGCCATTCAATAAGACCATGACTGATCTTCAACCTCAATACTTTCCCACCCGATCCCCATATCCCTTGATTTCGCTAGAGTTCAAAAATCTATTTATTTCAGCCTTGAATATGCTCGATGATTCAGCATCCACAGCTTTATGGGTAGAGAATTCCAAAGATTCACAACTCTCTATGTAAAGAAATTCCTCTTCAGCTCAGTCCTAAATGGCCGACACCTTATCCTGAGACTATGCCCTCTAGTTCCAGACTCTCCAGCCAGGGGAAACAACCTCACAGCATTTACCCTGTCAATCCCCTCAGAATCTTATATGCTTCAATACGATCACCTCTCATTCTTCTAAACTCCAGAGAGTTTAGGCCCAATCTACTCAATCTCTCCTCATGAGACAACCCTCTCATCCCAGGAATCAATCTAGTGAACTTTCGTTGTACCGCCTCTCAGGCAAGGATGACTTCCTCAGATAAGGAGACCAAAACTGTGCACAGTATTCCAGTTGTGGTCTCACCAAAGTCCTGTACAATTGTGGCAAGACTTCCTTACTCTTGTATTCCAATCCATTTGCAATAAACGGCAACATACCATTTGCCTTCCTAATTGCTTGTTGTAACTGCATGTTAACTTTCTGTGTTTCATGTACAAGGACACCCAAATGCCTCTGAACACCAACATTTAATTGTTTCTCACCATTTAAAAAATATTCTGCTTTTCTATTCATCCTACCAAAGTGAATACCTCACATTGGTGGTAGTGCCACACATGTTGGAGAGTGCCCTCAGTGTGAAGACGGGACTTCGTCTCTACAAGGAATGTGCAGTTTCCTTGCCCAATTTTGACCAGATGCCATGAGACTTCATGGGGTCCAGAGTCAAAGTAGAGGACTCCCAGGGCTGCTCCCTCCCAATTGTATACCACTGTGCTGCCATCTCTGGTTTGTCTGTCCTGCCGGTGGACAGGACATACTCAGGGATGGTGATGGAGGAGTCTGGGAAGTTGCCCGAAAGGTATGATTCTGTGATATGTCTGTCAGACTGTTGCTTGACTAGTATGTGGGAGAACTTTCCCAATTTTGGCATAAATCCCCAGAGGTTATTGAGGAGGACTTTGCAGGTTCGACTGGGCTGGATGTACCTTTGTCGTTTTGTGTCATGTCCAGTGCCTATTACAACTAGCATAAATAAAATTGAATGTTATAGTGGGTATGTATTAACATTCGGAAACATTCCCACAGATGCATTTACTTTCGACTAAAAACAAAATTTTGAAGTTTCTGTTAGTCTGTTAAACCAGTCCCAGTCCAATAATTAACATGTTGACATGATTGTTGCTTTACTAGGCAAAAATGTCCTGAAATTCAGAGATTTGATAACACCATTGATTTTACAAGACTTTATGAAGCTATTAGTACCTGCAATTATCTTATTCTGTTTATGCTGTTATTACATATTCTTTGTTGCCTTTTTTTTTCAACATTTAGCATTTTCCAGAAGCCAAATTTCTGTCACGTATCAAATTTAATAATACAACCTGAAGGCAAGTTGTCAATTTTTCTGCTGACTACCTTAGCTGTCACTGTACTCATTGAACACAATATTCCAATTGGGTTTCACAACTTTGTCAGGTGAAAGTAAACAGGATTTTGTGACACATCTATTGATGGAAACATTATGCATACTTTCAGTGAACGCAAAGTTTAATACCAGAATTGAGAACATATTGGCATTGGTATTTGCTTTTTTTTTTAAATTTCCTTCAACAGGAGTTGTGCAAACATTTAGGATGTGAAAATTAAATACAGTCACAGCACCTGCAGCCAGTGGGAACTTGATGAGAACGGTCTTTGAAAATGTTGCTCATTGATATTTTGTTTTCTGGCATGTTTTATTTATAGGAACATAAGAAATAGGAGAAGGACTAGGCTATTCGGCCTCTGGAGCCTGCTGTCCCATTCAATAAGATCATAGCTGATCTTCTATCTCAATGCCACCATCCCGTACTATCCACATATCCCTGCTTTGAATTTAAACAACGAGTGAGCATTCATAGCCTTCTGGGGTAGTGAATTCTAAAGTTCCTCCACCCTCTGAGTGAAAAAATGTCTCCTCATCTCAGTCCTAAATGGCCGAGCCCTTATTCTGAGACTGTGACTCCTAGTTCTAGATTCCCCAGCCAGAGGAAATATCTCCCTGCATCTACCCTATCAAACTCCTTAAGAATGTTATATGTTTCAATGAGATCACCTTTCATTCTTGTAAAGTCGAGGGAATATAGGCCTAGTCTGCTCAATCTTTCATAAGAACAAAAAAACATAAGAAATAGGAACAAGAGTAGGCCATACGGCCACTCGAGCCTGCTCCGCCATTCAATACGATTATGGCTGATCCGATCATGGACTCAGCTCCACTTCCCTGCCCGCTCCCCATAACCCGTAATCGTTTAAGTAACTGTCTATTTCTGTCTTAAATTTATTCAATGCCCTAGTTTCCACAGCTCTCTGAGGGAACAAATTCCACAGATGTACAATCCTCTGAGAGAAGAAATTTCTCCTCCTCTCTGTTTTAAATGGGCGGCCCCTTATTCTAAGATCATGCTCTCTAGTTCTAGTCTCCCCCATCAGTGGAATCATCCTCTCTGCATCCACCTTGTCAAGCCCCCTCATAATCTTATACGTTTCAATAAGATCACCTCTCATTCTTCTGAATTCCAATGAGTAGAGGCTCAACCTACTCAACCTTTCCTCATAAGTCAACCCCCTCATTCCCGGAATCAACCTAGTGAACCTTCTCTGAACTGCTTCCAAATCAAGTATATCCTTTCGTAAATATGGAAACCAAAATACTGCAGTATTCCAGGTGTAGCCTCACCAATACCTTATATAGCTGTAGCAAGACTTCCCTGCTTTTATACTTCATCCCCTGTGCAATAAAGACCAAGATACCATTGGCCTTCCTGATCACTTGCTCTATCTGCATACCATCCTTTTGTGTTTCATGCACAAGTACCCCCAGGTCCCACTATACTGCGGAACTTTGCAATCTTTCTCCATTTAAATAATAATTTGCTCTTTGATTTTTTCTGTCAAAGTGCATGACCTCACACTTTCCAACATTATACTCAATCTGCCAAATTTTTGCCCACTCGTGGCCAGTCTATGTCCTTTTGCAGATTTTTGGTGTCCACCTCACACATTGCTTTTCCTCCCATCTTTGTATCATCAGCAAACTTGGTTATGTTACACTCAGTCCCTTCTTCCAAGTCGTTAATATAAATTGTAAATAGTTGGGGTCCCAGCACTGATCCCTGCGGCACCCCACTAGTTACCAGAGAATGAACCATTTATCCCGACTCTCTGTTCTCTGTTCGTTAGCCAATCCTCTATCCATGCTAATATATTACCCCCAACCCTGTGAACTTTTATCTTGTGCAATAACCTTTTATGTGTCACCTAGTCAAATGCCTTCTGGAAGTCCAAATACACCACTACCACTGGTTCCCCTTTATCCACCCTGTTCGTTACATCCTCAAAGAATTCCCGCAAATTTGTTAAACATGACTTCCCCTTCATAAATCCATGCTGTCTCTGCCTGACCAAATTTTGCTTTTCCAAATGTCCTGCTACTGCTTCTTTAATAATGGACTCCAACATTTTTCCAACCACAGATGTTAGGCTAACTGGTCTATAGTTTCCTGCTTTTTGTCTGCCTCCTTTTTTAAATAGGGGTGTTACAATAGGGGTTTTCCAATCTGCTGGGATCTCCCCAGAATCCAAGGAATTTTGGTAAATTACAACCAATGCATCCACAATCCCTGCCGCTATTTCTCTTCAGACCCTAGGATGCAAGCCATCAGGTCCAGGGGATTCCTCATAGGACAATCCCCATTCCAGGACTCCGTCTTGTCAATGGTGAATATACAGTATTATGGTGATTCTATAAGAACCAAACTTGGAACATTTCACCCTTGGACTTAACTTCTTTACCAAAGTGCCTCTGCATCTTCAGACATTGTGCATTATATTTTGATGCAGAATGCTTTGAATACTGTTGTTCAATGCGGGTCGTTTGCTCTATGTTTTTCCATGTGTATTTAGGCATCAACACATTTTATTCAAAAGTTAAGAGGTTTATTGCAAGACCAGATATCTTACTGCTAGCATCATTTTTCATTCAATTGCACAAGAACAGGCAAACTTAAAAAAAAAATACAATTAAGCTTGGGAAAACATTCGAAAAACCCAGATAGTTATTCAAGAGGCATTTCAAAAGGATTTGTTTATGAGTCATATTCAAGCCAACTACCATATGTACATGGCTACAATTTTGCAAATACATGTTCCTGATGACTGAAAAGGCAATTTTACCATTATTATTAACGCACTATTCAATCTCCCCTGGCATTATACATGGTAAATCGGAGAATATGGTCATTCTCTTAACCGTCCCTGCTGTCATCTTGTGGCTGTTTTTCTCTTTTTCTGTCTCCTTTTCCACTTCGGTCTCTCCCTTCTCTTCTCTCACCTTACCTTTTCTTTAAAACTCTCTCTCTCTGTTCTCTTCTGTTTTATGCTTCTTTTGACTTTGGTAGGAGGTCGTGGGTGGAATGAAAGGGTAAGGAACACCAGATTGCATATGTGGTAGGGGTTGCAGGAAAAATATGGCGTTCACCAGCTCTTTTCTCATTCCCTTCCTCAATCACTCATGCATCCCTTCCCATTCCTGTGCTCGCATTGCAGGCTCTACTCCTTCACTTTTCCAAACTCTCCCCTTCCTACCACACACTCATTCCCATCTCCACTCCTACCTCTTCCTCCGTGAACTATTGATTCAACTTCTATATCCTGCCCTTCCTCTTGCTCGAGTCTCCTCCAACCCATCTCCCCCCACCCGCCCCACATTGGTAGGCACACTAATAGAAATGTGAACAATGGGAGAATGAAAATCATTGGAATAGCTTCAGGTTTCAATGACAGGCTGGACAAATGCCTAATGGCTGTAAAAACAAATATGAATTTAGGAACATAGGACATAGGTACAGGATTAGGCCATTTAGCTCCTCGAGCCCCAATGAGATTATGGCTGAACTGTGACCTAACTCCATTTGGCCCATATCACTTTTGTTAAGAAAAATCTATCACTCTCAGATTTCAAATTATCAATTGATCTAGCATCAATTTCCACTTGCGGAAGGGAGTTCCAGATTTCTGCCACCTTTTGTGTGTAGAAGTGTATCCTAATTTCACTCCTGAAAGGTCTAGCTCTAATTTTTAGACTATACTCCCTAGTCCTAGAATACCCAACCAGCATAAATAGTTTCTCCCTAACTACCCTATCTGTTCCCCTTAATATCTTGGAAACTTTGATCAAATCACCCCTTCGTCTAAATTTCTAGGGAATACAACCTTAATTTGTGTAATCTCTCCTCATAACTTAACACTTGTCAAAATTCGGTGATTTAGCGACCAGATTTTTGGTGCTATTTCATCTTTTTTGGCAAAATCCTCTTCGGCGGAAAATTTGGAGAAGTCTTGCAGCAGCGGTTTTCAAATACCACTGGAGAGGAGCGCCGCCGTGCAAGACTCGAAATATCGTTTTCGACAAAAATTTGGCTCTGAGCGCACCCGTATTTAGGATGAAAAAAACGGCAAGGAAAATGCTGCATTGCAGCCCTTGGAGCAGCGGTAAGTGTGAAGACCTGCAAAAAAGGTAAGTTAAAGTTTTTGTTTTTTAATTATTTTGCAGCAATTCGTGTCTTGTAAATGTTTTGTCAATTTTTTTTTCTTTTTTCCAATTTATTTTCAGGTGTTTATCTGCCCTCCCTAGGCCCAACTCACAGTGGTATCAGCCTCGGACTAAAGTTGTCGAGGATCGCGGTTTGTGCCGATTTTTACCACTGCGCAAATTTACGGGCTCATAGCGATAGCGTTGCGATAACGGTAATTTAGCGAAAAAATTCAATTATCGCCGAGAACTGAATTTCTAGTCCTTGGAGGCCGGTTTCCAATTATTTTTCTGCAGCTACAGAAGAAAGTGAAATGAAATCAGAAAATGTTTAAATGCACAACAGGTTGATCAGAATCTGAAAGAGAAATGGAGATTGACCAAAGGCATACTCTCTTTCAGATGCTCATCAATCTGCTGTGTACTTGTAGCATTTCCTGTTTTTATTTTAGATTTCCTACATTCACAGTTTCTTTTATATGTCCTCTGGGATGACTGTACCTTATGGCTTTGGACTCAATTCTGAATATGGTAACTATAGGGCTCAATTTTGGCCAGGAGTTGCTCCATTTTTTTTGTAGTAACTTGGTTTTCCGGGCATAACTTAAAAATCCCCATTTTCCCCAGTCAATTTGCACCAGTGTAACTGAGTTAGTTATGATTTATTTAGTTTATTTTTTTTTTCTCAAAAGGGGCGTTACCAGCCACCTACGCCAGTTCTGTCTATTTAGGCAACTTTGGCCAGCTAATAGTTATTCCAAATCTACTTAGGCCAGTGTATATGGCCACTTCAGAAAACCGCTGCGGAGAGTTAAAGAAATCGGTGCAGGTCAGTACATTGGAGGCCATTCGGCCTGGGATAGGGACGGGAAGCGGAAAGGACCTGCCTGCACCTAAACCACCAAGCCTTACAAACCACCAAACCTTGCAATCAAAAAGTAATAAGAATTCAATAAGAAATAAAAAATTGAAGTAAGTCCTACCTTCATCTTCAAACTGGACCCGGGAAGACAGCAGGCCAACCGGTGCGGGAGGCCATTCGGCCAGGGCTAGGGGCAGGCAGGAGAACTGATAGAAATCATCCAGGCAGGAGCACTATCAGTTCTCCTGCCCGCCCCTAGCCCAGGCTGAGTGGCCTCCTGGTGCGATTTCTAAGAGATTGATCGCACCGGGAGTCCACTCGGCCTGGGCTAAGGTCGGGAGCAGTTCAACTGGCCGGCATCGGGTCGCACAGAGTAGCTGCAACAAGCACACGGAGAGGCTGGGGTGAGGAGCGATTCAACTGGCTGGCATCGGGCTCACAGAGCGGCTGCAGCAAGCACACGGAGAGGCTGGGGCGAGGAGCGATTCAACTGGCCGGCATCAGGTCCCACAGAGCAGCTGCAGCAAGCACACGGAGAGGCTGGGGGTGAGGAGCTACTGCGCATGCGCGGACACTCTACTGCGCATGTGCAGACATCCCGGCAGTTTTCTGCGCAGAACGCTGGCTCCACCCTCGACTCGACTGACCATGCTGCGTGACTACAGCAACCAAAGTGGGAAGGAAATTTTTCGGCATACTTCGGAACGGAGAAAAACAGCGCAACTCCGGCAAGTGCGCTGAAAAACGGCTGGGCCAAAATTGAGGCCAATAATCCTAGAGTTTGGTTAGTATGCTATGAAGTCTTTTTATTATGTATTGCATACTATTTTACCTCCATTTGAGCAAAAGTTAATATAAGGTTAAATCATATCAACTATGTTTATATAGTATGAAACAAAATGCCAGTTATGAATGGTGTACTGCTGAAACAGACATACCAAAGATTATGTGATGCTAAACTGTACACACTAAGTTAAAGTTTCCACTTTTGGCTTAATTAGCAATTATGGCGCTCAAAATTGCACTAGTTTCGAGATATAATTAAGAGTAATAACTTGGTGCAGTTTGATTAATACAACTGAAAATGGGTTTATCACAAAAAATAAGCATTTGTAATCACAGTGTCAATACAACATCTGTGACTAGCCCGATTTTAAATTACTGAAAATGTTTTTTTTAAATATACAGAACGATTTTCTCGTTATATTGGGGTACAGTAATCAGTAAATTTAAAACATATATTCAAAAATGCTCACTAGTGTCCTTGCAGAAGCAACTTAATTTTAGAGCCTCCGCGAAGGCCTGCAAACGAGCAGAATTAGCGGAATTAGTGGAAACTCCCAAAGGTGATTAATTCACCCAGGGGGCATGGCCAGTTTTGTGGGTGGGGCCGGCTTCTAGCGCGATGTTTTTTAAACTCGCGCAAAAGATCACGGAAACTGGATTTGGGCTGGATGTAATTTGCACTTAAAATTCCGCGATCTTTTGCAAGGTTTACACCGATTTCGAGCAAATTGTGTCGAAAAAACCAGCACAGCCGAGCAGAAATTCTACCCCAATATGTATAGCTAAGTGGTTTCCAGTACAGTATGTACTCTGAGATGAACACAAATGAAATCGTGGTGCACATTGGTATCAACGATATAGGTAGAAAAAGGGATGAGGTCCTACGAGACAAATTTAAGGAGCTAGGAGCTAAATTAAAGTGCAGGACTTCAAAAGTAGTAATCTGGGGATTGCTACCAGTGCCATGTGCTAGTCAGAGTAGGAATCGCAGGACAGCTCAGATGAATACGTGGCTTGAGCAGTGGTGCAGTAGGGAGGGATTCAAATTCCTAGGGCATTGGAACCAGTTCTGGGGGAGGTGGGACCAGTACAAACCAGACGGCCTGCAACTGGGCAGGACCGGAACCAATGTCCTAGAGGGAGTGTTTGCTAGTGCTGTTGGGGAGGAGTTAAACTAATATGGCAGGGGGATGGGAACCAATGCAGGGATACAGAGGGAAACAAAAAGGAGACAAAAGCAAAAGACAAAAAGGAGATGAGTAAAAGTGGAGGGCAGAGAAACACAAGGCAAAAAACAAAAAGGGCCACTGAATATAAAGGGGCTGCAGGAGGGGTCAAAACTAAAAATCATGGTTTAAAAACTAGGATTAAAACACTCTACCTAAACGCACGCAGCATTCGAAATAAAGTAAATGAGTTGACGGCACAAATCATTACAAATGGGTATGATTTGGTGGCCATTACAGAAACATGGTTGCAGGGTGGCCAAGACTGGGAATTAAACATACAGGGGTATCTGACGATTCGGAAAGATAGACAAGAAGAGAAAGGAGGTGGGCTAGCTCTGTTAATAAAGGATCATATCAGGGCAGTTGTGAGAGATGATATTGGCTCGAATGAACAAAATGTTGAATCATTGTGGGTGGAGATTAGCGATAGTAAGGGGAAAAAGTCACTGGTGGGCGTAGTTTATAGGCCCCCAAATAATAACTTCATGGTGGGACGGGCAATAATCAAGGGAATAATGGAGGCATGTGAAAAAGGAATGGCAGGAGTCATGGGGGATTTTAACCTACATATCGATTGGTCAAATCAAATCGCACGGGATAGCCTGGAGGAGGAATTCATAGAATGCATACGGGATTGTTTCTTAGAACTGTATGTTACAGAACCTACAAGGGAGCAAGCTATCTTATATCTGATCCTGTGTAATGAGACAGGAAAAATAAACAATTTCCGAGTAAAAGATCCTCTCGGAATGAGTGATCACAGTATGGTTGAATTTGTAATCCAGATTGAGGGTGAGGAAGTTGTGTCAGAAACGAGCGTACTATGCTTAAACAAAGGGGACGACAGTGGGATGAGGGCAGAGTTGGCTAAAGTAGACTGGAACCACAGACTAAACGGTGGCACAATTGAGGAACAGTGGAGGACTTTTAAGGAGCTCTTTCATAGTGCGCAACAAAAATATATTCCAGTGAAAAAGGAGGGTGGTAAGAGAAGGGATAACCAGCCGTGGATAACCAAGGAAATAAAGGAGAGTATCAAATTAAAGACCAATGCGTATAAGGTGTCCAAGGTTAGTGGGAAACTAGAAGATTGGGAAAATTTTAAACAACAGCAAAGAATGACTAAGAAAGCAATAAAGAAAGGAAAGATAGATTACGAAGGTAAACTTGCGCAAAACATAAAAAAAGATAGTAAAAGCTTTTACAGATATATAAAACGGAAAAGAGTGACTAAAGTAAATGTTGGTCCCTTAGAAGATGAGAAGGGGGATTTAATAATGGGAAATGTGGAAATGGCTGAGACCTTAAACAATTATTTTGCTTCGGTCTTCACAGTGGAAGACACAAAAACCATGCCAAAAATTGCTGGTCACAGGAATGTGGGAAGGGAAGACCTTGAGACAAACACTATCACTAGGGGGGGTAGTGCTGGACAGGCTAATGGGACTCAAGGTAGACAAGTCCCCTGGTCCTGATGAAATGCATCCCAGGGTATTAAAAGAGATGGCGGAAGTTATAGCAGATGCATTCGTTATAATCTACCAAAATTCTCTGGACTCTGGGGAGGTACCAGCGGATTGGAAAGCAGCAAATGTAATGCCTCTGTTTAAAAAAGGTGGCAGACAAAAGGCAGGTAACTATAGGCCGGTTAGTTTAACATCTGTAGTGGGGAAAATGCTTGAAACTATCATTAAGGAAGAAATAGCGGGACATCTAGATCGGAATAGCGCAATCAAGCAGATGCAGCATGGATTCATGAAGGGGAAATCATGGTTTACTAATTTACTGGAATTCTTTGAGGATATAACGAGCATGGTGGCTAGAGATGCACCGATGGATGTGGTGTATTTAGATTTCCAAAAGGCATTCGATAAGGTGCCACACAAAAGGTTACTGCAGAAGATAGAGGTATGCAGAGTCAGAGGAAATGTATTAGCATGGATAGAGAATTGGCTGGCGAACAGAAAGCAGAGAGTCGGGATAAATGGGTCCTTTTCGGGTTGGAAATCGGTGGTTAGTGGTGTGCCACAGGGATTGGTGCTGGGACCACAACTGTTTACAATATACATAGATGACCTGGAAGAGGGGACAGAGTGTAGTGTAACAAAATTTGCAGATGACACAAAGATTAGTGGGAAAGCGGATTGTGTAGAGGACACAGAGAGGCTGCAAAGAGATTTAGATAGGTTAAGCGAATGGGCTAAGATTTGGCAGATGGAATACAATGTCGGAAAGTGTGAGGTCATCCACCTTGGGGAAAAAAACAGTAAAAGGGAATATTATTTGAATGGGGAGAAATTACAACATGCTGAGGTGCAGAGGGACCTGGGGGTCCTTGTGCATGAAACTCTTTTTGGGAGTAAACAAAAAACATTAAACCGTGCCCCCCCGATCTGGGGGAAACACCAAACATTTACAGGCCCTTTTATTTTTTTGTGGTTTTTTTGGGGGGTTTTTTTGGGCACAAAAACATATTTTTTCTCCAAGTGCCCCCTATAAAAGGGGAGGGGGACACTAAAAGCACCGGCAATTAAAACAAATTAACTTAAAAACATAAAATCAAATTAAAATTTGGTTGCTGGGCGTGATGATGCACTCCAGTCCTCCTTGTGCATCCCAAAAAGTTAGTTTGCAGGTGCAGCAGGTAATCAGGAAGGCGAATGGAATGTTGGCCTTCATTGCGAGAGGGATTGAGTACAAAAGCAGGGAGGTCCTGCTGCAACTGTATAGGGTATTGGTGAGGCCGCACCTGGAGTACTGCGTGCAGTTTTGGTCACCTTACTTAAGGAAGGATATACTGGCTTTGGAGGGGGTACAGAGACGATTCACTAGGCTGATTCCGGAGATGAGGGGGTTACCTTATTATGATAGATTGAGTAGACTGGGTCTTTACTCGTTGGAGTTCAGAAGGATGAGGGGTGATCTTATAGAAACATTTAAAATAATGAAAGGGATAGACAAGATAGAGGCAGAGAGGTTGTTTAATACGGGGGAGCCAATTTAAAACCGAGTTGAGAAGGAATTTCTTCCCCCAGAGGGTTGTGAATCTGTGGAATTCTCTGCCCAAGGAAGCAGTTGAGGCTAGCTCATTGAATGTATTCAAGTCACAGATAGATAGATTTTTAACCAATAAGGGAATTAAGGGTTATGGGGAGTGGGCAGGTAAGTGGAGCTGAGTCCACGGCCAGATCAGCCATGATCTTGTTGAATGGCGGAGCAGGCCCGAGGGGCTAGATGGCCTACTCCTGTTCCTAATTCTTATGTTCTTATGAAATAGTTGATTTTCTTGTATTTGAATAAATTGCCTTTGTATATCCTTGTGCCCAAAACTTCTTCTAAACTTAGTAACTGATGAAAATGTTTATGATGAGCACAGTAGTGAGCCACACAATACAAGTCAAGCTTAAATGCAGAAAAGCCCTGTTACATAAAAAAATGTCAGCACCAATATGGATATTAATTAGATGGCAACTCTCTCAATGACATCCTTGGCTTTTTTGGGCTAAACAGGAAGAATTATCTCGTAAGTGATTGCTAGATAAGGCTTACTTTCACCTTTGGATCGCAATGCCTGTTTCTATCTTGCATTTTTAGTTGCAATAATATTTGTCCTGTCCTCGTTGTCTGGACTTAGTTCACAATACTTGTACCAAATCCATAAACTTTACTGAAAGGGAGTTTTAATGAAACACATACTGTACAGAACTGCAGTCAAAAAACATACTCTACATTTTAAAAATAAGTTTTTAACATTTACGTTACACAAGAGGCAGACTCAATACAGCTCTAAAAAGCTACCCAAATTGATTATTTGCTGTGTAATGCAGAACATTATCCACATTCTGGTGTGACTATTACAATTCTAGTAATAAATACAGACAAATAGCTTGGGTTTTTTGCAGGGGAAAGAGTGAAAGCAGGCATTAAATGGGTGCTGTGCGAATAAGACCCATCTGAAAGTTGTGTTTTAGCATGCAATTTTATCCTAATTGCTGATTACCGTCATTTAAACTTGCCTAGAAGTGCTAAAGCTTGCACCTGCAGATTTCGCACTCAAGCACTGATTGGACACAATTTTCCTCCTATTCCACCTCCAAACTAAGGGAGATCCCAAGCAAGATGCCCATGACCAAGAACTCCTTTTCCTCTGGTGACTTCTATAAGGTGTCCAATAAGGCAGAGTAGCACAGCACTCTCTGTCTTTACGTAAAGTCCTCAGAGAATGTCCGGATTGGTGAAGTCTTGACAAAGTGTACCAGAAAGTCTCCTGATATGTCTCAATAGTCCTCTTCAAACCTCCAGCAGCAAGTGAACAGTAAAAGGTGATATGCCTTTAAGTAGCGCTCAAAATCCTCAGCAACGACTTGTTTATTCCCAATCAGCCGGTTGCTCTAAGGAGGGGACGTTAGGTCAAGTGCTAACCACCAAAATGATGTGCAGCCTCTCTAATGAGCACCAGTACCCAGGGGTACAGTAACAGTGGCTACAAGAACAGGTCAGAGGCTGGGTATTCTATGGCGAGTGCCTCACCTACTGACTCCCCAAAGACTTTCCACCATCTACAAGGCACAAGTCAGGAGTGTGATAGAATATTCTCCACTTGCTTGTACTAATGACCGGAAACATGAGTTCAAATCCCACCACAGCAGCTGGGGAATTTAAATTCAGTGAATTAAATAATCCTGGAATAAAAACTGAAATAAAACTTCTGTAAAAAGCCATCAGGTTCAGTAATGTCGTTTAGGGAAGGAAATCTGCAGTCCTTAACCACTCTGGCAATTATGTGACACCAGACCTATGGCAACTCTCCTTTCCCTTCCCTTCTCTTCTCTTCTCTTTTCTCTGTCCTCTGAAAAATCCGAGCCAGCTCAGTTATATCAAACTGGTACGAAAAACAAAATAAGAATAAAACCGCATAGACCAACCCGCATTGACCTAAGTATTGGCTTCAGACCAACAACGACATACCCAGCCCAGTCTATCTTGCAAAATCCTCCTCACTAACATCTGGGGACTTGGAATTGGAAGAGCTGTCCTACAGATTAGTCAAGCAACAGCTCAGTTTTGGTCCCCTGAATCATACCTTTCAGCCAATGTCCCAGATTGCTCCATCATCATTCCTGGCTATGCCCTGTCCCACCGGAAGGACACATACACCAGAGGTGGCGGCAGAGTGGTATACAGTCAGGAGGGAGCATCCTGGGAGTCCTCAATGTTGACTCTGGACACCATGAAGCCTCTTGGCTTCGTCAAGCATAGGCAAGGAAACCTCCTGCTGATTACCACCTACTGCCCTCCCTCAGCTGATGAATCAATACTCCTCCATGCTTAACACCACTTGGAAGAAGTACTGGGCATAGCAGGAGCACAGAATGTACTCTGGGTGGAGGACTTCAACGTCCATCACCAAGAGTGGCTCAGTAGCACCAATACTGAGTGAACTGGCCGAATCCTGAAGAAAATAGTTGCCAGATTGGGCCTACGGCAAGTGGCGAGAGAAAAACCTACTTGGCGTCATCCTCACCAATCTATCTGTCGCAGATGTATCTGCCCATGACAGTATTGGTAGGAGTGACCAGTGCAGTCATTATGGAGATGAAGTCCCGTGTTCGCACTTAGGACACCCTCCATTGCATTGTGTGGCACTACCACCATGCTAAATGGGATAGATTAAGAACAGATGTAGCAGCTCAAAACTGGGCATCCATAAGGCACAGTGGGCCATCAGCAGCAGCAGAATTGTATTCCACCACAATCTGTAACATAGAAACATAGAAACATAGAAATTAGGTGCAGGAGCAGGCCGTTCGGCCTTCGAGCCTGCATCGCCATTCAATAAGATCATGGCT
Source organism: Pristiophorus japonicus (assembly GCF_044704955.1). NCBI lineage: Eukaryota > Metazoa > Chordata > Chondrichthyes > Pristiophoridae > Pristiophorus > Pristiophorus japonicus. The sequence goes on from NC_091979.1 coordinate 65,740,112, forward strand.
GATCATTCAACCTTTCCTTTCAACCTAACCTTTCCTGCTTTCTCTCCACACCCCTTGATCCCTTTGGCCATAAGGGCCATATCTAACTCCCTTTTGAATATATCTAACGAAGTGGCCTCAACAACTTTCTATGGTAGAGAATTCCACAGGTTAACCACTCTCTGAGTGAAGAAGTTTCTCCTTATCTTGGTCCTAAATGGCTTACCCCTTATTCTTCGACTCTGATCCCTGGTTCTGGAACTCCCCAGCAACGGGAACATTCTTCCTGCCTCTAACCTGTCCAATCCCGTCAGAATTTTATATGTTTCCATGAGATCCCCTCTCATTCTTCGAAACTCCAGTGGATACAAACCCAGTTAATCCAGTCTCTCCTCATATGTCAGTCCAGCCATCCCAGGAATCAATCTGGTGAACCTTCATTGCACTCCCTCAATAGCAAGAACGTCCTTCCTCAGATCAGGGGACCAAAACTGAACACAACCTCATGGCCATATTCTTCATTCTACCAATATCATCAAGCCAGGGAAACAACCATGGTCTTCAGCCAATTTGACTCATTCCACATAATATCAAGAAATGACTAAGCACAGTGGATACAGGCCCAGAAAAAAGAATATCCTGTCCACAAAAACCATGACAAATCCAATCCAGCCAATTACCACTCCATCAGTCTACTTTCAATCATCAGAGTGTTGGAAGGTGTCGTCAACAGTGCTATCAAGCGACAGTTCCTCACCAATAACCTGGTCACTGATGCTTAGTTTGGGTTCCGCCAGGACCACTCACCTCTAGACACCATTACCGCCTTGGGTCAAACATGGACAACATTCAGGCTTGGACTGATAAGTGGCAAGTAACATTCATGTCACACAAGTGCTGGGTAATGCCAATGTGGGGTGGTCCATCCGATTTTATTCTTATTGTGTTTTTCGTAGCTGTTTGATAAAACTGAGCTTGCTAGGCTTTTTTAGAGTGCAGAGAGAAGAGAACACAAACAAGAGAAAGTTTAACTACCGCCCCTTGACATTCAATTACATTACCATAGTCAAATCCCCCCCCATCAACATCCTGGGGGTCACCAATGACAAGAAACTTAACTGGACCAGCCGCATAAATAATATGGCTACAAGAGCGGGTCAGAGGCTGGGTATTATGCAGGGAGTGTCTATCAAGACAGTGCTATCAAGCGACAGTTACTCACCAGTAACCTGGTTAGTGATGCTTAGTTTAGGTTCCACCAAGACCACTCAGCTCCAGACCTCAGCCTGAATTCCAGAGGTGAGGTGAGAGTGACTACCTTTGATATCAAGGCAGTATTTGACTGAGTGTGGCATCAAAAAGCCCTAGTAAAATTGAAGTCAGTGGAAATCAGGGGGAAATTCTTCTGACTGGCTGGAGTCATACCTGGAACAAGGGAAGATGCTTGTGATTGTTGGAGGCCAATCATCTCATCCCCAGGCCATCACTGCAGGAGCTCCCCGGGTCCAATTATCTTCAGCTGCTTCATCAATGAGCTTCCCTCTATAATAGGGAATGTTCACTAATGATTGCACAGTGTTTAGTTCCATTCACAACTCCTCAGATAATGAAGCAGTCCATACCCGCATACAGCAAGACCTATACAACATTCAAGCTTGGGCTGATAAGTGGCAAATAACATTCGTGCTACACAAGTGCCAGGCAATGACTATCACCAACAAGAGAAAGTCTAACCACCTCCCCTGGACATTCAAGGAGATTACCATCGTCGAATCCCCAACATCAACATTCTGTGGGGGGGGCGGGGGTGGGGGGAGTCACCATTGACCTGAAACTTAACTCAACCAGCCACATAAATACTGTGGCTACAAAAGCAGGTTCGAGGCTGGGTATTCTGTGGCAAGTGACTCACCTCCTGATCATTGTTCCCTTTAAAATGTTTTTGGGTGTGCGGCCCCATTAAGGGGCTACACAGCCCATTCATTTAAGAGCTAGTGAGCAGCTGCATGGAAGCTGCAGAGCACTGCGCATTCATGCAGCTTAAAGGGAACATTGCTCCTGACTCTCCTAAGCCTTTCCACCATCTACAAGGAATAAGCCAGGAGTGTGGTGGAATATTCTCCACTTGCCGGGATGTGTGCAGCTCCAACAACACTCGATGCTCGACACCATCCAGGACAAAGCACAGGTTGATATGTGAGCCAATATATCAACCACCTTAAACATCCACCAACTTAAACTTTCACTCCCTCCCCTACCGGCGCACCAGGGCTGCAATGTGTACCATCTACAAGATGCACTGCAGCAACTCACCAAGGCTTCTTCGACAGCACCTCCCAAACCCACGATAGAAGGACAAGGGTAGCAGACACATTGGAACACTACCAACTCCAAGTTCCCCTCCAAGTATCACACCATCCTGACTTGGAAATATATCGCTGTTCTGTCTTTGTCGCTGGGTCAGAGGCCTAGAACTCCCTACCTAACAGCACAGTGGTAGTACCTTCATCACACAGACTGCAGTGGACCAAGAATGCGGCTCACCACTACCTTCTCAAGGGCAATTAGGGATGGACAATTAATGCGGACCTTGCTAGTGATGCCCACATCCTGTGAATGAATAAAAGAAAAGCAGGCAATTTAAGTGCCAATCAACCCCTTAGCGATCATATAGGCGGCCATTTCTAGTGCAAGCTTCAACACCTATACTAAGATGGTGTCTTGCTCCAAACGCGAGCTATGCCGACAGTTTAGATCTTGGCCACCTTGGAGTCTCTTTAGCTCCTAAAGTATCTGGGGAAAATCGCCAGCCCCCTACCCCATGTTTTATCCAGCACACTTTGGGTATCACATTTTAAGCATCACACATGTATTTAAGCACATTTCTTGTATCTAACTGGCTCAAATTTCTTCATCATAAAAGAGTAAGCAATACACCTGAAGAGATAGATAACTAAGAAAAATAAGGGCAAATATTTGTAAAGAGAGCTGAAAACAATAACCTTCCACAAAAATAGCAAGGTTTCTGTTAATGCTATCATCTAGATCTTCCTGCAAAACAATTGTTTATAGTTCCTCCAGTTGATTTCCCACACTGTGCATTGCAATATCAGAATTACTGCACAGAAAGTTTCAAACTATTTTTTAGAACTAAAATCAATGTGTACTTTCTCAACCAAAAAAGTGCCGATAAATATATTTGATCCTAACACTCAATGAATAGTTTTTGTGAAAGTTGTATTGAAATATTTCGAAGTAAAAGCTATTTATAATCCAAGGGCAGGGGTATCAGGAAGTTTTTCAGACTGGAAAGCTGTGGTGATTGGTGTGTGTTTATCCTTCACCATCACCTCCCACCCCCACTTTTACTTTACACATGAAAAGATCCATACTTCGGAATTGAGGGATCATTAGCAAAATTTACTGAAGACATCAAATCATGGCCAATTGTAACTGTTGAGTAACTGTTCATGTGGAAATCAATCTAGCAATTGGATTTGGAGTAAAGGAAGACAATAAAATGGACTAGTTATTAGTGGAAAAGACTTTAGTGAATTAGGGGGTAGCTGCGACAACAAAATCATGGGAAAAGGAGTAGTGCTAAAAACAAGGTTAAAATGTGTGGGAAATAAACTGGAGGAACTATAAACAATTGTTTTACAGGAAGATCGAGATTTGATAACATTAACAGAAACCTAGCTACAAACAGGACAGGATATAATATATTCAGGAGGGATACATTGAATGCTTTGCTACATTAAAAGAGCTACATTAGATAAAGTAGGTACATGTAAGTTGTTGTTGTTATAAAAGATAAGAAAGGAGCCAGAGCCGCATTATTGCTGAAAGAGGAAATCTTGTTGCAGGGAGGAAGGAGTACAGGTAGAGGGAGTATGGTTGCAGCTCAAAGATAAAAAAAGGAGGGCTTGCAGGATGTACATGGATCAATATTTTAAAACAGCAAAAGGAACAGTAAGTTGTTTTACAATATTTCTTCAAAAAGAGAATTGTTAAAAGAGAGGTTGAGAACAGATAATTTTCACGCTGTATATGATGATGAAAAAATGCCAGAGGTATTTAATAAGCATTTCACAGCAGTCTCTAAAGAAAGAAACAAAGAATTTACATTTGTATAGTGCCTTTCAGGATATCCCAATGCAATTTACAGACAATTAATTACTTTGGAAATGTGGTCACTGTTGTAATGTAGGAGACGCAGCATCCAATTTGCACACAGAAGGGTCCCAAATACAGCAATGTGATAATGACCAAATAATTTGTTTTAGTGAGGTTGGTCAAGGGATCAATATTGGCCAGGGCACTAACCTTTACTAAAGAGAATATTGGAGAGACGGTGAATGCTTACGTGGTTGAGAGCAAGATGAGTGATATTATGATGGATACAAGGAACATTTTAGATAAATTAGTTACCCAAAAGTGCCAGATCCCAAAAGGATACATCCTCGGATCCTGTTGGAAATTAAGGAGGAAATTACTGAGGCTCCAGAAGTTATATTTCAAAGCCAATATGAGAATGGATGTGTGCTGAAGGACTAAGCTAATCTGGACAATTACATGCCAGGTAGGGAAAATAGGAGGTATATTTAATGATTGTTTATGATATTGATAAGATGGGGGAATGTGCTAAAAAGTGGCAAATGGAATTCAATGTCAGTAAGTGTGAGCGTTTGTTACAAGAAATAACAGCTGTAACCATACTCTGAATGGAAATAAGCTCAATGGTGTGGAAGAGCAAGACACATTTGGGTACACAGGACATTAAAAGCAGCACCTCAGGTTGATACAACTCTTTAAAAAGAAAGCTAATTGAAGGTAATAAATATAAAGGCCAAGAGGTAGTAATAAGTCTATATAAAGCCTTAATTAAGATTTCAGTTAGAGTGCAGTTTTGGGCCACACATTATAAGAAGACCATTGAAGCTTTAGAGAGGGTACATTCAGATTAATTATTATACTGCCTGGGAAGTTAGGTTGTTTTTTGAGCCAAGAAGATTGAGCAATGTGCTGAAAGGTTTTCAAGTTTATGAAGGCTGAATATGAAGGGCAAATAGTGATCCACTGATTGGAAAAACTTGTTATAAGAGGGCGTAAATTTAAGATAATCACGAGAAGAATAATGGAGGAAGGTTACAAAATAATTTTTTACACAGAAGGTGGTAAGAATGTGGAATTTTATGGCACAAACCATATTGAAGCTCAGTCTATAAATGATAATTAAATAGTTGCTTGATAAAAAATATCAAAAATTATGGCAAGCCAGCAAGAGCATGGGATTAGACTAGGAAGCTAATGTAGACAAAAACACTTGAATAGAATTGATGAATCTGATATGTTTACTCTGTTCAAGGTGTTATGCAAATACATGTTGTTATTGTTAGAATAAATGAGTTGAGAAGTAGGGCGTGAGGGGGAAATTTAGCAAGGCTCATTGGGCAAGATTTGGATTTGAAGATAGCAAATGTAATTATGGTCTTTAAAGAAGGTCAAAAGCAAGATCCTGGGAATTACACATCTGTTAGCTTGACATTTATCGTGATTAGCTATTACACAGGAATAATTAAAGAGCATCTAGCAAGAGGAAAACCAATAAATCCAAGCTGACCTTGGTTTGTAAAAGACCACTCGCACCTGATATATTGGAATTCTATGAGGACATATTCTTTTCTACATATATATATAGCAAACCAATGGTAAATACCAACAGTAACCCTCTCCATTGGCCAGCTGTAAACAATTGAATAATCGGAAGCAACTTACAACTGCCAGCTGCCTGTTTCTCACCTGAACAGCAGACAGCTAGCAGTTAAATGCTGGGGGGGGGGGGATTATGGGGCTAAATGGGTGAAGAGCATACCTGACAGTTTCGGGTGGAAGGCGTTTCTAGCATGCAAATTGTGATCCTGCGCCATTGTCGGACCTCGATTACAATTTTGAAGTGCAAATGGGCAGAGCGTGCATGGTGAACACTCATCCCATGTGTAAGAGGCGACAAGTGCCCAAACCATTTCACAAAAGGGCCCCAAAAATGTTTTTACTTTATTTTCCACGCCCAGGAGGAGCGCTCTTCCTGGCTCCACTAAAATAGTAGGCCGACGCTTGACCCCCACTCAGGCCCAACCTGCCTCCTACAACCAACGAGCTGCAGTGGAGCATCTGTGCTTTGCTGGCTACATTCAAATGAGGCCCGAATCTGAAAATGAGTTGAGCCTTCCCAACACCGGCAGCAGTTAGGTGGCGCAGTTGCTTTGCACTGAAGGAATCAGGAATTAATATCCAAATTAGCAGAGAAGTAAATAAGAATTTGATCAGTTGAGAAAGGCCATCAAGTCCTGCTATCAGATGGTTACTGTCATGTATGTATGCTTGGCGTTACTAGCCACCAGGTGGCAAGACTGTTGGAGGTCATTGGGCTGTACGCACATGTGTGCGGCCCAGGTATAAAAGGCAAGCCATCATGCAATGTATTTACTTTGGGCCAGAATAAAGCAGAGCCAGGTTCGTATCTGTGTTAGTTTACAGTATTCAGTCTATCGAATTATTCCATACATAACAGTTACAAATGGCATTTTGCTGAGTTTGGAGAAGCAGACTGAGCATGATAACCGTAAGCTAAAGGCATTCTCTAAAAGGCTGCAGCAAAATGGTCAGACAGCTTCAAAGCTGTGATGAGACAATAGTCTTCACTCAGCTCCACATGAGCTGCTTGGTCAAGGTAGTTGCCTAGGCAAAGGTCAAAAGGCTTTGACCAATCAGTCTAAAGCTAAAGTATGGACAGAGAGAGCAGAAGTATAAGACTGTGTGCTGCCTGGAGAAGGGGAACACCAGGGATCCTGAAGAAGAGATGCCAGGGATGGCAGGGAATAACAGTGAAGAAAGTTTCTCCTTCCACTACAAGTATTGATCGCACTTCGCGGTCGCATTCCCTGCTTAAAGATCGTATTTGACTTCTCCCACCTCTGAGTCCATAGGCTGTGGGTTCCAATCCCACTCCAGAGACTTAAGCAGAGAGATCTAGTCCAACAGTCCAGTGCAGTGCCAAGGGAGTGCTGCACTGACAGAGGTGCCATCTTTCGGATGAGTCGTTAAACTGACTCATCTGCTCTCTCAGGAGAACGTAAATGATCCGATGGCACTATTTCAAGAAGAGCAGACGAGTTATCCCCGATGTTCTGGCCAATATTTAGCACTCAATTAACATCACTAAAAACAGATTATTTGGTCATTATCATATTGCTGTTTGTGAGAGCTTGCTATGCACAAATTGGCTGCACTGGCTGCAAAGTGCTTTGGGATATCCTGAAATCATGAAAGGCGCTACATAAATGCATGATTCTCTTTCTTTTTCATTTGTTTATATCTGGGTTTGGGTTATAACTACCTTGAGTAAAAAGGAAAAATCCTGTGACAGTGCTTCTCAGTTCTCAGGTGCTGAACATACCTGTGGGGAGAAGTAACCAGAAGATCTTTCTTTCTAGCAGTGCATACAGTAGTTGATGATCGCCCCGCCCAACCCATCCCACCCCCACCCCATTAGTATTTCACAGTATGACAGACTGTCCATTTTTTTTACTATAACATTTCAATATGAAATTCTGTATGGTTCGTGATAATAAGTTATGTATTCTCAACAAAAATGCCTTGCAATCCTTACTATCGAGAGGCAATCAACTCTCCATAATAAAATGAATATGAATCAACTGTTTTCCATCTTTCTTATTTTGTGTGGAAATTATTTCAGGATGTTTTGTCGCCACAACTTAAGCTTTCCTCGGCTTCTCTGGTATTCAATCATCCTGTCTGATTCAGTTATCTCTACTAGCTTCCCTTACACAATAAGCTTCCCGTGTGAGGATGTGTTTAATGAATAACCTTGATATCCATTTTCATTTCAGAATGGCTTTGGGTACTGACTCTAAACAAGATATTGATAGCTTTTTTCTTCAAGATATCTTAAGATGAGTGCCAATAGTAACTGATCCTGTAAATATTGTGTTCAGTAGAATCTTTGTAATATGATCAGTAGAGCAGACTATTTAAATAGTTATTCACTTAGATGATTATTCTGCATATCAATCATTCCTCGTCTGCACGTAACACAGGGCAGTTGCAATTTGCCCCAACTCGATTTGATAAAGTGCCAGACATGACCTGTTGAAGAAGATTACAGCTCATGGAATTGAAGGCAAATTAGCTCACTCGATTGAAAACTGACTTGGTGATGGAATGCAAAAGGTGACACTCAGTAGAAAGGCTTTGTCTAAGGAAAAGTGACTTACACAGTTCAGTCAGGGTCTTGGTTCCTTGATGCTCACACCATTCATTATTATGGAGGTGCTTCTAGTTTTATGACATTTGCAGATTGGTAGCATTTAAAGTAATCTAGACAGAAAGTGGATGAGTCAAGGATGAACAATGTGGATATTAATGCAAAGTAATATATGTTGGAAAACTCAGAAGAGATTGCTGCTCTAAAATTCTTATTCATTTCATTAATATAATCATTTTGAACTCCTGTAGACAAGAATGTTTAATTACCACTAAAGACAGAATTTAGGCCAAATTTGTGTTGGAGAATTGTGTCCACTGAGAACTAAGCGAGCCATCACAGGTCATTTAATGTGATCTTCCACATCCATTATCTAGAAACACCAATCCCTTGATTGCTTTCCCCAAGTTACATCTAACTCTAAGTAGCCAGAAAAGAAATCATTCTTAACAGTCTCAGTACACAGCAAAACCTATTCTTCAGAATTTTACAATGATCAGATTGTAAATTTGAGTACAACCAGATTTTAGTTGCTGCATTGCTGAATAAAAAGATAGCTACACAGTTTTTAACTACCATTATTGGAGGCATGTCAGGAAAGTTATTTCATAACCTTTTAAAGTGTCAGAAAATGATCCAATGGTTACAAGGGCCATCAGGAAAAATTCAGATCACACATTTTCACTTATCAGGATGCAGTTGGTGAGAAGGAAGGTAGTCTGGTCTCTTCAGCTTGTTACCTCCTGGCAGCATCCTAACTTCTTGTATTTCAGGGATAGAACAAGAAATCTGCTGCTTTTCATCAATCTGACTGGAAAGTGAGTGATCTTTATTTCCTCCTAATTATCTGACATGTTCAATAAGAATAATTATGATCCTTCTGAATAGACCAATCACTACTCGCAGATAATCGAGAGATCGAGAGCCAGCGGCAGTTGGTGAGAGGCGGGAGCGGCCTATAAAAGGCGTACCGGTGCAGCTACAGCGGGAGAGAAAGCAAAATAGAAGTAGAAAGGAATCAAAAGGTGACGTCACAGCCAATGGGGTAAGTGATTGGCTGGTGATTGGTGAGTAGCTTTTCTTTTTCTTTTTTATATCAGTAAGTGAACAGTAATATTGTTATTACCAATTTAAGGGTATCTAAGGGTTAAGGCATGGCAGGAGAGCTCGGTCATGTGATATGCTCCTCCTGTACCATGTGGGAACTCAGGGACACTTCCGGTGTCCCTGACGACTACGTGTGTGAGAAGTGTATCCGCCTCGAGCTCCTGACGGTCCGCGTTGCGGAATTGGAGCTGAGGGTGGATTCACTCTGGAGCATCCACGATGCTGAGAATGACGTGAGTATCACGTGTAGTGAGTTGGTCTTACCGCAGGAGAAGGGTCCACAGCCAGATAGGGAATGGAAGACCAGCAGGAAGAGCAGTGCAAGGAAGGTAGTGCAGTGGTCCCCTGTGGTCATCCCCCTGCAAAACAGATACACCGCTTTGAGTACTGTTGGGGGGGATGACTCATCAGGGGAGGGCAGCAGCAGCCAAGTTCATGGCACCGTGGCTGGCTCTGCTGCACAGGAGGGCAGGAAAAAGAGTGGGAGCGCGATAGTGATAGGGGATTCAATGGTGAGGGGAATAGATAGGCGTTTCTGCGGCCGCAACTGAGACTCCAGGATGGTATGTTGCCTCTCTGGTGCAAGGGTCAAGGATGTCTCGGAGTGGGTGCAGGACATTCTGAAATGGGAGGGAGAACAGCCAGTTGTCGTGGTGCACATTGGTACCAACGACATAGGTAAAAAAAGGGATGAGGTCCTACGAAATGAATTTAAGGAGCTAGGAGCTAAATTAAAAAGTAGGACCTCAAAAGTAGTAATCTCGGGATTGCTACCAGTGCCACGTGCTAGTCAGAGTAGGAATCGCAGGATAGCACAGATGAATACGTGGCTTGAGCAGTGGTGCAGCAGGGAGGGATTCAAATTCCTGGGGCATTGGAACCGGTTCTGGGGGAGGTGGGACCAGTACAAAGCGGACGGTCTGCACCTGGGCAGGACCGAAACCAATATCCTAGGGGGAGTGTTTGCTAGTGCTGTTGGGGAGGAGTTAAACTAATATGGCAGGGGGATGGGAACCAATGCAGGGATACAGAGGGAGACAAAAAGGAGGCAAAAGCAAAAGACAGAAAGGAGATGAGGAAAAATGGAGGGCAGAGAAACCCAAGGCAAAGAACAGAAAGGGCCACTGTGCAGCAAAATTCTAAGAGGACAAAGGGTGTTAAAAAAACAAGCCTGAAGGCTTTGTGTCTTAATGCAAGGAGTATCCGCAATAAGGTGGATGAATTAACTGTGCAAATAGATGTTAACAAATATGATGTGATTGGGATTACGGAGACGTGGCTCCAGGATGATCAGGGCTGGGAACTCAACATCCAGGCGTATTCAACATTCAGGAAGGATAGAATAAAAGGAAAAGGAGGTGGGGTAGCATTGCTGGTTAAAGAGGAGATTAATGCAATAGTTAGGAAAGACATTAGCTTGGATGATGTGGAATCTATATGGGTAGAGCTGCAGAACACCAAAGGGCAAAAAACGTTAGTGGGAGTTGTGTACAGACCTCCAAACAGTAGTAGTGATGTTGGGGAGGGCATCAAACAGGAAATTAGGGGTGCATGCAATAAAGGTGCAGCAGTTATAATGGGTGACTTTAATATGCACATAGATTGGGCTAGCCAAACTGGAAGCAATACGGTGGAGGAGGATTTCCTGGAGTGCATAAGGGATGGTTTTCTAGACCAATATGTCGAGGAACCAACTAGGTGGGGAGGCCATCTTAGACTGGGTGTTGTGTAATGAGAGAGGACTAATTAGCAATCTCATTGTGCAAGGCCCCTTGGGGAAGAGTGACCATAATATGGTGGAATTCTGCATTAGGATGGAGAATGATACAGTTAATTCAGAGACCATGGTCCAGAACTTAAAGAAGGGTAACTTTGAAGGTATGAGGCGTGAATTGGCTAGGATAGATTGGCGAATGATACTTAAGGGGTTGACTGTGGATGGGCAATGGCAGACATTTAGAGAACGCGTGGATGAATTACAACAATTGTACATTCCTGTCTGGCGTAAAAATAAAAAAGGGAAGGTGGCTCAACCGTGGCTATCTAGGGAAATCAGGGATAGTATTAAAGCCAAGGAAGTGGCATACAAATTGGCCAGAAATAGCAGCGAACCTGGGGACTGGGAGAAATTTAGAACTCAGCAGAGGAGGACAAAGGGTTTGATTAGGGCAGGGAAAATGGAGTACGAGAAGAAGCTTGCAGGGAACATTAAGGCGGATTGCAAAAGTTTCTATAGGTATGTAAAGAGAAAAAGGTTAGTAAAGACAAACGTAGGTCCCCTGCAGTCAGAATCAGGGGAAGTCATAACGGGGAACAAAGAAATGGCAGACCAATTGAACAAGTACTTTGGTTCAGTATTCACTAAGGAGGACACAAACAACCTTCCGGATATAAAAGAGGTCAGAGGGTCTAGTAAGGAGGAGGAACTGAGGGAAATCTTAATTAGTCGGGAAATTGTGTTGGGGAAATTGATGGGATTGAAGGCCGATAAATCCCCAGGGCCTGATGGACTGCATCCCAGAGTACTTAAGGAGGTGGCCTTGGAAATAGCAGATGCATTGACAGTCATTTTCCAACATTCCATTGACTCTGGATCAGTTCCTCTGGAGTGGAGGGTAGCCAATGTAACCCCACTTTTTAAAAAAGGAGGGAGAGAGAAAACAGGGAATTATAGACCGGTCAGCCTGACCTCAGTAGTGGGAAAAATGATGGAATCAATTATTAAGGATGTCATAGCAGCGCATTTGGAAAATGGTGACATGATAGGTCCAAGTCAGCATGGATTTGTGAAAGGGAAATCATGCTTGACAAATCTTCTGGAATTTTTTGAGCATGTTTCCAGTAAAGTGGATAAAGGAGAACCAGTTGATGTGGTATATTTGGACTTTCAGAAGGCTTTCGACAAGGTCCCACACAAGAGATTAATGTGCAAAGTTAAAGCACATGGGATTGGGGGTAGTGTGCTGACGTGGATTGAGAACTGGTTGTCAGACAGGAAGCAAAGAGTAGGAGTAAATGGGTACTTTTCAGAATGGCAGGCAGTGACTTGTGGGGTACCGCAAGGTTCTGTGCTGGGGCCCCAGCTGTTTACATTGTACATTAATGATTTAGACGAGGGGATTAAATGTAGTATCTCCAAATTTGCGGATGACACTAAGTTAGGTGGCAGTGTGAGCTGCGAGGAGGATGCTATGAGGCTGCAGAGCGACTTGGATAGGTTAGGTGAGTGGGCAAATGCATGGCAGATGAAGTATAATGTGGATAAATGTGAGGTTATCCACTTTGGTGGTATAAACAGAGAGACAGACTATTATCTGAATGGTGACAGATTAGGAAAAGGGAAGGTGCAACGAGACCTGGGTGTCATGGTACATCAGTCATTGAAGGTTGGCATGCAGGTACAGCAGGCGGTTAAGAAAGCAAATGGCATGTTGGCCTTCATAGCGAGGGGATTTGCGTACAGGGGCAGGTAGGTTTTGCTACAGTTGTACGGTGCCTTGGTGAGGCCACACCTGGAGTATTGTGTACAGTTTTGGTCTCCTAACTTGAGGAAGGACATTCTTGCTATTGAGGGAGTGCAGCGAAGATTCACCAGACTGATTCCCGGGATGGTGGGACTGACCTATCAAGAAAGACTGGATCAACTGGGCTTGTATTCACTGGAGTTCAGAAGAATGAGAGAGGACCTCATAGAAACGTTTAAAATTCTGACGGGTTTAGACAGGTTAGATGCAGGAAGAATGTTCCCAATGTTGGGGAAGTCCAGAACCAGGGGTCACAGTCTAAGGATAAGGGGTATGCCATTTAGGACCGAGATGAGGAGAAACTTCTTCACCCAGAGAGTGGTAAACCTGTGGAATTCTCTACCACAGAAAGTAGTTGAGGCCAATTCACTAAATATATTCAAAAGGGAGTTAGATGAAGTCCTTACTACTCGGGGGATCAAGGGTTATGGCGAGAAAGCAGGAAGGGGGTACTGAAGTTTCATGTTCAGCCATGAACTCATTGAATGGCGGTGCAGGCTAGAAGGGCTGAATGGCCTGCTCCTGCACCTATTTTCTATGTTTCTATGTTTCTATAATAAAGGCAGTGTTAGCTCAGTAGCTTGGCCACCGTTTGATACATTTTCCATCACTTTCTCAAAATGTTTGAATTCTCCTATATTAGTAGTTTTGTACAGCAAAATTGTGTCCATTGGGAAATGTAGTGATATTGCTTGTAGATTGAACAATCTGAGAGATGACAACATGGAATACATGAAACGGTATGCAGGACCTAAAGTTACACTTTTGACAAAGCAGCTAATTGCTCCTAACCTAGAAATTCTAGCTTCAAAATTTGTCTTTATTCTCTCCTCTTTCAAAGATATGTTGACCTAGATCCTCTGCTCAGCCATAGCACCAGCATGAATGTGGCAGGGGAGGACTTCCATCTGTGCAGAGATCAGCCTCTAAGCTCCACAAGTTCCAATGGTAAGGGTCATGAGGGTGCAGTAGAATAGCGGTTATGTTCGTAGGCTAATAATCCAGAGGTTTGTACTAATAATCTGGAGATGTGAGTTCAAATCCCACCATGGCAGCTGGGGGAATTTAAATTAAGTTAATTACATAAATCTGGAATTGAAAAAAAAGCTTGCATCAGTACTGGTGACCATGGGCTGGAATTTGCATCCGGATCGCCCCCACCCGATTGTTCGTAGTATTCCGGTGGTTGCATCTTTTTAACCGCTGGAATACCGCTGGTGGGCGCACCCGAAGTTTTCGGGTTGTCCATGGCATCAGCGACGAAGCGTTGCGATAGCGGAGTGGAGCGGCGGCCAAACCGGGACAAAAGTCGGTGATCAGCTTACCTGTAGAAAATAAACCAGAACCTCTGCACAAAATGGCCGGCAAAGCTTCTCTGCGCAAGCACGGCCATTCTCCCGTCAAGGGTGACCCCGCACATGCGCAGGGAAGAGAGGGACAGCATTCAACATTTTCAAGCTGCAGAGGTTAGTGAGGGAGCAGCGGTGAGGATTTTTCAGGTTTTTTGAGAATTATTTACTATCTTGACAATTATATCATATTATAAAAGTATATAATTAATAATATAACTAATAATAATTAGAATAATAAATCTTGAAAATAATAATAATAAATAAATATTTAAATTGAAATATATATATATAAAAATAAATATCAATACAATGGAGAATCAAGCCATGCAAGTGGAGAGGGAGTGAGGTGGGAGAAAAAGGGCCACTCGTTTCTCAGAGGAAGCCCAGGAGTCATTGGCGGGCAAAGTGGAGGCCTGTTGGAATGAGTTAACATGGGGTGGGCATGGGAAACCGTCACCGTTTGTGTATCAGCGGTTATGACGAGAGATCGCTGAGGCAGTGTCTCCCGTCACATCTGTGATGTGGGGGGCCAAACCAGTGCCGCAAATGATTGAATGACATCGTTGGATCTGCGAGAGTAAGTACTAACTTTTATCATGCATTGATGATTTGCTCTTAAATAATGATACGTTTTATTATATTGTAAAGCTTGGTGTTATTTTTATTTCCCATCATCGATCTCATTGTGTTAGTCCTCTGTATTTTAACGTGTTCATCATGCAACATTTGCGTGCTAACAAAACTTAAATCTTGCACTCTTTGACAAAAAGACTGGGGGACGGTTAATTGGGGATGTGTACCAATATATTGCTTATATATATATGTATGTATGTATGTGTGTGTGTGCTTGGTATTAGTAGCTGTCAAATGAATTCACACATATTTTTTGTCACCTTAGCAGAAAATACTTGCCGACAATAGGGTGGAGCTCTGCAAATCGGGCTACCTTCCAATCTGCATGAACCGTTGTAGAATCTATAGAATTTTGGAAGATGATAACCAATGCATCCCCTATCTCTATAGCCACCTCTTTTAAAACCCTAGGTTGTAGGCCATCAGGTCCAGGGGATTTATCAGCTTTCTCCAGTATTATTAATTTCTCCAGTACTATTTTTTTTACTAATACTAATTTCTTTCAATTTCTCATTCTCACTGGACCCCTGACACTCCAGGATTTCAGGAAGGTTTTTCGTGTCTTCTTCCTTGAAGAAAGACACAAAGTATTTTTTTAAGTTCTCTGCCATTTCCTTATTCCCCATTATAATTTCTCCTGTCTCAGCCTGTAAGGGACCCACATTTACTTTCGCTAATCTTTTCCTTTTTAGATACCTATGGAAGCTTTTACAATTTGTTTTTATGTCTCTCGCTTGTTTACTCACATATTCTATTTTCCTTTTCTTTATTAATTTTTTGGCCCTCCTTTGCTGAATTCTAAAAGCCTCCCAATCCTCAGGCTTACTGTTCTTTGTGGAAACATTATTTTCCTTTGAGCTAATACTCTCCTTAACTTCTCTTCCGAAGTTGCCAAATAAAGTCAGGATCATGTTCTTAATGAGAAATACCCCACTGTACAGTACTGTTACTTTTACCTGTGATGAAGAATGGAACTCCTTGCAAAATGAAATGGAAAGGCACAAAGTAATACCAGTGGAAAGAATATAAAAACCACATCCGGGGCAGCAACTGAGCTTCAATAACACTGACCGCCCCACAGAGTGATTGCAGTAAAGAATTTAACAAGGTCAAAACATTTATTTAACTGAAAATGCTGCAAATACTCAGCATGTCAGGCAGCATCTGTGGAGAGAGATAAACAGAGCTAACGTTTCAGGTCAGTTACCTTTCGAAAGTTAATTGACCTGAAATGATAGCTCTGTTTCTCTCTCCACAGATGCCGCCTGACCTGCTGAGTGTTTCCAGCATTTTTTGTTTATATTTCAGATTTCCAGCATCCGCAATATTTTTTCTTTGTATTTATATTAACTTTATTGTTTTGTGTCTCAGAGACATATGTGGTAACCATCTTTCCTAAGCACGTATAGTTATTTTATTTTATCTTGTATAATTAAGTGTCGTATGTTGTGATATGAGTTGGGTTAATATTAATACATTGTGCTATGGGCCTATAAAATCATGAATTTTCTTACACCTTTGCGTATTAATGCATGGCGGTGCGTTGTACAGAGGAGGTTATTATGCTGAGGGCGGGGGTCGTCTGACTGTTTTTGGTGCTAAGGGCCCCAAGAATTCTTAAAATGGCCTTGCAAATGTACACAACATATTTTTCTTATTTATTTCAAGCACTTGCCATGGATTCTGGGGAGGACCCAGTGGATTGTGAAACTGCAAATGTAATGGCCCTAAAAAAGGAGGTAGACAGAAAGCAGGAAACTATAGACCAGTTAGCCTAACATCTGTCGTTGGGAAAATGCTGGAGTTCATTATTAAAGAAACAGTATCAGGACATCTGGAAAAGCATGATTCAATCAAGCACAGTCAACATGGTTTTATGAAAGGGAAAAATCATGTTTGACAAATTTGCTGGAATTCTTTGAGGATGTAACGAAGAAGGTGGATAAGGGGGACCAAGTGGATGTGGTGTATGTGGATTTTCAGAAGGCATTCGATAAGGTGCCATATAAAAGGTTACTGCACAAGATAAAAGTTAACGGGGTTAGGGGTAATATATTAGCATGGATAGAGGATTGGCTAACTGACAGAAAACAGACAGTCGGGATAAATGGGTCATTTTCCGGTTGGCAAACAGTAACTAGTGGCGTGCCGCAGGGACCGCTGCTGGGGCCTCAACTATTAACAATCTATATTAATGACTTGAATGAAGGGACTGAGTGTAATGTAGCCAAGTTTGCTGATGATACAAAGATGGGTGAGAGAGAAAATTGTGAGGAGGACACAAAAAATCTGCAAAGGGATATAGACAGGCTAAGTGAGTGGGCAAAAATTTGGCAGAAGGAGTATAATGTGGGAAAATGTGAGGTTATCCACGTTGGTAGAAAAACAAATTATAATTTAAATGGAGAAAAATTGCAAAGTGCTGCAGGTCAGAGGGACCTAGGGGTCCTTGTGCATGAAACACAAAAAGGTACAGCAAGTAATCAGGAAGGCAAATGGAATTTCATGGAGTGTATTAGGGATGGTTTTCTAGACCAATATGTCGAGGAACCAACTAGAGGGCTGGCCATCCTCGACTGGGTGATTAGTAACGAGAAAGGACGAATTAGCAATCTTGTTGTGTGAGGCCCCTTGGGGAAGAGTGACCATAATATGGTAGAATTCTTTATTAATATGGAGAGTGACACAGTTAATTCAGAGACTAGGGTCCTGAACATAAGGAAAGGTAACTTCGATGGTTTGAGGCGTGAATTGGTTAGAATAGATTGGCGAATGATACTTAAAGAGTTGATGGTGGATAGGCAATGGCAAACATTTAAAGATCACATGGATGAACTTCAACAGTTATACATCCCTGTCTGGAGTAAAAATAAAACGGGGAAGGTGGCTTAACCGTGGCTAACAAGGGAAATGAGGGATAGTGTTAAATCCAAGGACGAGGCATATAAATTGGCCAGAAAAAGCAGCAAACCTGAGGACTGGGAGAAATTTAGAATTCAGCAGAGGAGGATAAAGGGTTTAATTAGGAGGGGGAAAGTAGAGTATGAGAGGAAGCTTGCTGGGAACATAAAAGCTGACTGCCAAAACTTCTATAGATATGTGAAGAGAAAAAGATTAGTGAAGACAAACGTAGGTCCCTTGCAGTCAGAATCAGGCGAATTTATAATGGGGAACAAAGAAATGGCAGACCAATTGAACAAATACTTTGGTTCTGTCTTCATGAAGGAAGACACAAAAAACATTTCGGAAATACTAGGGGACCGAGGGTCTAGCGAGAAAGAGGAACTGAAGGAAATCCTTATTAGTCAGGAAATTGTGTTAGGGAAATTGATGGGATTGAAGGCCGATAAATCCCCAGGGCCTGATAGTCTGCATACCAGAGTATTTAAGGAAGTGGCCCTAGAAATAGTGGATGCATTGGTGATCATTTTCCAACAGTCTATCGACTCTGGATCAGTTCCTATGGACTGGAGGGTAGCTAATGTAACACCACATTTTAAAAAAGGAGGGAGAGAAAACGGGGAATTATAGACTGGTTAGCCTGGCATCAGTAATGGGGAAAATGTGTTGGAATCAATTATTAAAGATGAAATAGCAGCGCATTTGGAAAGCAGTGACAGGATTGGTCCAAGTCAGCATGGATTTATGAAAGGGAAATCATGCTTGACAAATATTCCAGAGTTTTTTGAGGATGCAACTAGTAGAGTGGACAAGGGAGAACCAATGTATGTGGTGTATTTGGACTTTAAAAAGGCTTTTGACAAGGTCCCACACAAGACATTGGTGTGCAAAATTCAAGCGCATGGTATTGGGGGTAATGTATTGACGTGGATAGAGAACTGGTTGGCAGACAGGAAGCAGAGACCAAAATGGGATAAATGGATCCTTTTCAGAATGGCAGACAGTGACTAGTGTGGTGCCGCAGGGCTCAGTGCTGGGACCCCAGCTATTTACAATATACATATACATCGATAATTTAGATGAAGGAATTGAGAGTAAGTTTGCAGATGACACGAAGCTGGGTGGCAGTGTGAGCTGTGAGGAGGATGCTAAGAGACTGCAGGGTGACTTGGACAGGTTAGGTGAGTGGGCAAATGCATGGCAAATGGAATATAACGTGGATAAATGTGAGGTTATCCACTTGGTTGGCAAAAACATGAAGGCAGAATATTATCTGAATGGCGGCAGATTAGGAAAAGGCAGGGTGTCATGGAACATCAGTCATTGAAGGTTGGCATGCAGGTGCAGCAGGCAGTGAAGAAGGCAAATGGCATGTTGGCCTTCATAGCTAGGGGATTTGAATATAGGAGCAGAGAGGTCTTGCTGCAGCTGTGCAGGGCCTTGGTGAGGCCTCACCTGGAATATTGTGTTCAGTTTTGGTCTCCTAATCTGAGGAAGGACATTATTGCTATTGAGGGAGTGCAGCGAAGGTTCACCAGACTGATTCCCAGGATGGCAGGACCGACATATGAGGAGAGACTGGATCGACTGGGCCTGTATTCACTGGAATTTAGAAGGATGAGAGGGTATCTCATAGAAACATATAAAATACTGACGAGACTGGACGGGTTAGATGCAGGAAGAATGTTCCCGATGTTGGTGGAGTCCAGAACCAGGGGTCACAGTCTAAGGATAAGGGGTATGCCATTTAGGACCGAGATGAGGAGAAACCTCTTCACTCAGAGAGTTGTGAACCTGTGGAATTCTCTACCGCAGAGAGTTGTTGATGCCAGTTCGTTGGATATGTTCAAGAGGGAGTTAGATATGGCCCTCACAGCTAAAGGGATGAAGGGGTATGGAGAGAAAGCAGGAAAGGGGTACTGAGGTGAATGTTCAGCCGTGATCTTATTGAATGGTGGTGCAGGCTCGAAGGGTCGAATGGCCTACTCCTGCACCTATTTTCTATGTTTCTATGTTTCTAATGTTGGCTTTTATTGCAAGGGGGATGGAGTATAAAAGCAGAGAAGTCCTGCTACAACTGTACAAGATATTGGTGAGGCCACACCTAGAGTACTGCATACAGTTTTGGTCTCAGTATTTAAGGAAGGATCTACTTGCACTGGAGGCTGTTCAGAGAAGATTCACTAGGTTGATTCGGGAGATGAAGGGGTTGACTTATGAAGATAGGTTGAGTAGGTTGGGCCTATGCACATTGGAGTACAGAAGAATGAGAGGTGATCTTATCAAAAAGTATAAGATAATGAGGGGGCTCTACATATAAGATAATGAGGGTGCAGAGAGGATATTCCATTCATAGTGAAACTAAAACTAGGATACATAGTCTCAGAATAAGGGGCCGCCCATTTAAACCTGAGATGAGGAGTAATTTCTTCTTTCAGGGGGTTGTAAATCTATGGAATTCTCTGCCCCAGAGAGCTGTGGAGGCTGTCACTGAATATATTTAAGGCGGAGATAGACAGATTTTTGAGCGATAAGAGAGTAAAGGGTTATGGGGAGCGGGCAGCGAAGTGGAGCTGAGTCCATGATCAGATTATCCATGATCTTATTAAATGGTGGAGCAGGAACGAGAGACCTGGTGGCCTACTCCTGCTCCTATTTCTTATGTTTTTTATGATTTCTGAGAAGTGTTTGTTGGGCCCTGCCCCCAGCGCATATGTGTTAATGCGCCCTGTCCCTGGAACTTGGATCATGGCGAAGGCTAGGGCAATCTGGCAGCCAGATATTCCACAGTTCTGGCATCAGAGAGGAGTTTGTGAACTTTTAACCCACTGACTCTTTGGCTTTTGCTCTATCCAGGCAAACAAGACTGGTAATGCAGGAAAATAAATTGTAACTGACTCTCAAAACTCAGAGGGCACTATTTAGTTTCTTCCTTTCATTGCTGTGCTCGGGCAGTTTTACTTTTACATCATTTCTTGCAGCCGACATGTTTTTTCCTCATATTTTGTGACAATAAATTAAAATTGCCAGTCATATCCAATTTATGTGAAAGAAATGCAAGAATTACAAAATTGCACAGAAACAAATAGTTATAAAAATAGTTAACAAATAAAGAATGTGAAGTAAATGAAATGTTTATTACCCTTTCAATGATGTCTGAAAAGACTCCCGACAACAATGCCCCATTGATCTACCGTGCAGGGCTGGGGTTTTGCTGAGATGGTGGCGGGTAGCATACTGCGGGATGGAGTCGAGGACACTCGAGTCAAAGGCAGAGTCTCGGTTAAGGCGATCTTCAAAGATCTTCAAAGCCAGCGCAGCCTTTGGCTGCCTGAGGAAAAGAGTGTTCGAAGATCAGGCCCTCAAATCTGCCACCAAGCTCATGGTCTACAGGGCTGTAATGATACCCAGCCTCCTGTATGGCTCAGAGACGTGGACCATATACAGTAGACACCTCAAATAGCTGGAAAAATACCACCAACGATGTCTCCGCAAGATCCTGCAAATCCCCTGGGAGGACAGACGCACCAAAGTTAGTGTCCTCAACCAGGCCAACATCCCCACCATTGAAGCACTGACCACACTCGACCAGCTCCGTTGGGTGGGCCACATTGTTCACATGCCTGACACAAGACTCCCAAAGCAAGCTCCTACATGGCAAGCAAGTCCAAGGTGGGCAGAGGAAACATTTCAAGGACACCCTCAAAGCCTCCTTGATAAAATGCAACATCCCCACTGACACGTGGGAGTCCCTGGCCAAAGACCTCCCTAAGTGGAGGAAGTGCATCCGGGAGGCCGTTGAGCACCTTGAGTCTCGTCGCCGAGAGCATGCAAAAAACAAGCTTAGGCAGCGGAAGGAACATGTGGCAAACCAGTCCCACCCACCCTTTCCTTCAACGTCTGTCTGTCCCACCTGTGACAGGGACTATAATTCCCGTATTGGACTGTTGAGTCACCTGAGAACTCACTTTGAGAGTGGAAGCAAATCTTCCTCGATTTTGAGGGACTGCCTATGATGATGATTGATCTGTTTTACACTATATTCGATTTTGTAGTTTGCACTTGGATATGATTAGTACCTGTAACAATGTATTTTTGATGATGTTTTCAACATCTTTACTATGAACTCCAGAGTTAATGTCCAAACACATTTTCCACTAGTTTTCCTTTTACATTTATTTTGAGACAAAATATTGGTGCTCAAAATGAAAGATATCAGGCTAGTGAATTAAACACTTTTCCAATTCATCTCCCAATGCCAGGATTAGTTCCTTAGATCAGTGCAGCACAGCTAGCTGCCCAGTAAAGCTCCCGCTATTCTGTCCCAAAAGATTACCTTAATTATAACCTCAGAGCATCCGAGATATTCCACTCCCCACAACAAACATCCGAATGCACCCTTTGGATGAAATTGTCATTTTAGTTCCAATTGTTGCCCATTTGTGGACATTTTATGCTATGGGCCACATAGGAATTGGATTGAAAGTCACAAAACGTATTTCAGTATTACAGTCAATTGAGAAAAGAGGCTCTTATCTCACCAATGGGAGATGGATTTGATGCTCGGGTTGAAGGTATATTTAAGTTAACCTCAGCATCGACTAGTCTTTTTTTCCCTCTTTTGTTGAATTTTTCATCTGATTTTCTCCTGAGTAGAGATTGACTGCTTCTTGCGGTATCTCGCTCTAGTGCCCATTATTCACATGTGAGCGTTGAAAAATGAGTGCTGCCATGTTACTACAACCCTGGGGAGAATTGCAGCCAAGCCCAATTCTATCCTCACACAAAGTCTTCAGATGGCAATCAGGGTGACTAGATAGCAATCAGGGGTGAGAACAGTATCCTATTTCCCTGGCCAATTGTAGCATGACGATTACTATCCTGGGTGAAATCAACTAACTGAGCACGGACCAGGGATCGAACCTAGGACCCTCGCTGAAGGAATCCATCCTGAGAAGCCTTCCATCAGGTTTTTAAATCCAATAATAATGTTCTAAGTTCTAAGATCATTAATTTGGCTATTGTTTCGCTGATATCACAGGAGTTAATTGTACCTTCAGAAAAATGAAATATCCAGCCAATGGTTTCTCTACCCGAGACTGTTACAACCTCTTATCTGTAAAAAGTAAAAATCAGTCAATTAATTGATGAATCTACATCCAAAGCGGCAAAAGTCTGATGGCTGTGCTCTCCCAAATTGCATTACATGGCCAGGAAAGATCACCCATGCTTGGAGGAGCACATTAGCAGTGCCCGCTTCACTCCGATGTTCAAAGACAGAATGCCCAAAGCTTATCCAGAAGCCCTTCACGAATCCTAAAAAAAGTCAGCTTTTGATTCTCCAGCTGCTGAGGGAGCCAGAATACTTATTAGTTAAGCTGATCTATCCCGTTGGGTATCAATGACCTTAGTCAAGCAGCTTTGCTAAGACGTTTCCAGGATCTCAATGGAACACATGCCAGATCTCAGCTGGCAAGAGTGGTGTTGAGGCCTTATAAGGGCGTCCTGGATAGAAGTCCCAGAGTTGGCCAAAACTTTCCCAGACATACCCTTTTGAATGTGAGAGGGGGAGGTGGGAAAAGCAAAAGACGGATTAATTTCTTATTCACCTGAATGTAAGGCGGTACATTGCACAGGGCAGGATTCCAGCAGAACCAGGTTATGCACTGCCTGTTTTCTGCCCTGGACTTTGATTAGAATTAGAAGTTGATAGATTTTCTTTATAAAAACACATAAATAATGGTAATTAAGTTTGTGAACAACCACCAGTGTCCAAAATCCTATGTGAAATACAGTTGCAGCCATCAGCAGCTTTACGCAAGTAGAACACAGACAGAAATTAACTATGGCAGCTATGGAATTAAATATTCCAGGTATCACTGGATCCTTAATGCATTGGATCACAAAGGTAGGAGAATGCAAATTCAATCACCCACATTACTGATCTTCCAAGATCAGTTGTACTGCTATAGGTAGGGTAGGTACCAAGCAGGGGCCAGGCACCCTCACCTGGGGAATGGGCAAAGAACAGGATCAGACAGAGAATAATGCCCAGGCTGCCCTTGTGTGCAGTGACATTGGCAGAACATCTGGAGCAGGTTGCTTTCCTGACAAAAGGATGTGCACACCCTCGGGTCACCATGCAGAGTGGAAAGAAAAGCAAAACAAATCTACACTGAGAAAAAACTGCACTTGTTATCCTTTAGATGCTGATCTATATCAAAATGATTTTTATATTAGTAAAGTGACCAAAAGGGTCTTAGTTGTAATTTTTTTCTTTTGTTTTCCCCCTAAAATTGATTGTTTTTTATGTTTTAATTTTCCCCTCATCTTTTACATATTACTTCCCAACCAAAAGGCCTTTCACAATCCTATTCTTGAAATACCGATTGATAGACATGCAAGAGCACTAGTTTGGCTTCCAATTAGCCCTTTCTCCAAGACAACACTGAGGAACTCGTGATGCAGAGAATCTTGTGGCTATGTTTTTTTAGCTGAAATAGTCTCAGTGTTTCTCATGATATATACACATTCAGACAGTAATTGTAGTATGGTTTGTTGAGAAAGTGACTATTTTTGAAATCTTCAGTTATCTCGTACTGCTGATGAGATTTTGATCCCATTTCCTATAATGGCAAGCAGATTCAATTGAAATATTTGTAATCTATGCAGGAATGATGCTTCTGACAGTGGAAGGATAATTCAAAATCTCAAATATTAAGCCAATTTCTCTCATTTCACAGGTTTTGCTAGGTTTCAGATAGGAACATCGGGACAGAAGTAGGCCAGTCAGCCCCTCAAGCCTGTTTCACCATTCAATGAGATCATATCTAAGGATAAGGGGTAAGCCATTTAGGACCGAGATGAGGAGAAGCTTCTTCACCCAGAGAGTGGTGAGCCTGTGGAATTCTCTACCACAGAAAGTTGTTGAGGCCAATTCACTAAATATATTCAAAAAGTAGTTAGATGTAGTCCTAGGGGGATCAAGGGGTATGGCGAGAAAGCAGGAATGGGGTACTGAAGTTGCATGTTCAGCCATGAACTCATTGAATGGCGGTGCAGGCTCGAAGGGCCGAATGGCCTACTCCTGCACCTATTTTCTATGTTTCTATGTTTCTATGGCTGATCTGTATCCTAACTCCATTTATCTGCCTTGGCTCCATATCCCTTAATAACCTTGGTGAGCAAAAATCTATCGAACTCAGATTTAAAATTATTAATTGAGCTAGTATCTACTGATTTTTGTGGGAGAGAGTTCCACATTTCTACCACCCTTTACGGGAAGAATTGCTTCCTAATCTCTCTCCTAAATCGTCTGGCTCTGATTTTACAATTATGTCCCCTTGTCCTAGACACTGGCACTAGCGGCAAAGGTTCACTTCTATCTACCCTATTAATTCCTTTCAAATCTCAAAAACCTCAATCAAGTCATCCCTTAGTCTTCTATATTCCAGGGAATATAAGCATTGTTTCTGTAATTTCGCCTCATAATTTAATCCTTGGAACCCTGGTAACATTCAAGTGAATCTGCGCTGCGCTGCTTCCAAAACCAATATATGCTTTCTAAGGTGTGATACCCAGAACTGTACACAGAAAAATTTGCTGGAGTTCTTTGAGGATGTAATGAGCAGGGTGGATAAGGGGGAACCAGTGGATGTGGTGTATTTGGATTTCCAGAAGGCATTTGATAAGGTGCCATATTAGAGGTTTCTGCATAAGATAAAAGCTCACGGGGTTGGGGGTAATATATTAGCATGGATAAAGGATTGGCCAACTAACAGAAAACAGAGAGTTGGGATAAGTGACTAGTGGGGTGACGCACGGATTGGTGCTGGGTCCTCAATTTTTACAATCTATATTAATGATTGGATGAAGTGACCGAGTGTAATGTAGCCAAGTTTGCTGATGAAACAAAGATGGGTGGGAAAGCAAATTGTGAGGAAGACACAAATAATGTGCAAAGCGATAATGGGCCCAAATTTCCCCATGAGATGCACCGTTTTTTTTGGTATAACTTGATTTTTCTGGTGTATCTTTTTAGTTGCAAATATGGCCATTTAATTTGCGCCAGTGTAAGTGAGTTAGTTAGGTTTTTTGTTAGGTCAGTTTTTTTTCTAAAGGGAATGTTCCCAGCCACTTACGTCATTTATGCCAATTTGGCCAGAAAAAAGTTGTACTAAACTAACTTAGGGCAGCGTTTCTGTCCACTTTTGTACGCACAGAAAGACCTCACTTACAGTTAAGGAATCGGCGCAAGTAACTACATTTAAAGCACCACCAAGCACCAAACAAAGCACAAAAAGTAATAAGCAATTAATTAACAAATAAAATAGAAGGAACCCTGCACCTAAAGCACTAAGACCAAAATAATAAGCAATCAATAAATAACAAATAAAAAAAATAGAAGGAACCCTGCACCAAAATCAATCAGTAAATAACAAATGAAAAATAGAAGTCCTACCTTAGGGAACGCAGCGGGCTGCCGATGAGGGAACCCATTCGGCCAGGGCTAGGGACGGCCTGCTTTGGTCCCTCCCACACAGCCTGCAATGCGCGTTTGCTGAAACGGCCTGCCAGGAGCTACTGCACATGCACGCAGACTCTAGCGTATATGTGCAGAGGTCCTGGCACTGTTTTCAGCACCGGGACCTAGCTCCGTGCCCTCTCTTTCTTCTGCACCATGCCAGCTCCACAGACGGCCCGAGAATCGGCCACGATCGCATGGATTTTTTTTGGTGCTGCTTCTGATGTAAAATGCTGGCAGGGGACTCAGAGGTGCACCGAATAAACCGGAGGGCCAAATTTGGGCCCATAGACAGGCTAAGTGAGTGGGCAAAAATTTGGCAGATGGAGAATAATGTGGGAAAATGTGAGGTTATCCACTTTGGCAGAAATAACAGAAAAGCAATTTATAATTATAGGACAAATATAGTGTGAAGGGTATAAAGGGTGCAGAATTCTTGAAATGCATTCAAGAGAACTTTTATAGTCAGTATTTAGCAAACAAAACACGAGAAGGGGCGGTCTTGGATTTAGTTTTGGGGAATGAAGCTGGGCAGGTTGAAGGGGTATTGGTGGGAGAGTACTTGGGTGCCAGTGACCATAATTCAGTCAGATTCAAGTTGGATAAGGACAATGATAGGCCTGGAATAAAAGTCCTGAATTTGGGAAAAGCTAATTTTGCTAAGTTAAGGAGTGATTTGGCCACAGTTGATTGGAAACAGCTACTTGTGGGTAAATCAGTGTCGGAACAGTGGGAGGCATTCACGGAGGAGATCCAGTAGGCTCAGGCCAAACATGTGCCCTTAAAGAAAAAGGTTGGGAATAATAATTCTGGAGCCCTTTGGATGTCTCGGGACTTACATGGGAGGATAAAGAAAAAAAGGGACCCTTATGTCAAATACCAACGGCTAAATACTATAGAATCTTTAGAGGAATATAGAAAGTTAAGAGGCAAAATTAAAAAGGATATTAGGAATGCTAAGCGAGACCACGAGAAATTCTTGGCTAGTAAAATTAAGGAAAACCCTAAGATGGTCTATAAATATATTAAAAGTAAGAGGGTAATTAAAGAAAGGGTAGGATCTATTAGAGACCATCTTTCTGTGGAGGCGGAAGATGTTGGTAGGATTCTCAACGAATACTTTGCATCTGTTTTCACAAAGGAAAGGGATAATGCAGATACTGCTATCGAGGAGGAGTGTGATATTCTGCATGAAATAAATATAGTGAGAGAGGAAGTATTAAGGGGTTTAGCAGCTTTGAAAGCAGATAAGTCCCCAGGCCTGGATGAAATGCATCCCAGGCTGTTGAGCAAAGTAAAAGAGGAAATAGCAGAGGCCTTGACCATCATTTTCCCATCCTCTTTGGATTTGGCATGGTGCCGGAGGATTGGAGGACTGCTAATGTAGTACCCTTGTTTAAGAAGGGAGAAAGGGATAGGACGACTAATTACAGGCCTGTCAGCTTAACCTCAGTGGTGGGAAAATTATTGGAAAAATTCCTGAAAGACAGGATAAATCTACATTTGGAAAGGCAAGGATTAATTCGGGACAGTCAGCACGGATTTGTTGAGGGAAGATCGTGTTTGATGAACCTGATTGAATTTTTTGAGGAGATAACCAAGAGGGTTGATGAGGGTAGTGCATACGATGTAGTATATATGGACTTTAGCATAGCTTTTGATAAGATCCCACATGGTAGACTGGTCACAAAGTCCATGGGATCCAGAGCAAAGTGGCAAGTTGGATCCAAAATTGGCTTGGAGGTATAAAGCAAAGGGTAATGATTGATGGATGTTTTTGTGGACTGAAAGGATGTTTCCAGTGGGGTTCCGCAGGGCTCAGTACTGGGTCCCTTGCTTTTTGTGGTATATATCAATGATTTAGATTTGAATATAGTGAGTATGATTAAGAAGTTTGCAGACAACACTAAAATTGGCTGTGTGGTTGATAATGAAGTGGAAAGTCATGGGCTGCAGGAGGATATCAATCTACTGGTCAGGTGGGCAGAGCAGTGGCAAATGGAGTTTAATTCAGAGAAGTGTGAGGTAATGCATTTTGGGAGGGCTAATAAGGAATGGGGATACACATTAAGTGGTCGGCCACTTAATAGTATAGATGAATAAAGGGACCTTGGAGTGCTTGTCCACAGATCCTTGAAAGTAGCAGGCCAGGTGAATACGGTGGTGAAGAAGGAATATGGAATGCTTACCTTCTGCAGTTCTGGTCGCCGTATTATAGGAAGGACATGACTGTACTAGAGAGGGTGCAGAGGAGATTTACTAGGATGCTGCCTGGAATGGAGAATCTTAGTTATGAGGACAGATTGGATAGGCTGGGTTTGTTCTCATTGGAACAGAGGAGGTTGAGAGGAGACCTCATTGAGGTATACAAAATATTGAGGGGCCTGGACATAGTGGATAGTAAGGACTGTGGAGTGATGTGATCGGGACCCAGGGGAGGCGTGAGTTCAGGACCAGTGCCCCAGGGGCAGCACGGGCCAGCCCACACTGTGATATGTGTGCACATGAGGTCCATGCAGCAGAGCTGGTCTCCAGTTGTCTTGGGTAATCCTTGCTACTGGACCAAGCTCTAGCTCTGTCAAGCCCGTGTGGTGGCTGGTGTGCAATGGCCACGACACATTAAAAAAATCCACGCACAGGCATCTTCCACCCTTCAGGATGTAGTTTGGGTTCTTCATTTGAAACACCTGTGAACTCGTCCTTTTTTTGAACATAAGGACATAAGAACATAAGAATTAGGAACAGGAGTAGGCCATCTAGCCCCTCGAGCCTGCTCCGCCAAAGATCATGGCTGATCTGGCCGTGGACTCATCTCCACTTACCCGCCCGCTCCTCATAACCCTTAATTCCCTTATTGGTTAAAAATCTATCTATCTGTGATTTGAATACATTCAATGAGCTAGCCTCAACTGCTTCCTTGGGCAGAGAATTCCACAGATTCACAACCCTCTGGGAGAAGAAATTCCTTCTCAACTCGGTTTTAAATTGGCTCCCCCGTATTTTGAGGCTGTGCCCCCTAGTTCTAGTCTCCCTGACCAGTGGAAACAACCTCTCTGTCTCTAACTTGTCTATCCCTTTCATTATTTTAAATGTTTCTATAAAATCACCCCGCATCCTTCTGAACTCCAACGAGTAAAGACCCAGTCTATTCAATCTATCATCATAAGGTAACCCCCTCATCTCCAGAATCAGCCTAGTGAATCGTCTCTGTACCCCCTCCAAAGCTAGTATATCCTTCCTTAAGTGAGGTGACCAAAACTGCACGCAGTACTCCAGGTGCGGCCTCACCAATACCCTATACAGTTGCAGCAGGACCTCCCTGCTTTTGTACTCCATCCCTCTCGCAATGAAGGCCAACATTCCATTCGCCTTCCTGATTACCTGCTGCACCTGCAAACTAACTTTTTGGGATTCATGCACCAATGGTGGAGCAGTGGAGGCGTGTCCTGCACAGTTGGAGCTGAGCTACAGTGAGAGGAGCAGCTACCAACCTTAGCTCCTGTTTTGGAAGGCCTTGAGAGCCCTGAGAACAGCCCAGGAAGAGAAGGAAGGAAGGGGCTTCACCACCAACTTTCACCCAGAGGGAGAGGAGGGAAGCAGAAAACTTTGAACACTTTACCATTTCTGCAAAGAGTTGGAGAGAGGGGGAAAGACCAACAACAACATCCAGTGTGGAAGGAGGGAGACTCTACTATTCTACAGGTGGGTGTATTGGTGCAGTCCCCAATAGACTTTGTTATATCGGTGGGGGGAGGAAAGAAGACCACTGAGGGCCGGAACATCGCGGGGGGTGTGTGTGTGTGGAAGGTGTGTGTGGGGGTCTTGCCCACAGCTAGGCCCCACACACAATTGAACACCCCTCCCCCATTGCCTAGCCTGGGATAGCTGTAGCTACCAGGCTCAAGAAAATTTACCTATTTAACATCGTTAGGAGTGTGTGCCTGGTGGCTCTAGCTGCCCCAGGTGAAGACATCTTCTCCCCTCACCCGAAGACCACCCCCAAAGACTATTTGTGTTTTGCCATCTGGGGATTGCACCCACCCACAGCTGCGAGGGGAGACCTGCCTTCGCAGCCTCCCTCTTTCCCGCACCCCCCTTTCTCTATCTCTCTCTCTCTGTCTCTCCCCTCTCTCTCTGAGACCCCTTTCTCCTAATTTAAAAAAAAACCAAACAAAAAAACAACTGAGCAGAGGGAGCAAGGCCCCTCCCGAATTGCCAACTAGGGGAGAGATGTGCCTCGTTAAGAGCTCCTCTGCTCAGTCTATATACGAGGCCAATCAAGACCATTAAGGCCTGTGACTTTGGGGTGGGTGTAGCCCTTAAAGGGACCCCGTAATGGCGACCCCATCCACGCCGGTGGCGGGGCCAGCGAGGACATATGCGCAGGCGGTGTCCACATCCACGGCACCTCCTGCGCCACCCGCTGCCCTGCCACCTTTTCAACTAATCACGAAAAAACACGGGGTGAAGAGCTACACTCACCCCACAATGAGCATCGAGGAGTGCGTGCGGGCGATGGCTGGGGTAGTCAGCCCCTCGGCCATTGTCGCAGCCTCCAAAATGTCTGGGAAGGCCGTGTTCTTCCTGGGGTCAGAGCGGGCGGTGTCCCTGGCCATCGAAAAGGGGCTCACGGTGGGCGGGACGTTCCTGCCGGTGGACCCTCTCGAGGCCACCGCGCAGAGGGTCATCGTGTCAAATGTCCCGCCCTTTGTTCCCGCTGAGCTCCTCCTCCCTCACCTACACCAACTGGGGGAGGTAAGGTCGGGGATCAACCCCATACCGCTCGGCCTCAGGGAGAACAGCCTGCGCCACGTGTTCTCCTTCCGCCGCCAGCTCTTTGTCCGGCTGGCGCGGGAGGACACGACGGAAGGGCACTTTAATGTGGTGCACGAGGGGACTGCCTACCGCGTCTTCTGGACGTCGGACGGCGTGCGGTGCCATGCCTGTAGGGAGGTGGGGCATGTTTATAAGAACTGCCCCGCCTCCAAGGCCGCCAAACCACTGAAGGCGGCCAAGGCTGGCGCCGCCGCCACCCCTCCCCCTAGTTGAGTCCGCGTGCCGGGAGCCGTAGGTGCGCGGGCATCGTCGGAGGCCTTTGTTTTCAGGGCCTCCGGCGGGGGGGAGGGAGAGCGTCCGACCGGAACAAGGCGAAACATCTGGAGGCGGGTCCCCTCGGTGCGCCAGAATGTTTGACCACCGCGCTCGGCCCAACCCAGCCACCGGCGAGCGCGGGGTGCCCTGAGCCCGTGCCCGAGCCCTTGAACAACACCGCAGAGGGGCCCGGGCGCGGGCAAGAAAAGGAAAAGGGGGGAGCGGAGCGGGAGGCCTCGGCAGACATGGAGGTCTCCCTGCCTCAGCGCACCCCCAGCAACAAAAGGAGGCGCCGCTCCGTTGAGGCGGAGAGGGAACAACATCCCTCCGCGGAGGAGTCGGTGCCCGCCGCGTGTCCCGCGTCCCCCACCAGCGCCCCCAAGCAGCGCCGTAGGTGGGAGAAGTCTGTCCCCGGGGATGGTGAGACAGTTGAGGCTGCCCAGCCTCTGCCTCCCGGGGATGGCGTGGAAGATCTGCCTGTCGTGGGGGGCGTGAGGATCGCGGAGGAAAGCATTGCCGCCGGGCCGGGCGTCCCGGGGACTGAGGCGGGCGAGGCCGAAAAGGCCGAACCTGAGCCCGCCCAGCCAATATCCAACTTCCCCCGGGATTTGCTCGACCCGGCAGAAACCGAAATTAATAATTTTAATGAAACTGTACATGCTGGACCGGGGGGTGGCAGCGGGGAGGGGGAGGAACACCCACCCTCGCCCCTTACTTTGGAGCTGGAGCACTTGGGGAGCCTGGGGATTTCCTATGGCGGGGTCTCTCCTTGTTCCCCGGTTCCTGGGGCAGAGGGGGAACCCCTTCCGCTGTCGTTTCCCGACCCAGCACCATTTTTAAAAGAGCCCAGTGGGGACTCCTCTGCCGACGATCCTGGGGGTGGGATCGGGGCAGAGCCAGGGCCGGTTGGAGCGGCCGGGTCATTTGCCGTACCTTGTGCGGTCGATGGGCCGGCTGCTGGCGGCCACCTCCCGGAGGAGGACGGGGACTCGGTGGGGGACGCGGGAGAAGAACTAGAGACCACCGCCAGGGAGGCGGTGGATCTGCTCGCGGCCGCCGCTGAGGCCCTCCTCATTCCTGCAAAGGAACTCCGGGACTTTTTGGCCCAGAGCCGTGGTCGCTGCGACCAAGCCCAACTGGCCCTGGAAAAATGGTCCGAGCCAGAGCTGATCAAGGGGTCCGTCCGCGCCGCCGCTAAAACCTTGGCCGCGGGCGGGCCCTTGACAAAGGAGCAGCACCTTGAGCTGCGCGAGCTCGAGGGACTCCTCGCTGGGATGCGGAGGGAGCGGAGTTCAACAAAAGACTCCGCTCCCTCCCCCACAATAGGTTAAGGTAGAGGTTGCACTATGCTTTTGCCATGAAGATAACCATAGCCAGCCTCAACATCAACGGCGGCAGAGGGGCACGCCGTAGATTTGACAATTTTTCGCTCCTGCGGGAGGGGAAATATGCGGTGTGCTTCCTGCAAGAAACCCACACCGTTCCGGGAGACGAAGCCACGTGGCTCCTGGAATGGCAAGGAGAGGTCCGCATGAGCCACCTCACCGCCATTTCTAGTGGGGTGGCCATCTTGCTGGGCCCGCATTTTCAGCCGGAGATCTTGGGGGTCGAGGAGCCCGTGCCAGGCCGCTTGCTGCACGTAACGGTTCGCCTGGGGGACGTGCCGCTCCACCTCGTGAACGTGTACGCCCCTCAGCCCGGCCCGCAGCAAACGCGCTTCTTAGAAGAGGTGTCCGCTCTTCTTGGCTCCGTCGACGTCGGCGACTGCATTGTCCTCGGGGGGGATTTTAACTGCACCCTCGAGGCGTGGGTCCGCTCCGGTGCCCCGCAGTGCATGACGGCGATGGAGAAGTTGAGGGACCTGGTCGGGTCCTTCGACTTGGTGGACGTCTGGCGAAATCTCCACCCCGACTCCAGCGCCTTTACTTGGGTGAGGCCTGGAGTAGGATGGTCTAGAGTCGACCGCCTTTACGTGTCTCGGGCGTACGTTTCCTGCGTCCCGGCAGCCTCCATGCGGCTGGTGCCTTGTTCGGACCACCACCTGGTGTGGGCGGAGCTCGCTTCGCTCCGCGCGAGGACGGGGTCCGCGTACTGGCACTTTAACAACCGGCTGCTGGAGGACTTGCGGTTCCAGGACTCGTTCCGTCGATTCTGGTCCGACTGGAGAAGGAAGCAGGGGGGCTTCCCCTCCTTGGGTCTTCTGTCAAGAGTACGCGAGGGGGTCAACCAAGAGGCGGGCGGCCAGAGTCGGGCGCCTAGAAAAAGTGGGTCGAGGTGTTTCCAATGTGGCAAATAACAACAAGTAAAACATTAGACCTTCTGCGAAGATTATTTTCTTCATTTGGTCTCCAAGAAATGGTTTCTGATATGGACCAAAATTTCGTTCAGAAGAATTTGCACAGTTTATGAGCAAAAATGGTGTGAAACATACCAAACTTCCACTGTGCCACCCTGCTTCGAATGGTGCAGCAGAGCGCACTGTACAAATTGTAAAGCGTGCCCTCATCAAACAAATGTTGGATCCAAATCCAAAGAAACGACAGTTGTCATTGGACCACAAATTGGCTAATTTTCTGATAACGTATCGTAACACTCCTCATACAACTACTGGTAGAACACCAGCAGTGTTGTTTCTCAAACGACAGCCACAAACCAGATTCTCGCTGTTAAAACCAAACTAGGCACAGTCCGTAGAAGAGACACAATGAAGACAGAAAGAGAATCATAATAGAGGTAGAGTAAAAGAGAGAAGTGTGAAACTAAATCAGAAGGTGAGAGTGAAGATCCATCACCATAAATGGGTCAAGTGGATACCAAGAAGAGTGGTGAAGATATGTGGTCCTCGCACATATTTGGTCAAGATGTTTGATAATGGACAGGTTAGATTTGTTCACATTGATCATATTTTACCCACAGACATGGAATTAGTTGAAGGTGGGAGTGATTCCATTATTTCTGACTCATCAGATAGTTTTGATACACCAGTAGCATATCCTACATCCAATGTACTGGAAACAAATCCAAGAGAAAGTCAGAATTTAAGTCTGAGTCTGAGTCAGCAAAACAAACAGTCTGAAGTTAGAGAGAGTTCAAATGGAAATCAAGGGCATCCCTTGGAGGAAAACTTCGGTCAGGATCAGCCTCGAATGAGTTTAAATTTGACACCATGTTTGGAAGA
Source organism: Pristiophorus japonicus (assembly GCF_044704955.1). Taxonomy (NCBI): domain Eukaryota; kingdom Metazoa; phylum Chordata; class Chondrichthyes; family Pristiophoridae; genus Pristiophorus; species Pristiophorus japonicus. Next base: position 65,774,688 of record NC_091979.1, read on the forward strand.
TATCCTCTTCAAAACAAAAAACAAGTGGTTAAGCTTGATTTGTAAATATGGCAAAATAAGTCCATATCGTTTGTTCTGTATAACCATGCACGTTATATCTGATGATTGTTTGTTATACTAACTCTTCATTAAGGAGGGAGAAGTGTAATGTCTGTAGCTCCACACTATGGACACCTGTGTTACTGCAGCTAGTGCTGTTAGTAAAGAGCAGATCACCTGACCAGCAGGAAACTGCAGCCATTTTACAGGCTGTGTGATGTGTGTGCTCTCTAAGATATGACACCTTCAATTCCGTGAGCTTTAATTTTAGCTAACAATCTCTTATGTGGAACCTTATCAAATGCCTTCTGGAAGTCCATATAAACTGCATCCATAGAAATTCCCCTGCCTATTACTTTAGTTACTTGCTTCAAAAATTCAATTAGGTTGGTTAGACATGACATAACCTTTACAAATCCATGTTGGCTCTCTCTAATCAGCTCAAATTTCTCTATGTGATGTGCCTCTCTGTCCTTAATTATAGATTCCAATACCTTCCCCACAACAGATGTTAGACTAACAGGTCTATCATTTCTTGGTTACTCTCTCTCACCTCTTAAATAATGGAGTTACATTTGCAATTTTCCAATCTAAAGGGATAATTCCTGAATCGAAAGAGCTTTGAAATATTATGTTTAAAGCATCTGTACTTTCATCACCTACTTCTGCTAAAATCCTGGAGTGGAAACCATCAGGTCATGGGGATTTGTCAGTGTTTAGTGCCATTATTTTTTCTAAGACTGTTTTCTTGCTTATGTTAACTTCAGTGAGTTCCAGTCTTTGATTCGTGATCAGTTTCCCTGGAATATCTGATATATTATCCTCTTCCTCCACTATGAAGACTGACACAAAGTAATTATTCAACAAGTTCGCCATTTGCTTATTTTCATTTGCAAAATTACCCGCATCTGTTTTTAAAGGGACCACTTTTTTTCTTCTAATCTAATTGTAAAAACTTTGTGTTAATCTTGATATCTCTCGAAAGTTTCATTTCATATTCCCTTTATGCAGCTCTTACTATCTTTTTTGTCTTCATTTGCTGTTTTTTATATCTTTCCAAGTCCCCTGGATCTACACTATTCATTGCATTTTTATATGCTCTTTCCTTTAGTTTTATGTCATCTCTCAACACTTTTGTCGTTTATTTGGTTGTTTTATATGGTTAGTAGAGCTCTTGCTCCTTGTGGAACAATAGATGGAATTACTTCGAGATACAAGGAAAGTATACTAGTAGGAACTGTCTTGCCTGAAAATTATAGAAGAGTACGGAGAGTGACATAACAAAAATACATGACCCGTGATTGTCCTCGACTGCTGGCTAAAGGAGGAAAGATAGCAGCCTGGATATGCTGGAGAATAGGGAATCTAACCTAAAAATATAAATGGAAACAAATATTTCAAACTAGTCAGGCATGGATTTTATGTATAAAACAGATTAACATTGACAAAACAAGAAATGTCTATGTTGTTATTTTATATATTTATTTAGAACCAGACTGTTTGCAACCTTGGTGTTCTCTCACCCTGAAATGAGCTTGCGACCACATATCCGCAGCATAACTAAGGCCGCCTATTTCCATCTCCGTAACATCGCCCATCTCCGCCTTTGCCTCAGCTCATCCGTTGTTGAAGCCCTCATCCATGCCTCTAGACTTGACTATTCCAATGCACTCCTGGCTGACCTCCCACATTCTACCCTATTCTACTAGAGGTGATCAAAAACTTGGCTGCCCGTGTCGTACCAAGTCCCGCTCACCCATCACCCCTGTGCTCACTGACCTACCTTGGTTTCCGGTTAAGCAATGCCTCGATTTCAAAATGCTCATTCTTATTTTTAAATCCTTCCGTGGCTTCGCCCCTCCCTATCTCTATAATCTCCCCCGCCCTGCCCCGAGATGTCTGCGCTCTTCGAATTCTGCTCTCTTGAGCATCCCTGATTATAATCACTCAACCATTGGTGGCTGTGCCTTCTGTTGCCTCGGTCCCAAGCTCTGGAACTCCCTCACAAAACCTCTCCACCTCTCTTTTCTCCTTCAAGATGATCCTTAAAACCTATCTCTTTGACCAAGCTTTTGTTCACCTGCACTAATTTCTATTTATGCTGCTCGGTCTCAATTTTTTAAATCTCATAATATTCCTGAGAAGCACCTTGGAACATTTCACTACATTAAAGGTGCTATATAAATACAAGTTGTTGTTGTTGTTGTACAAATGCAGTTCGCAATATTTACTCAGTTTCCACATAATCATCATCATTATCATAGGCAGTCCCACGGAATCGAGGAAGACTTGCTTCCAATCTTAAAGTGAGTTCTTAGGTGGCTGTACAGTCCAATACGAGAACCACAGTCTCTGTCACAGATGGGGCAGATAGTCGTTAAGGGAAGGGGTGGGTGGGATAGCTTTGCCGCAAGCTCTTTCCGCTGCCTGCGCTTCATTTCTGCGTGCTCTCGGCGACGAGACTCAAGGTGCTCAGCGCCCTCCCGGATGCGCTTCCTCCACTTAAGGCCGTCTTTGGTCAGTGTCATGTATTCAACTGTCATTGTAACCTGTATAAGCTGACCGAAGTTGTATACCTTGAGAACACTGACCACAGGGGGCGAACTTGTGGGAGACACTCCTAACCTGGACTTTCCGGTATAAAAGGGGAAGCTCTATCCACAGTCTGCCTCTGGAGGTCTTGGTAATAAAGATAACTGGTCACAGAGTGATCTTTTCTCAAGTATGGGCCTCGTGTGCATTTATACTGTATAGTAAGGACATATTATTGGCGACGTGAAACTGGGATTTAAACCACGCGAACATGGCCACTAGCAGCACAGAAGAGAGGTACTGTGTTGGTGATGATTGGGACGACTTTATTGAGAGACTGCAGCAACGTTTTGTCACTAAGGATTGGTTGGGACAGGATTCGGCCGACAAATGCAGGGCTCATCTCCTGACGGTTTGTGGATTGAGAATGTACTCCCTGATGAAGGACCTTCTAGTGCCAGAGAAGCCGGCGAACAAGACGTTCGAAGAGCTCAGTAAGTTGATCGGGGAACACCTTAAACTGGCGAGCAGCATGAACATAGCGAGGCACCGGTTTTACACGCACCGGCGGCAAGAAGGGCAAAGCATTCCAGACTTCGTGGCAGATCTCAGGCGACTGGTGAGCCTATGTAAGTTCCCAGATGCATGCAGAGCGGAGATGCTGCAAGACTTTTTTATTGAGGGCATCAGGCACGCTGGGGTTTTCAGGAAACTGATTGAGACCAAACACTTGACCTTGGAAGTGGCGGCTATGATAGCCCAGACAATTATCTCAGGGGAGGAAGAGACCAGAATGATTTATGGCAAAAATCTTGGCTCAAATGCGGCAAACAACCAGCGAGTCAACATTGTTAACGCGGCACATAGTTCTCTAGGCAGACAAGGGCAATCGAATATGCCCAAGCATGCAGTCGAACCCAAAGGGGGAATTCAACAGAGACAATGGCTAGCTGAATGACGATTCATGCGATCGCAATGGAAAATGCGGCCAGTAATGGGACCATCAACACCTGTTAATGGTGCGCTTAAGGACAGTTACAGAGACGGTCAGAGACGATCGACTGGTAATGGACCTTTTGTTTCCAACAACAGGGCATCCAGTTCTTGCTGGATGTGTGGACGCAAACAACCAGCCAGAGCTTGCAGGTATCAGCAATATACTTGCAGAAACTGCAACGTCAGCGGTCACTTGGGGCGTATGTGCAGGAAGCCTGCAGCCAGGTTGATGTACGAGGAGGACGGGCCCGATGTAAGCCCTACGAGGCCAAAGGAATACTAGGGGAAATTGCTGGAAGCTGAAGTTCAGCGAGTTCATGTGGAGCACATATACAGTTCGCATACCAGGATGCCACCGATAATGATGAAAGTGCTCCTCAATGGCATCCCAGTATTAATGGAGCTAGACACTGGGACCAGCTGGTCCCTGATGAGTATCAAACAGTTTGAAAGGTTGTGGGTATCCAAGGCCAGGAGGCCAAAATTATTGCCGATTGACGCACAGCTACGGACATATAAAAAGGAGATCATTCCGGTGCTAGGCAGCGCCACGGTAGTCGTGACCCACAAAGATTCGGAGAACAGGTCTCCACTCTGGATTGTCCCGGGGGATGGTCCCTCACTACTGGGGAGGAGTTGGCTTACTGTCATGAACTGGAAATGGGGCGATGTCAATGCAATTTCTTCTGTGGAGCGAGTATCATACTCACAGGTCCTGGACAAATTTGACTCATTATTTCAACCCGGCATCGGCACTTTCATGGGAACCAAGGTAGTGATTCACATAAACCCGGATGCCAGGCCAGCACACCACAAGGTCAGAGCGGTGCCGTACGTGATGCGGGAAAAAGTAAAATGCGAATTGGACCGCCTGCTGAGAGAAGGCATCATCTCGCCAGTCGAATTCAGTGACTGGGCGAGCCCGATCGTGCCGGTGCTCAAGGCGGATGGGTTGGTCAGGATATGTGGTGATTACAAGGTCACCATCAATCGGGTGTCACTCCAAGATCAGTACCCGCTACCGAGAGCGGAGGACCTCTTTGCGACGCTATCCGGTGGCAAACTTTTTTCAAAATTGGACCTGACCTCAGCTTACATGACCCAGGAGCTGGCAAGTGAATCGAAGAAGCTGACCACCATCACGACACACAAGGGGTTGTTTGAGTATAACAGATGTCCATTCGGGATTCATTCGGCTGCCGCGATTTTTCAGCGAAATATGGAAAGCCTCCTCAAGTCGATTCCAAGGACGATGGTTTTTCAAGACGACATCCTCATCACGGGTCGCGATACTGAAGAACACCTCCACAACCTGGAGGAGGTGCTACGCAGACTGGACCGGGTAGGGCTGCGACTGAAAAAGGCGAAGTGCGTCCTCTTAGCTCCAGAGGTAGAATTCCTGGGGAGAGGGTAGCAGCAGACAGGATCAGACCTACTGTGTCAAAAACAGAAGCGATCCAGAGTGCACCCAGACCCCGTAACACGATGGAGCTGCGTTCGTTCCTGGGGCTCCTGAACTATTTTGGGAACTTTCTTCCCAAATTGAGCACGCTGTTAGAGCTGCTACACGTGCTCCTACGCAAAGGTCGCGATTGGTTCTGGGGGGACAGCCAGGAAAGGGCTTTTGATGTAGCATAACAAATTGCGTGCTCTAACAAACTGTTAACGTTATATGATCCGTGTAAGAAACTCGTTTTAATGTGTGATGCGTTGTCCTATGGGGTCGGGTGTGTGTTGCAGCATGTGAATGCCAATGGTCAGTTACAGCCGGTAGCTTATGCCTCCAGAAATCTGTCCTGGAGAGAAAGGGGCTATGGGATGGTAGAAAAGGAAGCGCCAGCATGTGTATATGCGGTAAAGAAAATGCACCAGTACCTGTTTGGTAGGAAATTTGAGCTGGAGACAGATCACAAACCCCTAAAGTCCCTTTTGGCCGACAACAAGCCTTGAATGCAAATGCATCGGCTCACATACAGAGGTGGGCACTTACGTTAGCCACCTATGACTACACTGTGCCGATGCACTCAGCAGGCTACCACTAGCCACCACTGAGGGGGCAGCTGAGCATGATGCTGAGATGGTCATGGTTGTTGAAGCTTTCGAAAGCGAAGGCTCACCTGTGACAGCCCGTCAGATTAAAGTCTGGACAAATAAAGACCCGCTACTGTCTTTAGTTAAGAAATTTGTCCTGAATGGGGACTGGGCAGCCATGTACAGGGCATGCCCTGAGGAGTTTAAACCGTTTCATAGGCGCAAGGATGAATTCTCGATTCAGGCCAATTGCCTACTGTGGGGAAACCGAATAGTCATGCCCCAGAAGAGGAGTTTATCAGAGAACTTCACAATGAGCACCTGGGCATTGTCATGATGAAAGCAATTGCCAGGTCACACGTTTGGTGGCCAGGGATAGATGCAGACCTGGAACTTTGTGTTCGCAGGTGCAACACGTGTGCTCAGCTGGGCAACGCACCCTCCTTGGCCCCTGGTCCTGGCCCGCCAAGCCATGGTCACGCATCCATGTGGACTACGCAGGTCCTTTCATGGGAAAAATGTTTTTGGTTGTAGTAGACGCCTACTCCAAATGGATTGAGTGTGCCAATTTAAATTCAAGCACATCCTCTGCCACGGTAGAAAGTCTACGGGCAATGTTCGCCACCCATGTTCTACTGGATGTCTTGCTCAGCGACAATAGCACGTGCTTCATAAGAACATACATAAGAATTAGGAACAGGAGTAGGCCATCTAGCCCCTTGAGCCTGCTCCGCCATTCAATAAGATCATGGCTGATCTTCACAAGAACCTGAATTCCAGGACTTCATGGCAGGCAATGGAATCAATCATGTCAGAACGGCACCGTTCAAGCCAGTCTCAAACGGCCAGGCAGAACGAGCAGTGCAGATAATCAAACAGGGGATGCTCAGAATCCAAGGGGGTTCCCTACAAAGCCGCTTATCACGCCTCCTGTTGGCCAAAAGATCCCGACCACACTCACTCACAGGGGTTCCACCCGCAGAGCTGCTAATGAAAAGGACACTCAAAACCAGGTTATCCCTTATATGTCTCTACTATGAAAGAAATTGTTGAGAGCAAGCGTCAGTCACAATGTGACTACCGTGACAGGAATGCGAGGGCGCAATGTATTGATGTCAATGACCCTGTTTCTGTCCTTAATTACGCTGCAGGACCCAAATGGCTTGCAGGCACTGTGATTGCCAAAGAGGGAAATAGGGTTTTGGTAGTTAAACTTACCAATGGACAAATCTGCCGCAAGTACGTGGATCAAACTAAAAGGAGGTTCAGCCATCCCATAGAAGAAGCAGAGGAAGAACACGGCATAGAGCTTACTCCACCACAGGTGATCGAACACCGGAACCAAAGGGAGGAGAGCCCAGTCACTGTGGGCAGTCCGGACAGGCCTGAGGCACCGCAAACAGCAGACACTCAGGCCAGCGCCCAACAACTGGAGCCCCAACTCAGGCGCTCTACAAGGGAGCGTAAACCACCAGAGAGACTTAACCTGTGATCCCAATCAGACTTTGGGAGGAGGTGATGTCATGTATTCAACTGTCATTGTAACCCATGTATCAGCTGACCTAAGTTGTATACCTTGAGAACACTGACCATAGGGGGCGAACTTGTGGGAGACACTCCTCACCTGGACTTTCCGGTATAAAAGGGGAAGCTCCACCCACCGCCTGCCTCTGGAGGTCTTGGTAAAAAGGTAACTGGTCATAGGGTGATCTTTTCTCAAGTGTGGGCCTCATGTGCATTTGTACTGTATAGTAAGGACATATTAGCCAGGGTCTCCCAGGTGTCAGTGGGGATATTGCACTTTATTAGGGAGGCTTTGAGGGTGTCCTTGTAACGTTTCCGCTGCCCACCTTTGGCTCGTTTGCCGTGAAGGAGTTCCAAGTAGAGCGCTTGCTTTGGGAGTCTCGTGTCTTGCATGCGAACTATGTGGCCTGCCCAGCGGAGCTGATCAAGTGTGGTCAGTGCTTCGATACTGGGGATGTTGGCCTTGGTCGAGGACGCTAATGTTGGTGTATCTGTCCTCCTAGGGGATTTGTAGGATCTTGCAGAGATATCGTTGGCGGTTTTTCTATAGCGACTTGAGGTGTCTACTGTACATGGTGCATGTTTCTGAGCCATACAGGAGGGCAGGTATTACTACAGCCCTGTAGACCATGAGCTTGGTGGCAGTTTTGAGGGCCTAGTCTTCAAATACTCTTTTCCTCAGGCGACCGAAGGCTGCACTGGCGCACTGGAGGCGGTGTTGGATCTTGTCGTCAATGCCTGCTCTTGTGGATAGATGGCTCCCGAGATATGGGAAGTGGTCCACGTTGTCCAGGGTCGTGATGACTGGGGGTCAGTGCTGTACGGTAAGCATAGTTACCTGCAACTACGTATCACATTGAAAATGAACAATGGAATTCCCCAGAGAGGTAGCGTACTATTACCACTGTGTGATTTTCAATTAAAGATTAAGCTGTGAATGTTTCCAGAGAGGGATTTATGTAATATAAATTCTGCCTTGACCTGAACAGTTTTAAAGAAATAATAGTTGGAGATAGCCCATTTGACTGGCTCCAGATGTCATCAAGTATGCAAATGCATCAGTGAATCATTGGCCCTGAAATTCCGGCCTCCCCAGGTCCGTACAGAGTGTGTATGGACCCGGGAAGGCATCGCAAAAGCCGATTTTCGGCGCGCAATGCGCATGCGCTGAAAACCGTTTTTTCTGATCTGTCAAGCTCACACACGTCTCAGGGAGAAGGACATTCGCATGGGCAAGATTGCGGTATTTGCCCATCTCTTGCCCAGCAAATGTCCTTAAAACTCTTGCGCCTAGTGAAAGCAGGTGCATAGTTTACTTTTACCAACGTAAGAGTTTTAAGACATATAAAAAACATAATAAAATAAAATTTAAAAACATATTTTAATGTTAAAAACCCATAATTACAAAATGTTTTTAAAAATCTGAATATATTTGTTTTGTAACACATTTATTAACTTTAATTTAAATTAATGATATATGATTTTTTTTTATATTGGTGTTTGGGTGTTTGGCGGGGGGGGTGTTTCTCAATCATAATAATGAGAACTCCTTCTTACGGAATACCAATTATTATGAATGGGAATACTTTCCCGTGATTGGCTGTCCAGTGTCACGTGACTCCAGCTTTGCCCTCGGCATCTGCAAGACGTGAACGCGCTGTGATGCACAGGGAGAAGAGGCGTCCGACTGGCATCGCTGGAGGGCGCAGCACCAAAAGGTAGGTATGGATCTTTTTAATTATTTTTACGCAAACGCCCGCGGGAAGCAGAGGAGTGGGATTTCAGGGCAATTATGCAGAAAATTATGTGCTAGCTCTGGTTTGAATGCTGTTTTGGCTAAAGACAGAAAGGTAACCAAACATACATAGAGTTCAAATGTTCTTGAAATAATTTTATCCATGCATGTACCAGCAAAGATCTAACCAAGATGAAACTTCTGCAATAGAAAAAAAAACTTTGCTTAACACATCAAAAGATGTGATACAATTGCAATGTAATGTTTTCACTTAGAAGATTTTTCCAAATCTTCAACCTATATTGCTGAGTCATTGGCTATCTCTTACAATAGAGTTTGGAATTAAATCCCACAGGAATATAAATTTAAGTCATTGTCAAAATTGAAATTGGAAATAAGTTTGTGGCATTGGTTAAGTTTATCAAGTTCTTTGGCAGATTGTCATATAGCACTGCATGGCACAACAATGGTTCCATTTCAGCTGGGAAGAGAGAAATAGAATCATAGAATAGTGCAGCACAGAAGGAGGCCATTCGGCCCATCAAGTCTGCGCCGGCTCCTTCAAAGAGCAATTCAGGTAGTCCCATTTCTCTGCTCTTCCACATATCTATGCAATTTTTTCTCTTTCAAGTATTTATCCAATTCCCTTTTGAAGGCTACTAATGAATTTGTCCTATCAGATAGTGCATTCAAAATCTTAACCACTTGTTGCGGTAAAAATGTTTTTCCTCATGTCACCTCTGCTTCTTTTTCATCTGTGCCCTCTCGTTATCGACCCTCCAGCCATTGGAAACAGTTTATTTTCTTTTACTCTATCTAAACCCTTCATCATTTTAAACACCTCTATTAAATCTCTTCTTAGCCTTCTCTGCTCCAAGGAGAACTGTTATGTCCTTAGATGCTCTAATAATGACTCCACGAGGCAATGTGTTGTACTTGAACTGTAGTGACCTTAGTCCTTTATTAGTTAACTCCAGAGTGAGGATCACACCTGGTGGCCTGCCTTTTATACTAGGCCAGGCATACCTGTACAGGTAATCCAAGAGTCTCCCACTGCTGTGCCCTCTGGTGGCACACCTTGTGATAGTACCAACAGTAGCCATGTAGGATACATGACAAGAACAACCCCAGCTTCTCTAGTCTATCCACATAAGTGTATTCCCTCATCCCTGGAACTATTCTTGTAAATTTCATATGTACCTTCTCAAGCCATCACATCCTTCCTCAAGTGTGATGCCCAGAATTGGACACAATACACCAGCTGGGGTTGAACTAGTGTTTTATATAGGTTTAGCATAACTTTCTGGCTTTTGTACTCTCTGCCTCTATTTATAGAGCCCAGGATCCCAAATGCTTTATTAACTGCTTTGTTAACCTGTCCTGCCATCTTCAAAGTTTTGTGCACAAACACCCCCAGGCTTCTCTGTTTGTGCACTTTAAAATTGTATCTTCACTCTTGCTACCAACATGCATCACCTCACACTTCTCTGCATTGGAATTTCCTCTGCCATGTGTCCACCCAGTTCACCAGTCTGTCGATGTCCTCTTGAAGTCTATTACTATCTTCCTCACTGTTTACTACACTTCTAAATTTCATGTCATCTGCAAATTTCAAAACTGTGCCCTGTACCACCAAGTCCAAGTCATTAATGTATATCGAAAACAGCAGTGGTCCTAATACTGAATCTTGGGGACACCACCGAATACCTCGCTCCAGTCTGAAAAACAGCCATTCACCACAACTCTCTTTTCTATCCCTTTGCCAATTTTTGAATCCATATAATGAGAACAGGGGTGCAATGTTGGCAAAGTCAAGAGAGAATTAGGCAGGTACTTGGCAGAGAAAGAGATTTAAGGGTCTGAGAGATATCGTGAGTGAAATTATTCTTCTTCGACGGAGGGGGCAAAATGAATCGGCAGCCTGTTTAGAACCCACCCGATTTTTTATTGACTTCAATGGAAAAGAAACACCAGTGAGGTTTAAAATGGGCTGCTGCTTCACTTCTGCCAAAGACCAATTTCATCCTCATCGTGTTGGGTATTGGTCAAACTTGGGAACTGGTTAGATGGACCTCAGTGGTCTCTCCTTTTTCCATAGATCTCTATGTTTGTACGAGGTAAAACTGAAACAAATCATTTTTAAAAAGAGATCGTCACTAACTGCTCACAGTCTTGCCTGTGTAAATATATAATATATATATAATATATATATTGACTTGTCTATTATTTTAACCACTGAGAATAAATTACATTTAATATATTAAATGCAGTTTATACATGAGTAATGTTGCTTCAAGCTACAGAGTGTAGATAATCAATGATTTTGACATCAGCGGTATCTGAATCCCTTCAAGATATAGATGTATATAAAACCAAGATTAGGTACTAACGATGTGCGATCAATTAAACTGCATAGGCTCCTGGAATTATTTCTTGACATATTCCAATGCATGACATTTGCCCTGCACTCGACCTTTTATCACAGAAGTAACGGAGATATTTTGTCTACCACCTCCATATTACAGCAGTAACTCCTCTTTAAAAGGCATTCCTTGCTATAGAATTAGACTAGTCAAGTCACCATTTATCCTTTAATGATCTTATTTGGCAATATTATAGGATACATTGTGTTGTTTCGACAATGCTTTATTACTCAGGATGAACGTGACCAAACATTTAGCTGAATATTACAGCTCGCCATCATCATACCGGTGATATTAAATCCTCCATTTAGTAGTCTGCTGCTACACTCCTGCATCCACACCCACTTTCTAGAGCAAGGCTTTTCCAAGAGGTGAGTCTGCACCATATCAGGGTCATGCAAGTAGCCCAGGCCAAGAAATTCTGGCAGATTTACGCCACTCACAGGTGTAATTGGTATTCTGTGGGTGTCGGACAACCAGCAGGGCCCCGAAGAATATCTGTCAAATTCTGAAAACGGTGGAATTTATTGGTCCAATAAACAGTACAGTATATATTGTACTTGTAATCCTTACTAATTAATGGAAGGGAATTCACATAACCTTAAAGTGATCTTTAGTTGCTTGCATCAGATAAATCAACCGTGATCTATTAACTATGAATCTGTAAATGTCTGCAACAAGAGCACATGACTATCTCATTAAGGCCATTGGTCTTATTTTCTTACTGTGCCTGGAATATTCTTCGACTAAAAGTTGCACAGAAATAAACTATCAGAATAGCTTTGAAGGTTGTTAGTTAGTGTGATGAATGAAGCAGAATCAATATTCTGACTTTGAACTTCTAAGATTGGCAGTTACAAGATGTAATACAGTATCATTTTCTTTGAGTCCTCTGTCAGGCGAGTCACGTGGAAGCAATGTCACTGAAAGGATTGCTCGTGCTTGACATTTTCTGATAGTTTATGAAAAAGGGACTAAATAATCATCAGTATTGACCCATAACAGCTGCTGGGAGGATCACTTTCGTTATAGAATGTTATTCAGCTCACAGTGCCTGTCAAATTATTTTGTGACTCCATTATTATTATGGGACTGGGATGTCTATTTCTTGAACTTTGTTTTGATTTAAGATTTTGAGCTGATATCAAGATTATCTCCCGACTCCTTCAACTGCATCATTTTTACAAACAGTGAACAACTCATAAAGCAGGCGGAACTTCTTCCTTTTTCTAATTAAAAGTACATTTAGAGTCAGTAAGACATTCCTCCCAAAAGCCTCATTTGAGTTCGTTTGAAATTATCCCAATTTGTTCCAATTCAGACTTTAGATTAATTTATGAATGACCTATTAAATAAATGTTAACACACCTGTGCAATTTGTGCCAATTTTACTGGGGGAGAGGGAACGGGGCTGGGAATGCATGGGGGGAATTAAGGGTGAGGACATGGCTGGGGTGGGGAGAGGAAAGAGTGGCAATGGGAGGGAAGGCGGCCTGGGGAGGAAGGGGATGGGGGACAAGGTACCGAGTGGGGCAGGGACAGACTGCATTCTCCTTGGTAAGTCATATGAATATGGCCTCCAAAATCGGTGGGTGCCTGAATAATAAGGCCTGAGGTGCACCCGATATTGGGCCTCATCCTCATGCTCAGCAGGCCGGTGAGCTGCAGACAAGCATTTCATGGCAATGCAGGATTGAATATCAGGAAGTGATGAAGAGGGAAACTGGGAAGGGGAGGGACTGGGAAGGGGAGGAACACAACTTGGAGAGGGTTGGCGACCACAAAGTGGGGGGGGGGGGGGAGGGAGCGGTGATAAGCGACCGAGAAGACGAGTGAGGGTTGACGGTGTCAGGAGGGAATTGGTGCCTGGGGGCAGGAAGGGTGGAGAGGAGGCTGTAGCGATGGTAGCAACAATCGGGGCGAGGAGGAAGTGGAGCTGATCGGGGCACAGGGGAGGCAGTGGTAGCATTAATTAAGGGCCTGGGGTGGTCAAGGCTACAATCATGGGGGAAGGTAGCACCAACAAGTGAAGTGCAGGGAGGTGTCAGCTACGATCGGGGGAAGGTGATAGTGGTGATATTCGGGGGGTGCAGGGGGTAGGGGAGTGAGCATTTGGTGCGGTAAACTCTGGTCCACAATAATTGAAGGTGGGGCCAGGAGGAGCTCTTCTGCTCCTCTCGGCTTCACATTCGGGTGGGCATATTTTAAAACTGCACATTGATGGTTGCGGCCTAACAGGTGGTCCTTTAACATCAGGCACTTAGCTTTCCTGCTGCTAAACTAAGTCTAAACATCTGCAGGGAACGTACAACATCAAAGGTCCACAAAATTGTGGTTCTACAAATCTGCTGTCAGATCAAGCGCTTCTCTGCACTCTAGTTAAATGTGTGGAGCAGGTCCTGTGAGGTTTAATTCCTTTTTTAATCAGTCTCTGTGTTAAACAGCCAATCTTAGCAAGACTGCTATCAATTCTAAATGGGGCGAGCAGTGCATGGAAATGGACCTCCTGAGGACCAAATGTAGTTTTTAAAAAGTGCCTCTGCTTAACTCACTGGAGCGTTATGCTTCATGATACCCCATATATAGTCTTCTAATTTAATTAAATTAAATTTAATGAAATATAAACAATGCACTTGGATTAAGTGATTACTACTTTTTAGAAGCACCACTATTCCCAATTGTTTGAGTCTGTTGTGAATTTTGCTGCAGACTATATTTGCATTGCAGATTAATCAGCAGCCAAATGCAAAAAGAATTCCCAAAGGGTCATTGTACATTACAATCCGATACGTTGCAAATCAACCCTGCTTAAGTTACACACAAGTGCTCTCTTGATAGCTCAGAAATTTTTTACGGTGACTAACTGGCTCACACGGACCAAGAAGGTCCAAAATTCGATCCCCATTCGGTGAACTGATTTTAGTTTGAGTAAAGGCAGAAGTGCTACAATTTCCCTCAGTGCCCATGAGTTGGGGGGGGGGGGGGGGGTGGCTGGGGAGGTGGGGGTGAGGGAGTGGGTAGGGTGGCACTGGTGTTCCCAATTCTTAACAGCTATCCAGCAGCCCCTGCTGGAACTGTATATATGGTTAGCAGGTGACATAGCACCATGGTGGGGTGAGGGCATTGTGGAATATTTGTTTAAAATGCTACCATTCATTTAAATTTGGCTCTCCAGGGGTTAAATTCACAGACTTGCAAGGCCAGGAAATGCAGGGGCTTAAATTCAGGAGCACAGTGTTAACAGAACGTGCTCAAAAGATAAGGTTCAAGGAGCCCTGGTTTTCGGGCCTCAGACCCTGTCATAATGTAGCTGGTGCTGTGGTCGGTCGGAGTCCGCACAGGTTCCAATCTCCAGGTAAGTGATCGGGTTTGAGCAGGAACGATGGGCCTCGGATTCCATGATCTGGGTTCAGTTGGTGAAAGGGTAGGGAGATCGCAGGCCTCGGGTACACTGTTGTGTATTCTTGAGTGCTGCAGAGGGCTAGGGAGGGAGATCGCGGGGGCCTGGAGGTTAGAGATCTCGGGACCGGGAGCGACAGTGATTATGGTCAGTACAGGTTCAACCTCCCTTATCCGAGACTCCCTTATCTGGCATCTACCCTCCGGCACCATTTGCAGCCATCGGGTGGCACATGCGTCGAGCTCCAACATGAACAAATTGAAGTCCTTCCTCGCTGCCAACTCCCGCAATCGCTGGCCTGACCCCACGATCCACCGCCGCCGCCCCCCTCCCCCAATGATCTCTCTGCCGCACTCCAAGCCCCAAGACAGTCAGCCCCAATATCCCCTTGCTCAGTACCTGTGCCATCCAATTTAATGTGACCTCTCCTCGTCCGGCAAAATCCCTTATCCGGCACAGGCCAGGTCCTGAAGGTCCCAGATAAAAGAGGTTCACCTGTACTCAACGTTTTTTAATTATGTGGTGTTCAGAGTTGGTTTTCCGCGAGGAAATCAGCGCTGGCACTGGCTGCCTCAGGGAAAAGCAAAGTTGCAGCAGGGACCTGAAGCAGGCAATAAGCCGGCCTCTTATTTGCACATGCAAATGTCCTAATGCCTGCTTTTGCATGGGTAAAGGACGCCTCTTGTATATGCTCTCCAATATGTGGGCAGCGCATTTCTGGTCAGAACTGTGCCCATCATTTTGGTGTCTGAGGAGGCTGCGTAGCACCTAAAAAACAGGCACTACTTGGCCCAATTTAATCCCCATAGATACGGATACAGCCAGGGTGCGTAAAGCAGCGTGCTTCATGCAATTGAAGCTAGTTTGGACATAGTTTGATGAAATGGCTCAATTTGCTTTGAGCTCAGCAGGGTTCATTCAAGGATAGTCTGATGAGATTACGCTTCTTGCATCAGAATTAGCAAAAAGGATAGAAAAGGCCATGTTGAGGGTCAGTCAGGTCTGCTAATTGGAGTAGCCTGTGCCACTGGACCCAAGGAGATATCTACAGCAGATCGAAATTCTTAACAATTACCTTTAAACTGCTGTCAGAAATGTCAGTCTCAGGGGTATGCCATCCAAGATGAAAGATTCTTTAAAGAGGCACTGTGTCGTCATGAAAAATTGTTTGAATTTAAAAAAAGTAAGGGATGCAGACTTTGTGAAGTTGAAGACAAAATGTAAGCTGTAAATAAAATGTTGAAAGATAAAGCACAGGGGCGAGGTTAACATCAGTCCTTTCACAACAGACAAAGGCTGTGAATGAGGTGCATAAGAACATTAGAAATAGGAATACAAGAATAAGAACATAAAAAAAAACCTTGGGTTCGACAAGTTGAGATAAGAACATAAGAAATAGGAGCAGGAGTAGACCATTTGACCCCTTGAGCCTGCTCCACCATTTAATAAGATCATGGCTGATCTGATCATGGACTCAGCTCCACTCCCTGCCCGCTCCCCATAACCCTTTCTTCCCTTATCGCTCAAAAATCTGTCTATCTCCGCCTTAAATATATTCAATGACCCAACCTCCACAGCTCTCTGGGACAGATAATTCCACAGATTTACAACCCTCTGAGAGAAGAAATTTCTCCTCATCTCAGTTTTAAAAGGGTGGCCCCTTATTCCGAGACTATGTTCCCTAGTTTTAGTTTCCTCTATGAGTGGAAATATCCTCTCTGCATCCATCTTGTCGAGCCCCCTCATTATCTTATATGTTTCGATAAGATCACCTCTCATTCTTCTGTACTCCAATGTGTATAGGCCCAACCTACTCAACCTATCTTCATAAGTCAACCCCTTCATCTCTGGAATCAACCCAAGAACCTTCTCTGAACAGCCTCCAATGCAAATATATCCTTACTTAAATAAGGAGACTAAAACTGTACGCAGTACTCCAGGTGTGGCCTCACCAAAATCCTGTACAGTTGTAGCAGGACTTCTCTGCTTTTATACTCCATCCCCCTTGCAATAAAGGCCAACATTCCATTTGCCTTCCTGATTACTTGCTGTACCTGCATACTAACTTCTTGTGGTTCATGCACAAGGACCCCGACTTTCTGTTTTCTGTTAGTTAGACAATCCTCTATCCATGCTAATATATTACCCCAACCCGGTGAACTTTTAACTTGTGCAGTAATGTTTTATGTGGCACCTTATCGAATGCCTTCTGAAAATCCAAATACACCACATCCACGAGCGCACTTGCCATTTTTTTTTAAGTGTTTTCACTGCCTGGTAGGATGAGGTCGACTCTTGATCGATATTCAGCTGTTTGTTGTTTTTTTTTTAATTGGCCAGGAAGTCAGTCATAATAGGGGCAGAAGTATGGCGGTAAGTGCTGTTGAGGGGCGGAAGTGGAGGCAGGACGGATTCTCCGCCACTGTCACTCAGCAGCGGAGCAGTAGTGACATCATTGCTCATCTGCGTCACCACACTCTCCCCTTAATTTAAAGGGGAGAGAAGCAGCGATTATTTAGGATTGGCCACTGGGCCACCAGGGACGGTTTCAGCTGGGCCAGCGGCCTGGCACCCAGGCCGAACCTGGGGCCATAATAGTCCAGCCGACATGGAAGTCGGCTGGTAAAAAAAATAAAATGGCGGCCATGCCAGTGGTCCCTTGCCTTTAATGGCCACCACGCAGCCATGGTTCACAGACCGAATGCGAGGTGCACCAACAGGAAAAGCTGTCGGGGTCACCGCTTGACGGGCATTAGATTTTGGGCCTGAATTTTGCTGGAGGTGGGCGGTCCCAGCGGTGAACGCACTGATGACGCACTTAAAGCCACTCAGCAGCAGCAGGGCAGAAGTGGAGACTGCCAGAATAAACCCTCTGCTGATTTTTGCAGGCGCCAGCCAAAGGACCACAAATCGGTGGCCATTCGATTCTGCTGTCTGGCCATCGCATTCCGGCAGTAACGGGCCTTATTGGCAGGCTGAGTTTCAGCCCCAATGTCAGTTACTGGCTTTTTATAAGTACATGTTATTTTGATAATTTTATCTGCTTTGTATTGTGTTTACTTTAAGATATTGGTTAAATTAAATTAAAGTTACTGAGGTTTACTAACATATTCCATTGTGAAAACCAATCTTTTATTGCGGCCACTGTGAAATTCCAATTATTGTAAATTATGTGGAGGTCTCTAATTCTGGACATGAGACTATTACTTATTGAATTTTTGAATGTCTTAAATGCTTAATGACTTGAAATGGTAAGGAGTTAATATTGCGTGTAATTGATGTGTTTAGGTTTGTGTTGGGTTTCGAAGAGCATGAATGCTGTTGTTAAAAGTTTGGGCATTTGAGGCGATTCTGCTTTGTTGTACTGGAATGTGATGAGTGTTAGAATACTGACAGCACCTTTTGATCTTGTGATTGACTGTGTTCATGCATAAAGTGACCAAAAATAAAGATGTCTATGGCAACATTCTGGAGACATCTTGTAATTGGACTGCACTAACAAACCGAAGGGTTAATAAAATGCGGCCTGGAAATTAGGTTACTTACCACCACTCATTTGCACCGCTGTCCTGGCAAAAAATGGCGGCCGCCACTCTGGGGTCATTCTCTGGTGCGGGACTTAGCGGCAGCCATTTTGGTGAGGGCCTTAGCGCTGCCGATAGCAGCGTGGCCTTGGAGATGTAAATCAAGAGAGCGTGACGTCAGTCGCAACACCGGCCTGACGCCGCATCTGCAAACTTCGATCTTAATGCTGAGTTAAATGCTGGGTCCTGAGCTCACGCTGGAAAGCGAGCGTTCAACAGACTGACAGAGACGCTGTCAGCACTTGTCAAAGAGACACACACATATCCTTCAGGTAAGTTTGCATTTAAGCTTTTGGACCAGTTTTTATTATTTTATTGAAGTAGTGGCTTTGTGCAATAAATGTTAAAAGTATTTTTAAGTGTGTTAAAGTTCCCAACAGAGCTGAAAATTAAGGTGGCATGATAGGTAACAGAAAAGGGAGGAGACAGGAGAGAAGGGCTCAAGAGAGAGAGAAGAGGGAGATAGAAATGATTATCAAGTACAAATTATTTACAGCACAGAAACAGGCTATTTTGCCCAACAGGTCCATGCTCCACACGAGCCTCCTCCCACCCCTCTTCATCTAACCCCATCAACATGGGCTCAAGTCTGGAGCAGAAAACAAAATGCACACACAAATGGACACAGGGGAAACGTGGGTTACATGAAGATACATGGAATAGATTAAAAAGATACCTTCTGGTCATAAACAGACCTTTCCCCTTACTCCAGATGCATGTAATGGATGGACCAAATATTGTTGAACTCAGAATACTCGGTACCTGAATGTTATAATAAACGCTCCACCATGACAGATGGAGCTCTGATCTGAGAAGTGTTGAAGCACATCAGTAATTAAGTTTCATTAATGTTACTAGGTTGGGTTAATGTTACTGCTAATTTTTCCAGAATTGCTGTCTTCAAGGACAAACAACAACTTTTAAAAATAAACTCACAGTTAGAATTTTATTTAAAATTAACGGTTCAAACAGAATTCCCTAAATCCGCTTCATTTTGGGAAGTCCGGCAACAACAAACAAAAAGAAACACTGGAACTGCGGATACGCAACTACTTTTGGTTCATTGTCCCGTCCTATAATAAAATGGTACAATATCTAATGAACCAACTACCAGCAACAATTTCGCCAAATACTAATGCACTCCACCAGCAACATTCACAAACATATAGCAGTGCTCCTTTTAATTCTTCAGGAACATGTGTCATGTACATATTATAGTAGTAGAGCTAACTGATTAAAGCCAGTTAGTAGATTTACACCTTACAGCTGGGGAGAAAATCGACAAACAAGGCAGAATCTGAATTCAAACCATGTTGCAGTTTTCACATTACTTAATAAGCCTGCAAGATAATAAAGTACAAGTGAAAAATGTAAAAAGCAAGAGCATTGCTGTGCCAGGTAATTTATTGCAGCAATATGCCTCGACTGAAATGGTTCCTCAATGTAAACACAAAGAATGTATTCTGGCTCATTATAGTAACATCATTCTCCATTATTACACAATAATGAGGCATTGCAACATAGATATGGGGTTCCTGAGTCTACAGCGCTCTGAGGTTGGAAAATTAATGAGAAAATTTGAAATTCATGCTATTTTGTAAAAATCTCCCAAGTGGCTGCTGATGTAACATGGAAAATCACAAAAGAATCTTACCTCTGGCTTGTAAACCAGAACCACAGGCCTCATTTGCTCCAATCGTTCCCTGTCTGACATAATCAGGTGCCAAGATGCAGTGATGCCACTTGTGTGTCTTCCACCTAAAGTGAAGTGAACAAACAAGGTGGAGATCATTCCTGACGTACTGTCAAAGAATTTATTCTTCAGATCTACTTAGCTTGCGGTGTGACCAATATACTGTACTAATAAGGTATCAAAAGTGGATAAATTAATATTTGTTTCATACAGAGGCACTGGTGAGGACAAGCAACTACAGACTCATTCGTCTTATTTCAATTCCTCTTAAAATAATGGAATTAATTATTCAGAGTAAACTTGAATTTTATCGATACAACTCTGTAAACAAGAGTCAACACAGCTTTTGATGAGGAAGGTTCTGCCTAACCACCCTTTGAAGCATCACAAAATCATAGCGTGGTTACAGCACAGAAGGAGGCCATTCGGCCCGTTGAGCCCGTGCCAGCTCTCTGCAAGAGCACTTTAGCTAGTCCCACTCTCCCGCACATTCCCCAGAGCCATGCAATTTTTTTCTCTTCAGGTACTTATCCAATTCTCTTTTTAAAGTCACGATTGCATCTGCCACCACCACCAACCAGAAGTGACAACCCAAGTCAATGATTGTAAACCCGATGACATTGTGCACTTCAACTTCCAGAATGCATTTGGTGAAGCTGCACATTATTAATTAGCTTAAAGCTCTGCAATTTCAGAGCAACAATTGTACATGGATAAGAAATTGGCCGAATGGCACAAAGTAATGGATACTGGTTAGACGGGTAATGTCAGGGTGATGGTAAGTACCGAGTGGGAGCCCCAGAGCCCAGTATTTGGACGAGTACTGTTTCTAATTTATATCACTGACTTAGATTCTGAATCCCTATGTTAATCGGTCAAATTTGCAGATGATAACCAAACATGGAAAGCAGTGGAAGAAGGAAACCCAAAAATTACAGTATGAGTTATGCAAAATATGTGACTGAGCTGAGCAATGGCAAATGAAACTTAATGCATACAAGTGTAAAGTATTGCACACAACAAACAAAGATGGGCAACATACAAACTCTATGAATGGTGTTGGTATGGTTAAGGATGAAGTCGAAAAGGACCCAGGAGTCTCAGTAGACTCAACGCTCAACAAATTGCAGAACAGCAATCAATAAAGCTAATTGATAACCAAAACAGCAAAATAAAAGTTAGATCTGCAATGTATCTGTAAAGCATGCACTCCCTTGTTCCGCCACTAGGAGTTGCATCCCCTGAAGTCCCAAGAGATCCCAGCATCCCTTGGGAGCACTGTATATAAGCCGGCCCCTAAGGCCTGTTCCTCAATCTGGAGTGTCTTATTAAAGACTGAGGTCACTGTTACTTTAATCTCCCTGTGTGCAGTCTCATCTGTGTTAGGAACACAATAACTGGCGACGAGGATACGAATCCAACGCAAAGGTGCAGTAAATTGTGGGCATCCTGGAGAAGTTCTCAGAGGGTGAGGACTGGGAAGTCTATGTTGAACGGCTAGACCAGTATTTGTAGCTGACAAGCTGCACGGAGAAGGAAGCGCTGCAAAAAGGAGAGCGGTCCTCCTCACGGTCTGCGGGGCACCGACCTACAGCCTCATGAAGAATCTTCTGGCTCCGGTGAAACCCATAGATAAGTCGTATGAGGAGCTGTGTACACTGGTTCGGGAGCATCTTAACCCAAGGGAGAGCGTGCTGATAGCAAGGTATCGGTTCTACACATGCCAGCGATCTGAAGGTCAGGAAGTGGCGAGCTACGTCGCCGAGCTAAGGCGACTTGCAGGACAATGTGAGATTGATGGCTACCTGGAGCAAATGCTCAGAGACTTTTTTGTACTGGGCATTTGCCACGAGACTATCCTACGAAAACTTTTGACTCTAGAGACACCGACCCTCAGTAAGGCCATTGCGATAGCACAGGCGTTTATGGCCACCAGTGATAACACCAAACAAATCTCTCAGCACACAAGTGCTAGCAATGTTAATAAATTAACTGGAACTGTGTTTGCAAGCAGAAATGTACAGGGCAGACACCATGAGTCTGCAACTGCCAGCAGCCTCAGGTGACCCAGATGACTCAGAGTCCACAACAAAGGATGAATGCAAGGCAATTCACACATTGTTGGTGTTGTGGGGGCTTCCATTCAGCCTATTCATGCCGCTTCAAAGGGTATGTTTGCAAGAGCTGTGGAACAATGGGGCACCTCCAACGAGCTTGCAAATGAGCTGCAAGCTCTGCAAAACCTGCCAACCACCACGTGGCAGAGGAAGATCAGTCCATCAAAGCAATTTTGAGCCTCAGCGAGAGGAGGCAGATGCTGAAGTACACAGGGTGCACACATTTTTGACGAAATGTCCACCTATAATGCTAAACGTAAAATTGAATGGCTTACCCGTAGCCAAGGAACTGGACACTGGCGCTAGCTAATCCATCATGAGTAAAAAGATGTTTGAGAGACTGTGGTGCAACAAGGCACTCAGACCAGCCCTGAACCCCATCCACACGAAACTGAGAATCTGAAAATGTACACCAAAGAGCTTATCACTGTCCTGGGCAACGCCAACGTCATGAGCTGCCACTCTGGATTGTCCCGGGCGATGGCCCCATACTGCCTGGAAGGAGCTGGCTGGGCAAAACCCGCTAGAACTGGGATGACATCCGAGCGCTATCACATGTCAATGAGGCCTCATGTACCCAGGTCCTTAACAAATTTAGTTTCCTTTTTGAGCCAGGCATCGGAAACTTTTCCGGGGCAAAGGTGCAGATCCACTTGGTCCCAGAGGCACGACCCATTCACCACAAGGCGCGAGCGGTATCTCACATGATGAGGGAGAGAGTGGAAATCGAGCTGGACAGGCTGCAATGCGAGGGCATCATCTCCCCAGTGGAATTCAGCGAGTGGGCCAGCCCGATTGTTCCAGTACTCAAAAGTGATGGCACGGTCAGGATTTGTGGCAATTATAAAGTAACTATTAATCGTTTCTCACTACAGGACCAATACCCGCTACCTAAGGCAGACGATCTACTTGCGATGCTGGCAGGAGGCAAGACGTTCACCAAGCTCGACCTGACTTTGGCCTACATGACGCAGAAGCTGGAGGAGTATTCGAAGGGCCTCATCTGCATCAACACATTAACGATTTAGATGAAGGAATTGAGTGTAATATCTCCAAGTTTGCAGATGACATTAAACTGGGTGGCGGTGTGGGTTGTGAGGAGGATGCTCAGAGGCTGCAGGATGAATTGGACAGATTACGTGAGTGGGCAAATGCATGGCAGATGCAGTATAATGTGGATAAATGTGAGGTTATCCATTTTGGGGCAAAAACACGAAGGCAGAATATTATCTGGATGGCGGCAGATTAGGAAAAGGGGAGGTACAACGAGACTTGGCTGTCATGGTTCATCAGTCACTGAAAGTGGGCATGCAGGTACAGCAGGCGGTGAAGAAGGCAAATGGTATGTTGGCCTTCATAGCTAGGGGATTTGAGTATAGGAGCAGGGAGGTCTTACTGCAGTTGTACAGGGCTTTAATGAGGTCTCACCTGGAATATTGTGTACAGTTTTGGTCTCCTCATCTGAGGAAGGACGTTCTTGCTAGTGAGGGAGTGCAGCGAAGGTTCACCAAACTGATTCCAGGGATGGCTGGACTGTCATATGAGGAGAGACTGGATCAACTGGGCCTTTATTCACTGGAGTTTAGAAGGATGAGAGGGGATCTCATAGAAAAATATAAGATTCTGACGGGACTGGACAGGTTGGATGCAGGTAGAATGTTCCCGATGTTGGGGAAGTCCATAACCAGGGGACATAGTCTTAGGATAAGGGGTAGGCCATTTAGGACTGAGATGAGGAGAAAGTTCTTCACTCAGAGAGTTGTTAACCTGTGGAATTCCCTGCCACAGAGAGTTGTTGATGCCAGTTCATTGGATATATTCAAGAGGGAGTTAGATATTGCCCTTACGGCTAAGGGGATCAAGGGGTATGGAGAGAAAGCAGGAAAGGGGTACTGAGGGAATGATCAGCCATGATCTTATTGAATAGCGGTGCAGGCTTGAAGTGCCGAATGGCCTACTCCTGCACCTATTTTCTATGTTTCTATGTTTCTAACACACACAAGGGACTGTTCATCTGTAACAGATGCCCGTTTGGAATTCGGTCGGCTGCAGCGATCTTCCAGAGAAACATGGAGAGCCTACTCAAGTCGGCACCACGCATGGTGGTTTTTCAGGACGACATATTGCTCACGGGTCGGGACACTGTCGGGCACCTACAAAAGCTGGAGGAGGTCCTCCAGTGACTGGATCGCGTAGGGCTGCGGCTGAAGAGGTCGAAATGCGTCTTCATGGCAACAGAAGTGGAGTTTTTGGGCGAAAGATCACGGCGGACGGCATTTGGCCCACAGACGCCAAGACAGAGGCTATCAGGAACGCGCCCAGGCCACAGAACGTCACAGAGCTGTGGGCGTTCCTGGGACTCCTCAACTATTTTGGTAACTTCCTACTGGGGTTAAGCACCCTCTTGGAGCCCCTACATGTGTTATTGCGTAAAGGTGAGAACTGGGTATGGGGAAAAAAAACAAATAATTGCTTTTGAGAAAGCCAGAAACATTTTATGCTCCAACAAGCTGCTTGTATTGTATAACCCGTGTAAAAGACTTGTGCTAGCATGTGATGCGTCGTCGTACGGAGTCGGGTGTGTATTACAACAAGCTATCGTTGCGGGGAAGTTGCAACCTGTCGCCTATGCCTCCAGGAGCTTGTCTAAGGCCGAGAGGGCCTACAGCATGATTGAGAAAGAGGCATTAGCGTGTGTGTTCGGGGTAAAGAAAATGCATCAGTACCTTTTGGCCTCAAATTTGAGCTGGAAATCGATCACAAGCCCCTCATATCGCTGTTCGCTAAAAACAAGGGGAGAAATACTAATGCCTCAGCCCGCATTCAAAGGTGGGCACTCGTGCTATCAGCGTATAACTATACCATCCGCCAAAGGCCAGGCACCAAGAACTGTGCGGATGCTCTCAGTCGGCTACCATTGCCCACCACGGGGATGGAAATGGCGCAGCCTGCAAACTTGTTGATGGTGGCACAGCCCGCAGAATTGTTGATGGTCATGGAAGCATTTGAAAATGATAAATCACCTGTCACGGCCCGCCAGATTAGGACTTGGACCAGCCAAGATCCTCTGCTGTCCCTAGTAAAAGTGTGTACTGCATGGGAGCTGGGCCACCATCCCCGTTGAAATGCAAGAGCTAATCAAGCCGTTCCAACGGCGAAAGGACGAGCTGTCCATTGAGGCAGACTGCCTGTTGTGGGATAACCGCATAGTGCTACCCAAAAAGGGCAGGGAGACGTTCATCTTGGATCTCCACAGCACACACCCGGGTATAGTAATGATGAAAGCGATAGCCAGATCCCACGTGTGGTGGCTCGGTATCGACTCTGACTTCGAGTCCTGTGTACGGCAATGCAGCATGTGTACAATGTTGAGCGACGCGCCCAGAGAGGCACCACTAAGTTTGTGGTCCTGGCCCTCCAGACCATGGTCAAGGATCCATGTCGACTATGCGGGCCCGTTTCTCGGTAAAATGTTCCTGGTGGTGGTGGATGCTTTTTCAAAATGGATTGAATGTGAAATAATGTCGGGAAGCACCGCCACCGCCACCATTGAAGCCTGAGGGCCATGTTTGCCACCCACGGCCTGCCTGACATACTGGTCAGTGACAACGGGCCACATTTCACCAGTGCCCAATTTAAAGAATTCATGACCCGCAATGGGATCAATGTCACCTCGGCCCCGTTTAAACCAGCCTCCAATGGGCAGGCAGGGCGGGCAGTACAAACGATCAAACAGAGCCTTAAACGAGTCACAGAAGGCTCACTCCAAACTCGCCTGTCCCGAGCACTGCTCAGCTACCGCACGAGACTCCACTCGTTCACAGGGGTGCCCTCAGCTGAGCTACTCATGAAAAGGACGCTTAACACCAGACTCTCGCTGGTTCACCCCAACATGCATGATCAGGTAGAGAGCAGGCGGCAGCAACAAAATGTGAACGATGGTCGCGCCAGTGTGTCACGGGAAATTGATCTGAATGACCCTGTGTATATGCTAAACTATGGACATGGTCCCAAGTGGATCGTGGACACGGTGATCGCTGAAGAAGGGAGTAGGGTGTTTGTAGTCAAACTAGAAAATGGACAAATTTTCAGAAAGCACCTGGACCAAACGAGGCTGCGGTTCAGACTGCCCTGAACAACCCACAGCAGACACCACCGTTTTTCAGCCCACAACACACACCCAAAGGATCAACGACACCACCCCGGGCCAGAAAATCGAACCCATCACGCCCAACAGCCCAGCAAGGCCAGGCTCACCCAGCAGCCCTCACGCCAGCCCAGCGAGGGCACAGCCAACACACCAGAACAGACATTTGTACCGAGGCGGTCCACCAGGGAAAGAAAGGCTCCCAACCGCCTCACCTTGTAAATAGTTTTCACTTTGACTTTGCGGGGGGGAGTGATGTTGTGTATCTGTAAAGCATGCACTCCCATGTTCCGCCACCAGGGAGCGCATCCCCTGAAGTCCCAAGGGATCCCTTGGGAGCACTGTATATAAGCCGGCCCCGAAGGCCTTTTCCTCACTCTGGAGTGTCTTAATAAAGACTGAGGTCACTGTTACTTTAACCTCCCTGTGTGCAGTCTCATCTGTGTTCGGAACACAATAAGATCAAACTGCATCGGGCTTTGATCAGACAATACCTTGACTACAATGTCCCGTTCTGGTCAGTGAAATGCAAAGGAGACATTCAAGCACTGGAGGTAGTGCAAAGAAGAGACCTGAAGATAATCTCTCGTATCAGAGGTCTGAGTTATGAGGAATGTCTTCAGAGACTTGGGCCTTTCAGACTGGAAAAGAGGGGAAAGAGAGGGAATTTTATAGAGCTATATAGATAGAAAATGATGTGGAAAAAGCTATTCTGAAATACTACTTTAAATTAAACCGCGGAGCAGGACAAAGGGACACAAATTCAAACTAGTAAAAGATAACTTTGAGACATATCAGCAGGTTGTTCTTCATTCAGAGAATGCTCAACACTAGAAATGGAATTCTGGGTGGTGTGGTGGAGGCAAAAACCCTTCGCTTATTTAAGAAACAATAAAAATCAGCAATGGTGGCAGTGCAGTGATGTTCCAAATGTTTCTTTTGTTGTCAGCCATGGCTCAGTTGGTTGTGCACTCGCTTGAGTCAGATGGTTGTGGGTTCAAGCCCACTCGAGAGACTTGAGCACAAAATCTAGGCCGACAGTACAGTGCAATATGTTCTCACCAATGTTTAAACCTCAACCAATAGCACCAAAACAGATTATCTGATCATTATCACATTGCTGTTTGTGGGATCTTGATATGCGCAAATTGGATCTTGCATTTCCTACATTACAACAGTGACTACACTTCAAGGCGGCGGACCTGAGCTGGGAGCGAGAGCAAGATAAAGAGCGCAGCAGAGGAGGCCTGAGAGCAGAGGCGGCGGACCTGAGCATGACCTGAACTGGGAGCAATTCAACACAGGCATCATTTGAAGGAGTGACTCCAGAGTGGAAAATCGAAGGTGACATCGGCACAAGGGAGGGAGCTGATTGGTGAGGAGCTGGTGAATGTTTTTTTGTTAAGTTTTATGTTTACTTCTGCTAAGTAAGTTCATAGTCAATTAAATAGAGGCATGGCAGGGCAGTTCAGTCCCATGGAATGCACATCCTGTGCCATGTGGGAAGTCCAGGACACACCTCATGGCTTGGACAACTATGTGTGTGGGAAGTGTCGCCAGCTACAGCAGCTCGAGATCCGTGTTTCGGAGCTTGAGAGGTGGCTGACATCACTGCAGTGCATCTGCAAGCCTGAGAACTTCGCAGATAGCACGTTTCAGGAGGTGGTCACCCCGCAGCTTAAGAATTTCCAGGCAGAGAGGGAATGGGTGACTGCCAGACAGACACATAGTACCACACAGGACGAGCAGGATTCCCCTGAGTGCATCTCACTCACTAACCGGTTTTCAGTCCTGGATACTGGTGAGGGCAATGGTTCCTCTGGTGAGTGCAGCTAGAGCCAAGACCTCAGCACCACAGGTGGCACGGCTGGGGGAAGGAAGAAGAGTGGTAGGGGATTCGATAGTTAGGGGAACAGACAGGCGTTTCTGCAGCCGCAGATGTGACTCCAGGATGATATGTTACCTTCCTGGTGCCAGGGTCAAGGATGTCACTGAACGGCTGCAGGACATTCTGAGGTGGGGGTGGGAGGGGAACAGCCGGAGGACATGGTCCATATCGATACCAATGACAGAGGTAGAAAGAGAGATGAGGTGTGGCAAGCAGATTTTAGGGAACTAGGAAAGAGATTAAAAATCAGGACCTCAAAGGTAGTAATCTCCGGATTACTCCCAGTGCCACAAGCTAGTGAGTGGAGAAATAGAAGGATACAGCAGATGCATGCGTGGCTGGAGATATGGTGCAGGAGGAAGGGTTTTATATTCCTGAGGCATTGGGACCGGTTCTGGCCGAGGTGGGACCTGTACAAGCCGGACGGGTTGCACCTCAACAGGGCTGGGACCAACATCCTCATCGGGGGTGGGGGTTGCTAGTGCTATTAGGGAGGGTTTAAATTAGCTTGGCAGGGGAATCGGAACCTTAAAATAGATTCAGAAAGGGGAGAAGCAAAGCTGGAAATGGAAGGCAGAAAATTGGTAAGCGAGTTTGGAAGGCAGAGGAAACAAAGGCTAGAAAATAGACAACGAGGCAGTTTTGCAGTGCTAAATGATATATATACTTCAATGCAAAGAGTCTAGGGAATTAGGTAGATGAGCTGAAGGCACAGATAGACACATGAGAGTATGATATTTTAGCTATTACTGAGACAGCTGAAAGAAGGACAGGAATGACAGTTCAACATTCCTGGTTGCAGGGTTTTCAGACGAGATAGAGAAGGGGATAAAAAAGGAGGGGGGGTCGCAGTATTGATTAAAGAAATAATGAAAGTTGTGAGGAGGGATATTCTGGATTTTTGGGTTGTTTGCAACCCGGTTTTCGGCAGGTCTTGACCCTCCGCGGCGGAAAATGGGGCGGTGATGCCTTTTGCATCTGGGCGCGATCCTCGGGTTGGGTTTTGCAAGCACCGCCGGGGAGAGCTACGCTGGGTGTGCAACGGCTGTCCTTGCAACACCGGCAGAAGTTTCGACTTGCACCCGATCCGTACACCTCGAAATGCGCCCCGCGATGACCGCCATGTGTCATGTATCTTACATTATTATATATAACTGTATCCTAACATGCCATACATGACTGTAATAAGATATTACCTGTAACCACCAGCATACTTTACCACCAGGGGTGCACTTGCAAGAGACAGGTATATAAGGACAGGTCTCAGGCAAGTGCAGCATTCCAGAGCTGTGAAATAAAGGTGCAGGTCCAGAGTGACCTTGACTTCACTACATGCCTCGTGTGAATCTGTACTGAGGGGACAGGACTTTACAGTGGCGACGAGTTACGGGATTACAGAATCCACAGAATGGCGAACAACGGATCAGATGAAAAGTACAATGCGGGAGACAATTGGGAGGACTTTATAGAAAGGCTCCAGCAAAGCTTTGTAACCAAAGACTGGTTAGGCAACGATAAGGCAGACAAGAGAAGCGCCCATCTCTTGACCAGCTGTGGCTTGAAAACATACGCTTTAATGAAGGATCTGTTGGCACCCGAGAAACCAGCAAGCAAGTCGTTTGAAGAATTGAGCACACTGGTAAGAGACCACCTGAAGCCAGCAAGCAGCCTACACATGGCCAGACACAGGTTCTACAACTACAGATGCTGTGTGGGGCAGAGCATACCTGACTTCGTGGTGGAACTTCTGAGGTTGGCTAGTTTATGTGAGTTCTCCGATGAACTGAGGAGAGAAATGCTGAGAGACTTTTTCATTGAAGGAATAGGCCACGCAGGCATATTCCGAAAGCTCATAGAGACCAAGAACCTGACCTTAGAGGCAGCAGCACTGGTTGCACAGACATTCTTGGTCGGGGAAGAAGGTTGATTTACACTGCAGGTACGACAACTAACGAAATATCGGAACAAGAAGTTCACAGCACTAAACAAGCTGCTACCCCCACACACAGACAAAACCGGGAGAACAGGCTCTCGACAGCAGGCAGAAGCCATCAAGGGCCACAGGAACGGCCGTTCACACCTCATCAACCCAGAATGCGAGCAATTAACTACAAACTGAGAGAAGCTCAAGAGAGATCAGCCAGACGCAGCTCATTCTTTGGGAACACTTTGAACAATGGAACAGGTCTGTGCTGGAGGTGTGGAGGTGGGTACTCGTCAAGGGGTTGTCGATTTCAGCAGGCTGTTTGCAGAAATTGTGAAAATACAGGGCATTTGGCCCGCATGTGCAAAAAAACGGCAGCTCGGCTGGTATACGAATCGGATGGGTCGGAAAGCGGACCAGAAGATGGTGGGGACAGTACCCGGGACACCGGTGTACAGCGGGTCAACACGATCAATGGCCACTGCTTCTCCAACAGGACGCCTCCTATAATGATGAGGGTCCTACTCAACGGGATATCCGTCAACATGGAGCTGGATACGGGAATGAGTCAATCTCTCATGGGCGCTCAACAATTTGAACAACTGTGGCCGCATAAAAAAGACAGATCAAAACTCACAAGGGTCGACACCAAACTAAGGACCTATACCAAAGAAATCGTACCAGTCCTCGGCAGCGCCATGCTCTCTGTCACACACAAAGGGACAGTGAACCGACTTCCCCTGTGGATTGTCCCCGGAGACCCCCCCAGCACTGCTGGGGAGAAGCTGGCTGGCAAAACTAATCTGGAAATGGGATGATGTCCATGCCATGTCATTGGAGGAACGAACCTCCTGCTCAACAGTTATAAAGCGATTTGAACATCGCTTTCAGCCAGGTGTGGGCACTTTCAAAGGGGCCAAAGTCAAAATCTACATCACACAGGATGCTAGACCGGTCCATCACAAGGCTAGAGCTGTACCCTATGTGATGAGGGAAAAGATTGAACAGGAACTAGACAGGCTTCTGCGGGAAGGCATTATATCACCTGTGGAATTTAGCGACTGGGCAAGTCCCATCGTCCCAGTCATGAAGCCTGATGGATCCGTACGAATCTGTGGGGACTACAAATCTACCATAAACAGAGTCTCCCAACAGGACCAGTACCCGCTGCCCAGAGTGGAGGAGTTATTTGCCACATTGGCTGGAGGTAAAGTTTTCTCAAAATTAGACCTCACATCTGCGTATATGATGCAAGAATTGACCAAGGAATCCACGCTACTCACCACCATCAACACACATCGAGGCCTTTTCATGTACAATCAATGCCCATTCGGCATCAGGTCAGCAGCTGCTATATTCCAGCGCAACATGGAGAGTCTGCTCAAGTCCATCCCGGGGATGGTTGTATTTCAAAACGACATACTTATCACGGGCAGGGACACCGACTCCCATCTCCGTAATTTGGAGGAAGTACTAAAGCGGTTGGATCGGGTAGGCCTACGAGTCAAGAAATCCAAGTGCCTATTTCTCGCACCCGAGGTTGAATTTTTGGGCGGAAGTATTGCCGCTGATGGAATCTGCCTAACAGAGTCCAAACCAGAAGCAATTCGCCTGGCACCCAGGCCCCGGAATGTCTCAGAAATGCGCGTCTTTCTTGGGCTCCTCAATTACTTTGGGAACTTTATGCAGAACTTAAGCACGCTGCTGGAGCCTCTCCACGTGCTACTCAGGAAGGGGTGCAATTGGTTTTGGGAGGACGCCCAGGAACGCGCCTTCAATAAGGCACGCAACCTTCTGTGTTCCAACAGTGTTTTGACTTTCTTTGACCCAGGTAAAAAGCCAGTTCTCACATGCGACGCGTCAGCGTATGGGGTCGGGTTCGTTTTGCAACATGTCAATAGTGCGGGCAAATTACAACCCATAGCTTATGCCTTCAGGTCACTTTCGCGGGCGCAGCGCGGGTACAGAATGGTAGAGAAGGAGGCGCTCGCGTGCGTGTACGGTGTCAAAAAGATGCACCAATACCTTTTCGGGGCCAAGTTTGCGTTAGAAACCTACCGCAAGCCCTTCACGTCCCTCCTATCCGAGAGCAAGGCAATAAACGGCAACGCCTCGGCGCGAATTCAACGGTGGGCACTCATGCTGGGATCCGACGACTATACCATAAGGCACAGACCAGGCGCAGACAACTGTGCCGATGCGCTCAGCAGGCTACCCCTGGCGACCACGGAAGGGTTTGACAAACAGGACTGTGAGATAGTCATGGCAATCAATACCTCTGACTCCACAGGTTCGCCCATGACTACTCGCCAAATCAGAGCCTGGATGGCCAGCGACCCCACGTTATCCTTAGTAAAAAGATGTGTCCTAACCAGTGACTGGGCAGAGGCTCGCGATGCCTGCCCCAAGGAATTAAAACCCTTTCACAGGCGCATGCATGAGCTATCACTACAAGCAGACTGCCTGATGTGGGGCAGCCGAGTAGTCATGCCTCTGCGAGGCAGAGAGGCAGTTGTCCAGGAGCTCCACCGCAAGCACCCGGGGATTGTTCTCATGAAGGCCATAGCCAGACCCCACGTCTGGTGGCCTGGTATTGACGTGGACTTGGAGCTCTGCGTCCGAAGGTGCACCATTTGTGCCCAACTCAGCAATACTCCCAGGGAGGCTCCACTGACCTCGGCCCTGGGCAAAATGTTCCTCGTAGTTGTAGATGCATTTTCAAAGTGGATCGAATGCACCATTTTAAACACGAGCACAACCTCCACCACTGTGGAGAGCCTCGCAACCATGTTTGCAACGCACGGAATCCCTGACATATTGGTCAGTGACAATGGTCCGTGCTTCACCAGCGCAGAATTCCAAAACTTTATAATTGACCACGGCATAAATCACGTCAAGACAGCACTGTTCAAGCCGGCCTCCAACGGCCAGGCGGAGAGAGCAGTGCAAATCATTAAACAAGGCATGCTTAAAATCCAAGGTCCCACGCTGCAGGGTCGCATGTCGCGACTGCTGCTGGCATACAGATCTCATCCGCACTCATTGACTGGGATTCCCCCCGCGCAACTGTTGATGAAAAGGACTTTAAAAACAAGGCTCTCATTAATCCTCCCAGACATGCACAAAATCGTTGAGGCAAAGCGCTGTAAGATGACTGAGTACCATGACAGAAATTCGACGGGGAGATAGAATGAGATAGGGGACAAAGTGTTTGTACTAAACTATGGCAGGGCTCCCAAATGGCTTGCAGGGACAGTAACGGGCAAGGAAGGAAACAGGCTACTGGTAGTACAAATGGACACTGGCAAAACCTGCCGGAGGCATGTAGACCAAGTCAAAAGCAGATTTACCAACAACACTGCGGAACCAGGGACAGACTACAATGTGGAACTCGCACCACACCTGGTGGACAGACAGAGGGAACAACCTGAGGAAAGGGCAATCCCAACAGACAGCCCAGGTGAGTCAACAACAATCACACCAATCGAAACAGACAGCCCAGGCGAGATACCAGCAACCACACCCAAAGAAAAACAGACACCAAGGCAAACAACTGAACCACAACTCAGAAGCTCCACACGAGAGCGTAGACCACCTGAGAGACTGAACCTATAAAGACAATAAGAACTTGGGGGAGGGTAATGTCATGTATCTTACATTATTATATATAACTGTATCCTAACATGCTATACATGACTGTAATAAGATATGATCTGTAACCACCAGCATACCTTACCACCAGGGGTGCACTTGCAAGAGACAGGTATAGAAGGACAGGGCTCAGGCAAGTGCAGCATTCCAGAGCTGTGAAATAAAGGTGCAGGTCCAGAGTGACCTTGACTTCACTACATGCCTCATGTGAATCTGTACTGAGGGGACAGGACTTTACACTAAGCTCCAGTGAATATAGGCCCAGTCGATCTCGAAATGCGCCCCGCGATGACTGCCAGGGAAAACACAGCGGTGGCGCCCTGCCGACGGCGGGGAGTTGGATAAACTGCAAAAAAGCTAAGTTCCAGTTTTTATTCTTTTTTATTGCAGCAATTTGTTTTGTAAGGGTGCTGGCAATGTTTTTTGAATGGTTTTGTGAATTTGGGGGGGGCGGGGTGGTGGGGGGCGGTGTTCTCCTCCCAAGGCCTCTCCCGGCCCCGCACTTTAGTTGGCGAGGTTCCCGTTTTTGCATGGTGAAAGTTGTTCAATGTCTCCCTTTGTGCTGCGCCCCGGCACAGGGCCCAGATGAAAAAACTTGCTCCACACAGCGCAAACGTTAATCGGGCGGTAAATTTCCCGCCTCAAAAATGGCAAAGCCGAAAATCCAGCCCGTTACATTTGAAGGATCATCAAATGAGCCCATATGGGTTGAACTTAAGAACAAAAAAGAACAATCAGATTGCTGGAAGTGTACTATAGATCCCCAAACAGTCAGCGGGAGATAGAAGAGCAAATATGTCAGCAAATTTCTGAGAAGTGCAAAGACAATAGAGCAGCAATAGTAGGGGATTTCATCTACCCTAATATTAACTGGGATAGAATTAAGTGTGAAAGATATGGAGTGAAAGGTATAGAGTGAGCAGAATTCTTAAAACGCATTCAGGACAACTTTTTTAGCCAGTACATAGCAAGCCCAACAAAAGAGTGTGCGATTCTGGACTTCATTTTAGGTGATGAGGCTGGGCAGGTGGAAGGGGTATCAGTGGGAGAGCATTTTGGTGCTAGTGATCATAATTCAGTTAGATTTAGGGTAGTTATGGAAAATGACAGAGATAGACCAGGAATAAAAGTCCTCAATTGGGGAAGCGCCAATTTTGCTGAGCTGAGATGTGATTTAGCCAAAGTTAACTGGAAAGTTACTTGAAGGTAAATCAGTGTTAGAGCAGTGGGAGGCACTCAAGGAGGAAATAATGAGGGTTCAGAGCAAATATGTTCCCTTGAAGAAAAAGGGTGGGACTAACAAATCTGAAGCCCCCTGGATGTCAAGGGGCATACAGGGTAGGATAAAGAAAAGAAGGGAAGCTTATGACGGATACCAAGGGCATAGGGTGTAGGGGTGTCTAGGAGGGGTAGCACCTCTGACAGTGGACTTGTCATGCTCTTCGGAGTAGTTCCTCTGCCTTGGTCCCTACCTCATCATCCAACTCTCATCTGTGGCTCCAAGTAGCTATAGCCACACCCCGGTAAAATGCTTCGACAGGCAGGCTAAACCAGATGAGGCTAGCCGATGGGTATTATCCCTCGGTGATTTTTGGGACTTGCTCACCCCTGCATGTGAAGCCTGTTGCGGTGGACTGGGCAGAGGAAATCAAGTTTGATCCAACGGCAATGAAGGTGGAACAGCAATGCACTGTGGGGTGTATAGGGCATGGCAGAGCACGAAAGACGTCATGGCCATCCACTGCAGCCAATGAAGTCTTCAGTTGTACCAAATTTTGGGCCACTGAAACCCGGCTTCTGCGGAGGAGAGTGGGACCACCCCTATGCCTTCCCACTTTAAAAGCATCAATGCACAGGTTTGTGCTAACCATCATCCAACATACCAAGTCCTGCGGCGATGGGGGAGGGACAAAGCGACAGGTGGAGGAGATCACTGGGAGTCGTAGCCTCAAACCTGCACGTAGGCGGCCTGTGGGCAAGTGGTCGCTCGTCTCTGTATCCAGGGCAGCAGAGGAACCCGGCAGCATCCCAAGCGACTGAGCAGCCCTCTTTAGGACAGCACTGGTCACCCTTTATAAGAGAGGGGCCTAGAAAAGGTGCCCAAACATTGCCTGCCTTTCCATTAACTGGCCAGTATACCGTGGCTGGCAGTTCAACCCATTCTGCAGTCGAAAATATAGCAACAGTTGAAAACTTCATAACACAAGAAAACTTCTTCTCGGACAATGGAACGTTCGCACACTCTTAGACAGAGCTGACACTACAAGACCGGAAAGAAGGACTGCCCTTATTGCAAGAGAGCTGCAGCATTATAACATCGATATAGCGGCTCTGAGTGAGACAAGACTTGCAGAGGAGGGCTGCGTGAGTGAACTAGGTAGCGGCTATACCTTCTATTGGAAAGGCAAAGCAGAGAATGAGAATAGGATCCATGGAGTTGGCAGAGCAGTGAAGACTTCTCTTATGCAACAGTTTCCGAATCTGCCTGAAGTGATTAACGAAAGACTTATGAAACTGTGTCTCCCCCTGAATGCCAAGCGTCACATCACCATTATAAGTGCTTAAGCACCCACCCTACTAAGCCCTGATGAGATAAAAGAGAGGTTCTATGAAGATCTAGACACCTGCTGGGGACAAGTTGATCATCCTGGGTGATTTCAACGCACGAGTTGGAAACGACAGCAAGCACTGTAAGGGAGTCATTGGACAAAACGTCACAGGAAAATTAAACAGGAATGGCCTTCTCCTCTTGAGTTTGTGCGTGGAGAATGACTTAACTATCACAAATACTCTATTCAGGCAGGCCAACAAGTACAAAACAACTTGGATGCACCCCAGGTCTAAGCAATGGCACATGATAGACCATATCATTGTAAGAAGGCGAGACATCAAGGATGTAAAAATCACAAGAGCCATGCGGGGAGCAGAATGCTGGACAGATCACCGTCTAGTCAGATCCACTCTCCAGCTGTACATTGCTCCACTTCAGCGCAAGCATCGAAAACCAAGCAGAAGTGCCTTTAATACAGCTAGGCTGAAACATCAGTGCTACCTTAAGTAGTTCCAGGATGACCTCGATAACAGGCTGATGTCTCATGGATCGCTCATCGGCAACACCACACAGAAGTGGACAAAGCTCAAACAAATGGTGACAGACTCAGCAAAGACAACTCTTGGACTTAAAAAGAAGGTACACCAAGACTGGTTCAACGAAAACAACGTTGAGATCTACAAAACGCTGGATGAAAAGAAAAAAGCACACCTAGAATGGCAAAATGACCCTTACTCAATTTCCAAGAGGGACCGCTACAGACACATGCAGAGCAAAGCACAAAGAGACATTCGCCAGATGCAAGATAAATGATGGCAGACGAAAACAGAGGAAGTGGAACATTATGCTGAAACTCTCAATACCAAGATGTTCTTCAGCGCCATCAAGTCAGTCTATGGACCATCAAAACCCAGCACCATTCCACTCCTTTCAGCAAATGGCAGCACTTTGATCAAAGACAGGATTGGGATAAATGAGAGGTGGAGAGAACACTTCAATAATCTTCTTAATCGACCTTCAACAGTGAACGAAGAAGCACTTGACTCCATACCCCAGCAACCTATCAAAGAAGATCTTGATCTTCCTCCCAGCATGGACGAAGTAAAGAAAGCCATCAACCAGATGAGTACTGGAAAGGCTCCAGGAAAGGATGGAATCCCTGCCGAAATCTACAAGGCAGTAGGCCCAGCAACTCTCGAGGCCATTCATGACATAATAACCAGCATCTGGGAAGATGAAGACATGCCACAGGACTTCCGTGACGCTATGATAGTTTCCCTCCACAAAAACAAGGGCAACAAAGCAGACTGTGGCAACTACAGGGGAATATCACTTCTGTCCATTGCTGGGAAGATTATCGCCCGCATAGTATTGAACCGACTCATAGCTAGTGTCTCAGAAGTAAATCTTCCAGAAACACAATGTGGCTTTCGACCTGGTCGGAGCACAGCGGACATGATCTTTTCACTCAGAGATGTGCAGGAGAAGTGCATTGAGCAGAACATGGACCTGTACGCTGTATTTATTGACCTCACCAAGGCCTTTAATACTGTCAACAGAGCAGCGCTGTGGTCAATCTTGACGAAACTTGGGTGCCCAAGGAAGTTTGTCCACATCATTGAGCTGTTTCATGACAACATGACAGGTGAAGTCCTCTCAGACGGCACAACCATGGCCCCATTTGCCATCTCAAATGGAGTGAAACAAGGTTGTATACTCGCTCCAGTTCTGTTCAACCTATTCTTTACCTGCGTTTTGAACTATGCCATAAAAGACTTGGAGTTTGGGGTCTACCTGAAATATCAATTAGATGGTTCACTGTTCGACCTCCGCCGCCTTGCTGCAAAGACCAAAGTGTGGAAATGACTCATCCTAGAGGCACTCTTTGCTGATGACTGCGCCCTTATGGCACACAAGGAGAGTGATCTACAATTCATACTCAGCAAATTTGCTGAGGCAACTGAAGTGTTTGGCCTAACCATCAGCCTTTGTAAAACCGAGGTTCTCTATCAGCCTGCCCCTGGCACAACAGCACCTGCTCCCACAGTCTTCATCGGCAGTATACAACTAAAGTCAGTGGACAACTTCAAGTACCTTGGCAGCACCATATCAAGTGATGGGTCCTTGGACGAGGAGATTGATGCAAGGATCTGTAAAGCCAGCCAGGCGCTTGGTCGCTTGCGCACTAAGGTGTTGAGTCACCACCACATCCGACTGTCAACTAAACTGTCGGTGTACAAAGCAGTCGTTCTCTCATCTCTCCTTTATGGATGTGAGACCTGGACACCCTACAGGTGTCACATCAAAAAGTTGGAAGCTTTCCATATGCACAGTCTCAGATCTATACTCCACATACGCTGGCAACACCGGGTGTCAAACTTTGAGGTTCTGGAGAGAGCACAATCAACTGGCATCGAGGTGATGATCATGCGAGCCCAGTTCCGGTGGGCCGGTCATGTCATCCGCATGGATGAGTCAAGGATACCTCGTCAGCTTCTTCACGGCGAGCTCTGTGAAGGTCAAAGACACCAGGGGCGCCCCCGCAAACGCTACAAAGATTGCTTCAAGGCTAACCTCCAGTACTGTGGCATCCGACCAAAGGACCTCGAGAATACAGCAGCTAATAAAATCCAGTGGTGAACCCTCACGAGGACTCCCTACCAGACCTTCGAAGAAAGCCGATGTCAACGCTTGAGGGACACTAGAGATAGACGACATCAGGTGGCAGTACTGTCAGCATCAGGCACATCGAACTTCCCTTGTCCGGTGTGCAAGAGACTACGTGCATCCAGAATTGGCCTATACAGCCACTTGAAGACACATGCCATTGATGATTAGCACATCAACGTCTTTGTTGGATACGACAGACTACCAAGAGAATACTGCAGAAATCCTGGAGGAGTATAGAAAGTGCAGGGGTGAAATTAAAAAGGAAATTAGGAAAGCAAAGAGTGGGCATGAAAAAATATTGGCAAATAAAATTAAGGAAAACCCAAAGTTTTATAGATACATTAAGAGCATGAGGATAATGAAAGAAAGAGTAGGGCCTGTTATACATTATAAAGTTAACCTGTGTGTGGAGGCGAAAGACCTGGGTATGGTTCAAAATGAATGCTTTACATCTGTTTTCACAAAAGAGAGGAACGATGCAGACATTGCAATCGGGGAGGAGGTGTGTGAAATATTAGATGAAATAAATATAGTGAGAGATATGAAGTATTAAAGGGTTTAGCATCTTTGAAAGTGGATAAATCCCCAGGCCCAGATGAGATGTATCCCAGGCAAAGAAAAGCAAGAGAGGAAGCCGCAGAGGCTCTGACCATCATTTTCCAATCCTCTCTGGCTATAGGTGTGGTGTCAAAGCTAATGTTGTACCTTTGTTTAAAAAGGGCGAAAGGGATAGACTGAGTAATGACAGGCCAGTCAGTCTAACCTCGGTGTTGGAAAAATTATTGGAAAACATTTTCAGGGACATGATAAATCGGGAAAGAGATAGTCCAAGTAATTACAGGCCACTCAGCCTAACCTGGGCAAATTATTGGAAAAAATTCTGAGGGACAGTATTAATCATCATTTTGAAAGGCACAGATTAATCAAGGACTTGTTACGGGAAGGTCGTATCTGACGAATTTGATTGAATTTTTTGAGGAAGTAACAAGTATGGTCAGTGAGGGTAGTGCATTTGACGTGGTGTATATGGATTTTAGCAAGGCTTTCTGTTGTGTATTGCTCTGGTACAGTAAATGTATGATAAGTACAATGGTGCACCACAGAGGGCGCTGTGATGGGAGACCTGAAAGTACCTGCACGAGGCAGTATAAAAGGCTGCCCACCACACCTGTGGAGCACACTGGAGCTGTTCAATAAAGGACTAAGGTCATAGCAGTTAGATTTACACCAGACCATGTGGAGTCAGTGATTTGTGTGCTACATACACGACATTGGCGACGAGGAAGCGGACGAACTCTACGCAACCATGGCTACTCTGGGCTTGCTAAAGGATTTTACCATGGGCAATGATTGGGAGGCCTTTACGGAAAGGCTCGAGTACTACTTCACAACAAATGACCTGACGGGGAGCACGGATGCAATGAGAGGGAAGCGATATTGCTTTCGTGTTGTGGCGATGAGGTTTACTGTCTCGTCAGGGATTTGCTGGCACCTGGGAGCGCCAGGGACAAGTCATATGAGGAGCTGGTCGCACTCATTCGTGACCAGTTGAAACCGAAGGAGAGCATCCTCACGGCCAGATACAAATTTTACCATCACTGCAGACCTGTGGGCCAGGATGTCACCAAATATGCTGCGGACCTCAGGAGACTCACGGCGCCATGTGATTTTGGCGCACACCTTGACGAGGCATTGCGGGACATTTTCGTCATGGGGATTGGCCATAAGGGACTCCTTCGCAAGCTGCTAGCCACGGAACCCACAGTCACCCTGACAAAGGCCATCACCATCAGCCGGGCATATATGACCTCGACTTGCAGCACCAAGCAAATGATCCACAGTCTCGAACCCGGCAGGCACTGTCCACAGGATAGCGCCCACCACGGACAAAACTGCAGAACATGGCTCTGCCCGGGGCAGAGAGCACGGACCTCGGGGTCCTGGAACTCAGAGTCCGCTGAGGGGGGCCAATCAAGCAGCACCATGCTGGCGCTGTGGAGGAAGCCACGGGGCTCACCGGTGCAGGTTTGCGGAGTATACGTGCAATACCTGCCACCTGAAAGGCCACCTGCAGCGTATGTGTAAAAGAAATCGGACTCATCATGTGGCTGAGGAGATGGGGGATGATCCAATGTTCAGCGAGGAGCAGGCAGAAGAAGATGCACTGTATACGTGCACCGACGATTCGCCCCCAGTGATAATGGAAGTAAAAATTGACAGAGTCCCAGTGAGTATGGCAGTGGATACGGGATCGGGTCCGTCGTTGATGAGTCAGAGAACTTTTGAGAAACTGTGGGGTAACCCGGCTGGTCCCGATCACGGCGAAGCTGCGTACCTACACCAAGGAACTGATACCTGTTCTCGGCAGAGCAGATGTGCAGGTATCTCACGGGGGCGAGACGCACGGTTTACCCTTGTGGGTCATTGCAGGCGATGGGCCAACGCTCCTCGGCAGAAGATGGATGGGAAAGGTCCGTGGGAGCTGGGAAGACTTCACTCCTCCACAGACTGCTGCTCCCCGGGTCCCCAAAGAGCAGCGCCAACCGAGTTGGAGCTGCAGCCTAAATCCACACACAGGCGACAGCAGCCCAGAACTCCTGACCCCAAGCAATCCTGCAGCCTCAGCCTCCACAGATGAACAGACCCTGGAAGAACAGGTTTGCAGGTCAGCCTCCACAGATGAGCAGACCCTGGAAGAACAAAGTTACAGGTGCGGGCCTATTGCTGGGGTGCGGGCCGGCGGGGCGCTGTGGACGAGAAGCGGGAGGCCCATCGATGGCCGGCGGATCCGGGGGGCCCACGCAGCGGAACAGTCGACGGCGGCAGCGGCCGCAGGAGGGGCGGCCACGGCGGCCGCAGGAGAGCTGGCCACGGCAGGAGCGGAGGCTGCGGCGGCGGCGGGCGCGACTCGGAGGGACGTGAAGCAGAGCGGCGGATGCGGCAGCAAGCACGGAGCGACTCACTGTGACTGATCGAGTCCAGGGAGCCACTGCTGCAAGAGGGATTGATCTGGGCCGTTTTGCTTTTACACTATTTACAGGTCCAATCAACTCCTTCCAGTATGCTATAGCTTGATCTCTGGCAATAACCATGGCAATAGTTGGTCCAGAACTCATGAATGCTGTTAAACTGAAGAATGGTGAACCCGGATCGGAGAATGGTCTCTTCGACTTTCTCCGCGTTGTCGATGGTGTCGGGTTTGATCAGGGCCAGCGTCCTCTCCACAAACACCTCTGCTGCACACTATGCTTTCTCCATAACTCACTCACCTCCGCTGGAAATACCGCACCTTTCCTAAAAACACTGCAAAATTCCCTTTCCTTCCTTCTTTGTTTTTTCTCCTTTCTAGGCCAGCAGAACACCTAAGATGGCGGCGCCCAACGGAAGCCTCATGGGAGCCACAAGATGGCGTCTTAAAAGGGAAATGCTCCCGGGAGTCTTAAAAGGGCCTCACGCCACTGCGGTTCCCACATAAAGACTTTTGGACTTTTGTCGGGCTAGAGCGAGTCTAAGTGTGCCATGTGAATGTAGGATGATGGATTTATGACAAGAAATAATACTTTAATGCTGGGTGGTCACTGTGTTTAAAACAATGGACATGAATTGCGAATTACGACAAGAGTTAATATTTCAATGCTGAATGGTCAGTGTTTAAATTCAGGGACGTAGATCCGTGACCAACTTTACCAATGGGCTAATGCATTTTTCGATTTAGGGGATTCAAGCAATGGCTTTTTGAACTGGGAGTGGTGGGGGGGGGGGGGCAGTGATGTTGTGTATTGCTCTGGTACATTAAATGTATGATAAGTACAATGGTGCACCACAGAGGGCGGTGTGGTGGGAGACCTGAAAGTATCTGCACGAGGCAGTATAAAAGGCTGCCCACCACACCTGTGGAGCACTCTGGAGCTGTTCAATAAAGGACTAAGGTCACAGCAGTTAGATCAACACCAGACCGTGTGGAGTCAATGATTTGTGTGCTACATATACGACACTTTCAATAAGAAATTAAAAGCCCATGGGATCCAAGGCAAAGTGGAAAATTGGATCAAAAATTGACTCAGAGGCAGCAAGCAAAGAGTAATGGTCGATGGGTGTTGTGACTGGAAGGCTGTTTCCAGTGGGGTTCTGCAGGGCTCAGTATTAGGTCCCTTTCTTTTTGCGGTATATAGCAATGATTTAGACTTGAATGTAGGGGGTATGATTAAGAAGTTTGCAGATGATACAAAAATTGGTCGTGTGGTTGATAAAGAAGAAGAAAACTGTAGACTGCAGGAAGATATTAATCAACTGGTCAGGTAGGCAGAACAATGACAAATGGAATTCAATCCAGAGAAGTATGAGGTAATGCATTTGTTGAGGGCTAACAAGGCAAGAGAATACACAATAAATGGTCGGACGCTGAGAAGTGTAGCGGAACAAAGGATCTTGGATTCCATGCTCACTGATCCCTGAGGGTATCATGTGTTTAAGGTGGTTAAGACGGCATACGGAATGCTTGCCTTTATTAGCCGAGGCATAGAATACAAGAACAGGGAGGTTATGCATGAACTGTATAAAACATTGGTTAGACTGGAGCTGGAGTATTGCATGCAGTTCTGGTCACCACATTGCAGGAAAGATGTGATTGCTCTAGAGAGGGTACAGAGGAGATTTACGAGGATGTTGCCTGGACTGGAGAATTTTAACTGTGCGGAAAGATTGGACAGGCTGGGGTTGTTTTCTTTGGAACGGAGGAGGCTGAGGGAAAAACTAATTGAGGTGTATAAAATTATGAGGGGCCTAGATAGTGTGTATAGGAAGGACCTATATCCCTAAACAGAGGGGACAACAATCAGGGGGCATAGATTTAAAGTGATTGGTAGAACGTTTAGAGGGGATTTGAGGAGATATTTTTTCAGCCAGAGCATGGTCGGGATCTGAAACTCACTGCCTGAAAGGGTGGTAGAGTCAGAAACCCTCACCACATTTAAAAGGTACTTGGACATGCCCCTGAAGTGCCGTAACCTACAAGGCTACGGACCAAGAGCTGGAAAATGGGTTTAGGCTGGATAGTTCTTTGTCGGCCGGCATAGACACAGTGGGCCGAATGGCCTCCTTCTGTGCTGTAGATTTCTATGCTTTTATGGGGTGGAAATTTGGTCGTGCCTCTGTTGCAGCATTAATCCAGGCGAACGGTAAATTTTGCGCTGGCAAATTGATTGCGTCTGCCGCTGCAAAATTCATCAGCTGGGCCCAGTGTTTCGAGCGGACCGCTAAGTGAGGCATTGCACTTTTATGGCGCTTGACCGGCTAAGCAAGTGAAAATCCTGAGCTAAACAGCCAGCCTCGGAGCACTCTAAGAGAGGCTTCGGGGGGGGGGGGGGAACATGAAAAAACTCACCAAAAACATTCCCAAACATAACACTCACTACCACAATATAAATTGCAAAAGAAAAACAATCACACTTACCTGAGGTCAATATTACTGACCTCACTGCGGTTGCTACAGTTTGGAATGCCAGCTTCCACAGGCGCTCCCAGCAGGGCGCTCTATGGAGCACTATGTATCGGGCAGCAGCCAAAATTCGAGCTGGTGTCGTAACCAGGAGTGTTGCTCCCCAGCTCGCCTCTTCCAGGCGGTAATGCTTCGCACCCCGTCGAAACCGGCACAGAAAGTCCTGGTGGGGCACTGGAAGATGGCTGCCCGCAAGTGCTTACCGTACTATTGCCACCCCTCCGAGGTGTTATGAAGGGCGGCAAACGACCAAAATTCCGGCCCTGAGATTCTTTGCTGCAAAGTGTTTTGGGATGTTGTGCAAGGAACGGAGGAGGCTGAGGGAAAAACTAATTGAGGTATATAAAATTATGAGGGGCCTAGATAGAGTGTATAGGAAGGATCTATATCCCTAAACAGAGGGGACAACAATCAGGGGGCATAGATTTAAAGTAATTGGTAGAACGTTTAGAGGGGCATAGATTTAAAGGTGCAAGGTGCCATATAAATTTTCTTTTTTCTTTCTTGTGACAGATCTCAACACAAAAAGTCACTGCATTACATAAGTACATAAGAATTAGTA
Source organism: Pristiophorus japonicus (assembly GCF_044704955.1). Classification (NCBI taxonomy): domain Eukaryota; kingdom Metazoa; phylum Chordata; class Chondrichthyes; family Pristiophoridae; genus Pristiophorus; species Pristiophorus japonicus. Next base: position 65,819,652 of record NC_091979.1, read on the forward strand.
GCAGGAGTAAGCCATACGGCCACTTGATCCTGCTCCGCCATTCAGTAAGATCATGGCTGATCTTTAACCTCAACTCCCCTTTCCCAACTGATCCCCATATCTTTTGATTGCCCTAGAGTCCAAAAATGTGTGCTCAACGACTCAGTATTCACAGTTCTATGGGGTAGAGAATTCCAACCACTAAAGGGGAGGGTCACTGGAGTCCGCACACCAGCCCCCAATTATGCAGTATGGCAAAATGCTGTAGGATGAAATGCAAAGTCTTTTGATGGCCCGCAACACTCCATCAACTAAGCAGCCTTTCTTTAGCTGCAGATCCATCCTTCGCTCTCTGCCACTCATAACTGACCTTTGGAGCGGAAATTCCTTGGCAGCTGGACGCATCCCTCTAAGTAGCACCCCACCAGCCGGCTGGTTCACATCCCCGCTCCCTGGCGCTGTCGGCGCAAGGCGGTAAGGCGGGGGGCGTGCGCGCTACTGAAGTTTGCAGATCGGGCGCCCAGCGAGCCGGACCTCGTAATCTGCAGAACGAAAAGTGCCGAGGCACTAACTGTTATCGGGCTGGCGAATGTGCCGTGCGATGCTGGATTCGCGCCGCCACAGTGCTACTGCCTGAGCGTCCTGTTAGCACCCCCGCCAGGCGCTAACTGAGGTGCTAACTCCCCAAATTTCTCCCCCTATATGCCCTAGTTTTAGGCCTGAAAGTGTCAGCCACGCGGGCGGAGCGGAATGGCTGCCGACTCTCCGTGGAGCGCCCACCATTTTTTAAATTGCCCCGCAGGAGCAGCACCACCGCTGGCCGGTGATCCAGACAGTTTTTTGTGTCGGTGCACTCCTTGTTGGTATGCGGCGCGGCCGCCCTTAAAAGGGGAGGATGTGCTGCCGGCGACGCCATTTTATTTTTTATTGTGCACCGACTGTCAGTTCGGTCTGACAATTATGCCTCTGTATTCGGCCGGGCCGACAACAGGCAGCTTGGCAACCCCTCTTGAGTGCCCGGCCGCTGGCCCAGTGGAGCTAACTTGAAAATATGCGGCGCTCGCAGAGGCTCTCCCCTTTAACTGACGTCATTAGCACGGTGCTGATGAGTGATCGAGGCGGCTGACCCACTGGAAGGGAACTTCCTCCCCTCAGCCACTACTACATTCGCCCCCAGCAAAAAAAAACTTCCAAGTGCCGAATATCGACGGCAGTTCCACCGCAACCCATGTGGTGGAGAAAAACTTCAAGAAACGGAAAGTGGGCCCTGTTTCGGGCGGAGCTGAATTTCTACCCCTTAGACTCTCCAACCAGGAGAAACAACCTCTCAGTATCTACCCTGTCAATCCCCCTCAGGATCTTACATGTTTCAAGAAGATCACCTCTTCTTCTAAACTCCAGAGAGTGTAGGCCCATTCTACACAATCTCTCCTCATAGAATCATAAAATAGGTTGCCCAATGATTCTAAACTCAGGGATCAATCTAGTGAACCTTTGTTGCACTGCTTCTAAAGCAAGTATGTCCTTTCTGACAATTTTCAATAAAGGTGCTCACATGCTGCACTCGCAAGTGGTATTTCTTAGGCCAAACTGTTATTTCCAAAACCTTTATGTCACATTAATAAATTGGTGTAAGTGTACAGTGCATTAACATTTGAATGAGAGGATACTAGGTCGAGAAAAATGGGAAAAATACACTTTTACAAGATGTTCATGATCCAATCTTGTTTTTGGAAAAGAAAGATAAACTTGCATTTTTATTGCACTATTCACAAACTCAGGATGTCCCAAAGCACTTTTCAGTCAATTAAGTATTTTTAGAAGTGTAATCACTGTTGTAATATAGGTGATGGTGCTGCCAAATTGCAAACAGCAAAGTCTTGCAAACAGCAATATGATAATGGGCAGATGTTGGCCCAGAAATTCCAGTCCCAAGTCTGTATGAAGTGACTCCTGACCCGGGAAGGCATCACAAAGCCGGTTTTCAGCGCACAATGCGCATGTGCTTAAAACCGGCTTTTCCGATCTGTCAAGCACAGATCCTCCAAATTTAGGGAGTGAGGACATTTGCATGGGCAAGATTGCGGTATTTACCCATATCTTGCCCGACAAATGTCCTCAAAACTCTTGCGCCTGATAAAAGCAGGCACATAGCCTACTTTTACAGGCGTAAGAGTTTTAAAACTTACAAAAGCATAATAAAATAAAATTTAAAAATCATATTTTATTGTTATTGCCCACTACGGTAAGTTTATTTTAAACCATAATCTTGTTAAAAACTCGGAATTTTTTTTTCTAAGACATTTATTAACTTTAATTTCAATTAATTTTAATTATGTGAGATGTGTTTTTTATTTTTTATTATGGTGTTTTTTCTCATCAATAGCAATGAGAACTCATAGATACGGAGTTCTCATTGCTGTTAATGAGAAAGCTGTGGAATACTGTTACTGATTGGCTGGGAGCCTCGAGGACGGGAGCACGCTTCGCAGCGTGGGAAGAGAAGGCATCCCCACTGGAATCGCAGGCTCCTCCGGAACCACCAGGTAAAATCGTAAAAATTTACTCTCAGCAGTCTCTCAGTATATGAGTCCAAAAATTAGTTATAGATTTAGAAGTCACAGAATATATATTTTTTTTTGAAGTACAAATCATAAGGTGGATTATTTGTTAAAACACTGGCATTGTTTACTGATATTTCAACGTGCTCCATTCACTAATCTCATAGTCGGAGGCATTCGTTCAAAAGAAGCCACTGACCGGAATTTCAGGGCCATGATGTTTCAGTGATGTTGGTAGAGGGATAAATATTGACCAGAGCAAGGAGAACTTCCATGCTCTCTTTGAAATAATGCCATACGATCTTCTACATCCACCTGAGAGGACAGACGGGCCCTCGGTTTAATGTCTCATCCGAAAGACAGCACCTCTAACAGTGCAGCACACCCTCAGTACTGCATTGGAGCGGCAGACTAGATTATGTGCTCACGTGCTGCAGAGGAACTTGAGCCTTTGACCTTCTGGCTCAGAGACAAAAGTACTACTACGATACACTGACCAAAACCAAACGTAAGTGCCAGCTGTGTTTTTTTTAATTCTTTGTGTGTATTCATGTGATTACGATTATTCTGCAAAATACCTCATTTTAAAATCTTTTATAAAATATATATTTATCATGTGCACTCATTCAACAAAAATATACATAAGGAAAGTAAGATTCTGCAGTTTTTTGATGTGGTATTTATTAAGCGGGTTGGCCTGATGTCACAGCGTAACTATGACTGTTCAGTGGTTCAGCAATTGAACAACTTGCATATCTAATATGTGCCTGACATAAATTTTATTTCCCTTCATACAAATGTTTGAGATAAAAGTGTTTGTTAAAATCTGCACTATAATATTGCCACGGTCTATCGCTGTACATCTTTGAGATAGCAACAGATAATATACTGTTCAAGTGTTAAGGTTGTTCGTACTATGAGATTAGTGAATGGAGCATGTTGAAATATCAGTAAACAATGCCAGTGTTTTAACAAATAATCCACCTTATGATTTGTACTTCAAAAATATATATATATTCTGTGACTTCTAAATCTATAACTAATTTTTGGACTCATATACTGAGAGCCTGCTGAGAGTGTTAAATACAATTCCAATCCACTTTTTGTGTTCAATTATTTTTACCTATAGATTGGGCAAGGCGAAAGTGCTTCACATTCTCTTTCTTCATACAGAGTATCTGGACAGTCCTGTCCTCGATTGTCAGGCTTCTGGATGATAATTCTGTAGCGAGACTGTTCGGCAAAAGAAGAATTACCTGAAAAAAATCAAAGTAATGGAAAAATAGTCAGAAGTTAGACATTAAAATAAAAGAGAAAGATTATTGTACAATTTAAAAATGAATCATCTTTTAGTTATTCTTTCTCTATCCTTCCCCCGAGCCCCCCACCCCCCACACACACACACTGCGCAATATTTTCATGTAAAACCAGTAGGCAGGCAACCTTATCCCTGATGTCTACCAATTCTGCATAATAAGAAAAGTGTGCACCGACCCAGAATGACTTGTCGTTTGAGTTTGCTACTCCTGTAGGGCATCAGACATTTTCCAGTCACTACCTCCCACTGACAGGCTGGCTGAGATGACGAACTCACCATGGGGAAAATCACAAGCACAAATCCCATCCTCCCAATCTGTTGCACAGTGCCCTTGCTGCACTAAAGTGCGACACTGCAGCACTGATCACATCACTTAAATTAGTTTTTTTTAATAAAAAAATCAATACAAAGTATTACAACTCAACAAATAAATAAAAACTGAAATCAGATCTGCCCATAATTTCCAAACTTTACTGGAAATGTCTACAAATATGCATAGTAAAGGAAGCAAAGCTATTCCTAGCTTTGCTTGTTGGGGTAAGAAAATATTGATTTCAAGAGTTAAAGATCTGGCTTTACTGATTCGGCTGAACTCACTAAATTAGATTTGTTTCTTTCAAGGATATAGTTCACTGTGCACTTTTAATTGCTGTGCTGGGCATGGTTGAGTTAACAAAATCCAAGGGCAATGCCACCATGAACCCCAGAGAGACATTGGTCAACACCTTCACTGTACAAACAATCAGTTAGATTTTAATTAACAGAACTGTGCTACAGTGGTTATTGATGCAAAACAACTCTTTACTCCTTTAATTGTAAAACAATCTTGTTCACGGTAGCTCTATGAGTTTATTCATTAAATTTGAATTCATTTCTGCTGGTTCTGTAGGGAGAGCTGCATATTCGACCTCTCTCATACCCCCAAAAATTCTTGAAGCCATTACAAATTCATAAAGTGTTCTTGAATACAAATTGTGATTGAAAATAAAATCCATACATTTTCAACCAGTGACACATTTTAAGGCATTATGTGTTAAAGCTTTTATAGCCACCAAAAGCACACATTTTTTCATTTGTCAAACACTTGTTAATCACAAGCTGTTATGAATGGTATGACAGCCTTCAGCGAGAGTGTGTAATATTGTTTAAGAGCTTAACTAAGACAAGGTCAGTTTGGGAGCCCTTTGCATGATGTGACTCATCTAAAACATATAATGACCCAGAAATTGCGGTCGACGGCTTCCTGCGGGGATGCCACCGACCTGAAAAATTTCCACAAATCTACTCGGTGGTAAGAGAGATTCGGAGACTTACAGTCCTGGGCCTCTACGTGAAGGCTGCGTAGAGACCCATGTATTCCAGGCACATAAGTGCTTCGTACGCATCCCTGGGATCAACCAATCCAAGTAGGGGTATTCCCATTCATACTTATGGTGATTCGGAATCACTCTAAGTATGAATGGGAATAACCCAAAAACACACACTTAAAATAAATTTTTAAAAAACATCAAATATTTAAAATTAATCAAAATGGAATTTAATTAATTACTTCAAACAAAAATGTATTTTTTTGAAAAATAAATTGACATATTTTAAAGGGTCTAAAAAAACTTACCTTATTTAAGAGGATTTTAAATGTTCAAATTATTGAAAAAAATGTAGTTTTCTGTCCTTCAAAAGTCTAACACCATTAAAAGCAGGCCTTATGCCTGCTTTTATCAGTAGTAAGAATTTCAAGGGCATTTGCTGGGCAGAAGTTGGGCAAATAGCCCAACTCTCAGCCGTGGAGGCCCTTTATTTCTGGATGCAGTGATCACGTTCCAGGTTTAGGCGCATGCAATTCATATGCCTAAACCCGGATCTTCCGGGGCCCCTACGAGCACGTGCAAATTCAGGGCCTATGGGCTAGATTTTCCACGTTTGTTGCATGCTTAACGTCCACTTAACGTCCATTTTATTGCTGAAATGACGTGTATCGTCCATATACCACCCACTTAGCCACAAAATGGAAACTGACGGGCATTTTTCAGAAACTTATTGCCGATTGTTACTTGCCCTATGTGCGTAACGCCGGGAAAAAATAATACCGCCCGCCCACTTTTTTGGGGTGGAATCATCAGAATGGGCAAAATCAACGCCCATAATATCGGCCAGCGTTACTTTCCACATGGAATTAACGGCGAGATTCAATAATACCGCCCATCCATTTTTTTTGGTCGTAAAGAGCACATTTGGCGAAACTAATGCCCAGGAGATCGCTCACCGTCACTTTCACCACTTCGCACACATATCGGCCACAATATCGCTCGCCCAAAAAAACACCCGGAAAAAGTGGAACTGTTCTGAACTAAAGCCAGCAGTGTGGCTGACATTTTTTAAATCGCAGGTCCCTTCATTCAGAAGGCTGCTTCAACTTCAGGGGAGTTTGGATTGACTCTGGAGTTCTTCTCAGGTGAAGTGACGATCTCAACACACATATTTTCAGACTCTGGATTATTGGGGATTTACTCTAGATGTATTTTAGTGAGGAAATTATTACTTCTGATCAATCACTATTATATTTTCATTGCAATGAGGCCAGCCATTTCTCAGCCTGCATCAATTAATATGCAGATGCTGCAGAGTGCAGATGGCTCAATATGTGATGCACATCATTATGTGCCCAATTTAAGACGTGCAACAATGAGGAGGAGGGCCCTACCATACACACCCCGCAGGTACAGGGGAAAGAGGTCTTACCTCGATATGTCCAACGACACCTGCCTTCGGAGACTGCGCTTCCACAAGGTGGTGATCAATGAAATATGTGAGCTCATCAGGCCACATATGCAGCCTGCCATCAAGACATCGGTTTTGGTCGAGGTCAAGGTCACCACGGCACTGCCTTTCTATGCATCCGGTTCCTTTCGGGCCTCTGCAGTCGAGATTTGTCTCACCATGCCACACATCGCTGCACTTGGCAGGTCACGGAGGCCCTGTACGCGCGAAGGGTGGACTTTATCAGCTTCCTCATGACCACGGAGGCTCAAACTGACAGGGCTGGAGCATTCTACCGCATTGTTAAGTTCCCCAGAGTGCAGGGAGCTATACAGTGCATTCACATCGCCATGCGGGCACCTTCTCAGGACCCGGAGCGTTTTCGTAACAGAAAAGGATTTCACTCCCTGAACGTCCAACTAGTTGTCGACTACAACCAGATCATAATGGCAGTGAATGCCAAATGCCCGGGCAGCTTCAGTGAGACTCACAATCCTGTGTGAGAGTGCTGTCTGTGACAGCTTTAAGAATCAGCCGCAAGGGCAATGCTGGATGCTTGGTGACAACTGATATGGCCTAGCCACCTGGCTGGTGAACCCCCTGCATTACACCCACACCGAGGCCGACAAGCAATACTTCTTCACCCAGAGAGTGGTGAACCTGTGGAATTCTCTGCCACAGAAAGTAGTTGAGGCCAATTCACTAAATATATCCAAAAGGGAGTTAGATGAAGTCCTTACTACTCGGGGGATCAAGGGGTATGGCGAGAAAGCAGGAAGGGGGTACTGAAGTTTCATGTTCAGCCATGAACTCATTGAATGGCGGTGCAGGCTAGAAGGGCTGAATGGCCTGCTCCTGCACCTATTTTCTATGTTTCTATGATACAACAAGAGCCACATAGACACATGCAATGTAGTCCAGAAAACAATAACTGTGCTTAAGCAGTACTTCAGGTGTCTGGACCATTCAGGAGAGGAGCTACAATACAACCCTGAGCAAGTAGGTAAATTCATGTTCGTGTGCTCCATGCTGCACAACCTGGCTATCAGGAGGGGCCAAGAATTACCAGAAGGGACTGATGCTGCACCTCAGGAGAGAAAGGAAGAGGAGGACAAGGGACTGGACACTGACCTAGGGCCAGACAATCAGGCTGGCTATGCAACCATGCCCACGAACCTCCTCCAGACCGCAGGAAAGGGCCCGTGATGGCTACAGAGCTGCAAGACTGATATCTGAACGATTTACCTGAAAGAACATTGCTGTGAGTGACAACGCTGACACACTGCTGTGTGTGTGCAGCTCAAACATCAATGGTTCCCATCACCTTGGCGCCAGTTAAAGTTTACGTTGATTAGAGTTAAGTTTTATTTAACCCTTTCATGTAAAGGAATCACCAGTGTGTAACAGTCCAGCTATCTGAGACAATGCGCAACAAGGTTCTGTTCAATAAAACATTTTTTTGACCAACATTGGTCTGAAATCATATGTATCATGGGCAAAAACACCCAACCCCCGCCTGTTGTGTATGTATAATATAAGTATACTCCCTGTACACTCAATGTACAGTTACATAAGACTACTGGATGTACCTTCACACTGTATACACTATGCTTGTACCACCAGAGGGTGCAACTGGTGGAGACCCAGGGGTCACCTGTACACAACAGGTAACCAGGTATAAAAGGGAGCTCACCATGCTGTACCCTCACTCAGGAGCTGTAATAAATGGACTAAGGTCACCACAGTTCAAGCATAATACCTTGCCTCATGGAGTCATTGCTAGAATGCTTACAGACACAACAACTGGCGATAAGATTACGAATTTCCACGTGAAAATGGATAACCTTGGTACGTTTCAACAATTTGCCGATGGAGAAGATTGCGAAGCCTTTGTGGAAAGGCTCGAACACTTTTTCATTGCGAATGACCTGGCGGGAGACACACCGACCTCCATGGCCGATAAGCGCAGAGCTATCCTGCTCAGAGTTGTGGGACCATCGTTTATGGCCTCGTCAGGGACTTGCTAACCCCAGAAAAGACAAGAATCAAAATATATGCGGAGCTTGTAACGATGATACAGGAACAGCTCAAACCTAAAGAGAGCATCCTCACAGCCAGACACCGGTTCTACACCCACCGGCGGCCCGAAATCCAAAAAATCGCGAAATATGCTGCAGACCTCAGACGATTGGCTGCACCGTGTGATTTTGGCGACCACCTCACCGAAGCACTGTGGGACATCTTCGTTATTGGAATCGGCCACGAGGGCCTTCTTCACAGGCTGCTCGCTGTGGACACCATGGTCACCCTGCAGAAGGCAATTAACATGAGCCAGGCGTTCATGATCTCGGGTTGCAATTCCAAGCGAATGACACACCCCCAGGACTCTAATCCGGCAAGTACTGTGAACCGATTGGCACCTTTCAGAGGCAAGGCTGCTGCTAGCAGTCTCTCTCAGGGTAGAGAGAACAGAACCCTGAGTCCCGCAACCCTGAGTCCGCCAAATGGGGCCAATCGGCTAACCCCATGCTGGCACTGTGGAGGAAATCACAGGGCCCACCAGTGCCGCTACAAAGACTATACTTGCAAAGGCTGTAACACGAAGAGCCACCTCCTGCGAATGTGTGAGAGAAATTGTACTCACCGAGTTGATGAAGAGTTGGCCGATCATCCGGACTCCAGCGACGATGAAGAGAGAGTCCATGAGACAGCTCAGCCCCACGATGAGGTGTACGGAGTGTTTACCTGCACCACCGAGAGTTCTCCGCTGAAAATGGAAGTCGAAATCAATGATGTTCCAGTCACGATGGAGGTGGAGACAGGGGCGAGCCAATCTCTGATGAATCAGGCGGCCTTTGAGAAACTCTGGGACAATCCAGTTGAACGACCTAAAATGATCCCAATCCTTGTGAAGCTGCTCACCTACACAAATGACACCATCCCAGTCATTGACAGCGTGGATGTCTAGGTGACCTATGACGGCGCAATGCACAAGTTACCTTTGTGGATCGTTGCTGGTGATGGTCCAACGCTGCTAGGAAGAAGATGGATGAAAAACATCCGTTGGAGCTGAGAAAACCTCCAGCCTCTGGCGATCGACGTCCTCCGCTGCCCCAAAGTTGGATCCAACACAGCATCTGAAAAACCAGCTGCTCAATTCGATTGCGTGGAGACGACACAGAGCACTCAGCCCAACTGCGATCTCGCAGGGCCAGCACCGGGAGCAAGAGGTCAGCACCCTCTGGCCCTCCCGACGGGACTTGGGATGACTAGGCTCCCACTATCGCTGAAGGGCAGCAGGGAGATACTGCAGCCCTCAAAGGAGGACAGGGAGGCCACACACTCCTGTGGCTCTGCCCACCACTAGGCAACGGCAAAGGCCCTGAGACTCAGCCAGGTGAGCAATCCGAGCACACCCAGCTGGTAGAGGGTGCAGCGCCGCCATCAGACAACCTGGACATAGTCCGGCCACTCTGGAACTAGTGTCCTCACCCACCTGCACCTACACAACCCAGGGGCAAGATTGAGATACCACGTATGTACCTTACCTGTAAAATGTACTTGTTCCACTACTGCACAACCCAAACAGTGATGTAATTAATCCTATGTTTTTTTTGTTCTTTCTTTCTGTACATGTATGCACATGCAGGTGTTGAGCCACACACATGGTCTATGTATGGAGGGGGGGGGAATGGATGTATGTAGCCATGGACACACATGGATCACACCCAGAACTTACTCAACCCCCACTGCAACCTCAAACCGTCCACTGCTGACCATTTCCCAATGTTGTGGCAGTCAGGACGTGTGAGTCAACAGGGTGAGAGCCAAGCCAAAGCATAGACAAGGTGCAAGGGCTTTGGGCACTCAAGTCTAGGGCCAGAGCACACAATGCTAAGGCCAGTGGCACAAGACTAAGGGGAGAGTGATGTGTATGTATAATATAAGTATACTCCCTGTACACTCAATGTATAGTTACATAAGACTACTGTATACACTATGCTTGTACCACCAGAGGGTGCAACTGGTGGAGACCCAGGGGTCACCGGAACACGACAGGTAACCAGGTATAAAAGAGAACTCACCATACTGTACCCTCACTCAGGAGCTGTAATAAATGGACGAAGGTCACCACAGTTCAAGTACAATTCCTTGCCTCGTGGAGTCATTACTAGAGTGCTTACAGACACAACACCACCCACACCCCATTTTTCCACCATTAACACCAATCAAATGTTCAATATGTCCAGCAACACAGAATACAAAGGCAAAGCAGGAGGATGGTCCCCTCCCATCATACATTACAACAAATTGCATACACCCAGATGGAGATATAACACAGCCATCACCTGTGGACATGCACCTCACTTTCTTTCCATCCTCCCCTTCTTCTCCCCACCACTATCCCTTCCCCTCCTCGCTCCACAGCGCCTGGCCGAGGAGCTCCTCAGGCGATGCCTCATTGGGGGGGGATGAAGGCAGAGGCGGTGGTTGCACGGGTACGGGAGCGGGGGGTGCCAAGGGGGGAACATTCTCTGATGCAGACGCAGGATTTTGGTCCTGCCTCTCATTTGTCGTTCACAGTGATGGTGCGGAACCTAGGGGTGGAGTACCGCGCTCTGGGACCACTGGGAGACCTGTGCCAGCAGTGTTCCTGGCTATCGCATCCAGGGCCTCCGCCATCCGCAGAGTGTACTCAGTCATAGTGACCAGCTGTCGGGATATGCCGCCCAATGCTTCGATGAGCTGGTCACCAATGCCTACAGTCCTCCTGGACAACTGTTCCATCTCTGCACTCTCATGTGGTATTCGTGGACCAGACCTGCCGCGTCCACAAAACCTCCGCGGGGTCGGCGCCATCCTGGGGACAAATGGGGTGCCCTGTGGCGAGGTGCTTGGGGCTGGTACCTCCAGAGTGGAGGCGGGAATGAATGGAGGAGCACTAGATGGCCTTGGGGTGGAATGGCTTCTGGAGTGTGGCGATGCAAGTTCCTTGAAGTCCGCGCTCTCATCCTTTGAGAACAGACCCAGTGGATTGACGGGTGAGAATCGGAGCTCCTCAGCACCAGATATAGGATCGTCCGGAGAGTCGGGCCCCACACCCCCACCTTCTGGCCTCTGTGGTCTTGCCTGGGGTTGCGCTACTGGTTGAGCTGCAAAACACAAATGAGGTTATTAGAGGAGAAGGGGGTGCTAGGGTCACAAGGTGAGTCCAGCGCTACACACAGCATATGCACGACAAAAGCACCACCGCTATCAAAATCATCACAGACATCACATTTCATGACCATCAACACATTTGCATTGCAATGATTATCATTTAGCCAGCATTATTTCTAGGGCAATTTTAGAAATCATCTATCATATATGATTGTTCGGATATGAGTGGGTGTGGCATCTATTGACTTTACATCACGCAATGATGTAAACTTTACTCACATGGCATCACTTCAAGGTCTGCAGATGCTTCCGTGGCTGTCCAGGTGTGCTTTCCCATGAGTGCGAGCACCCGCTCCTCCATCTCAGTGATGTCACTGGGGACTGGTGGCCCCCCACCTGTTCATCTCTGCACGGACCTCATTGTCGATAGCTTCTTCTGTAAAAGGTGACAGGACGACATGGCATGAGATCATTGCTAGGTACTGTCACAGAGACTGATACAACACATTACCGACAGATGTAATCATGATTATTATGATAATTATCATTCTTTACCTAAAGATATATACCGTGACCGCAGGCTTTGAGTACAACATTCCCGGTAAAAGTGAAATACCTCACATCTGCTGATAGTCACTCATGACTGTTACAAATCAAATTATATAAATACATAAGTACATGTAAATAAATGTAACACTTACTCTTGCGGATCCCACAAGGTCATTCTATCGTTTGCAGCATTGGTTGCCCTCACGTAACTCGTTGGTCGCCGACGAGACCACCTCTGCTATCTCGGTCCATATCTTCTGGTAGACCTTTGGGGTGGACTTCCCACGCCCTCCCTGTGTCAAATCACCCCAACGTAACTCGACCTCCTGCAGGAGGGAGGCACTTGCCTCGACCGAGAACCTCTTCGCTCTTTTACGCCCTCCAATGTGCTCCTCTCCCACCTCACTGCTCTCTCCAGCGTCAGTCTCCACAGCGTGCTGTGATGCCTCTTCCTCTCCCTCCATTATAGGCCAAAGTTAGGCAAATATGTGGCTGATAACAGCTAATTTTTGTTTCCCTATTTGCTGTAAAGCCCTAAAGTCTCCCTCCTTCCTCCCAAAGCAGCCATACCACACCCACACACACCTTCAGTCCCTCTGAGCTCCCTCTCTCTCTGTCTCCTCTTCTACGCATGTCATGATGACCCTTGACCTCCTGAATCATGGGAATTGAGCGTTGCCATGCTGTTGCTAAGGACAGCAAAACTTTATGGCAGAAGGTCAGAAAGATTTAACGCTACCGCCCATTTCATATCGCTCGCGGTAACGCCCAATTTCAAAAATGGAGATTAGGTGCTTTGAGAATGGGCGAGAAGCTGGCGATCTGAAAACCTATTTTTATCGCCCACGCCGGAAATAACGCCCATTTTTGAGCGATATGCACAAAGGTGTAAAATCTAGCCCTATACGTTTTACGTATAGCACATACATCATGCACTTGCAGAAAGGTCACATCATACTATTTCCATCACACTTGCGTATTAGGACTGGCTATGAGGTTTAAGCTGATGCAGTATAAATTTGACAAATGTTTATATCGTACTTGGCTTTTAAGTCCTTCTTGCTCCTAAATTTACATCTGTAATGTAGAAAGTGCTGTGGCATGATGCTCTACAGCACCATTCCTGTCATGATCACCTCGTATCTTTGCCACATACTTCCCCCAACTGATGCCCAGCTCCCACTTGAAAATGCAGTCCCACTTTCCACCACACCCTCCAGCTGATACCAATGGCTCCAAAGGCATTGCCAATGCATCAGCCTTGGGCCACAGCCAAATTCTTCCTTCCAATCGCAGCCCACACTGCCACCAAAAAATGTGGCCTTCAGGGCGAATCCATCCTCTCTTTAGCTGCCACCAATTGCCTTAAAATAATGTGCCATCTGCAGCTCTAGTTAGATTCTTCCTTGGCCACCATCCATACCTTTCACCAACCAAAGCCCACAGTCCCTGCCAACAAAAGAATGGGGAGGCTGACACAGGGCTAAAGATGAAAAGAGAGAATGAAAAGAAGGATACAAAGAGAAACAAGGGAGAGGAAGACACAAGAACATAAGATATAAGAGAGCAGATATCTGAAAACAGAAAGCAAAGGACAGAGAAAGAATGAGAAAAGATGATAAAGAAAAGAAGCAAAAAGAGAATGTAAAAGAAACAAACTAAGTGGGAGAGAGAATGCTGGACAGAGAGAAAAAAACAGCAACACAAAGTGGTAGGTAAAACCACGAGCATCTCCTGTAACTTTGTGATGTTCAGGGAATAGCACCATAGGAGATACACGAGTGAAGTTATTATGATTTTTCTTTATCCCTTTATAACTTTCATTAGGAGTGACAGGCTTCTCTCAGCTTGGATGAGTTGGTAATTGATACGCTCATAATAAAGGATGAAACTGAGTACCTTAGCTCCTTTAATAAGACTCCAGAGTGCAGGTACCTCGTGTGTGGCCTGCTTATATACAGTGCTCCCAAGGGATGCTGGGATCCCTTGAGACTGCAACAGGTAGGCCCTCTGGTGGTGGTGTGATACAGGTTGCAAAGGGTTAAATACATAACATCTTTTGGAGGTTATGGAGGAGAAATTGGCCAGCCTTGCGCATGTTTTTTCGATGATATTTCGCCTTTTTTGCTGGTAAAGGGCCAAAGTTAGCGGTTTTGAAATATCGCGCAAAAGAGGATCAACGACGTCGAACCCCTCAAAAAATCGCACCGCTTAACATTGGTTATTCGACACACCTGTACCCAGGGTGGGAAAAAAAAGTCCAAGAAAAGCCTGCGTTGAAGCCCCAGAAACAGCGGTAGGTATGGAGACCTACAATAAAGGAAAGTTGAGGTCTTTATTTTTCAATTTTTTACAGCGATTAATTAGTTAAGTGTATAGTGAATGTTTTCTGATTGTTTATTTTTTGATTTTTGCAATTTTTTTTGTGTGTTTTCTCCCCTCCCAGGGCCTGTATTTTTGGCGGTGATAGGCCTCGGGCTGAAGTTGGCGAGGACCACGGCTTCCACCACGGATCCTTGTGCAACGCCGATTTTTATAGTTGGGCGCATTTTTTTGCCAATTGTCACCCCCATTAAAAATATGGTGACTTTTTTAGTGGAATTTTTTCCGTAAAATGACGGGAAAAAATGATATCGTCAAAACCTTAATTTCTAGCCCGTTATCTTCAAGCCCCACTCAAGGACTTTAGCACATAATCTAAGATTAGACTTCAGTGCAATGCTGAGGAAATGATGCATGTTCAGGTTTGCTATCTTTTGAATGATACGTTTGAGGCCCCTTCTGCCAGTACAGTGAACGTCAAATATGTTCACAGGGAGTGCATGGCAGGAAACTAGGGGCCTACAACTTGTGTTTTCCAGCCCTGTAAATTAAAAATCACAATCACAAATACTTTAGTTCTGTCTTCACAAAGTAAGACACAAATAACATTCCAGAAATACTAGGGGACCAAGGGTCTAGCGAGAAGGAGTAACTGAAGGAAATCCTTATTAGTCAGGAAATTGTGTTAGGGAAATTGATGGGATTGAAGGCCGCTAAATCCCCAGGGCCTGATAGTCTGCATCCCAGAGTACTTAAGGAAGTGGCCCGAGAAATAGTGGATGCATTGGTGATCACTTTCCAACAGTCTATTGTCTCTGGATCAGTTCCTGTGGACTGGAGGGTAGCTAATGTAACACCACTTTTTTAAAAAAGGAGGGAGAGCAAAATGGTTAGACTGGTTAGCCTGACATCAGTAGTGGGGAAAATGTTGGAATCAATTATTAAAGATCAAATAGCAGCGCATTTGGAAAGCAGTGACGGATCGGTCCAAGTCAGCATGGATTTATGAAAGGGAAATCATGCTTGACAAATCTTCAAGAATTTTTTGAGGATTTAACTAATAGAGTGGACAAGGGAGAACCAGTGGATGTGGTGTATTTGGACTTTCAAAAGGCTTTTGACAAGGTCCCACACAAGAGATTACTGTGCAAAATTAAAGCACATAGTATTGGGGGTAATGTATTGACGTTGATAGAGAACTGGTTGGCAGACAGGAAGCAGAGAGTCGGGATAAATGGGTTCTTTTCAGAATGGCAGGCAGTGACTAGTAGGATGCTGCAGGACTCAGTGCTGGGACCCCAGCTATTTACAATATACATCAATGATTTAGATGAAGGAATTGAGTGTAATATCTCCAAGTGTGCAGATGACACGAAGCTGGGTGGCGGTGTGAGCTGTGAGGAGGATGCTAAGAGGCTGCAGGTGACTTAGACAGGTTAGGTGAGTGGGCAGATACATGGCAGATGCAGTATAATGTAGATAAATGTGAGGCTATCCACTTTGGTGGCAAAAACATGAAGGCAGAATATTATCTGAATGGCGGCAGATTAGGAAAGGGGGACGTGCAGCGAGACCTGGGTGTCATGGTTCATCAGTCATTGAAGGTTGGCATGCAGGTACAGCAGGCGATGAAGAAGGCAAATGGCATTTTGGCCTTCATAGCGAGGGGATTTGAGTACAGGGGCAGGGAGGTCTTGCTGCAGTTGTACAGGGCCTTGGTGAGGCCTCACCTGGAATATTGTTGTAAAGCCCTTACTCAACAGCATGAAACCACACGAGGCACATTCCAGGGACAAGGCCACTCTGTGACCTGCTCTTTATTACAGGACTCCAGAAGTGATGACCCTGCATGGAATCTCCCTTTATATACCTGTGTGATCAGGTAAGGGGTGTCTCCCACAAGTTCACCTCCTGTGGTCAAGGTGTGCATCTGAGTTGAGTGTATACAGTAATACAGTGGTGTTACATTGTAGTTACAAACATGACATCACCTTCCACCCCCAAAGTCTTACTGGGATCATAGGTTCAGTCTTTCAGGTGGCCTACGCTCCCTCGTGGAGCGCCACAGTTGGGGCTCTGGTTGTTGGACGCTGATGTGAGTGTTTGTCACCTGTGGTGATTCCGGCCTGTCCGGGCTGACCTCAGGGACTGTGCATTCTTCAGATTGCTCTTGTTGCACGTTCGCTGACGGTAGTGTGAGCTCCATCTCATGGTCGACTTCAGGTTCCTTCGTGTCCATGCTGAACCTTTTTTTTAAACTTGGTCCAGATGCTTACGGCATATCTGGCCATTGTTGAGTTTCACCATGATGACCCTATTCCCCTCTTTGCCAATTACAGTACCCTCAAGCCATTTGGGCGCCATGGCGTGATTGAGGACGAATACAGGATCATTTATTTCTATACAACTCCCCCTTGAATTACGGTCATGGTACTCATTTTATGACTTGCGCTTGCCCTCAACTATGTCGGTCAGGACTGGGTGAATGAGGGACAACCGCGTTTTGAGTGTCCGTTTAATGAGTAGCTCTGCGCGCGAGACCCCCATGAGTGAGTGCGGGCGGGATCTATAGGCCAGAAGGAGGTGCGATAGGTGGCATTGTGGGGAGAGTCCTTGAATCATGAGCATACCTTGCTTAATGATTTGGACTGCCCATTCCGCCTGAACATTGGAGGCCGGCTTGAACGGCGCAGTCCTGACGTGGTTGATGCCATTGCCCGACATAAACTCCCGGAATTCATAGCTCGTGAAACACGGGCCATTGTTAGTAACCAGGATGTCCGGCAAGCCATGGATTGCAAAGATCGCACGTAGGTTTTCCACACTGGTGGATGCTGTGCATGAATTGAGGATGATGCACTCGATCCATTTCGAGTACGCATCTACTGCGATGAAGAACATCTTCTCCATGAACGGACCCACGTAGTCAACGTGAATGCGTGACCATGGCCTTGTGGGCCAGGGCCACGGGCTGAGTGGGGCCTCCCTGGGGGCATTACCCAGCTGGGCACAGGTCGTACACCTGCGAACACAGTGTTCCAGGTCTGAATCAATACCAGACCACCAAACGTGTGACCGGACAATGGCATTCATCATCACAATGCCTGGGTGCTCACTGTGGAGTTCCCTGATGAATGCCTCCCTGCCCTTCTGGGGCATGACTACCCGGCTGCCCCATAGTAGGCAGTCGGCTTGGATGGAAAGCTCATCCATCCGCCTGTGGAATGGTCTGACCTCCTCAGGGTATGCTCCGTGTGCGGGCGCCCAATCTCCAGTCAGGACACATTTCTTAATCAGGGATAGGAGGGGATCTCTGTTTGTCCAGATTTTGATCTGGTGGGCTGTGATGAGTGAGCCTACACTGTCAAAGGCATCGACAGCCATGACCATCTCAGCGCTTTGCTCAGCTGCCCCCTCGGTGGTGGCCAGTGGGAGCCTGCTGAGTGTGTCAGCGCAGTTTTCAGTGCCGGGCCGGTGCCGGATGGAGTAGTCAAAAGCAGCCAGCGTGAGGGCCCACCGCTGTATGCGAGCTGATGCGTTGGCATTGACAACCTTGCTGTCTGACAACAGGGATGTGAGTGGCTTGTGGTCTGTCTCTAATTGAAACTTCCTACCGAAGAGGTACAGATGCATTTTTTTTACACCATAGACACATGCAAGCACTTCCTTCTCGACCATGCCATATCCCCGTTCTGCTTGAGAGAGCGAGCTGGAGGCATAAGCCACAGGTTGTAGCTGACCCTCAGCATTACCCTGCTGCAACACACACCCAACCCCATAGGACGATGCGTCACAAGTCAAAACTAAATGTTTACAGGGGTCGTACAGGGTCAACAACTTGTTTGAACACAGTAGGTTTCGCTCCCGAACAAAAGCCCATTCCTGACAGTTCCCCCAAAACCAATCGCAACCTTTATGCAGGAGCATGTGTAGCGGCTCCAACAACGTGCTCAAGTTCAGCAGAAAGTTCCCGAAATAGTTCAACCGTCCCAGGAATGAATGCAGCTCCGATGTGTTGCAGGGCGTGGGTGCTCGTCGAATCGTCTCCGTTTTGGATTCGGTGGGCCGAATCCCATCTGCAGCAACCCTCCTGCCCAGAAACTCAACCTCGGGAGCTACAAACACACACTTAGACTTCTTGAGTCGCAGGCCTACCCGGTCCAGTCGGCGTAGCACCTCCTCCAGGTTGTGGAAGTGTTCCTCTGTGTCTCAACCCGTGATGAGGAATACGATCATTCCAGGAATCGATTTAAGGCTTTCCATGTTACGTTGAAAAATCGCAGCCGCTGATCAAATGCCAAACGGGCACCTGTTATACGCAAATAGTCCCTTGTGCGTGGTGATGGTGGTCAGTAGTTTGGATTCGTCGGCCAGTTCCTGGGTCATATAGGCTGAAGTGAGGTCCAACTTGGTGAACAGCTTGCCGCCTGCCAATAGGTCCTCCGCCCTTGGGAGTGGATATTGGTCTTAGAGGGACACCTGATTGATGGTGGTCTTGTCGTCGCCACAGATCCTGACAGAGCCATCCTCTTTTAGAACAGCAACGATGGGGCTCGCCCAGTTGCTGAATTCAATAGGCGAGATGATGCCCTCTCGCAACAGCCGGTGCAATTCGCTCTCGATTTTTTCCCGCATCACATACAGCACCGCTCTGGCTTTGTGGTGCACTGGCCTGGCGTCCGGGGTGATGTGTATCACAACTTTCGTGCCTTTGAAAGTCCCGATGCCCGGTTGAAATAATGACTCGAATTGTTGTAGGACTTGTGAGCATGAACTTCGCTCCACCGAGGACATTGCGTGAACATCCCCCCATTTCCAGTTCATCTCGGCTAACCAGCTCCTCCCCAACAGTACGGGACCACTGCCCGGGACAGAGTAGCAGCCAGTTCACTGACCCATTGTGTGTGACAGCCATCACTGCACTGCCTCGCACCGGAATGATTTCTATGGTGTAAGTCCGTAATTGTGTCTCAATACATTGTAATTTGGGTCTACAGGCTTTGAGTGGCCATAGCTTCTCGAATTGCTGAACGCCCATGAGTGACTGGCTGGCCCCAGTGTCCAGCTCCATGCGTACTGGGATACCGTTCAACAAAACCCTCATCATCATTGGTGACCGTGGCTATCAAGGGAAATCAGGGATATCATTAAAGCCAAGGAAGTGGCATACAAATTGGCCAGAAATAGCAGCGAACCCGGGGACTGGGAGCAATTTAGAACTCAGCAGAGGAGTTTGATTAGGGCAGGGAAAATGGAGTATGAGAAGAAGCTTGCAGGGAACATTAAGACGGATTGCAAAAGTTTCTATAGATATGTAAAGAGAAAAAGGTTAGTAAAGACAAACCGAGGTCCCCTGCAGTCAGAATCAGGGGAAGTCATAACGGGGAACAAAGAAATGGCGGACCAATTGAACAAGTACTTTGGTTCGGTATTCACGAAGGAGGACACGAACAACCTTCCGGTTATAAAAGGGGTCGGGGGGTCTAGTAAGGAGGAGGAACTGAGGGAAATCCTTATTAGTCGGGAAATTGTGTTGGGGAAATTGATGGGATTGAAGGCCGATAAATCCCCAGGGCCTGATGGACTGCATCCCAGAGTACTTAAGGAGGTGGCCTTGGAAATAGTGGATGCATTGACAGTCATTTTCCAACATTCCATTGACTCTGGATCAGTTCCTATGGAGTGGAGGGTAGCCAATGTAACCCCACTTTTTAAAAAAGGAGGGAGAGAGAAAACAGGGAATTACAGACCGGTCAGCCTGACATCGGTAGTGGGTAAAATGATGGAATCAATTATTAAGGATGTCATAGCAGTGCATTTGGAAAGAGGTAATATGATAGGTCCAAGTCAGCATGGATTTGTGAAAGGGAAATCATGCTTGACAAATCTTCTGGAATTTTTTGAGGATGTTTCCAGTAGAGTGGACAAGGGAGAACCAGTTGATGTGGTATATTTGGACTTTCAGAAGGCTTTCGACAAGGTCCCACACAAGAGATTAATGTGCAAAGTTAAAGCACATGGGATTGGGGGTAGTGTGCTGACATGGATTGAGAACTGGTTGTCAGACAGGAAGCAAAGAGTAGGAGTAAATGGGGACTTTTCAGAATGGCAGGCAGTGACTAGTGGGGTACCGCAAGGTTCTGTGCTGGGGCCCCAGCTGTTTACACTGTACATTAATGATTTAGACGAGGGGATTAAATGTAGTATCTCCAAATTTGCGGATGACACTAAGTTGGCTGGCAGTGTGAGCTGCAAGGAGGATTCTATGAGGCTGCAGAGCGACTTGGATAGGTTAGGTGAGTGGGCAAATGCATGGCAGATGAAGTATAATGTGGATAAATGTGAGGTTATCCACTTTGGTGGTAAAAACAGAGAGACAGACTATTATCTGAATGGTGACAGATTAGGAAAAGGGCAGGTGCAAAGAGACCTGGGTGTCATGGTACATCAGTCATTGAAGGTTGGCATGCAGGTACAGCAGGCGGTTAAGAAAGCAAATGGCATGTTGGCCTTCATAGCGAGGGGATTTGAGTACAAGGGCAGGGAGGTGTTGCTACAATTGTACAGGGCCTTGGTGAGGCCACACCTGGAGTATTGTGTACAGTTTTGGTCTCCTAACCTGAGGAAGGACATTCTTGCTATTGAGGGAGTGCAGCGAAGGTTCACCAGACTGATTCCCGGGATGGCGGGACTGACCTATCAAGAAAGACTGGGCTTGTATTCACTGGAGTTCAGAAGAATGAGAGGGGACCTCATAGAAACGTTTAAAATTCTGACGGGGTTAGACAGGTTAGATGCAGGAAGAATGTTCTCAATGTTGGGGAAGTCCAGAACCAGGGGACACAGTCTAAGGATAAGGGGGAAGCCATTTAGGACCGAGATGAGGAGGAATTTCTTCACCCAGAGAGTGGTGAACCTGTGGAATTCTCTACCACAGAAAGTTGTTGAGGCCAATTCACTAAATATATTCAAAAAGCAGTTAGATTAAGTCCTTACTACTAGGGGAATCAAGGGGTATGGTGAGAAAGCAGGAATGGGGTACTGAAGTTGCATGTTCAGCCATGAACTCATTGAATGGCGGTGCAGGCTAGAAGGGCCGAATGGCCTACTCCTGCACCTATTTTCTATGTTTCTATGTTTCGATGTGACGTTTTGTTGTATGAACTATGAATATTCGCCGCATGGACCCGCTGAACCTCGGCGTCCATCGATTTTCCCCAAAAGTCATCCTGCCTCACAGATCCCCCTTCTGGTCCATCTGTCTCATACATCAGTCTGGTTTCAGGTTTTCTACACATTCGAGCTAAATGGCCACTGAGATTGCAGTTTCTGCAGACAAAATGTTGGAATCTGCAAGATCTGGCTAAGTGTTTTCCCCCACACCTCCAGCATGAGTTAAAGTTTCCATTGTTGGGGACAAAGGGACAATGGCCAGGCATTCCATGCTGACTGTCCCTTTTACTGCTCTTAAGTACCCTATTATTGGGTGTCAATGGCCCCATCCCGGGCCGCATTGTCCACTGTGATGACGTGAACGACCGTTCAGCCCGCCATTGTCTCTGTTGAGATCCTGCTCTGGGATCTATTGCTGCCTGGTAAATGTCGGACTGCCCCTGCCTGCCTGCGGGGCTCTGAGTAGCATTTATGATGTTGACTCCCTGATCCATCGCCACATTAGAGGCAGAATTGCGCGCGTAAATCATTTTCGTCTCTTCCTCCCCCGCCATGAAAGTTTGAGCTAACAACGCTGCCGCTTCCAAGGTCAAGTCCTTGGTCTCAATTAACTTGCGAAAAATTCCCGCATGACCGATACCCTCGATGAAGAAGTCCCTTAGCATCTCCCCCCTGCAAGCGTCTGTGAACTTACAAAGGCTGGCCAAACGCCGGAGGTCCGCTACAAAGTCCGATATGCTCTGTCCTTCACGGCGTCGGTGGGTGTAGAGTCTGTGTCGAGCCATGTGCATACTGCTCGCCGGTTTGAGGTGCTCCCCGATTAATTTGCTGAGCTCTTCAAAGGTTTTGTCCGACGGCTTTTCGGGTGCCAGTAAGAACTTCATGAGCGCATAATTCTTTGGCCCGCAGCTGGTCAGGAGATGATCCCGTCGCTTGTCGGCCGCTGCATCCTCTAGCCAGTCTTTAGTTACGAAGCTTTGATGAAGTCTCTCGACAAAATCGTCGCAGTCTTCCCCAACACAGTACCGTTCATCTGTGCTGCCAGTGGCCATTCTCGTGGGTTGTGAATTCCTGTTTCTCGTCGCCAATGTAAAGTCCTTACTTTACAGCATGAAACCACATGAGGCACATTCCAGGGACAAGGCCACTCTGTGACTTGCTCTTTATTACAGGACTCCAGAAGTGATGACCCTGCATGGGACCTCCCTTTATATACCTGTGTGATCAGGTAAGGAGTGTCTCCCACAAGTTCACCCCCTGTGGTCAAGGTGTGCATCTGAGTTGAGTGTATACAGTAATACAGTGGTGTTACATTGTAGTTACAAACATGACAATTGTGTTCAGTTTTGGTTTCCTAATCTGAGGAAGGAGGTTCTTGCTATTGAGGGAGTGCAGCGAAGGTTCACCAGACTGATTCCTGGGATGGCAGGACTGACATATGAGGAGAGACTGGATCGATTGTGCCTGTATTCACTGGAGTTTAGAAGAATGAGAGGGGATCTCATAGAAACATATAAAATTCTGACGGGACTGGACAGGTTAGATGCAGGAAGAATATTAGCGATGTTGGGGAAGTCCAGAACCAGTGGTCACAGTCTAAGGATAAGGGGTAAGCCATTTAGGACCAAGATGAGGAGAAACTTCTTCACTCAGAGAGTTGTTAACCTGTGGAATTCTCTACCGCAGAGACTTATTGATGCCAGTTCGTTGGATATATTCAAGAGGGAGTTGGATATGGCCCTTACCGCTAAAGTGATCAAGGGGTATGGAGAGAAAGCAGGAAAGGGGTACTGAGGTGAATGTTCAGCCATGATCTTATTGAATGGCAGTGCAGGCTCAAAGGGCAGAATGGCCTACTCTTGCACCTATTTTCTATGTTTCTATGTTACAAGCTATGTGCTTGCGATGCGCTCTCTGTGAATGCTGCTCCCCACTGTGAGTGGAGGAGTATGGAATCTCTGCGCAACACTTAGGATGTTACATTTCATTAACCAAACTGTGGTATATAACTCTATTGTGTAAATGCTCATACACAAGGCAAGTTCGGTGATTTTGATAATTGCAAAAGGCACAAACCCCAATCCAATTCATGAAGAGCATAAACGACTCAGCAGTAATAATCAAGAATTAAGGGCTGTTTATTGACTTGTATTCAACTCTCATTATCACTCTCAGTATCCATGCCAGAGATTCCCACAGTGGGTTACTTGGGCTAGATTTAGTTGGTGGATCACACGTGAGAGAAGGGGAAAAATAACGAGAAGTGGGAGATGATTTCTTCAGGGACTACTCAAGTCACTTATCTGATGCTGCTTATTACCTTATTTACCTTAGAAAGCTCGCATCCTGAAAAGGTCATGAGGTCTAAATTGGACAGCCCCTGAATACAGGCACGGGGCTCACGATATGTGATTATCCCGCGCCCATTCAACGTGATTACAGGCAGCACACAAACTTCGTGCTGCCTGCTCAGTACCATGATTGTAGCGTGCAGTGGTTGCTGATTGTGCTATTAAGTGGTTGCACGTCTCAGTAGGGGGCCCCAAAATCGAGAGAGGCTTGCTGGAGTTAAAGCTAGCCTGCACTACTTAAAGCTAGCCATCGCTTCTTGAAGGGGAGGTGCATTGTGGCTGGAGCATGTGGTGGAAGCCCTTGTCCAAGTCACTCTTGCGTGGAAAAAGACTGAATTATTGCACAATACGGGAGAGAGCAGGTGCCAAGGTTCTCGGACGCTGCAGTGGAAGCCTTGGTGGAAAGGAGGAGCGAAATGCTGCATCCACAAGAGTCCAGGAACCCTTCCAGACAAATGCTCAGAAGGCAATGTGAGCAGATAGCCATGGAGGTCAATGCTAACAGTGTAGCCCCGAGGACCTGGATGGAGTGCCGCAAGATGTTCAATGCCATCACACGAGTGGTCAAGGTCAGTGAATTCATCTTCAAATGCCACATCCCACTAACTGAACCACTCGTCTTAGACAGTGCTCAATGCGCCACAGCCCCCATCATTCACCTACCGACAATCTCTAGCAATCAGCACTCATACGTCACATTCATAGCTTCACCTCACCCTCACACACTTAGCACTACTCGAAGCCTCACACACACATCTCACAGTTTGGACACACTTCCAGCTACTCAACCATGAAAGCCACATTACCCAAACAGGTTGCACTACACTCACTGACACACTTCCCTCTCTCCTGCAGGACAAGGATGCACACAACCTGATGCAGCAGGAGCTAACTGGCAGGGCACAGTCACGCCTGCATGTCCTAACCCCCATGGAGGAGACAGTGGTCACCATTATTGGAGCGGCCACTGCTGAAGCAGTGACCAGCTGCAGGGCTGAAGCCATAGAAGATGATGGTGTCCTCACACCTAATCCGCCTTCTAACATCCCACTCCCCCCACAACCCACAATCTCTTCTGATTGACAAACTGCAGATGGTGTAAGCCTGCACCTCTTGCTAAACCCCCTCCCCTCACCACAACCTTATCTTTGTGCCTTTCTCCTTTCAGGTACCCAATATATCCAACTTGGTCAGGCAGTGTGAAAGAGCAAGAAGAGAGTGATGATGCAGAAACACCGTCACTCGATTTCACACTCGCAGCCACTAGTTCAGACACTGACATTGCGGGTAATTTAGAGAACAGCTTAGAGGCTGTATCTGCATGTGGTGAAACACCAGGCATGAGTGGCCTGCAGCCAGGGAGGGCGGGGAGGAAAGGGCTGTGCTCACCGGAGGGGGAGGTCACACAAGAGTTCTGCTACAGAGGACTCAGATGAGTACTTCAGTGGGGCAGTCTACAAAAGAAGGCTGATGTGTATGCACAATGAATTGCTTGGTGCATTGGAAAAGCTGCTAGAAAGCCTGCGTGTAATGTCAAGGAGCATGGGGGAGTACAACACCATAATATCTCTTCTGATTTACAAGCTGCAGATGGTGTTAGCATGAGTTTTCCCCACCTCATCTCACCATAACCTTACCCTTGTGCCTTTTTCCTTTCAGAGACCCAAGAAATCCAACCTAGCCAGGCAGTGATGGAAGAGCAACAAGACAGTGATGATGAGGCAACATTGTCATTCGATGTTACCCATTCAGGCAAGGGGGAGTATTCCATCATACTCCTGAAGTGCCTTGTATTTGGTGGAGAGGTTTTGGGGAGTCAGGCTAGCTGCTCTAGTAGCCACGGCATTGTAGCTGTTTCTGTGGAGTTTCTGTTCAATGGTGATCCTCGGGATATTGATGGTGGTTAGGACTCTACAATGGTAATGCCATTTAATGTTAAAGGTGGGAGTGGTGGTTAGGCTTTCTATATTGGAGATGGTTATAGCCTGGCACAAATGTTACTTGCCACCTATCAGCCCAAGTCTGGATTTTGTCCAGGTCTTGCTGCATGTGGGCACGGACTGCTTCATTATCTGAGGAGTTGCAAATGGAACTGAACACTGTGCAATCATCAGAGAACAGTCCCACTTCTGATCTTATGATGGAGGGAAAGTTATTAATGAATCAGCTGAAGAGAGTTGGACCTAGGACACTGCCCTGCAGAACTCCTGCTGTCAATTTCCTGGGGCTGAGATGATTGACCTCCAACAACCACAACCATCTTTATTTGTGCTAAGTATGATTCCAGAGAGTTTCCAAGATTTGATAGAGGTGTTCAAAATCATGATGGGTCTAGACAGAGTAGATAGAGAGAAACTGTTCCCATTTACAGAAGAGTTGAGAACCAGAGGTCACAGATTTAAGGTGATTGGAAAAAGGACCAAAGGCGATATGAGGAAAAACTTGTTTACGCAGCGAGTGGTTAGGATCTGAAATGCATTGCCTGAAATGGTGGTAGAAGCAGACTCAATCATGGATTTCAAAAGGGAATTGAATAAGTACCTGAAGAAAAAAAATTGCAGGGCTATGGGGAAAGGATGGGGACGTGGGACCAGCTGAACTGCTTTTGCAGAGAGCCGGCACGGGCTCGACGGGCAGAATTACATCCTTCTCTGCTGCAACCATTCCGTGATTCTATGTTTCTATGAGGTCTGGGGCCAAGAGGTCCTGGCAGAACCCAAACTGAGCATCAGTGAGCAGGTTATTGGTAAGTAAGTGCCACTTGATAGCACTGTAGACGACTCCCTTCATCACTTTGCTGATGATTAAGAATGGGCTGATTGGCAAGGTTGGATTTGGCTTGCTTTCTTTGGACAGGCCACACCTGAACAATTTTCCATATTGATTGATAGATGCAATGTTGTAGCTGTATTGGAAGCTACCTAGCTTAGCAAGGTGAATGGTTAGGTCTGGAGCACAGGTCATCTACAGCCAGGAAGTTGTCAGGGCCCATAACCAT
This sequence comes from Pristiophorus japonicus, assembly GCF_044704955.1. Lineage (NCBI taxonomy): Eukaryota > Metazoa > Chordata > Chondrichthyes > Pristiophoridae > Pristiophorus > Pristiophorus japonicus. The sequence goes on from NC_091979.1 coordinate 65,846,820, forward strand.
TGCTGTGTACAATTCACAGCCATATCTTGATCTCACGTGGAGTGATTTGAATTGTCTGAAGACTGGCATTCGTGATGGTAGAGTGAGGCTGAAAAGATTCGTCCACAAGGCACTTTTGGCTAAAAATTATTGCAAATGCTTCAGCCTTATTTTTTACTCTCACATACTGAGCTTCACCATTGTTGAGGATGGGGATGTTTATGGAGACCCCTCCTCCCGTTAGCTGTCCACCACAATTCATGGCTGGATGTGGCAATGTAGCAGAGCTTTGACCTGATCCATTGGTTGTGGAGTCATTTAGCTCTCTTTATAGCGTGCTGCTTTTGTTGTTTAGTCCTGTGTTGCAGCTTCACCGGGTTGACACCTCATTTTCAGGAATGCCCGTGCTGCTCTCCACAGGCTCTTCTATATTCCTCAATGAACAAGGGTTGGCAACCTGGCTTGATGATGATGGAGTGATATGCCGCGCTATGAGGTTACAGATTGCGGTGGTATACAATTCTGTTGCTACTGCTAATGTCCTACCTCACTTCATGGATGCCCAGTTTTGAACTGCTGCAACTGCTCTTAATCTATCACACTTAGCACGATGGTCGTACCATAGAAACATAGAAAATAGGTGCAGGAGTAAGCCATTCGGCCCTTCGAGCCTGCACCACCATTCAATAAGATCATGGCTGAATATTCACCTCAGTACCCCTTTCCTGCTTTCACTCCATACCCCTTGATCCCTTTGGCCGTAAGAGCCATAATCCAACTCTCTCTTGAATATATCCAACAAACTGGCATCAACAACTATCTGCGGTAGAGAATTCCACAGTTTAACAACTCTCTGAGTGAAGAAGTTTCTCCTCATCTCGGTCCTAAGTGGCTTACCCCTTATCCTTAGACTGTGACCCCTGGTTCTGGACTTCCCGAAAATTGGGAACATTCTTCCTGCATCTAACCTGTCCAGTCCCAGAAGAATTTTATATGATTCGATGAGATCCTCTCTCATTCTTCTAAACTCCAATGAATACAGGCCCAGTCATTCCAGTCTCTCCTCTTTTGTCAGTCCGGCCATCCCGGGAATGAGTCTGGTGAACCTTCACTGCACTCCCTCAATAGCAAGAACCTCCTTCCTCAGATTAGCAGACAAAATATTCCAGGTGAGGCCTCACCAAGGCCCTGTACAACTGCAGTAAGACCTCCCTGCTCCTATACTCAAATCCCCTAGGTTTGAAGGCCAATATGCCAGTTGCCTTCTTCACCACCTGCTGAACCTGCATGCCAACCTTCAATGACTGATGTACCATGACACCCAGGTCTCATTGCGCCTCCCCTTTTTTTAATCTGCCGCCATTCAGATAATATTCTGCCTTCATGTTTTTGCCACCAAAGTGGATAACCTCACATGTATCCACATTATACTGCATCTGCCATGCATTTGCCCACTCACCTAACCTGTCCAAGCCACCTTGCAGCCTCTTAGCATCCTCCTCACAGTTCACACTGCCACCCAACTTAGTGTCATCTGCAAACTTGGAGATATTACACTCAATTCCTTCATCTAAATCATTGATGTATATTGTAAATAGCTGGGATCCCAGCACTGAGCCCTGCGGCACCCCACTAGTCACTGCCTGCCATTCTGAAAAGGACCCATTTATCCCGACTCTCTGCTTCCTGTCTGTCAACCACTTCTCTACCCACATCAATATATTATCCCCAATACCATGTGCTTTAATTTTGCACACTAACCTTTTGTGTGGAACTTTGTCAAAAGCCTTTTGAAAGTCCAAATACACCACACCCACTGGTTCTCCCTTGTCCATTCTACTAGTTACATCCTCAAAAAATTTTAGAAGATTTGTCAAGCATGATTTCCCTTTCATAAATCCATGCTGACTTGGACCGATCCTATCACTGCTTTCCAATTGCGCTGCTATTTCATCTTTCATAATTGATTCCAACATTTTCCCCACTACTGATGTCAGGCTATAATTACCCGTTTTCTCTCTCCCCCCTTTTTTAAAAAGTGGTGTTACATTAGCTACCCTCCAGTCCATAGGAACTGATCCAAAGTCGATAGACTGTTGGAAAATGATCACCAATGCATGCACTATTTTTAGGGCCACTTCCTTAAGTATTCTGGGATGCAGATATCAGGCCCTGGGGATTTATCAGCCTTCAATCCCATCAATTTCCCTAACACAATTTCCTGACTAATAAGCATTTCCTTCAGTTCCTCCTTCTCGCTAGTCCCCTAGTATTTCCGGAAGGTTATTTGTGTCTTCCTTCGTGAAGACAGAACCAAAGTAGTTATTCAATTGGTCTGCCATTTCTTTGTTCCCCATTATAAAGTCACCTGATTCTGACTGCAAGGGACCTATGTTTGTCCTCACTAATCTTTTTCTCTTCTCGTATCTATAGAAGCTTCTACAGTCAGTTTTTATGTTCCCAGCAAGCTTCCTCTCATACTCTATTTTCCCCCTCCTAATTAAACCCTTTGTCCTCCTCTGCTGAATTCTAAATTTCTCCCAGTCCTTAGGTTTACTGCTTTTTCTGGCCAATTTATATGCCTCTCCTTGGATTTAACGCTATCCCTAATTTCTCTTGTTAGCCACGGTTGAGCCACCTTCCCCATTTTATTTTTACTCCAGACAGGGATATACAATTGTTGAAGTTCATCCATGTGATCTTTAAATATTTGCCATTGCCTATCCACCGTCAACAGTTTAAGTATCATTCGCCAGTCTATTCTAGCCAATTCACGTCTCATACCATCGAAGTTACCCTTCCTTAAATTCAGGACCCTAGCCTCTGAATTAACTCTCCATCTTAATAAAGAATTCTACCATATTATGGTCACTCTTCCCCAAGGGGTCTTGCACATCAAGATTACTAATTATTCATTACACATCACCCAGTCTAGGATGGCCAGCCCTCTAGTTGGTTCCTCGACATACTGGTCTAGAAAACCATCCCTAATACACTCCAGGAAATCCTCCTCCACCGTATTTCTACCAGTTTGGATAGCCCAATCTATATATAGATTAAAGTCGCCCATGGTAACTGCTGTACCTTTATTGCCGCATTCCTAATTTCTTGTTTGATGCTGTTCCCAACCTCACTACTATTGTTTGGTGGTCTGTACATAACTCCCACAAGAGTTTTCTGTCCTTTGGTGTTCCGCAGCTATACCCATACAGATTCCACCTCATCCACGCTAATGATCTTCTTTACTATTGCATTAATTACCATACAACACGATGGGAAGTGTTCTCATTGTAAAGACAGGACTGAGTCTCCCCATGGACTCTGCAGTGTTCACTCCTATCAATCTGTATCTACAACAAGTAGATTGGTGAGCACGAGGTCAAGAAGGTTATTTCTTCGTGTTGGTTCTCTCACCAAGCACAGTCTGGCAGCTATAACTTCAAGACTCAGCTCGCTCGGTCAGTGGCAGTACTACCGAGTCACTCTTAATGATGGACATTGGAGTTCTGTGCCTGTGCTACCCTTAGAGAGCTTGAGTTTGGTCGACTCACCACTGGCTGTCGCCGAGTTTTCTCGGCGATCTCGATGTTTTTTGGGCGCTCTCCCCTCCGAGCGAATTTCATCAGGTCCTCTCGCTGGCGGGAGAGAAGACCACTGGGGTGCGTCCGCTGGCATCCGCTGGCGTGCAACACCAACAAATGTCCTCCCGTCTGCAGTGTCCCCAGTTTGGTCTGGACGGTCCTCCGCTCCAGCAACAGAAGAGACCACCGCGTGGAGGCAGGTGTCACCTGAATGGTAAATATGATGACCTGCAAAAAGAGGTCAGTGCACTTCGTTTCTTTATTTCTTTTGCAGGGATTTAGGTGGGTGGGGTCCTGTGAAGGATTTCTGCTGTTTTTTTTTATTGTTTTGAAAATGTTTTATTTTTGCAGTTCCCCCCTCCCTGGGCCCGACTCTATCCTCGGCGGTACTTTGCCGAGGGTTGCATTTGCCGCCTACTGTTGCCCAGAATCGGCGTGCAAGGCCCATTTTTTCCGCCGGCGGGTTTTCCCCACATTTTTTAACGAAACTTCCACCCAAAGTACCGTCAGGATCTTGACGATCCTTTTGATGGTACTTGGGCGAAACTTGGATCTCACCAAACTCGGGCCCTTGGTGTTTCCTCCAAAGGGTGTTCAATATGGAGGAGTACTGATTCATCAGCTGAGGGAGAGCAATAAGGTTTAAGGTGTAATCAGCAAGAGATTTCCTTGCCTATGTTTGATCTGAAGCCATGAGACATTATGGTATCCAGAGTAAATGTTGAGGATTCCCTGACTATATGTCACTGTGTCTCCCACCTCTAGTGGGTCTCTCCTGCCAGTAGGACAGGACATGCCCAGGGATGGCAATGGAGAAGTCTAGTACATTGGCTGATAGGTACGATTCTGTGAGTATGACTATGCTAAGCTGTTGTTTGACTAGTTTGTGGGACCAAGTGGTCTGTCTGGTTTTATTCTTATTTTAGCAATTTGATACAACTGAGTGGCTTGCTAGGCCACATCAGAGATCAGTTAACTGAAGTCACATATAAGCCAGACCGGGTAAAGACAGCAGGTTTGATTTCCTAAATAAGAACATAAGAATATAAGAAATAGGAGCAGGAGTAGGCCATAAAGCCCCTCGAGCCTGCTCCACCATTTAATACAATCATGGCTGATGCGATCATGGACTCAGCTCCACTTCCCCGCCCATTCTCCATAACCCCTTATCCCCTTATCGGTTAAGATACTGTCTATTTCTGTCTTAAATTTATTCAATGTCCCAGCTTCCACAGCTCTCTGAGGCAGTGAATTTTCTCCATTTAAATAATAACTTGTTCTTTGATTTTTTTTCTGCCAAAGTGCATGACCTCACACTTTCCAACATCATACTCCATCTGCCAATTTTTTGCCCATTCACTTCGCCTGTCTATGTCCTTTTGCAGATTTTTTGTGTCCTCCTCATACGTTGCTTTTCCTCTCATCTTTGTATCATCAACAAACTTAGCTACATTACACTCAGTCCTTTCTTCCAAGTCGTTAATATAGACTGTAAATAGTTGGGGTCCCAGCACTGATCCCTGCGGCACCCCACTAGTTACTGATTGCCAACCAGAGAATGAACCATTTATCCCGACTCTGTTTTCTGTTAATTAGCCAATCCTCAATCCATGCTAATATATTACCCCCAACCCCGTGAACTTTTATCTTGTGCAGTAACCTTTTATGTGGCACCTTGTCAAATGCATTCTGGAAATCCAAATACACCACATCCACTGGTTTCCCTTATCCACCCTGTTCATTACATCCTCAAAGAATTCCAGTAAATTTGTCAAACATGACTTCCCCTTCTTAAATCCATGCTGACTCTGCCTGACCAAATTATGCATTTCCAAGTGTCCTCCTATTGCTTCTTTAATAATGGACTCCAACATTTTCCCAACCACAGATGTTAAGGACACCAATTGGGTGTTTATGACAATCCAACACCTTCATGTTCTCTTTTACTGGTACCAGGTTTTTATTTCCAGATTTTTTTAAAACTGAATTCAAATTCTCAAAATGCCCATCTCATGGTGGGATTTGAACTCAAATTCTCTGGATTATTAGTCTAGTAAGATAACCACTATGCTGTAACTCATTATACCCAGACTTCTAGCCACTGAACTTTGTCTTGGCAGTAATATCTGTAACCTACTTCAGTGGCTTTCTAGAGTCCAAACTTATATCACCTGCAAGGAAATTTACATTCGACGCAACATGATGTCTTGGTACTTACTGTAAAGTGAAATTCAGCCACTACAGATAAGTTTTGAAACTTTTGAGGTGTTACATGGTTACAGTGCGATCACTTCTGTGAATCTGTGCTGATCAACACCATGAACTCAAACTCTGTGGCAATATAAATACAACAGAGTTGAAATGGAATAAAAACAGAAAATGCTGGAAATCTCAGGGGGTTAGGCAGCAACTGTGGAGAAAAAACCAAAGTTAACGTTTCGGGAACCCTCAGTACTGCCCCTCCGACAGTGCGGCGCTCCCTCAGTACTGCCCCTCCGACAGTGCGGCGCTCCCTCAGTACTGCCCCTCCGACAGTGCGGCGCTCCCTCAGTACTGCCCCTCCGACAGTGCGGCGCTCCCTCAGTACTGCCCCTCCGACAGTGCGGCGCTCCCTCAGTACTGCCCCTCCGACAGTGCGGCGCTCCCTCAGTACTGCCCCTCCGACAGTGCGGCGCTCCCTCAGTACTGCCCCTCCGACAGTGCGGCGCTCCCTCAGTACTGCCCCTCCGACAGTGCGGCGCTCCCTCAGTACTGCAACTCCGATAGTGCAGCGCTCCCTCAGTACTGCCCCTCTGACAGTGCGGCGCTCCCTCAGTACTGCCCCTCCGACAGTGCGGCGCTCCCTCAGTACTGCAACTCCGATAGTGCGGCGCTCCCTCAGTACTGCCCCCCCAACAGTGCAGCGCTCCCTCAGTACTGCCCCTCCGACAGTGCGGCGCTCCCTCAGTACTGCAACTCCGATAGTGCGGCGCTCCCTCAGTACTGCCCCTCCGACAGTGCGGCGCTCCCTCAGTACTGCAACTCCGATAGTGCGGCGCTCCCTCAGTACTGCCCCTCCGACAGTGCGGCGCTCCCTCAGTACTGCAACTCCGATAGTGCGGCGCTCCCTCAGTACTGCCCCTCCGACAGTGCGGCGCTCCCTCAGTACTGCAACTCCGATAGTGCGGCGCTCCCTCAGTACTGCCCCTCCGACAGTGCAGCACCCAAAACATTAATTCTGGTTTTCTCTCCACAGATGCTGCCTGACCTGTTGAGATTTCCAGCATTTTCTGTTTTTATTTCAGATTCCAGTATCCGCAAAATTTTGCTTTTGTATGAGTTGAAATGGAAATGAGTGGAGTGATTCCACTTCAGTGTACAGAAGGTGAACTTAAAAACAGGTCCTGTCGATATTACTTTACTGAGAGACAGTGAGGGAACAACTGTCCCAAGTTTTGTCCAGGTTCACTTCAAAAGAAAACTTGGAAACAGAGAGAGAGTGTAGCAGGAAGTCAATATTTCTCAGTGCTGCCAGTGCAGTCAAGACAAGGTTTCTGCAATAATTATCATCTGATGTATAAGCTTTCAAACTCTCTGCAAGACAAAGCCTAAACGATTACTAAAGGACCTTCTTTAATGCACTGTACAGAAGGATGTTAAATGAGCTTGTCAATAACACAAACTTTAATTCAGCAAAGGCAGGAGTCTTACATAACAAAACATGACACAATGGGCCAGCATTGTCTATCAGCTTATATGGGCTCCAGTCAAATCACAGACCTGTCCACTTTCTGTTGTATTACCATTGTGTACACCTTGGAGACAATGAATTGCTATTGGCAAACAATTAACTTCCAGGTTTGTGATGTATTGAAGCAAGTTTTTGAAAATGCAAACCAAAAAAAAATCAATACCATTATAGATGATATTTCTATCATAGTGTGCTAATATATTCTGCAAAGTCTACGGTTTCATTATTTTAAAAAAATTATTCAACATTATGCTTTTCGAGAATGTAATTTCAGATATGTGTTCTGGGAGTAGAAGATTCTGTCTCAAAAACTAAAAATGTCTTGCAGTTCATGAGCTGTAGTGAGTTTGTTTCAATATTTGTTACTGCTAAATATAATTTCTCAAAGGAGTTACCTTGCTGGCAGGTGGTAGGGCAAGATGTCCATTCACTAAAAGGGGTAACAATGCAGTCCTTCTTACATGGCAATAGGCATGGTCGAACCGTTTCAGGCCTTGTACTTTCAGGACACCTGGAAATGTTGGAAAAGGGAAAGAATCAAGAATTGTTGCTACAAAGAGCAAATATAACAGAAGCAACACACTTCACAAGTATCATTTTCAAAGGATGATTTTTTTTTAGGTAGGTTAAGGTCCTGGACAAAAACAGAACATACTAGAAATACTCGGCGGGTCAGGCAGCATCTGTGAAGAGAGAAACAGAGTTAACGGTTCAGGTCGATGACCTTTCGTTAGAACTGGAAAAAGTTAGAGGTATAACAGATTTTAAGCAAGTACAGAGGCAGGGAAAGGGGGAAGGGAGGACAGAACAAAAGGGAAGGTCTGTGATAGGATGGAAGGCAGAAGTGATTAAATGACAAAAAGTATGATAGTACAAAGGAAATGATCATGGGACAAGTAAAGAAACAAAAGATGGGTCGAGAAGAGGTATAAATGGGTATCGAAGAATAATCAACAGCTGCCACCTGAAAAAATCTGAGCAGCAAATACAGTATACTAAATTGCAAGAAGTACAAGTAAATCGTGGTTTCACCTGGAAGGAGTGTTTGGGGCCTTGGAGGCCAGGCTAACATCCCAAGTATTGAAGCACTGACCACACTCGATCAGCTTCACTGGGCAGGCCACATAGTTTGCATGCCAGATACGAGACTCCCTAAGCAAATGCTTTATGTGGAGCTCCTTCATGGTAAACCAGCCAAAGAAGGACAGCGGAAACGTTATAAGGACACCCTCAAAGCTTCCCTGGTAAAGTGCAGCATCACCACTGACACCTGGGAGACCCTGGCCGAAGACCGCCCGAGGTGGAGAAAGTACATCCAGGAGGGCGTTGAGCTCTTCGAGTCTCAACGCAAAGAGCATGAAGAGGCCAAGTGCAGGCAGCAGAAGGAGTGCGCGACAATCCAGCCCCACCAACCCCTTCCCTCGACGAATGTTTGTCCCACCTGTAACAGGGTCTGTGGCTCTCGTATCGGACTGTTCAGCCACCAAAGGACTCACTTTGGGAATGGAAGCAAGTCTTCCTCGATTCCAAGGAACTGCCTTTGATGATGATGATGGATGGTGGGAAGGGAGGAAGTAAAAGGGCTGTATACTGTATTCGCTGCTCACAGTGCAGTCTCCTCTACATTGGGAGACCAAACGCAGATTGGGTGACCGCTTTGTGGAACACCTCCGTTCACTCCAAAATCGTGACCCCGCGTTTCTGGTCGCCTGTCATTTTAATTCTCCACTCCACTCCCACTTTGACCTCTCTGTCCTCGGCCTCTTACACTGTTCCAACAAAACTCAACATTAGCTCAATGAACAGCACTTCATCTTTCGATTAGGCACTTTAGGCCTTCTGGACTCAAAATCGAGTTCAACAATTTCAGACCATAACCTCTGACCCTATTTTTCCCGATGGCAGTTGCCTGAGCTGCTGCATTTTCCAGCATTTTCTGTTTTTATTTTAGTTCCTGGACAGTTAGTTTTTCAAGTTTTCAGGTTGAATGTGTTTCAGCTAAAATGTTGGGCTGCTGATACAAATTAACATTGCATGTTAAACATAAAGCATTCTGGGACACACGCTCAGTGATGTGATATAATTGCATTGCCAGTCATTGCCAAAAATCTGATTTTATGTCTTACAAAACACTTTACTAAACAACAATGTTCCAATGTTTTGTTATTGTTAGAAAAAAAGATGTTTACCGAACAATTTTTCTGCTCATTAAGTTAAGCAGTATTGCTTCTGGAGAAGGTACCCCTTTTCTACTTTTAGCAGTTACCAGTTTCAAAACATCAACTTTTTAAACTGAATATTTTGAAAACAAAAGACTTGCATTTATATAGCGCCTTTCATGACCACTGCTGAAAGCGTTTTGCAGCCAATGAAGTACTTTCAGAGTGGTCACTGTAGTAATATGGGAAATGCGGCAGCCAATTTGCACACAGCAAGCTCCCACAAACAGCAACATGATAATGACCAGATAATGTTTTAGTGATGTTGATTGAGGTGTAAATATTGGCCAAGACACCGGGGATAACTCCCCTGCTCGACTTCGAAATAGTGCCACGGGATCTTTTATGTCCGCCTGAGAGAGCAACCTTCTGACTCAGAGGCAAGTGTGTCAACCCACTGAGCCACAGCTGACACAATTTTGCTCATCAAGATGAAGGTAGGGATTGGATGGCACAATGGATGGACAAGGGCCTTTTACCACTGGGAACTTGATTCAAATTATGTACAGACTGATGCGATAATTGTCCACTCTGCTGAATGTAGAGTGCTTTTCTGAGAATTGAGCTAAGCATGTAGCATGTCAGCATTGAGCAAAAGCAACCACTGAAGTCAGTTATAGATTCCTCACCACAATCGGAGTTGAGGTTAGATGACTCAGCAGACCAGCGAATCAAGCTAGAATCTTCACTACTACACAGTGGGATACACTAACCCAGTGAACCATCAGGAGAGCCCACATCATGAAAACAATATGAGCAAATAGTTTTGATATGAGTATAGAATGATTCATGGAAACTAGTTCCCTGTATTAGTTCTCAACGTGATCTATGGAACAATACTCATCACTTTTTTTGTCAATCTCAAATTAAATATATCCTTTTCGATTGAAGTTTATTCTCATTGTAGTCCTTTTTATTTAGACTTTCAGCTAGATATTGGTGTCACTCAGAAGTCAGAACTAAACCAGCTTTGTTCATTTATTGACATCAATTATTTTAAATCAATGTAATTTAATAGAAAGTCTTGACAACATTCAGCTGCATTTATAAGCATTAATCTGTCTCTTTATAGAAGAGAATGACAAGGATCTGAAAGCTGAATCTCAGTAGCTCATTAGCACTATATATTGTAATTATTATTCCGGATGTCTGTGTATGGAAAACGCATCAGCATGTTTAAAAGATTGGCCATGACACTTTAATGTGCTGTCCATTAGCGCTACTGTGTCATTATTAGCCTTCCATTGTGCTCATCTTTGTTACTCCTCTTTACATACTAAAGGAGCTGCTTCTGTTTTATGTGTCACAGAAGCAAAAGTTTTATGGGTTGAACTTAAAATATATTACGCTTATCTTTCAGAACACCCTTGGCATAGAGAATTTAACCTGCTTCATTAATTGGTAAACATCACTGAATTTAATGTCTAATAGCTTGGTTAAAAGGTGCACTTGAATAGGATAGGATATATAGCACAAAAACAGGCCATTCGACTTAACCAGTCCATGCCGTTTATGCTCCACTCGAGCCTCCTCCTGTCTTTCCTCATTTAGAATTACACAGAACATTAAAATAACATTGTTAATATCTGTACTTGAATAAAGCTGCACACATGTTTATAATACAATCTTTAACTAAAATACCAAAACAATACTTTGTCAAGAATTCATCCTGGAGTTTTCAAAACAGATCGAGCAGCATAGTCATTTCCTTTTTCATGTTAAATAAATACACAAAAATCACTTAGCTTGTCAGCCTCCTGGTCAGAGCTGCCATTTTCTACAGTCTTGCCTTCTAAACGCTAAGATGCAACATAAGATCTCGCTCAGATCCAACCCGAACCTTGTCATTAAACCTGCTGACAAGAGTGGTGCTGTTGTTGTTTGGCGAACCAACCTTTACCTTACACAGGCTGATCGGCAACTCTCTGACACCTCCTCCTACCTCCCCCTGGACCATGACCCCACTACTAAACATCAAGCCATCATTTCCCAGACCGTCACTAACCTCATCTCCTCTGGAGATCTTCTCTCCACAGCCACCAACCTCATAATTCCCCAACCCCGCACAGCCCACTTCTACCTCCTTCCCAAGATCCACAAACAGGACTGCCTGAATAGACCCATCCTTTCAGCCTGTTCTTGCCCCACAGAACTTATTTCCTCTTTTCTCAACTCTTATTTTTTCTCCCCTTGTCCACTCTCTTCCCACCTACATCCGCGACTCCTCAGACGCCCTCCGTCACTGTAACAGTTTTCAGTTTCCCGGCCCCAACCGTCTCCTTTTCACCACAGACATCCAATCACTCTGCACTTCTATCCCCCACCAGGACGGCCTGAGGGCGATCCGCTTCTCCCTCGAGCAGTGGCCCAAACAGTCCCCATCCATCACCACCCCCCTCAGCCTGGCTGAACTTGTTCTCACATTGAACAACTTCTCCTTTAACTCCACTCACTTTCTCCAAATTATAGCTGTTGTTATGGGAACCGCATGGGTCCTAGATATACCTGCCTTTTCATGGGATATGTGGAACATTCTTTATTCCAGTCCTACTCAGGTCCCCTCCCTCACCTCTTTTCCCGGTACATTGATGGCTGTATCAGTGCCGTTTCCTGCTCTTGCCCTCAACTAGAAAATTTCATTCACTTTGCATCCAATTTCCACCCTTCCCTCACCTTCACATGGTCCATATCTAACTCTTCCCTTCCCTTCCTCGACTTCTCTGTCTCCATTTCTGGGGATAAGCTTTTGACCAGTATCCACTATAAGCCTACTGACTCCCACAGCTACTGGGACTACACATCCCCCCATCCTGCATCCTGTAAGGACTCCATTCCATTCTCCAAGTTTCTCCATCACGGTTGCATCTGCTCTGATGACGCCACCTTTCACACTAGTGCCTCTGAAATGTCTTCCTTTTTCCTCAACCGAAGATTCCCCTCTGCTGTGGTGAACATGGCCCTCGACTGTGTCTGTTCTATTTCCCACACCTCTGCTCTCACCCCTTCCCCTCCCTCTCAGAACCACGACAGGTTCCCCTTGTCCTCACCTTTCAACCCACCAGCCTCCACGTTCAATGATCATCCGCTACCATTTCCGCTACCTCCAGCATGATCCCACCACCAATCACATTTTCCCCTCCCCTCCCCTCTCAGTATCCCCTCTGTGTTCCCCTGGTCCATTCTTCAGCCATCCCCAGCAGCCCCTCCCCTTCCCATGGTACCTTCCCGTGCAAGCGCAGGAGATGCAAAACCTGCCCTTTTACCTCCTCCCTTCCCACTATCCAGCACCCCAAATACTCCTTCCAGGTGAAACAGTGATTTACTTGTACTTCCTTCAATTTAGGATACTGTCTTTGCAGCTCAGGATGTGGTTCCTCTACATTGAGGAGACCAAGCGTAGATTGGGTGACCATTTTGCGGAACACCTCTGTTCAGTCCATAAGTGTGACCCTGAGCTTCCGGTCGCCTGTCACTTTAATTGTCCACTCCATTCCACTCTCACCCTGATATTTCCATCCTCAGATTCCTGCACTGTTCCAATGGAGCTCAAGGCAAGCTCGAGGAATAGCACCTCATCTTTCATTTAGGCATTTTACAGCTTTCTGGAATCAACATCGAGTTCAACAATTTCAAAGCATAACCTCTACCCATCATTGGTTCCCTTACCCCCGCCCCGCCCCCTCACCCCCCCCTCTCCCCCGAGCTTATGTTTTTTTTCTCTTTGTCTCCTATGGCAGTTGGTCATTTTTCTACCATTCACACCCTATCTAGAATAACCTTTTTCTAACTCCTGCCATTACCATTTCAATTTGGTCCATCATCCCTTTTTGTCCCTCTAATCTCTTCTGTCTCCCACCCTATCACAGACCTTCGCAGGCAGCTATTAACGAATATGATATAATTGGGATTACGGAGACATGGCTCGGGTGACCAAGGCTGGGAACTCAACATTCAGGGGTATTCAACATTCAGGAAGGATAGACAGAAAGAAAAAGGAGGTGGGGTAGCGTTGCTGGTTAAAGAGGAAATTAATGCCACAGTAAGGAAGGATATTAGCTTGGATGATGCGGAATCTGTATGGGTAGAACTGCGGAATACCAAAGGTCAGAAAACGCTAGTGGGAGTTGTGTACAGACCACCAACTAGTAGTAGTGAGGTTGTGGACAGCATCAAACAAGAAATTAGGGATGCATGCAATAAAGGTACAGCAGTTATCATGGGCGACTTTAATCTACATATAGATTGGGCTAACCAAACTGGCAGCAATACGGTGGAGGAGGATTTCCTGGTGTGTATTAGGGATGGTTTTCTAGACCAATATGCCAAGGAACCAACTAGAGGCCATCCCAGACTGGGTGATGTGTAATGAGAAATGACTAATTAGCAGTCTTGTTGTGTGAGGCCCCTTGGGGAAGAGTGACCATAATATGGTAGAATTCTTTATTAAGGTGGAGAGTGACACAGTTAATTCAGAGACTAGGGTCCTGAACTTAAGGAAAGGTAACTTCGAAGGTATGAGACGTGAACTGGCTAGAATAGACTGGCGAGTGATACTTAAAGGGTTGACGGTGGATGGCAATGGCAAACATTTAAAGATCACATGGATGAACTTCAACAATTGTACATCCCTGTCTGGAGTAAAAATAAAACAGGGGAAGGTGGCTCAACCGTGGCTAACAAGGGAAATTAGGGATAGTGTTAAATCCAAGGAAGAGGCATATAAATTGTTCAGAAAAAGCAGCAAACCTGAGGACTGGGAGAAATTTAGAGTTCAGCAAAGGAGGACAAAGGATTTAATTAGGAGAGGGGAAATAGAGTATGAGAGGAAGCTTGCTGGGAACATAAAAACTAACTGCAAAATCTTCTATAGATATGTGAAGCAAAAAAGATTAATGAAGATAAACGTAGGTCCCTTGCAGTCAGAATCAGGTGAATTTATAATGGGGAACAAAGAAATGGCAGACCAATTGAACAAATACTTTGGTTCTGTCTTCAGGAAGGAAGACACAAATAACCTTCCGGAAATACTAGGGGACCGAGGGTCTGGCAGAAGGAGGAACTGAAGGAAATCCTTATTAGTCAGGAAATTGTGTTAGGGAAATTGATGGGATTGAAGGCCAATAAATCCCCAGGACCTGATAGTCTGCATCCCAGAGTACTTAAGGAAGTGGTCCTAGAAATAGTGGATGCATTGGTGATCATTTTGCAACAGTCTATCGAATCTGGATCAGTTCCTATGGACTGGAGAGTAGCTAATGTAACACCACTTTTTAAAAAAGGAGGGAGCGAGAAAACGGGGAATTATAGACCAGTTAGCCTGACATCAGTAGTGGGGAAAATGTTGGAATCAATGATTAAAGATGAAATAGCAGCGCATTTGGAAAGCAGTATCAGGATCGGTCCAAGTCAGCATGGATTTATGAAAGGGAAATCATGCTTGATAAATCTCCTAGAATTTTTTGAGGATGTAACTAGTAGAATGGACAAGGGAGAACCAGTGGGTGTGGTGTATTTGGACTTGCAAAAGGCTTTTGACAAGGTCCCACACATGAGATTGCTGTGCAAAATTAAAGCACATGGTATTGGGGGTAATGTATTGACGTGGATAGAGAACTAGTTGGCAGACACCCGGAAGCAGAGAGTCGGGATAAACTGGTTCTCTTCAGAATGGCAGGCAGTGACTAGTGGGGTGCCGCAGGGCTCAGTGCTGGGATTCCCACTATTTACAATATACATTAGATAAAGGAATTGAGTGTAATAGCTCCAATTTTGCAGATGACACTAAGCTGGATGGTGGTGTGAGCTGTGAGGAGGATGTTAAGAGGCTGCAGGGTGACTTGGACAGGTTAGGTGAGTGGGAAAATACATGGCAGATGCGGTATAATGTGGATAAATGTGAGATTATTCACTTTGGTGGCAAAAACATGAAGGCAGAATATTATCTGAATGGCGGCAGATTAGGAAAAGGGGAGGTGCAACGAAACCTGGGTGTCATGGTACATCAGTCATTGAAAGTTGGCATGCATGCACAGCAGGTGGTGAAGAAGGCAAATGGCATATTGGCCTTCATAGCTAGGGGATTTGAGGAAAGGAGCAGGGAGGTCTTACTGCAGTTGTACAGGGCCTTGCTGAGGCCTCACCTGAAAAATTGTGCTCAGTTTTGGTCTCCTAATCTGAGGAAGGACATTCTTGCTATTGAGGGACTGTAGTGAAGGTTCACCAGACTGATTCCCGGGATGGCAGGACTGACATATGAGAAGAGACTGGATCGACTGGGCCTGTATTCACTGGAGTTTAGAAGAATAAGAGGGGATCTCATAGAAACATATAAAATTCTGACAGGACAGGTTGGATGCAGGAGGAATGTTCCCAATGTTGGGGAAGTCCAGAACCAAGGGTCACAGTCTAAGGATAAGGGATAAGTCATTTAGGACCGAGATGAGGAGAAACTTCTTCACTCAGAGAGTTGTTAACTGTGGAATTCTATACCGCAGAGAGTTGTTGATGCCCGTTTGTTGGATATATTCAAGAGGGAATTAGAAATGGCCCTTACGGCTAAAGGGATGAAGGGGTATGGAGAGAAAGCAGGAAAGGGGTACTGAGGTGAATGATCAGCCATGATCTTATTGAATGGTGGTGCAGGCTCGAAGGGCCGAGTGGCCTATTCCTGCACCTATTTTCTATGTTTCTATGTTTCCCTTTTGTTCTTTCTTCCCCTCCCCCTTTCAGTGTTTCTCAAGAATCTGTTATTTTCGAACATTCGCCAGTTCTGACGAAGGGTCGTCGACCCAAAACGTTAACTCTGTATTTCTCTCCACAGATGCTGCCTGACCCGCTGAGATTTCCAGCCTTTTCTGTTTTTATTTCAGATTCCAGCATCTGCAGTATTTTGCTTTTGCAACATAATAAGAACATAAGAACATAAGAAATAGGAACAGGAGAAAGCCATACAGCTCCTCGAGCCTGCTCCGTCATTTAATACAATCATGGCTGATCCGATCATGGACTCAGGTCCACTTCCCTGCCCACTCTCCATAATCTCTTATTCCCTTATCGTTTAAGAAACTGTCTATTTCTGTCTTAACTTTATTCAATGTCCCAACTTCCACAGCTATCTGAGGCAGCGAATTCCACAGATCCAGTTTTAAATGGGCGGCCCCTTATTCGAAGATTGTGCCCTCTAGTTCTAGTCTCCCCTATCAGCTGAAACATCCTCTCTGCATCCACCTTGTTATGCCCCCTCATAATCTTATACGTTTCGATAAGATCACTTCTCATTCTTCTGAATTCTAATTAGTAGAGGCCCAACCTACTCAAACTTTCCTCATAGGTCAACCCTCTCATCTCTGGAATCAACCTTCTGAATCTTCTCTGAACTGCCTCCAAAGCAAGTATATCCTTTCGTAAATATGAAAAACAAAACTGCACGCAGTATTCCAGATATGGCCTTACCAATACCCTGTACAACTGTAGCAAGACTTCCCTGCTTTTATACTCCATCCCCTTTGCAATAAAGGCCAAGATTCCAAAGGCCTTCCTGATCACTTGCATACTAATCTTTTGTGTTTCATGCACAAGTACCCCCAGGTCCCGCTGTACTGCAGCACTTTGCAATTTTTCTCCACTTAAATAATAACTTGCTCTTTGATTTTTTTCTGCCAAAGTGCATGACCTCACACTTTCCTACATTATACTCCATCTGCCAAATTTTTGCCCTCTCACTTAGCCCATCTATGTCCTTTTGCAGATTTTGTGTGTCCCCCTCACACATTGCTTTTCCTCCCATCTTTGTATCACCAGCAAACTTGGCTGCGTTACACTCAGTCCCTGCCTCCAAGTCGTTAATATAGATTGTAAATAGTTGATGTCCCAGCACTGATCCTTGCGACACCCCACTGGTTACTGATTGCCAACCTGAAAATGAACCATTTATCCCTACCCTCTGTTTTCTGTTCATTAGCCAATCCTCTATCCATGATAATATATTACCCCCAACCCCGTGATCTTTTATCTTGTGCAGTAACCTTTTATGTGGCACCTTGTCAAATGCCTTCTGGAAGTACAAATACACTACTGGTTCCTCTTTATCCACACTGTTCGTTACATCCTCAAAGAATTCCAGCAAATTTGTCAAATATGACTTCCTCTTCAGAAATGCATACTGACTCTGCCTGTTGTCCTGCTACTGCTTCTTTAATAATGGACTCAAACACTTTTCAACCACAGATGTTAGGCTAACTGGTCTATAGGGACCAAGTTTCCACATGATTTGCGCCTGATTTTTAGGAGCAACTGGTGGAGAATGGACTATCTTAGAAATCGCAATTCTCCACATTTTTTTTCTGCAGTTCTAGTCAGGTAGAACAGTTCTACTTTGGAACAGAGTTTTTCTTCAAAAGGGGGCGTGTCCGGCCACTGACGCCTGATTTCAAAGTTTCCACAGTGAAAACGTACTCCAAACTAAAGTAGAATGGAGCAAGTGAAGATTTTTGTAGAACTGAAAAAACCTGTTCTACACATTAAAAAATCAAGCGCAGGTTACAAATTAGGCGTCCAGAACGAGGTGGGGGGGGGGGGGGGGGGAGGGAACTCATTAAATTCTACAATAAATCCTTATTTATACTTCTACAAATATTATACAAATAAATCCAACCTGAATAAACATTTATAAGCAAAGAAAAGATTAAATAAACCATCTTCCTACCTGTGTGAAAGTGCTTCAGGCACGGAGAATGCTGCAGTCAGCCTGAAGCCCCCGTTCTTCCCGCGGGGGGGGGAGGAGGCGCCCGTTCTGTCCCGCGTGGAGGGGCGGGGGAGGGGAGAGGAGGCGCCCGTTCCTTCCCGCGGGGGGGGGGGGGAGGCACCCGTTCTTCCCACGGGGGGGGTAGGAGGCGCCCGTTCTTCCCGCGGGGGGGGGAGGGGAGAGGAGGCGCCCGTTCTTTCCCACGGGGTGGGGGGGGAGGCGCCCGTTCTTCCCGCGGGGGGGGAGGGGAGAGGAGAGGAGGCGCCCGTTCTTTCTCGCGCGGGGGGGGAGGCGCCCGTTCTTCCCGCAGGGGGGGGTAGGAGGCGCCCGTTCTTCCCGCGGGGGAGTGGGGGGGGGGAAGGAGACAGTGAGAAGGCTGCAAGTGCTGAT
The DNA here is from genome assembly GCF_044704955.1 of Pristiophorus japonicus. Lineage (NCBI taxonomy): Eukaryota > Metazoa > Chordata > Chondrichthyes > Pristiophoridae > Pristiophorus > Pristiophorus japonicus. The sequence continues at coordinate 65,865,462 of NC_091979.1, forward strand.
GTGCTGATGGCAATGTGCTTTTATTTAAAAAAATTTCAAAAATTAAACAGCTACAAAGAACTACAAAAATGGCCGAGTGCCAATGTTTTTTTCACACTGAGCATGCGCGAATGCTCCAATGCGCACGCGCAGCGTTGCTGGCAGGAAAAAAACTAATTTAAATAGTACCCGCCCCATCCCACTTACAAAATTGGCGCGAGTGTTGGCTCCGCCCCCCTGGGCGCCGCGCCAGGCAGACAAGGAGCTGCAGGGCGCTCCAGAATCGTCATTTTTTTTTTAGGCGCCGTTTTAGGCGCGAAAAACGGGCACCCAGCTCGGAGGGGAGGCCGTTTTTTATCATGTGGAAACTTGGGCCCATAGTTTCCAGCTTTTTGCCTGCCTTCTTTTTTAAATAGGGGCGTTACATTTGCAGTTTTCCAGTCTGCTGGGACCTCCCCAGTATCCAGGGAATTTTGGTAGATTATAACCAATGCACCCACTATCCCTGCGCTACTTCTCTTAAGACCCGAGGATGCAAATCAGGTTCAGGGGATTTATCCGCCTTTAGTCTCATTATCTTACTGAGTACCACCTCCTTAGTGATTGTGATTGTGTTAAGTTCCTCCCCCTCACTATCAACTGTTGGAATATTATTAGTGTCCTCTACTGTAAAGACTGATACAAAATATTTGTTCAGAGTTTCTGCCATCTCCATGTTCCCCATTAGTAATTCCCTGGTCTCGTCCTCCAAGGAACCAACATTTACTTTAGCCATTCTTTTCCTTTTTATATACCTATAGAAACTCTTGCTATCTGTTTTTATATTTTGTGCTAGCTTACTTTCATAGTCTATCTTCCCTTTCTTAATCATTTTTTTAGTCATTCTTTGTTGGCTTTTAAATGCTTCCCAATCTTCTGTCCTCCCATTAGTTTTGGCCACATTGTATGCCCTTGTTTTTAATTGGATACCGTCCTTTATTTCTTTAGTTAGCCACCGATGGCTATCTTTTCTCTTACGCCCTTTCCTCCTCACTGGAACATATTTTTCTTGAGAGTTGTGAAATATCTTCTTAAATGTACACCACTGTTCATCAACTGTCCTACACTTTAATCTATTTTCCCAGGCCATTTTAGCAACTCAGCCCTCATACCTTCATAGTCTCCTTTATTCCAGCTTAGTATGCTGGTTAGAGATCCAGCAGTATCTTTCCCATACTTTTCCACTTGGCAGTCTGATGTCTGTCTCTTAAATGGAGAATCTTTTTACTTTCGAGAAATGTTTAGCCCAAGAGAATCTTAAAACTGCATTCTTCTATCAGTAAATTTTAAGGAATTACCAAGTGGGGAATCTCATCGACTGAAATGGACTTTTGTCAATCCAGTTAGATCAGCCTTTGTGATCGATGTGAAGTCCTTTAAAAGGGTGTTTGGCTTCTGGTGCTGACCAACACCATAAAACACACGTGGCATTTTTATAAGAAAGCTATCATGGCAATGGTACATTTGAGTATCTATGGCAGATGAACAGTAATAGAGTAGGAAGGAAGCCGGTAGAAATCGAAGAGCAGTAGAACACAGAGAATATAACCAGCAACTGCAATTCAGAGAAGTAGCAATTACCAGCATCAAAGAAAAACAGTGAAAGCCACAGGGAAAGAAGGGCTGAGGCAAGAGAGCATTCTATCAGCTTTACTTTGGTCCAATTTATTTTTGATATCTGCAATGTTTTACTTTTTTCTCCCATTCTTCAGGTTATCCGATGCTGTACATCTTTCCCTGATCAGCAGTGAAGGTAAATAACTTGTTCTCCATTCTCTGTCAATGCTATTTGTAACTGGGGAATAAAAATAGCATAGGTTGCCTAACTTTTCTGATTTTATTTCCTTCTCCATGTTACAGCATCTTACACCTTCAGTCTGCCAACAATCTTCTGCCGACATCAGGAACTTACCTTATGAAACATAGAAACATAGAAACATAGAAAATAGATGCAGGAGTAGGCCATTCGGCCCTTCGAGCCTGCACCACCATTCGATATGATCATGGCTGATCATGCAACTTCAGTACCCCATTCCTGCTTTCTCTCCATATCCCTTGATCCCTTTAGCCATGAGGGCCATATCTGACTCCCTTTTGAATATATCTAACGAAATGGCCTCAACAACTTTCTGTGGTTGAGAATTCCACGGGGTCACAATTCTCTGAGTGAAGAAGTTTCTCCTCATCTCGGTCCTAAATGGCTTACCCCTTATCCTTAGACTGTGACCCCTGGTTCTGGACTAACCCAACATCGGGAACATTCTTCCTGCATCTAACCTGTCCAATCCCATCAGAATTTTATATGTTTCTATGAGATCCCCTCTCATTCTTCTAAATTCCAGTGAATCTAAGCCGAGTCGATCCAGTCTTTCCTCATATGTCAGTCTTGCCATCCCTGGAATCAATCTGGTGAATCTTCGCTGCACTCCCTCAATAGCAAGAATGTCCTTCCTCAGATTAGGAGACCAACACTGTCATATATTCAACTGTCATTGTAACCCATGTAAAAGCTGACCTAAGTTGTACACCTTGAGAACACTGACCGCAGGGGGCGAACTTGTGGGAGACACTCCTAACCTGGACTTTCTGGTATAAAAGTGGAAGCTTCACCCACCATCTGTCTCTTGAGTTCTTGGTAATAAAGGTAACCGGTCACAGAGTGACTTTCTCTCAAGTATGGGACTTGTGTGCATTTATACTGTATAGTAAGGACATATCATTGGCGACGAGAAACTGGGATTTAAACCACGCGAGCATGGCCATTAGCAGCACAGAGGAGAGGTACTGTGTTGGTGATGATTGGGCCGACTTTATTGAGAGAGTACAGCAAAGTTTTGTAACTAAGAAATGGTTGGGACAGGATTTGGCGGTCAAACGCAGGGCTCATCTCCTGGCGGTTTGTGGATCCAGAACCTACTCCCTGATGAAGGACCTTCGAGCGCCAGAGAAGCCGGCGGACAAGACATTCGAAGTTGATCGGGGAACACCTTAAACCAGCGAGCAGCATGCACATGGCGAGACACTGGTTTTACACGCACGGCGGCGAGAAGGGCAAAGCGTTCCAGACTTCATGGCAGATCTCCGCCGACTGGCGAGCCTATGTAAGTTCCCAGATGCATGCAGAGCGGAGATGTTGCAAGGCTTTTTTATTGAGGGCATTGGGCACGCTGGGGTTTTCAGGAAACTGATTGAGACCAAAGACTTGCCCTTGGAAGCGACGGCTCTGATAGCCCAGACAATTATCTCAGGGGAGGAAGAGACCAGAATGATTTATGGCAAAAATCTTAGCTCAAATGCAGCAAACAACCAGGGAGTCAACATTGTTAATGCGGCACACAGTTTTCCGGCAGACAAGGGCAATCGGACATGCCCCAGCATGTAGTCGAATCCAAAGGGGAAATTCAACAGAGACAATGGCTGGCTGAACGGCGATTCATACCTTCGCAATGGACAATGCGGCCAGTAATGGGGCCATCAAACCTGTTAATGGTACGCTTAAGGACAGTTACAGAGACAGTCAGAGACGATCGACTGGTAATGGACCTTTTGTTTGCAACAATGGGGCCTTCAGCTCATGCTGGAGGTGTGGAGGCAAACACCCAGCCAGAGCTTGCAGGTATCAGCAATATACCTCCAGAAACTGCAACGTCAGCAGTCACTTGGCGCGAATGTGCAGGATGCCTGCAGCCAGGTTGATGTACGAGAAGGACGGGTCCGATGTAAGCCCTTCGAGGCCAAATGAATACTGGGGGAAATCGCTGGAAGCTGAAGTTCAGCGAGTTCATGTGGAGCACATATACAGTTCATATACCAGGACGCCACCGATAATGATGAAAGTGCTCCTCAATGGCATCCCAGTATTAATGGAGCTAGAGACGGGGGCCAGCCAGTCCCTGATGAGTATCAAACAGTTCGAAAGGTTGTGGGTGTTCAAGGCGAGGAGGCCAAAATTATTGCCGATTGACGCACTGCTACGGACATATACAAAGGAGATCATTCTGGTGCTAGGCAGCGCCACGGTAGTCGTGACCCACAAAGATTCAGAGAACAGGTTGCCACTTTGGATTGTCCGGGGGACAGTCCCGCACTACAGGGAAGGAGTTGGCTTGCTGTCATGAACTGGAAATGGAGTGATGTCAATGCAATTTCTTCTGTGGAGCGAGTATCATGCTCACAGGTCCTGGACAAATTTGACTCATTACTTCAACCCGGCATCGGCACTTTCATGGGGACCAAGGTAGTGATTCACATAAACCCGGTCGCCAGGCCAGTACACCACAAGGCCAGAGCAGTGCCGTACGTGATGCGGGAAAAGATAGAATGCGAATTAGACCGCCTGTTGAGGGAAGGCAACATCTCGCCAGTCGAATTCAGTGACTGGGCGAGCCCAATCGTGCTGGTGCTCAAGGCGGATGGGTCGGTCAGGATATGTGACGATTACAGGGCCACCATCAATAGGGTGTCACTCCAAGACCAGTACCCGCTGCCGAGAGTGGAGGACCTCTTTGCGACGCTATCCGGTGGCAAACATTTGTCAAAATTCGACCTGACCTGAGCTTACATGACCAAGGAGCTGGCGACTGAGTCGAAAAAGCTGACCACCATCACAAAACATAAGGGGTTGTTTGAGTATTACAGATGTCCGTTCGGGATTTGTTCGGCCACCGCGATCTTTCAGCGAAATATGGAAAGCCTCCTCAAGTCGATTCCAAGGACGGTAGTTTTTCAAGATGACATCCTCATCACGGGTCACGATACTGAAGAACACCTCCACAACCTGGAGGAGGTGCTACGCAGACTGGACCGGGTAGGGCTGCGACTGAAAAAGGCAAAGTGCGTCTTCTTAGCTCCAGAGGTAGAATTCCTGGGGAGGAGGGTAGCAGCAGACGGGATCAGACCTACTGCGTCCAAAACGGAAGCGATCCAGAGAGCACCCAGACCCCATAACACGACGGAGCTGCGTTCGTTCCTGGGGCTCCTGAACTATTTTGGCAACTTTATTTCCAAATTGAGCACGCTGTTAGAGCCGCTACACATGCTCATATGCAAAGGTCGCGATTTGGTCTGTGGGGACAGCCAGGAAAGGGCTTTTGATAGAGCATGCAATTTGTTATGCTCCAACAAATTGTTAACGTTATATGACCCGTGTAAGAAACTAGTTTTAACGTGCGATGCATCGTCCTATGGGGTCGGGTGTGTGTTCAGCATGTGAATGCCAATGGTCAGTTACAGCCGGTAGCTTATGCCTCCAGAAGTCTGTCCCAGGCAGAAAGGGGCTACGGGATGGTAGAAAAGGAAGCGCTCGCATGTGTACATGCAGTAAAAAAAATGCACCAGTACCTGTTTGGCAGGAAATTTGAGCTGGAGACGGATCACAAACCCTAAAGTCCCTTTTGGCCGACAACAAGGCCATAAATGCGAATGCATCAACCCGCATACAGAGGTGGGCACTCACGTTAGCTGCCTATGACTACACAATTCAACACAGACCGGGCACCGAAAACTGTGCCAATGACTCAGCAGGCTACCACTAGCCACCACTGAGGGGGCAGCTGAGCATGATGCTGAGATGGTCATGGCTGTTGAAGCTTTCGAAAGCGAAGGCTCACCTGTGACAGCCCGTCAGATTAAAGTCTGGACAAATAAAGACCCGCTACTGTCTTTCGTTAAAAAATGTGTCCTGAATGTTGACTGGGCAGCCACGTATGGGGCATGCCCTGAGGAGTTTAAACCGTTTCATAGGCGCAAGGATGAGCTTTCGATTCAGGCCAATTGCCTACTGTGGGGAAACCAAGTAGTCATGCCCCAGAAGGGCAGAGAGGTGTTTATCAGAGGACTTCATAATGAGCACCCGGGCATTGTCATGATGAAGGCTCGTTTGGCGGCCAGGGATAGATGCAGACCTGGAACTTTGTGTTCACAGGTGCAACACGTGTGCCCAGCTGGGCAATGTGCCCAGGGAAGCCCCCCTTAGCCCCTGGTCCTGGCCCACCAAGCCATGGTCACGCATCCATGTGGACTACGCAGGTCCTTTCATGGGAAAAATATTTTTGGTTGTAGTAGACGCCTACTCCAAATGGATTGAGTGTGCCATTTTAAATTCAAGCACATCTTCTGCCACGGTAGAAAGTCTACAGGCAATGTTCGCCGCCCATGGTCTACTGGACATCTTGGTCAGCGACAATGACCCGCGCTTCACAAGCACTGAATTCCAGGACTTCATGGCAGGCAATGGAATCAACCATGTCAGAACGGCACCGTTCAAGCCGGCCTCAAACGGCCAGGCGGAACAAGCAGTGCAGATAATCAAACAGGGGATGCTCAGAATCCAAGAGGGTTCCCTACAAAGCCGCTTATCACGCCTCCTATTGGCCAATAGATCCCGACCACACTCACTCATAGGGGTTCCACCCGCAGAGCTGCTAATGAAAAGGACGCTCAAAACCAGGTTATCCCTTATACACCCTGCTATCAAATAAATTGTTGAGAACAGGCGTCAGTCACAACATGAATACCATGACAGGAATGCGAGGGCGCGATGTATTGATGTCAATGACCCTGTTTTTGTCCTTAATTACGCTGCAGGGCCCAAATGGTTTGCAGGCACTGTGATTGCCAAAGAGGGGAATAGGGTTTTGGTAGTTAAACTTACCAATGGACAAATCTGCCGCAAACTCGTGGATCAAACTAAAAGGAGGTTCAGCAAACCCATAGAAGAAGCAGAGGAAGAACATGACGTAGAGTTTACTTCACCACAGGTGACCGAACACCAGAATCAAGTGGAGGAGAGCCCAGTCACTGTGGGCAGTCCAGACAGGCCTGAGGCACCACAAACAGCAGACACTCAGGCCAGCGCCCAACAACTGGAGCCCCAACTCAGGCGCTCTACAAGGGAGCATAAACCACCAGAGACTTAACCTGTGATCCCAATAAGACTTTGGGGGGGAGGTGATGTCATGTATTCAACTGTCATTGTAACCCATGTATAAGCTGATCTAAGTTGTACACCTTGAGAACACTGACCACAGGGGGCGAACTTGTGGGAGACACTCCTAACCTGGAATTTCTGGTATAAAAGGAAAAGCTCCAACCACCGTCTGTCTCTTGAGTTCTTGGTAATAAAGGTAACTGGTCACAGAGTGACTTTCTCTCAAGTATGGGCCTCATGTGCATTTATACTGTACAGTAAGGACATATCAAAAACTGTGCACAATACTCAAGGTGTGATCTCACCAAGGCCCTGTACAACTGCAGTAAGACCTCCCTGCTCCAATACTGAAATCCCCTCGCTCTGAAGGCCAGCATGTTATTTGCTTTCTTTACTGCCTGCTGTACCTGTATGCTTACCTTCAATGATTGATGTACCATGACACCCAGGTCTCGTTGCACCTCCCCTTTTACTAATCTGTCACCATTCAGATAATAATCTGCCTTCATGTTTTTGCCACCAAAGTGGATAACCTCACACTTATCCACATTATACTGCATCTGCCATGCATTTGCCTATTCACTTAACCTGATCAAGTCCCCCTGCAGCCTCCTAGCATCCTCTTCGCAGCTCGCACTGCCACCCAGCTTAGTGTTATCTGGAAACTTGGAGATATTACATTCAATTCCTTCATCTAAATCATTAATGTATATTGTAAATAGCTGGGATCCCAGCACTGAACCCTGTGGCACCCCACTAATCATTGCCTGCCATTCTGAAAAGGGCCCATTTACTCCCACTCTTTGCTTCCTGTCTGCCAACCAGTTCTCTATCCATGTCAATGAAGAATCTAAGCTGAAAACTTATGTTCTTTCCAAAAAACAGCGTGTTAATGCATAGTACTACTGATGCTTCTATTTATTTAATGTATGTAATTAGTGTCTTAGAGTAGACCTTTGGGAGACATCGTTGTGTCCATTTTACAATAACCAATTTAATAGGGCAGAGGCCTGCGCCCAATCTCTCCGTACCTTTTTTTGGATTGCCCTGAGAGCCACCTGAAATGAATGCAAGCCTCATTTCAATATTGAACTGAGGCTCCTGCGCAAGCTCTGATTAGCGTTTCTGCATCTTCAGTTGTTAACCAATGTTCTTAAAGGGACCACTGGAGGCCTCAAAAAATGGCCCCAATGTGAATGGCAATAATTTGTTGGCTGCATTTATTTGCACCACAAGTCGGTTGGATTTCTGATTGGTCCCCTTGGAGGACAAGACATATTCAACAGTCTGGATTGTACAATTTGATCATGCCTGGTGGAGAGTAATTCAAAATCTCTGAAATGTGTAATTTGATCTCGTCATTGTCATTATAAGTGCTGTGTGGCGGGGTCAGGTTGGTGGAGGACCTTTGTCTTATGGATGTTTAGTGTAAGGCCCATGCTTCCGTATGCCTCGGTGAAGATGTTGACTATGACTTGAAGTTCAGTCTCTGAATGTGTGCAGATGCAAGCATCGTCCGCATACTGTAGCTCAACGACAGAGGTTGGGACGGTCTTGGATCTGGCCTGGAGACGTCGAAGGTTGAACAGCTTCCCACTGGTTCTGTAGTTTACTTCCACTCCAGCTTGTTGAGTGTGAGATGGAGCATTGCAGCGAGGAAGATCGAGAAGAGAGTTGGCGCGATGACAAAGCCCTGCTTGACCCCGGTTCGGACGTGGATTGGATCTGTGATGGATCCATTGGTCAGGCTCACGGCTTGCATGTCATCGTAGAGCAGGCGGAAGGTGGTGACAAACTTTTGGGGGCAGCCGAAATGGAGGAGAGCGCTTCATAGTCCCTCGCGATTGACAGTGTCAAAGGCCTTTGTAAGGTCAAAGAAGGCCATGTACAAGGTGCTGTTCCCTGAATTTTCCTTGCAACTGTCACACCGTAAAAATCATGTCCGTTGTACCCCTTAGTGGCGAGCCCATGGTGGGCAGAAGAAACAATTCAAGGACAACCTCAAGCCTTCTTGATAAAATGCAACATCCCCACCGACACCTGGGAGTCCCTGGCCAAAGACCACCCTAGGTGGAGGAGGTGCATCTGGGAGGACGCTGAGCACCTCGAGTTTCGTCGCCGAGAGCATGCAGAAAACAGGCGCAGGCAGCGGAAGGAGCATGCGGCAAACCAGTCCCATCCACTCTCCTTCAACAATTGTCTGTCCCATCTGTGACAGAGACTGTGCTTCCCGTATTGGACTGTTTAGTCACCGAACAACTCACTTTTAAAGTGGAAGCAAGTCTTCCTTGATTTCGAGGGACTGCCTATGATGATGATGTCACTATCATGCTCCCTGTGCTAGGCTGCTCCAGTGCAGCCATGACGGTGGCATCAACCTGTTAATGTGGAGGGTCACCAAGAAAAGCAAGATAACTCTCACACAGCACCGTACGGCATATGCCCTGTCAACTGTTAGAAATCAGCGATGCCTATAAATGTATAAAACTGTTACGAATGTAAAAAACTGATACGAATGCTGTGTTTAAATCATTGTTTTGAACTGCAGATGGAAAGTTTATTTGAATCAGAGAAATGCTTAGAAATGGAGGGTATAGTTTTTTGTACTATATACAATCTCCCTGTTGCTAAGCGATTATCTGTTGTTTTGAAGTTAAGACTTGAACCTTGTTTATGTATTTTATATATAATGCAAAGAGTAGTGTTTGAAGTTAGCTTAACAAAACTGCTGGTAAAGTTAATGACTGGAAGTTGAGAGTGTTAACGTAAACATGTTGCTACGTTGTAAACCAGTTTTCTGGTTTGGCTTCATGGGATCAAAGGAGACGAGAGGGATGAGAAAGATTTCCACAGGAAGAAATCCTGGGTTAGTGTAAACAGACTGTCATATGGTCAAAATTGTAAGACATCTTTAGGGCAGGCTTTGTATCGGGAATCAAGACTGATATGTCCTTGCTATACAGTATAAATGCACACGAGGCCCATGCTTGAGAGAAGGTCAGTCTGTGACCTGTTCTTTATTCCTTAGCACTCAAGTGGTGGAGCTTCCCCTTTGATATCTGAAGGTCCAGGTTAGGAGTGTCACCCACAAGTTCACCACCTTGTGGTCATTGTTCTCACAGTGTACAACTTCAGTCAGATTATACATGGGTTACAATGTTGGTTGAATACATGACATCACCTCCCCTCCCAAAGTCTTATTGGGATCGCAGGTTGAGTCTCTCTGGTGGTTTACGCTCTCTTGTAGAGCGCCTAAGTTGGGGTTCCGGTTGTTGGGCGCTGGCCCGAGTGTTTGCTGTTTGCGGTGCCTCAGGCCGTCCGGACTGCCCACAGTGACTGGGCTCTCCTCCACTTGGTTCCTGTGTCCGGTCACCTGTGGAGGATTGAACTCTATATCGTGTTCTTCCTCTGCTTCTTCTATGGGGTTGCTGAATCTCCTTTTTGATTGATCCACATGTTTGCAGCAGATTTGTCCATTGGTAAGTTTAACTACCAGAATCCTATTTCCCTCTTTGGCAATCACAGTGCCTGCGAGCTATTTGGGCCCTGCAGCGTAGTTGAGGACAAAAACAGGGTCATTGACATCAATACATCGCGCCCTCGCATTCCTGTCATGGTAGTCATATTGTGACTGGCGCCTGCTCTCGACAATTTCTTTCATGGTGGGGTGTATAAGGGATAACCGGGTTTTGAGCGTCCTTTTCATTAGCAGCTCTACGGGTGGAACCCCTGTGAGCGAGTGTAGTCGGGATCTGTACGCCAACAGGAGGCGTCATAAGCGTCTTTGTGGGTAACCTCCTTGAATTCTGAGCATGCCCTGTTTGATTATCTGCACTGCTCGTTCTGCCTGGCCATTTGAGGCCGGCTTGAACGGTGCCATTCTGACATGGTTAATTCCATTGCCTGCCATGAAGTCCTGGAATTCAGTGCTTGTGAAGCACGGGCCACTGTCGCTGACCACGATGTCTGGTAGACCGTGGGTGGCGAACATTGCCCGTAGACTTCCTACCGTGGCAGAGGATGTGCTTGAATTTAAAATGTCACACTCGATCCATTTGGAGTAGGCGTCTACTACAACCAAAAACATTTTTCCCATGAAAGGACCTGCGTAGTCCACATGGATGCGTGACCATGGCTTGGCGGGCCAGGACCAGGGGCTAAGGGGGAATTACCTGGGCGCATTGCCCAGCTGGGCACACGTGTTGCACCTGCGAACACAAAGTTCCAGGTCTGCATCTAGCCCTGGCCACCAAACATGTGACCTGGCAATTGCCTTCATCATGACAATGCCCGGGTGCTCATTGTGGAGTTCTCTGATGAACACCTCTCTGCCCATCTGGGGCATGACTACGCGATTTCCCCACAGTAGGCAATCACACTGAATCGAGAGTTCATCCCTGTGCCTGTGAAATGGTTTAAATTTCTCAGGGCATGCCCTGTACATGGCTGTCCAGTCCCCATTCAGGACACATTTCTTGACTAGAGACAATAGCGGGTCTCTATTTGTCCAGACTTTAATCTGACGGGCTGTCACGGGTGAGCCTTCGCTTCCAAAAGCTTCAACAGCCATGACCATCTCAACAGCATGCTCAGTAGCCCCCTCAGTGGTGGCTAGTGGGAGCCTGCTGAGTGCATCGGCGCATTTTCGGTGCCCGGTCTGTGCCGAATTGTGTAGTCATAGGCAGCTAACGTGAGTGCCCACCTCTGTATGCAGGCCGATGCGTTTGCATTTATGGCCTTGTTGTTGGCCAAAAGGGACTTTAGGGGTTTGTGATCTGTCTCCAGCTCAAATTTCCTGCCAAACAGGTACTGGTGCATTTTCTTTACCGCATATACACATGCTAGCGCCTCCTTTTCTACCATCCCATAGCCCCTTTCTGCCTGGGACAGACTTCTGGAGGCATAAGCTACCGGCTGTAACTGACCCTTGGCATTGACATGCTGCAACACACACCTGACACCATTGGACGAAGCATCGCACGTTAACACAAGTTTCTTACATGGGTCATATAGCATTAACTGATTGTTGGAACATAACAAATTGCGTGCTCTATTAAAAGCCCTTTCCTGGCTATCCCCCCAGACCCATTCGCAACCTTTGCGTAGGAGCACGTGTAGCGGCTCGAACAGCGTGCTCAATTTGGGAAGAAAGATACCAAAGTAGTTCAGGAGCCCCAGGAACGAATGCAGCTCCATTGTGTTACAGGGTCTGGGTGCTCTCTGGATCGCTTCTGTCTTGGACGCAGTAGGTCTGATCCCATCTGCTGCTACCCTCATCCCCAGGAATTCTACCTCTGGAGCTAGGAAGACGCACTTCGCCTCTTTCAGTCGCAGCCCTACCCGGTCCAGTCTGCGAAGCACCTCCTCCAGGTTGTTGTAATTCGTGATGAGGATGTCGTCCTGAAAAACCACCGTCTCTGGAATCGACTTGAGGAGGCTTTCCATATTTCGCTGAAAGATCGCAGCGGCCGAGCGAATCCCGAGCGGACATCTGTTGTACTCAAACAACACCTTGTGTGTCGTGATGGTAGTCAGCTTCTTCGACTCACTCGCCAGCTCCTGGGTCATGTAAGCTGAGGTCAGGTACAATTTTGAAAAAAGTTTGCCACCGGATAGCGTCGCAAAGAGTAGCGGGTACTGGTCTTGGAGTGACACCCGATTGATGGTGGCCTTGTAATCACCACATATCCTGACCGACCCATTCGCCTTGAGCACCGGCACAATCGGGTTCGCCCAGTTACTGAATTCAACTGGCGAGATGATGCCTTCCCTCAGCAGGCGGTCCAATTCGCCTTCTATCTTTTCCCGCATCACGTATGGCACTGTTCTGGCCTTGTGGTGTACTGGCCTGGCGTCTGGGTTTATGTGAATCACTACCTTGGCCCCCATGAAAGTGTCAATGCCGTGTTGAAATAATGAGTCAAATTTGTCCAGGATCTGTGAGCATGATACTCGCTCCACAGAGGAAATTGCATTGACAACGCCCCATTTCCACTTCATGACAGCAAGCCAACTCCTCCCCAGTAGTGCGGGACCGTCCCCCGGGACAACCCAGAGTGGCAACCTGTTCTCCAAATCTTTGTGGGTCACGACTACTGTGACGCTGCCTAGCACCAGAATGATCTCCTTTGTGTATATCCGTAGCTGTGCGTCAATCGGCGATAATTTTGGCCTCCTGGCCTTGGACGCCCACAACTTTTCGAACTGTTTGATACCCATCAGGGACTGACTGGCCCTCGTGTCTAGCTCCATTGATACTGGGATGCCATTGAGGAGCACTTTCATCATTATCGGTGGCGTCCTGGTGCATGAACTGTATACATGCTCCACATGAACTCGCTGAACTTCAGCTTCCAGCGATTTCCCCCAGCGTTCATTTTTGCAATTTCTGCAGGTATTTTGCTCATCTCTGCAAACTGTGTATGTGCCTCCATGCCTCCAACATGAGCTGCTGTTGGAAACAAAAGGTCCCTTGCCAGTCGATCGTCCCTGACTGCCCCTATGATTGTCCTTGAGTGTGCCATTAACAGGTGTTGATGGCCCCATTACTGGCCGCATTGTCCCTTGCAATGGCGTGAATCGCCGTTCAGCTTGCCATTGTCTGTCGAATCCCCCTCTGGTTTTGACGACATGTTGGGACATGCCCGATTGCCCTTGTCTGCCTGGAGAACTGTGTGCTGCTTTAACAATGTTGAATCTCTGTCCCATCCATTCCTGAACACATTATCTCTCGTCTGTTCTGCTAGTGGCCATGCTCGCATGGTTTAAATCCCAGTTTCTCGTCGCCATTGATACGTCCTTGCTTTACAGTATAAATGCACACGAGGCCCATGCTTGAGAGAATGTCAGTCTGTGACCTGTCCTTTATTCCTTAGCACTCAAGTGATGGAAGTGGGTGGAGCTTCCCCTTTTATTTCTGAAGGTCCAGGTTAGGAGTGTCTCCCACAAGTTCACCACCTTGTGGTCATTGTTCTCACAGTGTACAACTTCGGTCAGATTATACATGGGTTACAATGCTGGTTGAATACATGACAAAGACGAAAAACTAGAAGTCTTATTGGATATTAAGTTTTTAGGGGAACCTCTACAGGTCAAATGGCCTTGTCAATATCTCGGGTCAGATCCATCCCTAAAAAGGGAATAAAAGTAACATTTAGAAATCTGTCTAGCACAGACCGTGAAGGGAAGAACCAGAGGTTGGACTGGTCGAACACTCTTTGAGAGTGATCCCATGCTTTACCAAAGGCGGCTCCAGACGAAAGTAAGAGAGACTGTAAGCTAAAGAACTGCTCACGTGTGCCAGCCGTTTGTCCAATCAGGATGGGTATTAACTACCTGTTACAGTTGTATGTTTTTGCTATATAACTATTGTGTTAAATTCCATCTTAAACTCTGATTAAACACAATATATCTACCAGATTGGTTTACGGTCGATCATTAAAATGACCAGAAATTGCCTTAAACTTGCCATATTTGTCACACGACTCCAATAATAATCAGTCGAGTGATGCAACATAAAATGCTGGAACTGCTCAGGTAGCACCTGTTGTGCGAGATGCAGAGTTAACGTTTCAAGTCGATGACCTTTCATCAGAGCGTGAAACGTTAACTCTGTTTTTCTTCACGCAAATGCTGCCTGATTTGCTGAGTGAAAGCCACAGCATTGACTATTTTACATAATTTGAGCTGTAAGGTTGGTTTAGTGAGGTGCATTTCATTCACCGAGAACAGGTGAGGCTGACGTCATTGCAAGTGACCTCACTAGCAGAACCACAGAACCACAACATGTACTGAGAATGACATCATCGAGTGGCCTGATTCATGTGCAGGATCACAAGTAAACCGAAAACTGTCGTTAATCACTCTTTCCATCTAAATACTGAGTGAGAGCTGTGGTGATTGAGGGGGCAATGTGTGTATGTCACGGACCATTAACAGGTTTATGGTGTATGACGAGTAGAGTGACATTGTCATGACTTCCGGATTCCGTCCAGTCCAATGATGTCACTTTCTGCACACGCGCCGGGCTTTCTGAGAAATCAGCTCTGATATTTATGGTCAAGAGCGTGATCCAGGACTAGGCGGGAGAAGGAGAATGTAGTGTGGGTGTAAGGCTGGTGGGGGTGGGGTTGGAAGAACCTGATCCATGTCTAACAGAGGGGGGAGACTGTGAAACATCTTCCCATCTGGATCACACTCTCATTCTCATCTCCCCCACCTACTTTCGACCTGGATCATGTTCTTTCCCCATCCCTACTGTTCTCTCCGTTCTCCCTCCCCATCCCCCCCAAGCTCCTGACCTTCTCTTTCCCCCACCCCTCCGCATCCAAGTTCCTGACCTTCTCTCCCCCCCACCGCCTCGGAGTTCCTGACCTTCTCTCCCCCCACTCCCACCGCCTCGAGTTCCTGACCTTCTCTCCCCGCCCGCCTCAGAGTTCCTGATCTTCTCTCCCCCTCCCCCCCACCCCCCGCCGCCTCGAGTTCCTGACCATCTCTCCCCAGAGTTCCTGACCTTCTCTCCCCCCCCTCACCACACCCCCCCCACCCACTCCGCCGCCTCAGAGTTCCTGACCTTCTCTCCCCAGAGTTCCTGATCTTCTCTCCCTCCGCCCCCCCTCGAGTTCCTGACCTGCAACCCCTCCCACCGAGTTCCTGACATTCTCTCCCTCCCGCTCGAGTTCCTGACCTACTCGTCACTGAGTTCCTGACCTTCTCTCTCCCCCCACGCCGAGTTCCTGACCACCTTCCCCCGACCTCCAAACCCCCTCCCCCACACGAGTTCCTGACTCTCTCTTTCCATAGCCACCAAGTTCCTCAATTTCTCCCCCCAAGCTTTTCTCTCTTCCCCTCCTCTCCCTGCTCTGATCTCCTAACCTTCTCCATGCAAAGAACGGCTGGCAACAGTGATGAAATGTGGCGCAGTCTGCAGCACAATGCATGCGCGGTTGGAACATTGGGTGTGCATCCGGTGGTGGGGCGGGACGGTGCTTAGGCTCGGCCCAGAGGGTTCAGCTCCCATACAGGTACACATGTGGAGAATGGCTTGTGCAAATAATCGCATCAAAATTTGTTAGGCCCTGACAGGCAAGCTGTGTTGGAGCACCTGAATTATGATGATGAAGTGAGAGGAACAATTTAGTTCGATCCTCAGGCCTTTCCATTCTGGTGTGCTGTCTTTGGGATACTAAACAGAAGGAAAAAAATCGTGAAACCAAATAGGCTGGTCAGAGTGCACGGAACCACAAGTCGTCACGTAAGAGTTAGCTAGATAGAGGTTTCTGACTGAGGTCTTGCCTTATAGAAGATAGGAAGAGGATGAGTCAGTGCTATGAGAACATCGGTGTGAGGTAATGAAAACCTTCACAAACAGCGCAATCAGTAAGTTCCCCACACATTCCAATTTCACACAAAGTGAATCTAAACAACAAAAAGGCCATGCAACAATTGTTGACTTTATTACTACGATATTAGGTTAGCTAAATCCTTACACTAAAAAGGAAATACTAATAATACCTTTTTGGAGTAACATGTCCAACTTTACTCTTCACGCAAAAGACCTGTCGAGTCTGCATGCCCACAGAACAGGTGGCCTCCCCATTCCAACTGATTGTAGCATTGAGGGCCACCACTAACGTATCTTCAGTGCAAGGTCCCCATGGTGATGTTTCCCAATAAAACACCGTGCAGCCGTGCTCATTACAAGATCGCCATTCTTGCAAAGCTCGGCTAGTCGGACATCGCTTTCCACCTAGGATAGAAAGGAGCCTTTAACTCTCCCAGTTATGATATGTCAAATATTTTACAGGATATCATTCTAAGTTTAAAAAAAGTGAAAAGTCTGTCTGTTAAAGCTAGAATTATAATACATCTATGAAGATGATCAGCCAATCAGCAAAGTAATAAATATGAACATGTTATTCTGCAAAACAGTTCTTGAGGAGGAACATTTTTGAGAGCACAACATTTATAAAGATTTGTTGTACTTGTATTCATATTGATTTCCGAGTAAATATTAGTTACTACCATGTTTAATTGGTTTGTTTTCTTGCTTCCTTTTATACATATCTAATTAAAGAACACACAAGACCATATTTCCCAGAACCATCCTGTGAAATAAACACTTCACAGTAACCACTCCTCAGGATAAAGGTGTGCGCTTATGTCAGTTATCAGCAACGTGCAGATACACATTATTTGGTTACAGATGTTATAAACTGCTCAATAAATTACAGATGTGTATTTAAATAGCCTATCTAGTGCAAAGAGCAAAATTCACCAGAACCGCACCCCTGTGTTTGGGCTCATTCGAAAGGAAATTTAATTTGGGACTATCTATCGGAAAGTTTGGAACCCTAAAGTGCTTATGGACGAAACTACGAACTTTAAAAGAATTATGAACTTTTACAAGACAAATTCAAGCCTGTGGGCGGACCTAGGGAACAAAAGAAGCCCACTTGATTATTGGAACTGTCTGGGTGTGAGGACTGAGTTAACCTGTCTGGAAGAATGAGTATTTGGAAATCTTCCTCCACAAGAGACATTACCATCACAGTATCACCCAGAGGTGGCTCCCCATCAACATGGGTCTGGACAAACCATTTCAGCATATACATCACAAAGAGGCCCATTCCAGCCTGTATGTGAAAGACTAAGCACAAAAGGACATTACAATTACTAAACTAATATTTCCATCAAGAAACAGTTTTTGGACATCAACCCACCCAAGACATATCAACTTTAACGAGCCCGACAAAATATTATAGAGGATTGTGAACAGATTGGGCGGCAAGATTAGAACACTGAAATCGTACAACTGACTACTGAGAGAGAGAGGAGAGAGAGAGGAGAGAGAAGAGGGAGAAGAGAGAGAGGAGAGAGAGAAGAGGAGAAAGAGGGGAGAGCCTCTCCAGCCTCGAAGTCTTGAAGTCCTGAAGGAAGGAAGAACATCACCATCTACCACTTAACTATCAAAAGGATTGGTAAGCATAAGTTCCTGCCTGCCTGGAGTCTAACCTAGCTAGAATTAGGTATTGGGAGGTGGGAGGTATAATTTTACTGCAACTCCCTTTGAATGTGTAGTGTATGGTACTTTATTAGAGTGATTATAAGGTTGATCTTGTACCTTTCCTTTTATTGTTCTTTATTAGAGTGGTTATAAGTTTGACCTTGTATCTTCCTTGCACTGTCCTTTATTGGAGTGACTGTAAGTTTGGCCTTGTATTTTCTTACTAGAGTAATAAGCCTGTATTACTTTGACTGTAATAAGACCAAAGTTCTTTGCATCAAACCAGTCTCCTCTGCACTTTTGGCACCCAAATAAATCCAGAGTACAGAACCCAAGAGAGGGGGAGCGATTCGAAACCGCTCAAATTGGTCAGAAGGGAACCTGATCCCCTCAGAGAGACACAACCGCACCACCCCCCACCGCCCCTTACAGTAGTTGTGGGTGTATAGTTAAAAAGACTATTAACAAATTACATGTAGCTATATTTAAATATCCCCCAACAAATTATATGTGTAATTAAGCAACAAATGTTGTAAACAGCCCAATAAGTTGTGATTGTGTGGAATGATAACTCTTTAACAGGTTTACAATAGGCTATTAAGAAAATTGTACATGTGTGGTTCAATGGCTCATTAACAGTACACAAGTGTTTGTTTAGTAGACCAATAACCATTATGTGGTTTAATATTGTATAAGCAGGTTGAAGGTTATCCTAAATTCCTACGAACAGGCTACATATGTTCCAGGTTTAAAAAAGAACACAAATCCATTCAATTAGAGGGGGAAATTTGTCCTTCTGTTGGTGATGACTTTTATTATACATGCATTACTTCTATTTTCTCACAACTGCTGGTTGTTCACAGCAGTGAAAATAAGACTGATACAAAACATACGGAGATATAATCCACTCCCTTATGCAAACTGCACTGCTGCTATTACAGATAAGTTGGTAGGGGTATACAGCACAACACTGCTGTATGGTGAAAATTGGTACCAAAGCCGCTGCCTCACTCCGAATGGCTGCACTACTGTTAGAAAAGGAATAATGGTAAACAGTGCCATTCCAAATGAGGTTGGAGTTCAGGCACATTTGAAGAGGAGAATTTTTCAGACCATTTGGCCATACTATTCCTGCCTGGGAAAATCTGATGTAGCCGCTGGGTGCTCAAAGTGAAAGTTCAATTTTCAAGCATGACAGAAGCCTCTTCCCTTAACTATTGTGTTCCTAACACAGATGAGGCTGCACACAGGGAGGTTAAAGTAACAGTGACCTCAGTCTTTTTAAGACACTCCAGAGTGAGGAACAGGCCTTAGGGGCCGACTTATATACAGTGCTCCCAAGGGATGCTGGGATCCCTTGGGACTTAAGGGGACGAGCTCACTGGTGGCGGAACATGGGAGTGCATGCTTTACAGATAAACAACATCACTCCCCCCCGCAAAATTCAAAGTGAAAACTATTTACAAGGTGAGGTGGTCGGGAGCCTTTCTTTCCTGGTGGACTGTCTTGGTACAAATGTGTGTTCTGGTACGTTGGCTGTGCCCTCGCTGGGCTGGCGTGTTGTTGGCCCTGCAGGGCTGCTAGGTTAGCCTGGCCTTGCTGGGCTGTTGGTCGTGATGAGTTCGATTTCCTGGTCCGGCGTGGTGTCGTTGATCCTTTGGGTGTGTGTTGTGGGCTCGAAAAAGATGGTGTCTGCTGTGGGTTGTTCAGGGCAGTCTGTGAACCGCAGCCTCATTTGGTCCAGGTGCTTTCTGCAAATTTGTCCATTGTCTAGTTTGACTACACCACCCTATTCCCGTCTTTAGCTATCATCGTGCCCGCGATCCACTTGGGATCATGTCCATAGTTTAGCACATACACAGGGTCATTCAGATCAATTTCCCGTGACAGAGTGGCGCGACCATCGTTTACATTTTGTTGCTGTCGCCTGCTCTCTACCTGATCATGCAGGTTGGGGTGAACCAGCGAAAGTCTGGTTTTAAGTGTCCTTTTCATGAGTAGCTCAGCCGGGGGCACCCCTGTGAGCGAGTGGGGTCTCGTGCGGTAGCTGAGCAGTATTCGGGACAGGTGGGTTTGGAGTGAGCCTTCTGTGACTTGTTTAAGGCTCTGTTTGATTGTTTGTACTGCCCGCTCTGCCTGCCCATTGGAGGCTGGTTTAAACAGGGCTGAGGTGACATGTTTGATCCCATTGCGGGTCATGAATTCTTTAAATTCAGCACTGGTGAAACATGGCACATTGTCACTGACCAGTATGTCAGGCAGGCCGTGGGTGGCAAACATGGCCCTCAGGCTTTCAATGGTGGTGGCAGCGGTGCTTCCCGACATTATTTCACATTCAATCCATTTTGAAAAAGCATCCACCACCACCAGGAATATTTTACCGAGAAACGGGCCCGCATAGTCGACATGGATCCTCAACCATGGTTTGGAGGGCCAGCACCACAAACTTAATGGTGCCTCTCTGGACACGTTGCTCAACTGAGCACATACGCTGCATTGCCGTACACAGGACTCTAAGTCAGAGTCTATACTTGGCCAACACACTTGGGATCTGTCTATTGCTTTCAGCATTACTATACCCGTGTGTGTACTGTGGAGATCCGAGATGAATGTCTCCCTGCCCTTTTTTGGTAGCACTATGTGGTTACCCCACAACAGGCAGTCTGCCTGAATGGACAGCTCGTCCTTTCGCTGCTGGAACGGCTTGATTGTCTCTTGCATTTCAATGGGGATGCTGGCCCAGCTCCCATGCAGTACACAGTTTTTTTATTAGGGACAGCAGAGGATCTTGGCTGGTTCAAGTCCTAATCTGGCGGGCCGTGACAGGTGATTTATCATTTTCAAATGCTTGCATGACCGTCAACAAGTCTGCGAGCTGTGCCACCATCAACAAGTTTGCAGGCTGCGCCATTTCCAGCCCCGTGGTGGGCAACGGTAGCCGACTGAGAGCATCCGCACAGTTCTTGGTGCCTGGCCTGTGGCAGATGGGCTCGTTATATGCTGATAGCACGAGTGCCCACCTTTGTATGCGCGCTGAGTCATTAGTATTTATCGCCTTGTTTTCAGCGTACACGGATGTGAGGGACGTGTGATCAATTTCTAGCTCAAATTTGAGGCCAAACGGGTACTGATGCATTTTTTTTACCCCGAACACACACGCTAATGCCTCTTTCTCAATCATGCTGTCGGCCCTCTCGGCCTTAGACAAGCTCCTGGAAGCATAGGCGACAGGTTGCAACTTCCCCACAACGTTAGCTTGTTGTAATACATACCCGACTCCGTACGACAACACATCACATGCTAGCACAAGTCTTTTACACAGGTTATACAATACAAGCAGCTTGTTGAAGCATAAAATGTTTCTGGCTTTCTCAAAAGCAATTACTTGGTTTTTTCCCCATACCCAGTTCTCACCTTTGTGCAATAACACATGTAGGGGCTCTAAAAGGGTGCTTAACCCCAGTAGGAAGTTAACAAAATAGTTGAGGAGTCCCAGGAATGACCGCAGCTCCGTGACGTTCTGTGGCCTGGGCGCGTTCCTGATAGCCTCTGTCTTGGCGTCTGTGGGCCGAATGCTGTCCGCTGCGATCTTTCTCCCCAAAAACTTCACTTCTGTTGCCATGAAGGTACATTTCGAGCTGTTCAACCGCAGCCCTATGCGATCCAGTCGCTGGAGGGCCTCCTCCAGGTTTTGTAGGTGCTCGGCGGTGTCCCGGCCCGTGACCAATATGTCGTCCTGAAAGATCACCATGTGTGGTACTGACTTGAGTAGGCTCTCCATGTTTCTCTGGAAGATCGCTGCAGCCAACCAAATTCCAAATGGGCATCTGTTGTAGATGAACTGTCCCTTGTGCGTGTTGATGCAGATGAGGCCCTTCGAAGACTCCTCCAGCTCCTGCGTCGTGTAGGCTGAAGTCAGGTCAAGCTTGATGAACGTCTTGCCTCCTGCCAGCATCGCAAATAGGTCGTCTGCCTTAGGTAGCGGGTATTGGTCCTGTAGCGAGAAACGATTAATAGTTATTTTATAATCACCGCAAATCCTGACCGTGCCATCACTTTTGAGTACTGGAACAATCGGGCTGGCCCACTCGCTGAATTCCACTGGGGAGATGATGCCCTCGCATTGCAGCCTGTCCAGCTCGATTTCCACTCTCTCCCTCATCATGTGAGGTACCGCTCGCGCCTTGTGGTGAATGGGTCGTACCTCTGGGACCAAGTAAATCCGCACCTTCGCCCCGGACAAGTTTCCAATGCCTGGCTTAAAAAGGGAAGGAAATTTGTTAAGAACCTGGGTACATGAGGCCTCATCAACATGTGATGGCGCTCGGATGTCATCCCAGTTCCAGCAGATTTTGCCCAGCCAGCTCCTTCCAAGCAGTGTGGGGCCATCGCCCGGGACAATCCAGAGTGGCAGTTCATGCACCGTGCCCTCGTTGGTAACCTTGACGATGGCGCTGCCCAGGACAGTGATAAGCTCTTTGGTTTACGTTCTCAGTTTCATGTGGATGGGGCTCAGGGCTGGCCTGAAAGACTTGTTGCACCACAGTCTCTCAAACATCTTTTTGCCCATGATGGATTGGCTAGCGTCAGTGTTCCATGGCTACGGGTAAGCCATTCAATTTTATGTTTAGCATTATAGGTGGACATTTCGTCGAAAATGTATGTACCCCGTGCACTTCAGCATCTGCCTCCTCTCTCTGAGACTCGAAATTGCTTTGATCCACCATGGACCGATTTTCCTCTGCCACGTGGTGGTTAGCAGGTTTTGCAGAGCTTGCAGCTTGTTTGCGAGCTCGTTGGAGGTGCCCCATTGTTCCACAGCTCTTGCAAACATACCCTTTGAAGCGACATGAATAGGCTGAATGGAAGCTCCACATTGCCAACAAGGTGTGAATTGCTTTGCATTCATCCTTTGTTGGGGACTCTGAGTCTTCTGGGTCACCTGAGGCCTGCTGGCAGTTGTAAACTCGTGGGTTCTGCCCTGTCCATTTCTGCTCGCAAACACAATTCCAGTTAATTTATGAACATTGCTAGCACTTGTGTGCTGAAAGATTTGTTTGGTGTTATCACTGGTGGACATAAACGCCTGTACTATCACAATGGTCTTACTGAGGGTCGGTGTCTCTACAGTCAAAAGTTTTCGTAGGATGGTCTCGTGGCCAATGCCCAGTACAAAAAAGTCTCTGAGCATTTGCTCCAGGTAGCCATCAAACTCACATTGTCCTGCAAGTCGCCTTAGCTCGGCGACGTAGCTCGCCACTTCCTGACCTTCAGATCGCTGGCACGTTTGGAACCGATACCTCGCCATCAGCACGCTCTCCCTCAGGTTAAGATGCTCCCGAACCAGTGCATACAGCTCCTCATGTGACTTATCTGTGGGTTTCACCGGAGCCAGAAGATTCTTCATGAGGCTGTAGGTCGGTGCCCCGCTGACTGTGAGGAGGACTGCTCTCCTTTTTGCAGCACTTCCTTCTCCTTCGAACTCGTTGGCTACAAAGTACTGGTCTAGCAATTCGACATAGGCTTCCCAGTCCTCACCCTCTGAGAACTTCTCCAGGATGCCCACAGTTTGCTGCATCTTTGCGTTGGATTCGTATTCATGTCGCCAGTTATTGTGTTCCTAACACAGATGAGGCTGCACACAGGGAGGTTAAAGTAACAGTGACCTCAGTCTTTATTAAGACACTCCAGAGTGAGGAACAGGCCTTAGGCACTGGCTTATATACAGTGCTCCCAAGGAATGCTGGGATCCCTTGGGACTTCAGGGGAACATGGGAGTGCATACTTTACAGATACACAACATTAACAGTGGCATGAATAAAAAAAAGTAAAAGCACACTGCGCAGGGAGTTGCATTGCACGGGAATTTCAAAGTGTGATGTGGAAACCTTTTAGACATAGTATTGCACCCAAGATTCTCCACACGGTGAATTACTCGAATGGAAATTGTAGAAGCCTGGATGCTGGTCACCTGCCCAGTCTTTCAGCCAATAAAGCTCATGCCATAGGAAAAGGAAACAACAACTTTTTTTTAGCTCCTTTACTGTAATAAACAAGCCCAAATGCTTCACAGATGAAAAAATAGTTGCCCTAGTCATGGTAGGAAGAGAGTTACAGGGTGGCCAATGTCATCAGTAAATATGTAGGCTTCAAAGAGGTTTATTAAAGGAGGAAAAATTGTTGACAAGACAGTCTTGGGAATGCCGTGAAACTATAAAGCTTTTCTTATTTTGATTTATGTTTCAAAATCTATCTTTTTTCGCAGTTAAACAGTAATGGATGTATAACTGACAGAACGTTTTATTGGTAATGGTATGTTATTAGTTTTATTTTGGTCACTGAAAGACTTTGTAATTTACTTGTCCTGTACTGCTTGTAAACATTTCCCTGGATTTTGGTCTTAGTGGCAAAGGAACGGTGCTCGCCGTTCACCTCTGCCCAGAGAGCTTTTACAGGGCTCTCAGCCTCGATTCTGCCTAATCCGATGTCTGTTTCAGTGCGGTGCCCTCTACAGGGGATCTGTGGCATCTATGAGCAGGACAAGAAATCGTGAAGACAAGAAATTGAGAAACCGCACTGAGATACACAGAGTCCAAATCAAGAAGTATAAAACAGGAAATACAAATTAGAATTAAATAGAGTACAGAAAGCAAAATAAAGATTGGGAAATACAGATGGGATTAAGGGAGAGAGAAAAAAGAGACAGACAGAAAGTCTAAAAATATATCTACTTTTATTTTAACTTTTTAAAATCTCCAACATGAATTTTCTTTTGCGGGATTGCGGTTCCACACTTCTAAAATTAATTTTTCAGGGCCAGAGAGGATGTTCATCAATAATGATCACTTATTACTCTGTTGAAACATCAGTTATACATCCATTACTGTTTAACTGTGAAAAAAGATAGATTTTGAAACATAAATCAAAATAAGAAAAGCTTTATATTTTCACAGCATTCCGTAGATTGTCTTGTCGCCTCTTTCGCCTCCTTTAATAAACCTCTTTGAAGCCTACATATTTATTGATGACATTGGCCATCCTGTAACTCTTTTTCTACCATGAGTAGGGCAACTATTTTTTCATCTGTGAAGCATTTTGGGATGTTTATTACAGTAAAGGAGCTAAAAAAAAGTTGTTGTTTCCTTTTCCACTTACTCCTGAACACACTTGCCCTAACTTTTTCAGCTATTTATACTGTGGAACTAATGAGCAATAACCCAAGTTCATAAGCAAAACACTGTGGATGCTGGAATCTGGAATAAAAAACAGAAAATGCTGGAATTCTCAGCAGGTCAGGCAGCATCTGTGGAGAGGAAGCAGAGTTAATGTTTCGGGTCGATGAGGATGTGTGAAGGGTCATTGACCCGAAATGTTAACTCTGCTTCCTCTCCACAGATGCTGCCTGACCTGCTGAGATTTCCAGCATTTTCTGTTTTAACCCAAGTTCATGCTGTTGCAACCATTTCAATACAGAGCCTATCAGTGAGGACTGCAACAGCGTACCCTACAGAAGAGCTGGGTATCTCTGGCAGCAACTTCCAGTTTTCCGCGGACGCCACAAGTTGCTGTCAGACCTACCCTGTAACAATGGCGATCACTGATAGCCTCGCCATTATTATTACAGCAAAATTCGGGCATATGAGTTTTTCATACTTGCGAAATAAACTTAATAAAGCATTTCAACCAGTACAATGACCTCTTTTTGTTGTCAGTGGGTATGACATAGATTCAGAAATGAGTCTGGAACACATTGCTGCTACAAGGTAAAAAATGCTTCAGCCCAACTATTGTCCTTCATTTTGATGAATAACCAGGCACAAACAAATCTTTAAAATGCAGTATTATTACTGCAAGGAACTCTTGCTAGCTGTTTTTGAAAACATTATATTGTGCTAAGCAGTCTGCTAGGATAGCAAGATAACAACACCCGCACACTCAAAAGACTTATTGGATTAGGGTGCCTCACTGTAAGAAAACCACTCATGCAGTCAGAACAATTGTTCTCTGACAAAAATATGTCAGACCAAGTGGGAAAACAGTGGCTGGTATTTTGTCTCCAAGAAAAAAAGCAACGTTTTGGGGTGATGGATGATGTACTGTGGGTGGTGCCAGCAGAAAATCTGCTGCATTCTCTTCCCAGTGGCAAAAGGAAAATATAACCATGTAAATGCCAGCCCAGCAGAATGTTAAATTGTGCTGGTTCAAATTATAAGTGGTCTGCATGTGTGAAAGATTATGAGCTAGTGTTTTAGATTCATTTATTTTTGCTTGTTCAAAACCTGCAAAAATGAACAGCTTTCTGTTTACAAGCTACAGTTAAGAAAACCATGGCAGTTATCCAATCAACATCCACAGCTACATTTGTCCCTCCCCGATATTCACTTTCATCAATTGGATATCATCATGCGCAAGAAAAGCCTGGACGATTTCTCTCTTCCCCAATCGCAGGGTGCGGAGGCTCCTATAACACCCTGGCTGGGATCAATGAACACAACAGACTGAGGACAGAGCATGGGGCTGTTGCGGGCTGTATGGCTTAGCTACTAACTGTCTTAACCAGCTGAACCATTGCAGGGGACTGAGTTTAATTTTGTTATTTCTCTCATTTATCAGTATGTTATTTGAATCTTAGGCAGAAACAACTAGGAAGAATTATTCTTCTCAGCCATAAAATATTTTATTTCTAAACCCAATACATGTACCATCACTTTTAGATGTTCATTCCGACTTAATTATTGTACAGGATTCTTCATCCAAGCAAACGCTTAAATATAAAAATCCTCAATTTATGGACTGAATTCATAATACATCATAATTCAGCCTATCATTTTCCAGTAATGTACTACAGGAATACCTTTTCCCGTGTTATTATCCCCTTCCTGTCCTGTGGCATAATTGTGCCCCAAGTTTTTTTAATCATATAATCCCTTGTAACATAACAACTACAGTGGTCTTCAAAAGACTGACACTGCAGATAATTGCAGACAATGGCAGGCTCCAGAGCCATACCAGGTGTTACTGTATTGTAATTACTTGCAAGTACAAAAATAGCACAACCACTATATCAAACAATGGTCGGGTTCGAGAGAGCTGAGGGCTGTGATGGAATTGTAGGTTCAGGTGATCTTTGTTATGATGGTTTATAATTTCAGCTGAGGCCCTTGGTTGTAATTTGTTCCAACCCAACTGTTTTATAACATTTTATAGTTACAGGGATCAGTGATACAGGTTATGGACGAACTGGAAATGCTGAATAAGACAGAATTAAAGCTGAAGCCATGCCATGAAGTATCCATAAAGCCTACCTCCAGTACAGAACATTCAAACAAAAAGCGAGGGGAAATGGACAAAACAGTTACATAACTATCCATTGATTACACATCTCACCATAGAAAAAACATCTTGTTCTTTAGGGAGGGAAGCCTGCTATCCTTACCTATCCTGGCCTATATGTGACTCCAAACCCACAGCAATGTGGTTGACTCTGAACTGCCCTCTGAAATGGCCTAGCAAGCCACTCAGTTGTACCAAACCGCTGCGACAAAGCCAGCACTGAGGGAGTAACTTCACCACAAGGGCTGCAGTGGTTTAAGGTAGCTCACCACCACCACAAGGGCAATTACGGATGGGCAATTAATGCTGGCCTTGCCAGCAACGCCCACATCCCATGAACAAATACATTTTAAAAAATAGAAAAATGATCACAGATAAATATTAATACATTCTATGTATGTTTGTACATAGGAGACTGACATAGGAACTGAACTAATATGGGATGGCCAGATTACAGTTGATTGCTGCAATTTGAGATGTGTTTTTTCCTCTGATTAGTGTTTACTTCCCTGCCTTTTAAAGCACTTTGAGATGCTCTTTTACCTGAGGATCATTAGAAAAATGTAAGCACTTGTCACATATTGGTTAATCTATGTTCAATGTTAAACACATTGTTGACCACAATTTTCAAGTTTATCAGATTGTGGATATCAGAATTTAACTGGTACATGCTATCACAGTATTAGCTTACAACACATAATGTTATTCATTATGAAGAAAGTAATATATTCAGGCATTTCATGTTCACAATAAACTCCTGAAAGAATACGTGCAGTCCATTTGCACTACAGAAAGTGGTGACATGGTGACATTTACTGCCGAAATCTGTCTAAATTCTTTCAATGTTCTACAGAGCATTGTTATTTAAACAGTATTATCTTCAGATAGAGGTTTCCTATTTGAAAATCACTTAAATGCTTCATAAATAGTGTTGTAGTCACTGGTAACCATTATATTTGCTGCTATCATTAACAGCAGCTTAGGTGATTTTAATGTTATTACCACAATTACAGATTTTACTGTCTTCCACAGGAGGGTAACAATGCACCATCAATGCCATAATTATAACGGGGTGCAATGCACTCCTACAAAGTTGCTAATGATCCGAACACAGACACTCTTACCTTCTCCACCTAATGCTATAATGGATCTGGTTCTGCTTTGCCTGCCCTCTGCGTTTTTGCTGGAACATGAACGTGAGCAAACTGACCACTCAGACCATTCACTGAGAACACAGTCAGTAGGACAGGGCACCTCGCACACAACATGACTGGGAAGATAGGACTCTCCACACAGCTCATCTAATGTTACCTCACCTGCAAAACACAAAAAGGAAAACCTTTAAATTAACATGATGCTGCTCACCCTTCATATTTTGGTTAGTTTGGCATAGAAACATAGGCCAGAATTTTATCGGCGTTCAGAGGGTGGGTTTGGAGGCAGGTCCGCTGTCAAAATATAAAAGATCGACAGCGGGTCAGGATCCCACCTAAAGGTCAGTTTCCCAGTCCCGGGAGACTGTGCTTTACAGACCTAACACCAAGCGACGGGCGAGCCAATCGACATAGTTAAGGGCTACTTAAAAGGTACTTAAACATAATGTTACCATGTACTTACAATTTTTACAGCTTTTTGATGAGTTTCGTGGCACTCAGAGAGCACGTCAGGTAAGTAGGTCAGGTTTTCAATGACTCTCCATTCCTCTGACTAGGTGACAGCTGCAAAAGTGGTATAAAAGCTACCATTTCACAGCTGTTCACTTTCAAATCTTAGAAGTTGGAGCCTTTAGGATTTGGAATACACTTTTCAGTTTTATGCAGGTTGGAAGTGTTTGGAGTAAACTCTCTATCTACTGTCACCTCCTTGGAGCAACCTCTCTCACCATTGACAGATCACTTCTGTCATCTCAACTTCAGCTGCCATCTATTCCAGCAGCATCGGTGCTCTTGAAAAAATCTCACCACGATCAGCCCCAATTTCAACATTCACACCAGCATGAACAACCTGCTCCACAGTCACCTGATGCTGCACAGGACAAAGGGCATCAGCACCCGACCACATTGCTGCCCTCGAGGCCAGGGATGGCCTCACCACGGACAGATTTACTTCACTTGATGCTGTACACCCTGGCTGCCACATGCTGCGCCAGGTTGGCACCACCCCACACCAGCATCCCTGCAATGCCCAAGCCATTCCTTTCACACTCATCACCATTGCGGGAGGGTGGGGGGGGGGGGGGGGGGAGGGGTCCCGTTATGTCTCACCATTCACTACAACTTAATAAGCCACTTCCAAAGGTGCACACAAATCTGTCCAAGAAGGCAAAGTGTTAAAAATAAAGATTTCAATGTTTGGCAACACATCAACAGAAACTTTACATGAAGGGATGTGGAGCGAGTCATGGGAGAGCCTGGGTGCAGCCCTGCACCTTTGTGCAGTGCTTGTCAGTGTTTGCAGCACTTCAATGCTGCAGAACACTGACAGTACAACTGTCAAAATGAATATGGCCATGGTCCCTTTCAATAAATCGGCTGATGACGCATCAAATGACGTCAATAAACCCGCTTCCTTTTAAATGGCTGGGAACCTCGGAGGGGAGGGCTTAACAAGCCCCATCAACAGAGCAGGATGGAGCCAGTAGCAGGGTTGCAGTCCGCCATCTACCTTGTCCGCACTGGGCTCACCTCGGTAACGAAATCGCGGCCATAGGAACAGTAGGTACTTCTACCTCTCGAGTCTGTTCTGCCATTCAGTTAGATCATGGCTGATCTGCATTTACCCATGTTTGTTTCATATCCATTGATGCCCTTAGCTCACAAAAAATTGTCGATCTCGGTCTTTAAAATCACAACTGACCTTGTATCCTCTGTCTTTATGGGGAGAATTTTCCCAATTTCCACTACCTTTTGTGTAAAAAGGTGCTTCCTGCTTTCACTCCTAATTGGCGCAGCTCTAATTTTATGACTAAGCTCTCCTGTTCTGGATTCTACCACCAGAGGAAATCATTTCACTTTATCGACCCCCTTTATCATTTTAAATATCTCGATTAGATCACCGCTTAATCTTCCGAACTCAAAGGAATACAACACAACTTTATGCAACTTGTCCTCATAATTTAACCCTTTAAGCCCTGGTATCATTCAATTGACGCTCTGCCACACCCCTTCCAAGGTCAATATATTTTTCCTGAGGTTCAGTGTCCAAAGTTAAACATAGCACTCCAAATGTGATCTGTACAACAGAAACATCACTTCCTCACTTTTGAATTTCAACCCCCTTGGGATAACAGGCAGATATACAAGAGTAATAAATACTGTAGCAAATGTTTAATAATATTGGCTGTTGTGCATAATATGACTGTTATTACAGCAATAGTTTAATTATCAAACAGCAACCAGTTTCAAAAAGAATCCATGCCTAGGATTAAAAAGGACATTAAATGTCATTGACATAATACCTCATCATTTACTTCTTGGAGTACACTGACTGTTATGTACACAAGCACAGCACCAGCAACATCTCACAAATAGCAAGAAGATGAATGATCAGTTAATCTGTTTTTGAGGGAGGAATGTTGGCTCAGATACTTTGGAGTAATGTCTACTACTTCAAGAAGTGTGTTGGGATCATTAACATCCACTTGAACAGTGTAGACATGACCTCAGTTTAACATTATAGAGGGAAGTGATCAGGGCCCAGGTGAGGCGTGAGTTTGTGGTTCAGAAGAGGTGAGGGTTTAATATTGTAGAGGGAAGTGATCGGGGCCCAGGAGAGGCGTGAGTTTGGGGCTCGGAAGAGGTGAGGGCCCAGGGGCATCACGGGCCAGCCCACACTGCGATATGTGTGTGCACTAGGTCCGTGCAGCAGAGCTGGTCTCCAGTTAGCCTTGGGTAATCCTTGCCACTGGATCAAGACCTACCTCTGTCAAGCCCATGTGGTGGCTGGTGTGGCTGTAAAAAAATCCGTGCACAGGTATCTTCCACCCTTCAAGATGTAGTTTGGGATCTGGAATATTAGGTCTTTCATTGAAACACCAGTAAACTCATTCCTTTTTGGCGTGGAAGCGAGTCATCCTCACTTCGAGGGACTGCCTATAATAATTAACATCTCATTTGAAGCACAGCGCTTCTGTCAATGCAACAATCCCGCAGTGCTGACCTGGAATTTTCGGCACTGAAGCTCTGCTGTGGAGTTTGAACCCACTAGCTTTCGATCCAAAGGCAAGAGTGCTTTCAACCAAGCCAAGCTACCAATATTACTTAAATATTTTACAGAAAAAGGTGGAAAGGAAGTGCACTGTGATACCTAATCGCTTATATCAATATAAAGTAAGAACAGTATAAATTATGCTATTTGCCATTTATTTCATCGGTTGCCGTTGGCAGTCTTATCCCTGAGGTGCTTCCTACTTTTTATCCCATTGATTTCATAAAATTGGTATATAAGCAAATGGATCTACTGCTAAACAGTCTAGTGGCAGGATTCCAGCCTGGAGAATTCAGATTTTGCTGGACAAGTTTTCAAACCTTTGAATTCAGTTTGGATTTCAATTTCTTAACAGTGCAACACAAATACAAATCCCTCACTGTACCTAATTGGAATGAATAGATATCACAATCTGGATTTTTTGACTGCTGGTGTGAAAATAATGCCCAGTTGGAAATTCCAGGCTCACAACTACATATTGATTAAACTAGAATAAAACCTAAATACATGAGGCAGCTTTGGCCCAGAACTTGCGGTGGGTAGAAATTGTATTTGCTGTTATTCACATTTTAAAATTGACCGCAACTTCAGGATTTAGTGCATGCGCATCCTAACGCAGAAATCCTGAAGTTACGTCAGTCATTCACTGCTCCGACACAGTGTCCCCGCCCCCAGCTGTCAATCACTGATGAAAACTTGCGCTTTTCCGCAGTAATATCGCTGTTAAATACCCTATTAAAAGTTAGACCTTGTGGGATTAGATGTAACCGGGGTTTAACAGCGTATTGCCTGCTTAAAAGAAATGTTATAACCCTTAAACACTCATTTTAATTTTGTGGAGTGTCATATTTCTCCCGAATGATGAAAATTATAATTTTTAAGAAATTTTAAAATAAAATTATATTTTTCAAAAGTTTGTTCATCCTTATTTCAGGTTTACCTTTTCCCCATGTGAGAGCCCCAAATCTTTATTTTGGTCTCTATAACTAATATTTTTAAAAAGTCAGAATAAAAGGAGCTTCTTCCTGGTTCCCAGTCTGTGAGAATTCTGCATTGTGATTGGCTGCTTAGACAGTTGGTTGACATCACAGCAGCTAGCGCTATGGAATTCCCACTACACTACACTGATCTCAATTGAACGTTGAAAAAGCCAAACTTCTCGACACAGAGATTGCGAGATCTTTGTGGGACGATTTCTTCGAGGTCAACATCGGACGCCTTTACTTCGCCGCTAACCGCAAATTACAGGTAATTGTTTGCATACACATCGTGAGTCATTTTGCCTTTGGGTGATAGTGTATAACGGGTGACATTGTCTCAGCCACATGATTATCAGGAGAGATGTATAATGGGCAGTTGAATTGATATCGCATATTTTACACTCTCATGCAAAGTCAAAATTACCCCCATCCATCTTTTATTCTCTACAGTGCCAAATCAGCTGTTTGAAGCCGAAATTCCAAGGCTTTAAGAGGTGGAGCTGGGCCAGTGGTTAAACTGAGTCAGAACCCTGCAGTGTGACATTCTAGATTTTAAGTAAGACCTTTCTCCCACCGAGTGGTTACTCAGTTCTCCCTCCAAAATCTTAGCATGCTCCTGATTGGCTTGAGGGAAAATATTATTCTAAAAGGTTCCACTCAGCATGAAGATACTTGCTCTGTCCCAACTGCTGAGTGAGGACTGCAGCAGCAGTATCCACAGCGGGAGGACTGAAGGGGGCCCTTAGTGCAGAATGTGGCAGCATGGAGGGAGGACACATGAGTTGATTGCAGAAAAGGGCCAAAAACCTTCTGAATTGATTTTATTTTTTATTGATATTGATGCTACATTGCTGCATATTGTCAATTTCAGCCTTTTCCTTAGTTGTTGCGAGCAGTAACCATAGGTTCCTTCTGTGAGACAACTTGTCGCTGTTCAGCTTGACTTCTGTTGGGGCCTGTGGGTTTTCTGACATTTACCTTTGGAACATAGGATGATAAGTAGCTTCAGTACCACGTACCCGTTCCAGGACCAGATTCTGTGCTGCGAGTGGGGATTCTTAGTTTCTCTATTAATCAGGAATTCCTGCCTGCATGAAGACCAAGCTTAAGACAAAACAGCAACAGCCAGGAGAAAACTGTTATGCATGTAAACCTTATAATAGTGTAAGACTTGCCACCAGGGGGAGCATCTGTTGGAGACCCAAGGGTCACCTACACACCTCGTGCAAGAAAGCAAAAAAGGTTGTCTGCCATGCTGATTCTTCATTCTGGAGTTTGATTAAAGAGACTAAGGTCACATCAGTTTGAGCTTACAGCACACAGTCTTGTGGAGTTATTCTGAACATAACAAAAACTGCTGCAATTTACTCTCTGGGACAAAAGGGGAGTGGTTCTTTTCCTGAAGGGTCTATTAGCTCCATTAGCAGAGTCGGGAGGGTACAATAACACAAACCATTAGGTCCTATTGTTCACGGCAGCAGACAGTCTCCAGGTAATTTCCTTCTGCATGAACAACCACAACACCATCCGCAGAAATGGAGTTTCCGACAGGCTCAGGCTGGGGGGGTGGGGCAAGAGGGGGTGACTCTGGCAGAGTGAATAAGATACAACCAAATTTGCCAGAAATGTTGGGTCTATTTTAGAACCTTTCATTTAATATCTTTCATAGAAAAGATTTCAGTGAATGAAGTTTGTTTGTTAAAATATTCAGGTGACGATTCAGAATGAAGGGCGAATTGGAAGGTTTGAAGTCACATAAGAACATAAGAAATAGGAGCAGGAGTAGGCCATACGGCCCCTCGAGCCAGCTCCACCATTTAATATGATCATGGCTGATCCAATCATGGACCCAGGTCCACTTCCCTGCCTGCTCCCCATAACCCATTATTCCCTTATCTGTCCATCTCTGTCTTAAATTTAAACAATGATCCAGCTTCCACAGCTCTCTGAGGCAGTGAATTCCACAGATTTACAACTCTCTGAGAGAAGAAATTCCTCCTCATCTCAGTTTTAAATGGGCGGCCCCTTATTCTAAGATCATGCCCTCTAATTCTAGTCTCCCTCAACAGTGGAAACATCCTCTCTGCATCCACCTTGTCAAGCCCCCTCATAATCTTATACGTTTCGATAAGATCACCTCTCATTCTTCTGAATTCCAATGAGTAGAGGCCCAACCTACTCAACCTTTCCTCATAAGTCAACCCCATCATCTTCGGAATCAACCTCGTGAACCTTCTCTGAACTGCCTCCAAAGCAAGTATATCCTTTCGTAAATATGGAAACCAAAATTGCACGCAGTATTCCAAGTGTGGCCTCACCAATACCCAGTGCAACTGTAGCAAGACTGCCCTGTTTTATACTCTATCCATCCCCTTTACAATAAAGGCCAAGATTCCATTGGCCTTCCTGATCACTTGCTGCACCTGCATACTAACCTTTTGAGTTTCATGCACAAGTATCTCCAGGTCCCGCTGTACTGCAACACTTTGCAATCTTTCTCCATTTAAATAATAACTTGCTCTTTGATTTTGTTTCTGCCAAAGTGCATGACCTCACACTTTCCAACATTATACTCCATCTGCCAAATTTTTGCCCACTCACTTAGTCTGCAGATTTTTGGTTACCTCCTCACACATTGCTTTTCCTCCCATCTTTGTATTATCAGCAAACTTGGCTACGTTACACTCAGTCCCTTCTTCCAAGTCATTAATATAGATTGTAAATAGTTGAGGACACAGCACTGATCCCTGCGGCACCCCACTAGTTACTGATTGCCAACTCGAGAATGAACCATTTATCCCAACTCTCTGTTTTCTGTTAGTTAGCCAATCCTCTATCCATGCTAATATATAACCCCCAACCCCGTGAACTTTTATCTTGTGCAGTAACATTTTATGTGGCACCTTGTCAAATGCCTTTTGGAAGTCCAAATACACTACATCCACTGGTTCCCCTTTATCAAACCTGTTTGTTACATCCTCAAAGAATTCCAGCAAATTTGTCAAACATGACTTCCCCTTCATAAATCCATGCTGACTCTGCCTGACCGAATTATGCTTTTCCAAATGTCCTGCTACTGCTTCTTTAATAATGGACTCCAACATTTTCCCAACCACCGATGGGCTAACTGGTCTACAGTTTCCTGCTTTTTGTCTGCCTCCTTTTTTAAATGGCTCTTCTTGCTCCCCAAACAAGTTTCATGAAAGCAGTGCCCCTTTATAAAAAGACTAAAGAAAGACTTGCATTTATGCAGTGCCTGTCACAATCAAGCGCTTACAGCCAATGAAGTACTTTTGGAGTGTAGTCACTGGTGTAATGTTTATAATTTCACAATGATTTATTTAAATTCCATAGCAGTATAAATGTAGTCTTAGTATTCCCTCAGACATTACTGCACTTTATTCAAGCAGCTGACTCCTAACTCTTTGGGAATAAGAGCCTAGATTTTCCAAGCAGAACTATTTTAACACTTTCCAAATACCTATTGGAAAATCCAGACCATTGTTCTTAAACTAGTTGCTGGGGAGTGAGAGAATGGCCTGAAATAATTTTCACTGATTTCCCTTCACATCAAGTGCTGATGGACCCTTCCTCCTCTCTGCAACTCTCCCTGTTAGTGTAGCTGCAAACAGAAACTCGCTACATCAGGAACCATGGGCATAAAACCATATCGTAGCATCTGTAACCCAGTACCACACAGTCCAAGTTAAAAGAATAACAAAACTGTGGAAGAAAAATAAAGTACCAGCAACAGAAGGAGCGACAGAGTAGATAACCTTCCATTCACGGTTCAAGAGAAATAAAACAGAATTCAATTCAGAAGAAGAGGAATTACACATAGTTTACAGCGGAGAAGCAATATTAAAAAGAGCTTAAAATACAGAATGACAAGTGGTGAGAGTAGAGTGTTGCTGGAATTACAGGGAAGATTATTCATTGAGAGGTCAGACAAGCTGCTGTAATTTAAACTGCAAGTAAAGCAATTACAGATGTTAAAAATGCATTAGTATGAAGAATAAGGTGACATTTTCCAGTTAGGCTTGCCATTCTCTACCAACTGGAACACGTAAGTGAAGATTACTGTGCATGATGAAAGATTTGAACTTCTGTTCGTGGCGAGTTGCAGAAGGGAAGTTATCACTACAAACACTGAGGGCTGGATTTTCAGTTGTCTATAGCCTCAGTTAGCGGCCAGAGGGGGCGTTAATGCGAGCGTTAGAGCTTTACGACCGGGAGTGCAGCTTTTAGCACCCCGATGGAAAATTAATCACTGGGGTGCAAACCATTAGTGCCTGGCTGCTGACGACCACAGTGATAATCACGTAATCCTGGTGCAACAAGCACGCTTGCGCCTCGGTCACTAAATTCAGTGCGTGCGCCTCATTGAGTGCCTGCCAATAACAACGTCTGGAAAAACAGTCAGTACAGGCTTGCAGAGTCATTAACTGGTGGCTACGTAAAGGGATGAGGAAGCGCTTCCCTCGGAGGCCACAGTCAGTGCAAAGTTTACACAGAGAACGGTGCGTGAGTCCCCGAGATTGCAGCGGCAGACACACAACAGTTCAGCGTTAGAAAAAGTAATTTGCTAAACTTTGATGGGTGCATAACTATGCCGCCAGCGTTGCATGGTACATGCTCTAGTAAGGCGGCGTCAACAGAGAAAGGCTGTTGGCCATGTCGGCGGCCGACGGAGAAGAGCCCCTAGACATCGGGGCAGGAGGCTATACCCACCACAGCTTGGCCGGCAGTAGCGCTCATACCTGGACCTGACTGAGGAGCAGTGTGTCAGAGGTCATTTCAGAGGTATGCCATCTCTGCAGGTAGACCGGCAGCCTCACATCGGCACCAGGACTGTGCTGCCCATTGCAGTGAAGGTCACGGTATCACTAACCTTTTATGCCTCAGGCTCCTTCCAGGCTGCATCAGGGGACATATTCACATCACTTCATCTGTGCCATCACACAAGCACTCTACACATGCAGAATGGACTTCATTATTTGCCAGAGGATCAGGGAGAAAAAGATGGAACGTGCATGAGGATTTGCCAGGATAGCGGGCTTCCCAAGGGTGCAAGAAGCAATTGACTGCATGCACATGGCCGTGCGCGCACCACTCCAGAATGCAGAGATATTCAGAAACAGAAAGGGATACCACTCCGTAAATGTGCAGCTGGTGTGCGACCACACGCAGTGCATCCTCGCAATCAATGCTCGCTATCCTGAAAGTGCGCATAATGCATTTATTCTGCGGGAGAGCACTGTGCCTCGACTGTTTCAACCATCATGGGAAGGCCGAGGCTGGCTGCTTGGGGACAAGAGGTACGGCCTGGCTAATGACCCGCCCTCTACCACCCCACCTCAGAGCTGGAGGAAAGCTACAATGAGAGTTATGCCACCACCCGCAACATCATAGAGCAGACATTAGGGCTGGTGCAGCAGCGATTCCGATGCCTGGACCACTCTGGAGGCAGCCTTCAATATTCCCTTCACCAGGCCTCACTATTCATTGTGGTGTGTCGCATGCTGCGCAACTTGGCCATCATGAAGGCCCAGGCCTTGTCAGTGGGGATTGCAGGTCCACCTCAGGAGGAAGAGGAGAAGAGGGAGGAGGAGGAAGAGGAACAGGAGCCTGGCGATGCCCCAAATGTCCAACAAGATGACGAGGACCAGCAGCAGCCACGGAGAAGGCAGCGTGCCAATGTTGGTGGTGCCATGATTCTTTGGTGACAGCTCATAAAGCAGCAGCTTGCTTAAATGGAGGGAGCTGAGGGATGCAGCTAATAATGACTGCACATTGTGCCACGATAATGCCACTTCTCCGTCACAACTGAACAGCCAAACACTGAACAAGCTGAAGGAAATGGTTCAACAAACATATTATTTGGCAAACATGCCTCAAACAACCCCAAAAACCCCACATCCCCCAATAAATGGGGCACCTGCCCCTTCAAATAACACAACAAATGCAGAAACTTCCTAATATATGTACATAGGTCCCATGGGGACACATTTATTCAGTGGGTCTTCTGCTGGCATTTCCCACCCCTCTGCCTCACCTCCCTCTCTTGCCTACTGCTCCTCCTCAATGGGTCCTCAGTGCCTGCAGCAAGGCCGCTTGAGGGCTGCTATGTGTCTGAGGGAGGCAGGGCAGATGGCCTAGCACGATGCCCTGGACCAGCTCTGGATTGGAAGGCCTGGCTGCTGACAGCACCACCTGAGAATGGGCAGCAACACACTTGGATGGCTGGGGTGCATGGCAGTGGTTGGAGCCGGAATGATGTCCTCCTGAGAGGACTGGCTGCCACTCCCCCAGGCAGAGCTCAGCATCCAGAGAAATCTGTTGGAGCACAGATTGCTGGCCTACTTCAGCACCATTACCTCCCCATTGGACTGTTGGGGACCCAGACATGATGGAAGTAGTCAGTGCTTGCGTGGCATCAATTTGATTCTGCATCAGAGCACATAGCGCATTGATCCCACCATGCACTGGCAACATGGCAGAATGCAGGTGTAGCATGGTCTCACCCTACTGTTCAATGGCGACTGCCATGTTAGCCATGGCCCGCGTCATCATGTCTGGGACCCCATGGTCACTTGCAGCATCCATCATCCATTGGTATCTACCAAGGATGGGCTCAATGGGCTCCTGAGACACAAATGCAAAGGTTGAAGTGGCCTCCACCACACTCGCAACAAGTGCATCCATGCTTTGCGGGATCCTCAGCAATGCACCCATGAACTTACGGTGCATCTGCATTGACTCCCGGGACATAGCCTCTAAGTTCAGGTGCTCATCTGCCTGTCTGTGAGCAGGACTCATGGGCCGACTTACCCTCCGAAAAGCTGGCCCCCAACTTTCCCCCCACACTAGGCATTGCTGCAAGCCACTGGAGCGAGGAGCCTCAGCTTCATGCAATCTCGGGAATTTGGCCTCTTCCCCCGAGGTGGTCTCCCCACTCGCTCCCAATGAGGATGTGTCACGCTGTGCTGGCACACTATTTTCCACCTCCCCCTCATCATCCCCATCGTCTGTAGGCATCAACTCACGGGCAGGCTGCGGCTCTCTGGCTCATCATCCGTAAGCACAAAGCAACAGAAGTGCGGTTATCAACTGGGGAGGGGACAGGAAGGCAAGAAGTAGGGGGGCATCATTATTTTGGTTGCAACATGTTGCAAGGCATGTGGCCTCAAGGCTAAGGAGACTAACACAATACGCCCGGCTTATTCACATGCCGTCACTGTCGAGCAGGGACTCTGCCTCTCCGCCCTCCACTGCAGCGCCATGAGGGTACACACTCGCTCCTCCACCTCGATGAGGTCCTGGAGGCAGGGCTCACCTCCGCCCCTGTGATGCAGCTCGCGCATATTGTGCACGAGTTTGATGTGCAATGACAAAAACAAAAAGTTGTTAGTGGCTGTGTAGGTGCTGGTGTGTCATATGTGTCGGCAGTAGGGTACTTGTAAGTAATATGAGGAAGGTGCATATCTGCATTTCATCCTGCATGGTATCACACGGTGGATGTGTGAACGGTGGGTCTGGGGCACAAGCAACTACCAGTAAGGATGAGGCTTAGGCGTGTGACCATAAATGAAGAGTTGAAAGATGTTGCTCGGTGGCCTCAAGCTGAGTAAGGAGCGAGAAGGTGAAAGACACTTGAATGGGCAGGTTGAATGTGGTGATACAGAGGTCTCAGGCTAGCTTCAGCAAGGAGGAGCATGGCCTGGTAGACATAGGGAAGCTGTAGGCACTACAAAGTCTTTACATTGTGTGAGACAGTGAGGTTCAATTGAATGCATTGCAGGGTGAATGGAAAGGGTACTCACCCTGACGATCCTAGTAAGGTCATTGAATTTATTGTGACACCTGCATTCTGCCATCCGGGTTGCAACGTGCTGTGCCACCTCCCTCTACAGCCTCCTCAAAACGCGAGGCAGTGGCCTTCTTGGAAAGATAGCTGGCGTCCTCCTTGTTCCTCCATTTTTGTGCTCTGAAGAAACTGTGCAGCTGGAGCTGCTCATGTGCTAACTTACTTTTAAGACTTGGATTTTTCCGGGATCTGAATCGGAGTTCGGCTCATGCACAATGGGTCCACAAAATTTACTGACCAAACTTTTGTTTTCGCCCTCACTCCCCGCCGCCCCACCAACTCTGGTGTGCAACGGCTGATTTTGCGCCCCTGTCAGCTCTTCAACCGATTCTGATGAATTTCTGGGCGGAGGGCGCAAACTTTTTCAAGGCGCTAAAAGGACGTCTGGATCAACACCGCAACAGAGCCACGACCGAATTTCTCCCCCAGAGTATATTGGATCAGGCTGACTATAATTCTTTGCTAGTGAGTTACTCAACTGGTCTCACTGGTGAAGGTAGTTTTCATATGTCCCTGCAGTTGGAACATAGCCTTGATATGACGGCCTCTGACCGACATTTTGAACTACAGCATCATTCCTGGCCCAAGATTACCAAACTCCACCGACAGAATGTCTTACAAGATATCCAAAGAAATAAGCAACTTGAAGTTTGATCATAATATGGAAGAGTGACCATAATATGGTAGAATTCTTCATTAAGATGGAGAGTAATACAGAGACTAGAGTCCTGAAATTAAAGAAAGGTAACTTCAACGGTATGAGACGTGAATTGGCTAGGATAGACTGGCAAATGATACTTAAAGGGTTGACGGTGGCTAGGCAATGGCAGACATTTAAAGATCACATGGATGAACTTCAACAATTGTACATCCCTGTCTGGCGTAAAAATAAAACGGGGAGGGTGGCTCAATCGTGGCTTACAAGGGAAATTAAAGATAGTGTTAAATCCAAGGAAAAGGTATACAAATTGGCCAAAAAAAAAGCAGCAAATCTGAGGACTGGGAGAAATGTAGAATTCAGCAGAGGAGGACAACGGGTTTAATTAGGAGGGGGAAAATAGAATATGAGAGTAAGCTTGCAGGGAACATAAGAACTTACTGCAAAAGCTTCTACGTGAAGAGAAAAAGATTGGTGAAGACAAATGTAGGTCGCTTACAGTCAGAATCAGGTGAAGGCATAATGGGGAACAAAGAAATGGCAGGCCAATTAAACAAATACTTTGGTTCTGGCTTCACTAAGGAAGACACAAATAACCTTTCGTAATACTAGGGGAACAAGGGTCTAGCGAGAAGGAGGAACTAAAGGAAATCCTTATTAGTCAGCAAAGTGTTAGGGAAATTTCTGGGATTGAAGGCCGATAAATCCCCAGGGCCTGATAGTCTGCATCCCAGAGTACTTAAGGAAGTGGCCCAAGAAATAGTGGATGCATTGGTGGTCATTTTCCAACATTCTATAGACTATGGATCAGTTCTTATGGACTGGAGGGTGGCTAATGTAACCCCACTTTTTAAAAAAGGAGGGAGAGAGAAAACAGGGAATTATAGACCGGTCAGCCTGGCATCG
The DNA here is from genome assembly GCF_044704955.1 of Pristiophorus japonicus. Classification (NCBI taxonomy): domain Eukaryota; kingdom Metazoa; phylum Chordata; class Chondrichthyes; family Pristiophoridae; genus Pristiophorus; species Pristiophorus japonicus. Next base: position 65,907,363 of record NC_091979.1, read on the forward strand.
GTGGTGGGAAAAATGTTGGAATCAATTATTAGAGATGTAATAGCAGCGCATTTGGAAAGCAATGACAGGATCGGTCCAAGTCAGCATGGATTTATGAAAGGGAAATCATACTTGACAAATCTTCTCGAGTTTTTTGAGGATGTAACTAGTAGAGTGGACACGGGGGAGCCAGCGGATATGGTGTATTTAGACTTTCAAAAGGCTTTTGACAAGGTCCCACTCGAGATTAGTGTGCAAAATTAAAGCACATGGTATTGGGGGTAATGTACTGACGTTACTGGTTGGCAGACAGGAAGCAGAGAGTAGGACTAAATGGGTCCTTTTCAGAATGGCAGGCAGTGACTAGTGGAGTACCGCAAGGTTCGGTGCTGGGACCCCAGCTATTTACAATATACATTAATGATTTAGACGAAGGAATTGAAAGTAATGTCTCCAAGTTTGCAGATGACACTAAGCTGGGTGGTAGTGTGAGCTGTGAGGAGGATGCTAAGAAGCTGCAGGGTGATTTGGACAGGTTAGGTGAGTGGGCAAATACATGGCAGATGTGGTATAATGTGGATAAATGTGAGGTTATCCACTTTGGTGGTAAAAACAGGAGGGCTGGTTATTATCTGAATGGTAAAGGGGGAGGTGCAATGAGACCTAGGTATCATGGTGCATCAGTCATTGAAGGTTGGCATACAGGTGCAGCAGGCATTAAGGAAAGCAAATTACATGTTGGTTTTCATAGCGAGAGGATTCGAGTATAGGAGCAGGGAGATCTTACTACAGTTGTACAGCGCCTTGTTAAGGCCACACCTTGAATATTGTGTACAGTTGTGGTCTCCTAATCTGAGGAAGGACATTCTTGCAATTGAGGGAGTGCAGCGAAGGTTCACCAGACTCTTTCCCAGGATGACAGGACCGACATTTGAAGAAAGACTGGATCGACTGGGCTTGTATTCAATGGAATTTAGAACAATGAGCGGGGATCTCATAGAAACATATAAGATTCTGATGGGATTGGACAGGTTGGATGCAAGAAGAATGTTCCCGATGTTGGGGAAGTCCAGAACCAGGGATCACAGTCTAAGGATAAGAGGTAAGCCATTTAAGACCGAGATGAGGAGAAACATCTTCACTCCGAGAGTTGTGGGCATGTGGAATTCTCTACCACAGAAAGTTGTTGGGGCCAGTTCATTAGATTATATTCAAAAGGGAGTTAGATGTGGCCCTCGCGGCTAAAGGGATCAAGGGGTATGGAGAGAAAGCAGGAATGGGGTACTAAAATGCATGATAAGCCATGATCATATTGAATGGTGGTGCAGGCTCAAAGGGTTCCTGCACCTATTTTCTATGTTTCTATATTTCTATTGGCACTGTGTTTTCTGTCTATGCGGGTAAATTTAAATCCTGTAAACAATGAAGTATATAAACAAAATGTTATTTATTAATTAATCAGGGAACCCGCTATGGGTCTGGTTCCTAAGCAAGGGTCATCTTCGCAATTAGCTCCTGCCAGGGTCTGCCTGTTGAAACTAGGAAAAAATGATGCATCTGGATCTAAGAACCGAAAGATTTATGAAAGCTGCAAGGGATACAGAGTAAGCAAAGAGCTAAGGTCTGCTGTGTTTTGCCCTCCAACCAACTTAATGGTGGATTTGGAAGATGGGAAACTATTTCTAAGAGAATAATCAGCTAATTCAGAAACTGGAACCTGCAAGATGGGAAAAAAAATATTCATTCATCATTTCTGTATCGAATGTCTTTATTCATTCCAGGCAACAGACTTCAATTGGATTTCAGCCAGGTCTTGATTAAAATGCAGAATACTTTTAATGATAATCAAGGCTCATGCTGAAGTGTCTTAAATGTTTGAGTAAAATTGTTCTGCTGCAGGGTTTAAAATCCATTACAAGATCCTAATTAAATAATGGAATAAATTATGAATTTTGAGGACTATCACTCTTAAAAGGATATCTGTAATCAATAAGTATTCTGTTATAGAAATTCAGTTAGCAAATAATAACATTCCAAGTCATTAAGTAAGTGTAGTGTATGGAGAAAGAGTCAGACTGAACACTGTGAGCTCAAAGTAAAGTGCGACCTTAGTCTTTTATTGCAGGTCTCCAGATTATGGGATCCCTTGGGACTCCGGGGAAAGAGCCCGCTGGAGTTGTACAGAGTAAATACAAGTTCACAAAAATAACAACATTCCCCCACAAAGTCAATAGTGTAACTATTTACAATGTGAGTCGATCTGCGGCCCTTCTTGCCCTGGTTGATTGTCTCGGTGTGAAAGCTGGTGTTGTTGAATCATTTGTTGGGCCCTCGCTGGGCTGCTGTGCAGCTGGCCTTGCTGGGCTGCCTGGTGTGTTGGGCCCTGCAGGGCTGCTGTGGATGATGGGTTCTGCTTTGTGGTCAACCGTGGTGTCGGTTGCCACTGATGGGTGTGTTGGAGGATCACAAAAAATAGGGTCCAAGGTGGGTTGCTCAGGGAAGTCCGTGAATCTGAGATTGATTTGGTCCAATTGTTTCGGGTGAATGAATCCATTTGAAAGTTTGACCCGAAACACCCTGCTCCCCTCTTTGGCCACAACAGTGCCGGGAAGCCACTTGGGACCTTGTCCATAATTTAATACAAATATAGGATTATTGATTTCAATCTTGCGTGACACATTTGCGCAATCATGGTATGCACTTTGTTGAAGCCGCCTACTCTCTACCTGTTCATGTAGATCAGGGTGAACCAACGAGAGCCTTGTGTTAAGTGCTCTTTTCATGAGCAGTTCAGCAGATGGGATCCCAATGAGTGAGTGTGGTCTCGTGCGGTAGCTAAGCAGGACTCGGGATAGGCGAGTGCGCAGTGAGCTTTCAGTTACCCTCTTCAAGCCTTGCTTGATGGTTTGCACTGCTCTCTCTGCCGAACCACTGGACGCTGGTTTAAACGGGGGCAGATGTGACATGTTTAATCCCGTTACGGGTCATGAATTCTTTGAACTCAGCACTGGTAAAGCATGACCCATTGTCACTCACCAGAACATCGGGTAAGCCGTGAGTGGCAAACATGGCCCACAGACTTTCAGCAGTGGCAGCGGACGTGCTAGCCAACATTATCTCACATTCAATCCACTTGGAGTACGCGTCTACAACCGCAAAGAACATTTTACCCAAGAACGGGCCTGCATAGTCGACGTGTAGTCTAGACCACGGTTTGGAGGGCCAAGACCATAAACTTAGTGGCGCCTCCCTGGGTACATTGCTTAACTGCGAGCATGTATTACATCTGTGAACACAGGACTCTGTCTGCATCGATACCGGGCCACCACACGTGGGATCTGGCTATCGCTTTCATCATTACGATGCCTCGGTGGGTACTGTGGAGGTCACTGATGAAGGTGTCTCTGCCCTTCTTGGGGACAATTACTCAATTGCCCCACAGAAGGCAGTCTCTGCCTGTATAGACATTTCATTTTTGCACCACTGGAATGGCTTTATCTCTTCCTGCATTTCCACTGGGACACTGGACCAGCTCCCGTGAAGCACACAGCTTTTGACTAGAGATAATAAGGGGTCTTTGCTTGTCCAGGTTTTGATCTGCTGGGCAGTGACGGTTGATTGCTCACTCTCAAATGCTTCCATAACCATGGATAGATCTGCGGGCTGCACCATTTTCACCCCCGTGGTGGGCAATGGCAGCCTTTTGAGAGCATCGGTGCAGTTTTCTGTGCCTGGCCTGTGGCGGATGGCGCAGTTGTATGCGGACAACGTGAGTGCCCATCTCTGGATGTGGGCCGATACATTGGTATTTATCCCTTTACTCTCGGAAAACAGAGATATAAGTGGCTTATGGTCAGTTTCCAATTCGAATTTTAGCCCAAACAGGTATTGATGCATTTTCTTTACCCCCTTAGACACACGCTAACGCTTCTTTTTCAATCATGCTGTAGGCTCTCTCAGCCTTAGACAGACTCCTGGATGCATAGCAACCGGTTGCAAAATCATTAGCTTGTTGCAATACACACCCGACTCCATATGATGACGCATCACACGCTAGTACCAAATGCTTACATGGATCATACAACACAAGCAATTTGTTTGACCATAATAATTTTCTCGCTTTTACAAAGGCATTTTCTTGGCTTTTGCCCCAAACCCATTCGCCCCCTTTTCGTAGTAAGATATGCAGTGGTACTAGCAGTGTGCTGAGACCCGGTAAGAAGTTACCAAAGTAGTTCAAAAGTCCCAGAAACGACTGCAGCTCCGTAACGTTCTGTGGCCTCGGTGCGTTCTCGATTGTCTCTGCCTTTGCGTTGGTGGGCCTGATGCCGTCCGCCGCAATCCTCCTCCCCAGGAACTCCACTTCAGGTGCCAGAAAAACGCACTTTGAGCATTTTAACCTGAGCCCCACGCGGTTGAATCGACTAAGAACCTCCTCCAGGTTCTGCAGGTGCTCGACTGTGTTCCGATCTGTGACCAAGATGTCGTCCTGCAAAACCACGGTGTGCGGGACCGACTTCAGTAAACTTTCCATGTTTCTCTGGAATATCGCCGCCGCTGATCGGACTCCAAACGGACATCTGTTATAAACAAAAAGACCTTTGTGCGTGTTGATGCAGGTGAGGGCCTTCGATGATTCCTCCAGTTCCTGAGTCATGTAGGCTGAAGTCAGATCCAGTTTCGTGAACGTCTTTCCTCCCGTCAGCGTTGCAAAGAGGTCGTCGGCTTTTGGTATGGGTATTGGTCCTGCAGGGAGAAACGATTGATAGTTACTTTGTAATTGCCACAGATTCTGACGGTGCCGTCTCCCTTGAGGACTGGGACAATAGGACTGGCCCACTCGCTGAACTCGATTGGTGAGATGATGCCCTTTCTTTGTAGCCGGTCTAGCTCGATCTCTACCCTTTCTCTCATCATGTACGGTACTGCTCTCGCCTTGTGATGGATGGGTCGCGCTCCCGGAATTGGGTGGATCTGCACTTTTGCTCCTTGGAATTTCCCGATGCTTGGTTCGAACAGCGAAGGAAATTTGTTTAAGAATTGGGCACACGAAGTGTCGTCAGCGGGCGATAGCGCTCGGATGTCATCCCAGTTCCAGCGTATCTTTCCCAGCCAGCTCCTGCCGAGCAGCGTGGGACCATCGCCCGGTACCACCCAGAGTGGTAGCTTGTGCACCACTCCATCGTAGGAGACCTTTACGGTAGCACTGCTGATTACAAGAATCAGTTCTTTCGTGTAAGTTCTTAGTTTCGTGTGAATTGGAGTTAAGACTGGCCTTGAGGCCTTGTTGCACCACAACCTTTTGAAAGTCTTTTTGCCCATGATGGACTGACTTGCACCCATGTCCAGCTCCATTGACACCGGGAATCCATTTAGTTCAACATTCAGCATTATCGGGGGACAATTCATGGTGAATGTGTGTACCCCACGTACCTCTACCTCCTCTATCTGAGGAAAGAAGTAGCAGGATGTCAGAGCTGTGGGAGGAAATTCCAAAGAGTTGGGCCTGTTGGGATAGCAGTAGACTCTGCTATTATCAGTGGAGCGGAAGTGAAGTGGGGTGCACAGTAGACCAGAGTCAGTACACTGAAGAGCACACACACGGACACAGGATTTTAGGGCTGGGGTGGAGGGCTGTTCCAAGAGTAGATGTTACAAGAATATCATCCATTGTGTCACCCCATGTGGAAGTAATCTTGTCACAATATCTCCTGAAACCACACTCAATGTGAAAGCACTATATCTCATTGTTCTACAGATGGGTTGTTTCTTGTCAAATTAAATGAACTTAATCTGGCATGTTGGATAATCATGAAGAATTAGGGATCCAGCGAATACATGGATCTTGCAGCTTTAACAAATTCTTCTCGCAACAACAGGCACCAGGAATAATTAGTGCACTCTATATAAAGGCTGTAAATTCTATAATAAAAGTATCCTGCTTCATTACTAAGGGAGATTGCCTTAGGACACGTATTGGCTGACATCATTCTATTCCTGGATTCAGTAAAGCAATTTGCAAACTACAGACCTATTGCACAAAAAATGTAACTAATGATCAAATTAGATATGAAATAATATCATCATCATCATTGGCAGTCCCTCAAAATCGGGGAAGACTTGCTTCCACTCTCAACATGAGTTCTTAAGTGGCTGTACAGTCCAATACGAGAACCACAGTCTCTGTCACAGGTGGGACAGATAGTTGTTGAGGGAAGGGGTGGGTGGGACTGGTTTGCCGCACGTTCTTTCCGCTGCCTGCGCTTCATTTCTGCATGCTCTCGACGACAAGACTCGAGGTGCTCAGCGCCCTCCCGGATGCACTTCCTCCCACTTAGGGTGGTCTTTGGCCAGGGACTCTCAGGTGTCAGTGGGGATGTTGCACTTTATTCGGGAGGCTTTGAAGGTGTCCTTGTAACGTCTCCGCTACGCACCTTTGGCTCGTTTGCCGTGAAGGAGTTCCGAGTAGAGCCCTTGCTTTCGGAGTCTCGTGTCTGGCACATGAACTATGTGGCCTGCCCAGTGGAGTTGATCAAGCGTGGTCAGTGCTTCAATGCTGGGATGTTGGCCTGGTCAAGGACGCTAACGTTGGTGCGTCTGTCCTCCCAGGGGATTTGTAGGATCTTGCGGAAACATCGTTGGTGGTATTTCTCCAGTGACTTGAGGTGTCTACTGTACATGGTCTATGTTTCTGAGACATACAGGAGGGCGGCTATTACTACAGCCCTGTAGACCATGAGCTTGGTGGCAGTTTTGAGGGCCTGGTCTTCAAACACTTTTCCTCAGGCGGCCGAAGGCTGCACTGGAGCAATGGAGGCGGTGTTGGATCTCGTCGTCAATGCCTGCTCTTGTTGATAAGAGGCTCCCGAGATAAGGGAAGTGGTCCACATTGTCCAAGACCACGCCATAGATCTTGATGACTGGGGGGCAGTGCTGTGCAGCGAGCACAGTCTGGTGGAGGACCTTTGTCTTACTGATGTTTAGCGTAAAGCCCTTGCTTTCGTATGCCTCAGTAAATACGTCGACTATGTCCTGGAGTAATAATAACCAATACATTGGGAGGCAAATTGTCAGCCAGTGTCTCCATGTCAATAGGAACCTACCTTGAGATGCCATTATGCTAAGGTAGTACATTAAATCCAACAGCCATAAAGGATATTGTTTAAAACACAAAGGCCTCATTATTTAGCGAGAGGGAGCAGGGAGAGGACCTTTAGGGGCCAGAAATACAGGGAATTTGTTTTTCTCCATTTCTCACCCGCAACTGGCCAGATTGAGGGGCTGGCCGGCTGTTGGACAAGATGGGCGGCGGTAGAAGGCCGCAGTTGGAAACTGGAGTGAATGGAGCAAAAGGGAGAAAGAGATTGTGGGGAAGAGGGGAGGAGAGATGGCGGGGGTGAAGAGATGGCGAGGGGAGAGAGATGGCGGGGGTGGAGAGAGATGGTCGGAGGGAGAGAGATGGCCAGGGGGACAGAGATAGCCGGGAGGAGAGAGATGGCGGAGGGGGAAGAGATGGTCGCGAGGGGAGAGATGGCAATGGGCGAAGAGATGGCGGGGGCGGGAGAGATGGCGAGGGGAGAAAGATGGCGGGGGGAGAGAGATGGCGAGGGGAGAGAGATGGCGGGGGTGAAGAGATGGCAAGGGGAGAGAGATGGCGAGGGGAGAGAGATGGCGAGGGGAGAGAGATGGTCGCGGGGGGGGGAGAGATGGCAGAGGGGGAAGAGATGGCGGGGGCGGGAGAGATGGCGTGGGGAGAGAGATGGCGGGGGGAGAGAGATGGCGAGGGGAGAGAGATGGTCGCGGGGGGGGAGAGATGGCAGAGGGGGAAGAGATGGCGGGGCGGGAGAGATGGCGTGGGGAGAGAGATGGCGGGGGGGAGCGAGATGGTGAGGGGAGAGAGATGGCGGGGGGAGAGAGATGGCGGGGGGAGAGAGATGGCGAGGGGAGAGAGATGGTTGGGGGGTAAAGAAATGACGGGGGGGAGAGATGGCGGGGGGAAAGAGATGGTGGGGGGAAGAGAGATGGTGCGGGGGGAGAGAGATGGTGCGGGGGGAGAGGTGGCGGGGGCAGAGGTGGCGAGGGGGAGAGAGATGGCGGGGGGGAAAGAGATGGTCGGGGGGTAAGTGATGGTGGCGGGGGGAAGAGATGGTGAGGGGGAAGTGTAATGTCTGTAAGCTTGTAATGTTTGTAGCTCCACTCTGTGGATGTGGACATATTGTGTACTGCAAGTGCAGGGTTAATAATAAACAGAACCAGGCAGATTTCCGGAGGCTACCGAGAGAGCTGCCTGCCATGTTCAGAAGCTGTGTGTGCTGTGCTCTGTGAATATATCAGGAAGAGATGGTGGCGGGGTGGGGGGTGGTGGGTAAGAGATTGTGGGGGGGGGGAAGAGATGGTGGGGGGGGGGGAAAGAGATGGTGGGGGGGGAAGAGATGGTGGGGGGTAAGAGATGGTGGGGGGGAAGAGAGATGGCGGGAGGGAGAGAGATGGTTGCGGGGGGGAGATGGTGGGGGGGAGAGATGGTGGAGGGGGAAGAGATGGTGGTGGGGGAAGAGATGGTGGGGGGGAAGAGATGGTGGGGGGGAAGAGATGGTGGGGGGGAAGAGATGGTGGGGGGGAAGAGATGGTGGGGGGGAAGAGATGGTGGGGGGGAAGAGATGGTGGGGGGGAAGAGAGATGGCGGGAGGGAGAGAAATGGTTGGGGGGAGATGGTGGGGGGAGAGATGGTGGGGGGGAAGAGATGGTGGGGGGGAAGAGATGGTGGGGGGGAAGAGAGATGGCGGGAGGGAGAGAGATGGTTGCGGGGGAGAGATGGCGGGTGGGGGTAGAGAGATGGCGGGGGGGAAGAGATGTTGAGGGGGAAGAGATGTTGGGGGGGAGGAAAGATGGCGGGGGAGAGGAGAGATGGTGGGGAGGAGGAGAGATGGTCGGGGGAGGAGAGATGGTCGGGGGAGGAGAGATGGTCGGGGGAGGAGAGATGGTCGGGAGAGGAGAGATGGTCGGGGGAGGAGAGATGGTCGGGGGAGGAGAGATGGTCGGGGGAGGAGAGATGTTCGGGGGAGGAGAGATGGTCGGGGGGAGGAGAGATGGTCGGGGGAGGAGAGATGGTCGGGGGAGGAGAGATGGTCGGGGGAGGAGAGATGGTCGGGGGAGGAGAGATGGTCGGGGGAGGAGAGATGGTCGGGGGAGGAGAGATGGTCGGGGGAGGAGAGATTGCGGGAGGAGGAAAGATGGTGGTGGGGGGGAGGAAGAATGGTGGGTAGGTGGAGAGATGCTGGGGGGGAGAAATGGCAGAGGAGAAAATATCACGGGGAATAGCAGATAGCTGCTGGATACGACAGTTCTCTCCTCCCTTTAGCTGCCGTTAAATCCACATGGCTGCTAAAATCTGAGGCACACAGCCTCATTTAAATATTATAATTCCTGACCCGCCTCTCAGAGCAGGTTAGTCACCTGACCCCCAAACCATTGCAATTAAAGCGGCAGTAGACATGTGCCCAACGGGTTGGTGTTGAGTTTTCCATCTTAAAAAGATTAACCCCTCCCCCACCTGTCCTGGGGGCGGGAGATTAAAATTCCCCCGAAGATGTCTGAGGTTCTCTTGCCTGGCTATTATTCTGACCATTTCAGTAAAGAAAGTTATAAAACACAAGAACAATGTTATAATTCATAGCCCAGAATCTAACCGACAGAAATAAAACACGACAATCCTTTTCTCTCCAGTATAATCAGGGGGATAGCTTGCTGCTAAATTCAGCTCGGGCATTTGAAAGCTCCTAGCTCTTTAGTTTTATTTTTACTCTGGATGTAGACCCACTAATCTGAAATAACACCAGGAATGTAAAATATTCTGGCACCCAGCTCTAAGTTATAAGCAACTCCCATTAATTCAAAAGGGAAATGTAATAAAACCAATTAACTGAAATCAACAAGAATTGAAAGAGTATTGCACAATTTGCCCTCCTGGGGAAAGGATACGGCTATTGTAGAACAACCTTGGTTTCAAAAGCGGAGAATTGGTTCTACATTACGAACCTGAGAGTTTTGAATTTCAACCTCAAAATTGTAGCCAATGAGCAAATTGTACATTTTTGTTGACATTAATGAGACGCTAACAAAACCTTAGAACTACAATAATGGCCCAGATTTTTTGGTAGGACTAACAGGGAGGCTATCGAGGAGTAAATTAGACAGCAACTTCCGGCGTCCGCACATATGCAGTTAAACGCGGAAATCAGGATGTTGCTGTCGGAGTTGCCCTCCTCTTTCACGAGCTTCGCTATACCGGTATCTCGCCGATAGACTCTGCATTCGCATACATGAATGACATGAAGTTGGGGTACTTTCCGACTAGATACCTACGAAACATGCCAGAAAAAGTTAGGGCTTGTTCATTCAAGAGTAAGTGAAATTTTAATGGCGCAGTAAGTCTTAATTACTGCCAAACAACCTCTCTGACACTGAAAATTTACTTTTATAAGTGTGGTGTCTCATTTCTTCAGATATTAATTGTTGGTGATTTTTAAAAAGTTTAATTTATTTTTACTTCTTCCTTTCTGTCCCTTTTATTTCTCTGTCTTAATTCCATCTTTCCTTCCCTCTCTTTATTTTGCTTTCAGTACATAATTTTACATTGAATTAAATATTCTAACTGACAATTCCTGGTTCAGACTCTGTGGCTGGAATTTTCTGGGGTGTCAGCGGGCAGGATCGGTGATGAGTCAGGTGGGCAAGTTTTTTTTTGACAGGGGGTCGGGAACCCGCTGTCAACCTACTGCAACGTGCCTTTCCCAAAGTCAGGTCTGTCGGCGCTGAGCAGACCCGACAGGTAGCGGCGGGTGACCCAATTAACCTCATTATAATGTACTTAACAAAACCTGAACAGGCTTCTTTTAAACTTACTTTTTAACTTTAACTTCATGGCCACAGGAACCACACTGTTCATGGACCACTTCCATCAACGTGAGGAGGGAGTTCAGTGGCCATTGCTGCAGCTGATTCCTCAACAGCTCCCACCTGACAGATCATCACTTTCCTCAGCCACCAACTGTTTCTCAGCCCATTTCCAGCACAGATTCTGCAGGCTTTCCACTTTCCAATGCTCCAATCACTCTCATCTCATCAGAAGAACTCTCTTACCATTGACAGAATTCTTCTGGCTCTCTACTTCATCTCCTATCTATTCCATCAATATAGATGCTCTTGTCTCACCTTGGTCCTCAGAATCCGACCACGATCAGCCCCAACACCAGCAGCACCAGGCACACCAGCAGCACCAACAACAACACCAATCTTCTCCACAATCACCTGATGCTGCACAGGACACAGGGCATCAGCACCCAAGCATATTGCTGCCCGGAATGCCAGGGATGGCCTCACCACAGCCAAATTTACCTCACTTGACTCTGTACACCCTGGCTGCCACATGATGCACCAGGTTGGCGCCGCCCCACACAAACACCATAAAACATCCCTACAATGCCAAACCCATTCCTTTCATACACACCACCATTGAGGGGGGTACCCTAATGTGTCACCATTCTCTGCAACTCACTAAGTCACTACTAAAGGTGCACACAAATCTGCCCAAGAACGCAACATGTTGAAAATAATGGTTTCAATGTTTGACATCACATTAACAGAAACTTTACATGAACATTGGTGAAAACACTCAAGTGGCTACCCTTGTGTGTTGTTAGTTGGTATGATTTTACAAGGATGAGGGTGATTGTGAGGTGTGGCTAGTGCGATGGGGATGTGATAATGTAGATAGAGAGGGATGGGTGGAGGTGCAAGGTAAGTTGGTGTGCCTAAGAATGTGCAGGAGTAGGGTCGGGAAGGCAGATTGATGGGGATGTGATGAGAGACACAGGAGGATGAAGGTGAGTGTGGCTTTTTACGAATGTTTCATGATCTAATGAGATCATTGAAAGGTTTGCCCAGCTGTACCCAGGTTCTCCTAACCAGATCCCTGCTTGTGCAATGTGCAACCAGGCTGCATTGGTGTCCTGGGAGGTCTCTTCCACCCATGGGAAAGAAAAAGGACCTCCTTGCATGCTCTACCTCCCTTCATAAGCATATGGAGGGAGTCATGGGAGAGCCTGGCTGTCGTCCTGCACCTCTGTACAGTGCTTGTAAGCATTTGCAGCACTTCAATGCTGTAGAACACTGACAGTACAAACATCAAAAGTAAGGTGGCCATGTCCCTTTAAGGAAACCAGCTGATGATGCATCATGAATGACATCACCAGGTCAACTTTTGTTAATTGGCCTGGGAAACGGGCTAGGCGGGCTTAACAAGCCCAATCAACGTAAATTCATTTTTGGCAGTGGGATGGAGCCAGCAGCAGGGCCTTGACCTGCCACGGACATCACCCACACGGGAACAGCCGAGGTGAGGATTCATTGATCTGATTGGTTGAAGAGACACGCTGATTGCTTAGCCTGCTCACACAGGTCCCAGATCCCCTGTCCAGGGTAAAGTGCTGTTTTGGTCTCCCGATGACTGTAAGTTGCCTCACAAAAGCCCTCGAAAAGTGTGGGCAGCTGTAAGCGTACTGAACGCTGAACGCTATTCATTCGCCATTGAGCGCAAAATCCGGATCATTATGCTTAACACCAACACTTGCAAATAATCAGAAACGTAGTGCTAAACTTGTTGTGGTAAACATCAACATCTTAACATTCATGAACTTACTAATGCCAGATCTGACTTAGAATAAAATACTGACCTTCTCATAACCCTATGTAACTATGCATGATTATTTCATGATTCACTATTAACAAACAAGTTAAAAGCTTAGAAATGCACAGCCACCACTGGTAACTCGGGTTTATGGCAACTGAAATTGGACCCAGCGATACCCGAGAAAATTTGCGCAGGGGGCTAAAATTTTTACTGTGTAACGCCATCCTGCTGGTGTTAGTGCAGGCCTGGAAGTTACAGTTCCTGTGCTGAAGTGGCATTCCAGCTTCTAACAGCCTTTGGAAGCGAGGCTGTGGAATTTCGCAAGGAATTGTGGGTAATTAAAAGGGCTCTGAATTACAGGGGCAATGCGTTCGGAACTAATAGAAATTCAAATGAAGTGAAAAAATGCAGTTTTCAGCCCTTACTATCTTTTAAAAATAAATTAACATTAAAAAGAAATCCCAAATGTACTTTAAACTGAATTCCCATCCGCATCTGAGAAAAGTGCTTCAGCACTAACACAAATGGCTCAGCAAGCTAGAGAAAGGGCACCCACTGGAATGTGGGAAGGGAGGACCTGGAGACAATCACTATCACTAGGGGGGTAGTGCTGGACAGGCTAATGGGACTCAAGGTCGACAAGTCCCCTGGTCCTGATGAAATGCATCCCAGGGTATTAAAAGAGATGGCGGAAGTTATAGCAGATGCATTTGTTATAATCTACCAAAATTCTCTGGACTCTGGGGAGGTACCAGCGGATTGGAAAGCAGCTAATGTAATGCCTCTGTTTAAAAAAGGGGGGCAGACAAAAGGCAGGTAACTATAGGCCGGTTAGTTTAACATCTGTAGTGGGGAAAATGCTTGAAACTATCATTACGGAAGAAATAGCAGGACATCTAGATAGGAATAGTGCAATCAAGCAGACGCAGCATGGATTCATGAAGGGGAAATCATGTTTAACTAATTTACTGGAATTCTTTGAGGATATAACGAGCATGGTGGATAGAGGTGTATCGATGGAAGTGGTGTATTTAGATTTTCAAAAGGCATTCGATAAGGTGCCACACAAAAGGTTACTGCAGAAGATAAAGGTACGCGGGGTCAGTGGAAATGTATTAGCATGGATAGAGAATTGGCTGACAAGCAGAAAGCAGAGAGTCGGGATAAATGGGTCCTTTTCGGGTTGGAAATCAGTGGTTAGTGGTGTGCCACAGGGATCGGTGCTGGGACCACAACTGTTTACAATATACATAGATGACCTGGAAGAGGGGACAGAGTGTAGTGTAACAAAATTTGCAGATGACACAAAAATCAGTGGGAAAGCAGGTTGTGTAGAGGACACAGTGAGGCTGCAAAGAGATTTAGATAGGTTAAGCGAATGGGCTAAGGTTTGGCAGATGGAATACAATGTCGGAAAGTGTGAGGTCATCCACCTTGGGAAAAAAAACAAAAAAAGGGAATACTATTTGAATGGGGAGAAATTACAACATGCTGCGGTGCAGAGGGACCTGGGGGTCCTTGTGCATGAATCCCAAAAAGTTAGTTTGCAGGTGCAGCAGGTAATCAGGAAGGCGAATGGAATGTTGGCCTTCATTGCGAGAGGGATGGAGTACAAAAGCAGGGAGGTCCTTCTGCAACTGTATAGGGTATTGGTGAGGCCGCACCAAGAGTATTGCGTGCAGTTTTAGTCGCCTTACTTAAGGAGGGGGTACAGAGACGATTCACGAGGTTGATTCCGGAAATGAGGGGGTTACCTTATGATGATAGATTGAGTAGACTGGGTCTTTACTCGTTGGAGTTCAGAAGGATGAGGGGTGATCTTATAGAAACATTTAAAATAATGAAAGGGATAGACAAGATAGAGGCAGAGAGGTTGTTTCCACTGCTCGGGGAGACTAGAACTAGGGGGCACTGCCTCAAAATACGGGGGAGCCAATTTAAAACTGAGTTGAGAAGGAATTTCTTCTCCCAGAGGGTTGTGAATCTGTGGAATTCTCTGCCCAAGGAAGCAGTTGAGGCTAGCTCATTGAATGTATTCAAGTCACAGATAGATAGATTTTTAACTAATAAGGGAATTAAGGGTTATGGGGAGCGGGCGGGTAAATGGAGCTGAGTCCACGGCCAGATCAGCCATGATCTTGTTGAATGGCGGAGAAGGCTCGAGGGGCTAGATGGCCTACTCCTGTTCCTAATTCTTATGTTCTTATGTTAACCCAGGGTCTCGCACACAGCACTCCAGCTTTGTGCAGAGGGTCAACACTGCAAGAGGGGTCCTCAACCCACAGGGGCCAGGAAGCCCTCTAGAAAGAGTGATGCAAGACCAAATCACTGAGGCCGTCCCCACCGACTGCCTGCAGTGTTCAAAGAAGATCCGTGACCTCAGATCACTGGTCAAGGTCAGTGAATGCATCTTCAAAAGCCGTCTCCGACCAACTGAATAACTAGCCTCACACACTGCTCAATGCATGACGCCCCAGCCACCCCATCCCAATCACTCACCTACCAACAATCTGTACCAAGCATGGGGCGCATCTCCCATTCCTAGCTTCACCTCACCCCCTTGGAGGAGACGGTGCAGGCCATTGTTTGCCCTTGGCCAGTGGTGGGGCAGAAAGGATACAATATGCTGGTATCCTCATATGTTATCCTCCTTCTAGCATGCACCTCTTGCTTTCCCGCCCTCCCCTCACCACAACTCCATCCTTGTGCCTTCCTCATTTCACACACCCAAGAAATGCAGCCTACTCAGCCAAGGGTAGGGGAAGCTGGAGCTGGATGAGAAGGAGGAGGAGGAGAAGGAGAAAAAACACCGTCCCTCGGTTTGACACGCCCATCCTTCAGCTCCTCGAGGTTTCCAGCAAGGCCATTTTCAGTGTCCCCCACTAAAAGTCTGCAGCCTTCCACCGGCCATGCTGCAGCCACTAGGGTAGCATTAGTAGGATAGACAGAGGCACACACAAGACAGTCACTAAGAGAATGCATAGGGTAATGAGTTGATGTCTTGATGTAATTTTGGATGGATAAATGTATAAAGTTGTATTGAAAAGTTTGCTTTGTGATGACTTGTTTTTAAGCATCTTGGCCAAGAGGATGCTGTGATGGCCAGTAACAGAGGGGAGTTAAGGTGTGGGCCTAATGTTGAAAGGGGAATTGGATTGTGGTCATTGAAACCGCAGGTAGATGATTCCATCCCGGATATCCCAGCCAGAAAGGAACTGTCTGGGTTGTATCCTTCCTTCTGTTTCCTCCTCTTTGGCTTCCTCCTCCTCTTCTGCATCCTCCTCTTCTTCCCTCGGCGATCAGATTCTATAAATCTGAAATGACAGCATAAAATGCTGGAAATACTGAGCAGGTCAGGCAGAGTCTTGACTTGAGATGTAAATTCTGTTTCTTTCTCCATGGATGTTGCCTGACCTGCTGATTATTTGCAGCTTTTTCTGTCTTCTCAGAGGCCTTCCTTTACCATCGAAGTCCTTGGAAGCATCCAGCAGCACTGCCTGCAGATTTAAAAAAAAACTTTTAACATCCTTTGCAGCATGCCACTACTTGAGGACACCACGGGACCCGCCACCAATTGGCGGAAGAGTGGCAGCCACCACTTTCTCGACATTATGCTGAGCTAACGGGTGTCACAAACCACCCGCATTTCCAGGCCTTAAAGTCTTTTTGCCTAACTTGTTCTAAATATTCTTTATCCATTTTTGCTGGTACATAAATCCTCGGAGTAGCTATCATTGGCAAATAGTCCATTTATCCTTTCTATCCCTAGATAGCTGTGGCAGCTGATCAGTGAATATATTTAAGGTGGAGATGGACAGAAGTTTGAGCAATGAGGGAATGAAGGGTTATGGGGAGCAGGCAGGGAAGTGGAGCTGAGCCCAATATCAGATCAGCCATGATCTTATTAAAGGGTGGATCAGGCTCGAGGGGCTGAATGGCCTACTCCTGCTCCTATTTCTTATGTTCTTATGTTTAATCTACACTACACTTTTTTTTACTGCTCTCTATTTTTGCTAAAATTAGCCAAGCAAGCAATATCGGCCTAAAGAGAATAAGAACATCTCTAATAGCATCTTAGCATTTCCCAAACTACTTCACAACCAATTAATTACTTTTTGATGTGCAGTCACTGATGTTTCATCAGCAAACACACCAGCCAATTGTGGACAGCAAGGTCCCACAAGCACAAATCAGATAAATAATTAGTTAATCTGCTTTTGGTGATGTTGGTCAGGAGAGTTTTCCGATCTTCTTTGGATAGCACCATGGGACTTTTTACAGCCACACAAACCTTCATCAATAGAGAACTTACTTATTATTACTATTTCAGACTTCATTGCATACCCAAGCTGTGTAGTGGGGCTAGAACCCACAACCTTCTGAGTAAGACGAAACACTGCTAACAGCAGAGCAAAGCTAACACTTAAAGACTGCTTCCAGGCGTTAAGTGGCCAGAAGATGAACAGCCTTTAACTGCAACAATGACAGGGGAAAGTCAAACTCAAACAAATAAGCAGGAATTGCAAAAGATTATAACCAGAGTTTCCAATTATTTAAATTAATTTCTGTTTCACTTTTGCTGCATCACATTTATAAATGCCACTGGGAACACAAAGCTGTGATAATTAACTTTTCAAATTAAGTAGTTAACTTTTAGAAATGGTTGACATATTTGTACTTGTACTCAACTGGACCAGCCACATAAATGCCGTGGTTAGTGCAGCAGGTCAGAGGTTAGAGGGCCGAAATTGCCCACCACCGGAAACGAGGCACACCTACCCATGCATTGGGGTAGCCTAACCATCGAAATTCAGCTCTTCGAGGATTTTTTTGAGCGGGGCGGAAGTGGCTTCATCATAGGGCCGGAAGTGGGGGTGGAGGGGAGTGGCCGTCAATAGCGGGGCGGAACGGAGCAGTCAAGACTGTCAGTCACCAGTTAAAGGGGAGAGCCACTGTGAACTCTGCAGCCTCTTTAGAGGCAAACACTAGGCCACCAGGGAGGACAATGGCTAGGCCAGCAGCCTGGCACCCTAGAGGGATGCCAGGCTACCAGTTGGCGGCCCAGCCGAACCCCGCGGCCATAATTGTCGGACTGACCTGGCAGTTGGCCAGCAAAAAGTAACATGGCAGCCGCGGCAGTGCGCCCTCCCCTTTAAGGGCGGCTGGGCCGCCATGTCACAGAGAATGTACCGACAGCAAAAGCACTGACTGGCGGTGGGGCCGCTCCCGCAAGGCAATACCGGGAAAGGGGCAATTTCCCGAGGGACAATTTCACGAAGGGGGTCCCTGCCAGTCAGTAAGGGGTCGGCGCATGCACGTCATGGCGGGAAAATGGGCGGAGCGGTCCCAGGCACCGCTCTAAAACTGCTTCAAGAACGTCGACACCCACCTTCTCGCTGGCAACTAGCGATAGGCAATAAATACCAGCCTTGCCAGCGACGCTTCTAACCCGACAATGAATTAAAAATGTTTTTGTAAAGTAAAACAATTGTGATATTATGATTATTCACAAATATTTGCAGTTTGTGAACTGAACATATCACTTATGAATTGTAACAAAAGTTGGAGAGAGATTAAAGCTGACCAGTGTTCCCTGTTTGTAATTTTTTTGGCAACCAGCAAAGCCACTAGCTGGACAAAATTTTAGGCTTACTATATATTAAGGTACATGATACCTGAAAAATAATGAACAATATTTGAAAATGTGTTACTTAATTTGACTGTAGACCCCAATACACCAAGAAATCCAATAGGGAATTCAGAAGAAACTTCGTTACCCAGAGAGTGATGAGAATGTGGAACCTGCTACCACAGGGACTGGCTGAAGCAAATCATGTTGATGCATTTTAGGGGAGGCTAGACAAGCACATGAGGGAGAATGGAATAGAGAATTATGCTGACAGAAACATAGAAACATAGAAAATAGGTGCTGGAGTAGGCCATTCGGCCCTTCGGCCCTTCGAGCCTGTACCACCATTCAACAAGATCATGGCTGATGGTTCACCTCAGTATCCCTTTCCTGCTTTCTCTCCATACCCCATGATCCATTTAGCCATAAGAGCCGTATCTAACTCTCTCTTGAATATATCCAATGAACTGACATCAACAACTCTCTGCAGTAGGGAATTCCACAGGTTAACAACTCTCTGAGTGAAGAAGTTACTCCTCATCTCAGTCCTAAATGACTTACCCCTTATCCTTAGATTATGTCCCCTGATTCTGGACTTTCCCAACATTGGGAACATTCTTCCTGCATCTAACCTGTCCAGTCCCGTCAGAATTTTATCTGTTTCTATGAGATCCCCTCTCATCCTTCTAAATGCCAGTGAATACAGGCCCAGTCGATCCAGTTAGAGGATGAAAGACGGGAGGATGCTTGAGTGGAGCATAAACGCCGGCATGTACTGGTTGGGCCAAATGGCCTGTTTCTGTGCAGTATATCCTACGTAATTGTATGTAATTTTAAGGTACATGATACCTGAAAATTAATGAGCTATGTTTGAGAAGTTGTTTATTGATTAGACTGTAGACCCAAATATGTGTCACATCACACAATGTGCCAGAAGTCTTATTCATAGGACAGCCTCTTGTTCAGCAACTTACTGAGTGCCATGTCTAAACTTTTAATGCTAACACATCAGTTTCTGATGGTGAAGCTTACAGTGCAAATCATGCACTTTTCATGCTTGGTTTGTAAGAATACAATTGATTCTGCTGAATCGCCAGGTCTGCTCAAGGAACACCTCTGCCAATATATCTTAATTGATAGGATACACTTCACAGAATGACGCAACACAAAGCCTGATGCACAGTTGTGGGTACTAATAAGTAGTATTGTAAAATTTTATCTCGGAAGTAAATAGCAAAAGCATTTCTTGCTTTCCAGATAGCCCCCTCTCACCACAGATGAGAATGAACATTCCCCATGTACATGCGAATCCACACATTCTGCTATAAAACTTTATTTTAGCAGATCAGCAAAAGCTTTGTGAACAAGGAACTAGATGTGTCAAGGGAGATCTTCACAGCATTAAAAAAATTCCAGGACAGCACTCAAAAAGCAGTTTTGTTTCATAAAAAATTATATACAAGTTAAACAACCAGTTTTAGTCATTCCTATTGGCTGGGTTATCAGATTCAGCTTTGTTCTGTATAAAAGCCCGTCACATGCTATTGTATTCTCTGGACTGTGGGCTGGAATTTCGGCAAGTACCGCTACCGCCGAGTATGCCGGTGGTAATATGATTTAATATCTAGAGAAAAAGTGTTGATTTGTTTTTCAAAAGAAAAACAAAACGTCTAGGGCTAGAAATTTGTCTCTGTAGCATTTGTGTCCAAAATGGTGTCCGCATAATTCTGGTGCGGGCCGCGCCGGGCGCCAGCTTGGTAAAGGCCGAACAAAAGATATCCTTTACCCACGTCTGAAATGAGCTTTAGGCCTTAATATATATACAATAAGGGGCCTGACGCTTGCTTCTGCTCCTTCTTACAACTTTAGTTTGCACCAGTGTTGGTTACTTCCGTGAAAACCAACGCTAAAAAGCACGGAATTAAAAACAGTAAGTACTTACCATAATCACCGCCGCTCCTGGTCCAGAGATCTCTGACCTCACTCCCAACTCCGACCTCCAGGCCCCCCCACCCCCCAAATCTCC
Organism: Pristiophorus japonicus; assembly: GCF_044704955.1. Lineage (NCBI taxonomy): Eukaryota > Metazoa > Chordata > Chondrichthyes > Pristiophoridae > Pristiophorus > Pristiophorus japonicus. The sequence continues at coordinate 65,927,685 of NC_091979.1, forward strand.
CCAGCCCCAGCCTGACCTTGCAGCCCACGCGGACAGCACTCTTGACCCCTCAACAGACCATCGCGATCATCTTCCCCGACCCCCGACTGCCCTCTGATCGCACTCCGAAGCACAGCCTTCCTCCTCCAGACACCCGGAATCTCACCCAATCACTTACCTGAAAATTGGCCCACGAACCTGGGCAGGCTCCTACCACAGTGCCATTTACATGATAATAAGGTCCTTGGTCCAAAATCCCAGGCTCCTTGGGCCTCCTGATTTGAGCACAGGCTGTTAGCAATCTGCAGGTAAAGCATCTAAAAATGGACGTCACCAAATTTCTAAATATGTGTAAACTGTTTGTGACAGGCATAGAGTTCTGTCATAAATCAAATCAAGAGAAAGACTCTCTCTTAGTATCTATTTATGGGATTATTTTGGTCACTTTAATTTGGCTCACTGCAGGCTGGGGTTCTGTCAGTTGGTGGAACTCCTCATTCTTCATGTAATCCTAGAAATGTCATAAGGTGTCATTCTGCCCTGTTGGTGACTGTAATAGTTATGACCTTAGCTGTTCCAATTGTTTATTCAACCTCTTCAAGATATAGCAAAATCTTACAAGCCTGAAGCCTACAGAGATGTATCATCATTCTTACTGGCTGGATTATCAGATTCAGCTTTGTTCTGTATAACAGCCAGCCACATGCTATTGTATTCTCTGGACTATCAACTTTGAATGCCTTGAGCTTAAGCAACCCAGTTCTCATGGTGGCAGTGGGACGGGATTGTCCTGCAGAACATTTCTGGAGGAAGGGGTTGATTTATAATTCCATGCCCAGACAGAGAAATACATTCAACAGTCTTTTCAGTGTGCCAACTTTTCCTGTTCTACTGAACTACAGCTGATGCAAAGGGCCTGTAGGGGTAGACTGAACTTCAGATATAAGCTTTGTGGTAAAGATTCTGGTCCAGATTCAGTATTATTCGATTTAATTGGTTACTTCATTAAAAACCAGACTTGTAGATTATAGCCTAAGGCACATTGACAGAATCATCAGTCTTCTGTTATACAACGATCAGAAGAAAATGAGAGGACTCAAGTCATTTCCAGTTAGTAGCTTCAATAACAAGGATTTCAATTTGGTCCTGGCAATGCACAATTTATACCTTATGTGACTAGGATCATGGTTCACTAGCCCTCCTCATCATTCTCAACCTCTGAGTGGGACTGCGCCCGCCTGGTTCCACTCTTACCTAACCAATCGTAGCCAGAGAATCTCCTGCAATGGTTTCTCTTCCCATCCCAAACCATTACCTATTGATCTCCCACAAGGTCGATTCATGACGCCTTCCGATTTCTCAACTACATGCTGCCCCTAGATAACATCATCCGAAGACATAATATTTGTATGCGCACAACACCCAGCTCTATCTCACCACCACCAACCTTGACCTCTCCAGTGCTGGACAGGTTAATGGGACTCAAGGTAGACAAGTCCCCTGGTCCTGATGAAATGCATCCCAGGGTATTAAAAGAGATGGCGGAAGTTATAGCAGATGCATTCGTTATAATCTACCAAAATTCTCTGGACTCTGGGGAGGTACCAGCGGATTGGAAAGCAGCTAATGTAACGCCTCTGTTTAAAAAAGGGGGCAGACAAAAGGCAGGTAACTATAGGCCGGTTAGTTTAACATCTGTAGTGGGGAAAATGCTTGAAAGTATCATTAAGGAAGAAATAGCGGGACAACTAGATAGGAATAGTGCAATCAAGCAGACGCAGCATGGATTCATGAAGTGGAAATCATGTTTAACTAATTTACTGGAATTCTTTGAGGATATAACGAGCATGGTGGATCGAGGTGTACCGATGGATGTGGTGTATTTAGATTTCCAAAAGGCATTCGATAAGGTGCCACACAAAAGGTTACTGCAGAAGATAGAGGTACGCGGAGTCAGAGAAAATGTATTAGCATGGATAGAGAATTGGCTGGCGAACAGAAAGCAGAGAGTTGGGATAAATGGGTCCTTTTCGGGTTGGAAATCGGTGGTTAGTGGTGTGCCACAGAGATCGGTGCTGGGACCACAACTGTTTACAATATACATAGATGACCTGGAAGAGAGGACAGAGTGTAGTGTAACAAAATTTGCAGATGACACAAAGATTAGTGGGAAAGCGGGTTGTGTAGAGGACACAGTGAGGCTGCAAGGAGATTTGGATAGGTTAAGCGAATGGGCGAAGGTTTGGCAGATGGAATACAATGTCGGAAAGTGTGAGGTCATCCACCTTGGGAAAAAAAACAGTAAAAGGGAATATTATTTGAATGGGGAGGAATTACAACATGCTGCGGTCAGAGGGACCTGGGAGTCCTTGTGCATGAATCCCAAAAAGTTAGTTTGCAGGTGCAGCAGGTAATCAGGAAGACGAATGGAATGTTGGCCTTCACTGCGAGAGGGATGGAGTACAAAAGCAGGGAGGTCCTTCTGCAACTGTATCGGGTATTGGTGAGGCCGCACCTAGAGTACTGCGTGGAGTTTTGGTCACCTTACTTAAGGAAGGATATACTAGCTTTGGAGGGGGTACAGAGATGATTCACGAGGCTGATTCCAGAGATGAGGGGGTTACCTTATGATGATAGATTGAGTAGACTGGGTCCCTACTCGTTGGAGTTCAGAACGATGAGGGGTGATCTTATCGAAACATTTAAAATAATGAAAGGGATAGACAAGATAGAAGCAGAGAGATTGTTTCCACTGGTCAGGGAGACTAGAACTAGGGGGCACAGCCTCAAAATACGGGGGAGCCAATTTAAAACCGAGTTGAGAAGGAATTTCTTCTCCCAGAGGGTTGTGAATCTGTGGAATTCTCTGCCCAAGGAAGCAGTTGAGGCTAGCTCATTGAATGTATTCAAGTCACAGATAGATAGATTTTTAACCAGTAAGGGAATTAAGGGTTATGGGGAGCGGGTGGGTAAGTGGAGCTGAGTCCACAGCCAGATCAGCCATGATCTTATTGAATGGCAAAGCAGGCTCGAGGGGCTAGATGACCTACTCCTGTTCCTAATTCTTATGTTCTTATGTTCTCCACTGCATCAGTGTTATCAGACTGCTTGTTGAAACATCCAGTCCTGGATGAGTGAAATTCCTCCAATTAAAAATTGAAAAGACTGAAGGCTTTGCCTTAGGCCCACACCACAAATAACATTCCCAGCCACCAATTCCAGCCCCCTCCCTGGCAACCTGTGTTTTATTTGACCTGGAGCGGAGCTTCCAGCCACATATCCTCTCCATCACAAAGATCGCCGTTTTCTAGCTCTGTAATGTCGCTCGTCTCTGCCCCTCCTTTCCCCTTCGGCTACTGAAACTCTCATCCATGCTTTTGTTACCTCCATTATCGACTATTACAATTCTTTCTTCGCTGGCCTCCCATCTTCCATTCTCCATAAATTTGAATTCATCCAAAACTCTGCTGCCTATGTCCTGACTCGCATCAAATCCCATTCACCGATCATCCTTCAGCTCGGTGATCTACATTGGCTCCCGGTCCACCAAAGTTCCAATTTTTAAATTCCGATCCTCATGTTCAAATCCCTTCATGGCCTTGCACTCTCCCTAAATAACCTCCTCCAGGCCTGCAACCTTCTGAGAACTCTGCGTTTCTCCAACTTTGGCCTTTTGTGGATCCCCACTTTCTTCACCCCACCACTGGCGGCTGTGCCTTCAGCTGCCTAGGCCTTTAGCTCCGGAATTCCCTCCCTAAAACTCTCCGCCTCTCTCTCCTCCTTCAAAATACTCCTTCCGAGATTATCCTCCTGTAAAGCATCTTGGACATTTACTATGTTAAATGCACTGTATAAATGCAAGTTGTTGTTGTGCGCTGATATGAAAATGCTTTGACTTAAAATTGCATATTAACTTTGAAAGTTTGATCATATTCTTACTCTAAAAGAAATATTAGAACATGGCTTTATTTAAAAATGGATTCAGAGTTTTGTGAAAAAATTAATTATAATTGAGATATCTACGATTAAAGACTGACAGAAACAAATGTTTGCAGGTGTTATGATTCGCGTTTAACTGGGAGGCGGCCTGGGTTGTGGCGAGGGGGTGGAGGGGGAGGAGGTCGGCGGCCCGAGCGGGCCCAGCGGGCCCCGAGAAGTGATGGCAGGCCAGCGGGCCCCAAGAAGTGTCTGCGCATGCACCGCCCAGCCGCCGGGAATGGTGCCGGACGAGGGGTGGTGCCGGATAAGGGAGTCCCGGATAAGAAAGGTTCAACCTATATATGTTTGTTAAGCAAATATACACGTGAAATATGGTTACCCGTATTATGTGAGTGCATGCAAGGTCTTCTCTATTAAAATTCGCTGTAGCCACATCTATGGCTAGTCAGCGATTTTTATTGAGGATACAAAAGAACTAGAAAAGTCATCATGCATTTTTGCATGGTGACATAATGACATGATTGTACACAAACAAAAAATATTTTCATGAAGACAGTCCCCCTATCAAGCCTAAGAACAGGTAAAATCGCCATATCTTTGGATATGGAAGTTGTGACACATGACTGGAGAGCTGCCAATGTAAATCTGTCTTCAAGAAGGGAGAAAGATATACCAGATAACTGCTGATCACACAGTATAACATCAATAGTAGGTAAAGCTTCTTGAGGTCATAATAGGGGATAACATTAATTACGAAGGTATGGATTGACACAGGACAACCAGCATAGATTTGCACAAGGCAAGTCATGTCTTAAAATGTAATTACATAGAAATTACAATATGGAAATAAGCCATTTATCCTCCACATGAGTAGTGTTCCAAATGTGCTTGACCTGTTCCCATATTCCTCTTTCCACATTTCATTGAACTAGCTATCTAACCTCTCAATAAAAGTTGACATTGTCTCAACTTCAATCACTAACTCTAGTCGTACAGTCCATAGCCTCACATCCATCTATGGAAAAAAAAGGTTTCTCCTACTTTCTGACCTAATTCTTTTACATTTAATCTTGTTTCTATGTCCCTCGTTTTAGACTCTTCAACCATTGGAAATGGTCTAATTCTATTTACTCTGGCCCATTCCTTCATAATTTTAAGAGTTCTTTAAGAAAATAATGGGCCTGATTGATAAAGCAATTGTATATGCGGATTTACAAAAGGCATTCGATAAATGCCAAATAGGATGTTTGTTGATAGAATTATAGTGCTTGCTACCAGTGCCACGTGCTAGTTAGAGTAGGAATCGCAGGATAGCGCAGATGAATACGTGGCTTGAGCAGTGGTGCAGCAGGGAGGGATTCAAATTCCTGGGACATTGGAACCGGTTCTGGGGGACCAGTACAAACCGGACGGTCTGCACCTGGGCAGGACCGGAACCAATGTCCTAGGGGGAGTGTTTGCTAGTGCTGTTGGGGAGGAGTTAAACTAATATGGCAGGGGGATGGGAACCAATGCAGGGAGACAGAGGGAGACAAAAAGGAGGCAAAAGCAAAAGACAGAAAGGAGATGAGGGAAAGTGGAGGGCAGAGAAACCCAAGGCAAAGAACAAAAAGGGCCACTGTACAGCAAAATTCTAAAAGGACAAAGGGTGTTAAAAAAACAAGCCTGAAGGCTTTGTGTCTTAATGCAAGGAGTATCCGCAATAAGGTGGATGAATTAACTGTGCAAATAGATGTTAACAAATATGATGTGATTGGGATTACGGAGACGTGGCTCCAGGATGATCAGGGCTGGGAACTCAACATCCAGGGGTATTCAACATTCAGGAAGGATAGAATAAAAGGAAAAGGAGGTGGGGTAGCATTGCGGGTTAAAGAGGAGATTAATGCAATAGTTAGGAAAGACATTAGCTTGGATGATGTGGAATCTATATGGGTAGAGCTGCAGAACACCAAAGGGCAAAAAACGTTAGTGGGAGTTGTGTACAGACCTCCAAACAGTAGTAGTGATGTTGGGGAGGGCATCAAACAGGAAATTAGGGGTGCATGCAATAAAGGTGCAGCAGTTATAATGGGAGACTTTAATATGCACATAGATTGGGCTAGCCAAACTGGAAGCAATACGGTGGAGGAGGATTTCCTGGAGTGCATAAGGGATGGTTTTCTAGACCAATATGTCGAGGAACCAACTAGGGGGGAGGCCATCTTAGACTGGGTGTTGTGTAATGAGAGAGGACTAATTAGCAATCTCATTGTGCGAGGCCCCTTGGGGAAGAGTGACCATAATATGGTGGAATTCTGCATTAGGATGGAGAATGAAACAGTTAATTCAGAGACCATGGTCCAGAACTTAAAGAAGGGTAACTTTGAAGGTATGAGGCGTGAATTGGCTAGGATAGATTGGCGAATGATACTTAAGGGGTAGACTGTGGATGGGCAATGGCAGACATTTAGAGACCGCATGGATGAATTACAACAATTGTACATTCCTGTCTGGCGTAAAAATAAAAAAGGGAAGGTGGCTCAACCGGGGCTATCTAGGGAAATCAGGGATAGTATTAAAGCCAAGTACGAGAAGAAGCTTGCAGGGAACATTAAGGCGGATTGCAAAAGTTTCTATAGGTATGTAAAGAGAAAAAGGTTGGTGAAGACAAACGTAGGTCCCCTGCAGTCAGAATCAGGGGAAGTCATAACGGGGAACAAAGAAATGGCGGATCAATTGAACAAGTACTTTGGTTCGGTATTCACTAAGGAGGATACAAACAACCTTCCGGATATAAAAGGGGTCAGAGGGTCTAGTAAGGAAGAGGAACTGAGGGAAATCTTTATTAGTCGGGAAATTGTGTTGGGGAAATTGATGGGATTGAAGGCAGATAAATCCCCAGGGCCTGATGGCCTGCATCCTAGAGTACTTAAGGAGGTGGCCTTGGAAATAGCGGATGCATTGACAGTCATTTTCCAACATTCCATTGACTCTGGATCAGTTCCTATGGAGTGGAGGGTAGCCAATGTAACCCCACTTTTTAAAAAAGGAGGGAGAGAGAAAACAGGGAATTATAGACCGGTCAGCCTGACCTCAGTAGTGGGTAAAATGATGGAATCAATTATTAAGGATGTCATAGCAGTGCATCTGGAAAATGGTGACATGATAGGTCCAAGTCAGCATGGATTTGTGAAAGGGAAATCATGCTTGACAAATCTTCTGGAATTTTTTGAGGATGTTTCCAGTAAAGTGGACAAAGGAGAACCAGTTGATGTGGTATATTTGGACTTTCAGAAGGCTTTCGACAAGGTCCCACACAAGAGATTAATGTGCAAAGTTAAAGCACATGGGATTGGGGGTAGTGTGCTGACGTGGATTGAGAACTGGTTGTCAGACAGGAAGCAAAGAGTAGGAGTAAACGGGTACTTTTCAGAATGGCAGGCAGTGACTAGTGGAGTGCCGCAAGGTTCTGTGCTGGGGCCCCAGCTGTTTACATTGTACATTAATGATTTAGACGAGGGGATTAAATGCAGTATCTCCAAATTTGCGGATGATACTAAGTTGGGTGGCAGTGTGAGCTGCGAGGAGGATGCTATTAGGCTGCAGAGTGACTTGGATAGGTTAGGTGAGTGGGCAAATGCATGGCAGATGAAGTATAATGTGGATAAATGTGAGGTTATCCACTTTGGTGGTAAAAACAGAGAGACAGACTATTATCTGAATGGTGACAGATTAGGAAAAGGGAAGGTGCAACGAGACCTGGGTGTCATGGTACATCAGTCATTGAAGGTTGGCATGCAGGTACAGCAGGCGGTTAAGAAAGCAAATGGCATGTTGGCCTTCATAGCGAGGGGATTTGAATACAGGGGCAGGGAGGTGTTGCTACAGTTGTACAGGGCCTTGGTGAGGCCACACCTGGAGTATTGTGTACAGTTTTGGTCTCCTAACTTGAGGAAGGACATTCTTGCTATTGAGGGAGTGCAGCGAAGGTTCACCAGACTGATTCCCGGGATGGCGGGACTGACCTATCAAGAAAGATTGGATCAATTGGGCTTGTATTCACTGGAGTTCAGAAGAATGAGAGGGGACCTCATAGAAACGTTTAAAATTCTGACGGGTTTAGACAGGTTAGATGCAGAAAGAATGTTCCCAATGTTGGGGAAGTCCAGAACCAGGGGTCACAGTCTGAGGATAAGGGGTAAGCCATTTAGGACCGAGATGAGGAGAAACTTCTTCACCCAGAGAGTGGTGAACCTGTGGAATTCTCTACCACAGAAAGTAGTTGAGGCCAATTCACTAAATATATTCAAAAGGGAGTTAGATGAAGTCCTTACTACTCGGGGGATCAAGGGTTATGGCGAGAAAGCAGGAAGGGGGTACTGAAGTTTCATGTTCAGCCATGAACTCATTGAATGGCGGTGCAGGCTAGAAGGGCTGAATGGCCTGCTCCTGCACCTATTTTCTATGTTTCTATGTGGCTAAAGGGATCAAGGAGTATGGAGAGAAAGCAGGAAAGGGGTACTGAGGGAATGATCAGCCATGATCTTATTGAATGGTGGTGCAGGCTCGAAGGGCCGAATAGCCTACTCCTGCACCTATTTTCTATGTTTCTATGTTTCTATGAAGTGGCATACAAATTGGCCAGAAATAGCAGCGAACCCGGGGAATGGGAGAAATTTAGAACTCAGCAGAGGAGGACAAAGGGTTTGATTAGGGCAGGGAAAATGGAGTATGAGAAGAAGCTTGCAGGGAACATTAAGGAGGATTGCAAAAGTTTCTATAGATATGTAAAGAGAAAAAGGTTAGTAAAGACAAACGTAGGTCCCCTGCAGTCAGAATCAGGGGAAGTCATAACGGGGAACAAAGAAATGGCAGACCAATTGAACAAGTACTTTGGTTCGGTATTCACTAAGGAGGACACAAACAACCTTCCGGATATAAAAGGGGTCAGAGGGTCTCGTAAGGAGGAGGAACTGAGGGAAATCTTTATTAGTCGGGAAATTGTGTTGGGGCAATTGATGGGATTGAAGGCCGATAAATCCCCAGGGCCTGATGGACTGCATCCCAGAGTACTTAAGGAGGTGGCCTTGGAATTAGCGGATGCATTGACAGTCATTTTCCAACATTCCATTGACTCTGGATCAGTTCCTATCGAGTGGAGGGTAGCCAATGTAACCCCACTTTTTAAAAAAGGAGGGAGAGAGAAAACAGGGAATTATAGACCGGTCAGCCTGACCTCAGTAGTGGGTAAAATGATGGAATCAATTATTAAGGATGTCATAGCAGCGCATTTGGAAAATGGTGACATGATAGGTCCAAGTCAGCATGGATTTGTGAAAGGGAAATCATGTTTGACAAATCTTCTGGAATTTTTTGAGCATGTTTCCAGTAAAGTGGACAAAGGAGAACCAGTTGATGTGGTATATTTGGACTTTCAGATGGCTTTTGACAAGGTCCCACACAAGAGATTAATGTGCAAAGTTAAAGCACATGGGATTGGGGGTAGTGTGCTGACGTGGATTGAGAACTGGTTGTCAGACAGGAAGCAAAGAGTAGGAGTAAATGGGTACTTTTCAGAATGGCAGGCAGTGACTAGTGGGGTACCGCAAGGTTCTGTGCTGGGGCCCCAGCTGTTTACATTGTACATTAATGATTTTGACGAGGGGATTAAATGTAGTATCTCCAAATTTGCGGATGACTCTAAGTTGGGTGGCAGTGTGAGCTGCGAGGAGGATGCTATGAGGCTGCAGAGTGACTTGGATAGGTTAGGTGAGTGGGCAAATGCATGGCAGATGAAGTATAATGTGGATAAATGTGAGGTTATCTACTTTGGTGGTAAAAACAGAGAGACAGACTATTATCTGAATGGTGACAGATTAGGAAAAGGGAAGGTGCAACGAGATTTGGGTGTCATGGTACATCAGTCATTGAAGGTTGGCATGCAGGTACAGCAGGCGGTTAAGAAAGCAAATGGCATGTTGGCCTTCATAGCGAGGGGATTTGAGTACAGGGGCAGGGAGGTGTTGCTACAGTTGTACAGGGCCTTAGTGAGGCCACATCTGGAGTATTGTGTACAGTTTTGGTCTCCTAACTTGAGGAAGGACATTCTTGCTATTGAGGGAGTGCAGCGAAGATTCACCAGACTGATTTCCGGGATGGTGGGACTGACCTATCAAGAAAGACTGGATCAACTGGGCTTGTATTCACTGGAGTTCAGAAGAATGAGAGGGGACCTCATAGAAACGTTTAAAATTCTGACGGGTTTCGACAGGTTAGATGCAGGAAGAATGTTCCCAATGTTGGGGAAGTCCAGAACCAGGGGTCACAGTCTGAGGATAAGGGGTAAGCCATTTAGGACCGAGATGAGGAGAAACTTCTTCACCCAGAGAGTGGTGAACCTGTGGAATTCTCTACCACAGAAAGTAGTTGAGGCCAATTCACTAAATATATTCAAAAGGGAGTCAGATGAAGTCCTTACTACTCGGGGGATCAAGGGGTATGGCAAGAAAGCAGGAAGCGGGTACTGAAGTTTCATGTTCAGCCATGAACTAATTGAATGGCGGTGCAGGCTAGAAGGGCTGAATGGCCTGCTCCTGCACCTATTTTCTATGTTTCTATGTTTAAAGGGATTGAAGCAGCATGCATAGGAAGTGGGATACAACACATAAAATAGCAGTTAGTGGATATTTTACAGACTAAACGATGAGTGTGAACAATGGAATTCTCCAAAGGTCAGTGTAAAGATCATTGCTCAACTCAACGTATATAAATGATGTGGACTTGGGGAGAGGAAATACAATATCAACATTTTCAGATGACATGAAAAGGAGGATAGAAACAGATGGGGCAGCAACATGTCAGATGAAATTTAATACAGAGAAACAAGAGGTAATAAAATGTATGAGAAAGAATAAGGAGAGGAACTAGACACTAAATTGTAAAACTTTAAAGGGGTTAGTGTTGACTATTGTTCAGGTACATTAAATGTATAATATAAGTACAATGGTGCACCACAGGGGGCGCTGTGGTGGGAGACCTGAAAGTATCTGCACGAGGCAGTATAAAAGGCTGCCCACCACACCTGAGAGGCGCTCTGGAGCTGAACAATGAAGGACCAAGGTCACTGCAGTTATTACAACACCAGACCCTGTACATACACCACATTGGCAATGAGGACACGGACAAACTTCACACAAACATGGCTTCTCTGGGCTCGCTAAAGGACTTTACCATGGGCAATGATTGGGAGGCCTTTACAGAAAGGCTCGAATACTATTTCACAGCTAACGGCCTGATGGGGAGCACAGAAGCAATGAGAGATAAGCGTAAGGCGATATTGCTTTCCAGTTGTGGCGATGAGGTTTACTGTCTCGTCAGGGATTTGCTGGTACCCGGGAGCACCAGGGACAAGTCATATGAGGAGCTGGTCGCACTCATTCGTGACCAGTTGAAACCAAAGGAGAGCATCCTCAAGGCCAGACACAAATTCTACCATCACTGCAGACCTGAGGGCCAGGATGTCACCAAATATGCTGCGGACTTCAGGAGACTCGCAGCGCCATGTGATTTTGGCACACACCTTGACGAGGCGTTGAGGGACGTTTTTGTTCTGGGGATTGGCCATGAGGGCCTCCAAGCTGCTAGCCACAGAACCCACAGTCACCCTGACAAAAGCCTTCACCATCAGCCGGGCATACATGACCTCAACTTGCAGCACCAAGCAAATTATCGACCCAGTCTCAAACCCGGCAGACACTGTCCACAGGATAGCGCCCACCATGGACAAAACTGCAGAACGTGGCTCTGACCGGGGCAGAGAGCACGGGCCTCGGGGTCCTGGAACTCAGAGTCCGCTGAGGGGGGCCAATCAAGCAGCACCATGCTGGCGCTGCGGAGGAAGCCATGGGGCTCACTGGTGCAGGTTTGCGGAGTATACGTGCAATACCTGCCACCTGAAAGGCCACCTTCAGCGTATGTGTAAAAGAAATCTGACTCACCGCGTGGCTGAGGAGATGGGGGATGATCCACTGTTCAGCGAAGAGCAGGTAGAAGATGATGAGGTGTTGGGACTGTATACGTGTACCGACGATTCGCCCCCAGTGATTATGGAAGTCAAAATCAATGGAGTCCCAGTGAGTATGGCAGTGGATACGGGGTCAGGTCTATCGCTGATGAGTCAGAGAACTTTTGAAAAACTGTGGGGTAACCCGGCTGCATGACCCAAGCTGGTCCCGGTCCTGGCGAAGCTGCGTAATTACACCAAGGAACTGATACCTGTTCTCGGCAGAGCGGACGTGCAGGTATCTCATGGGGGCGAGACGCACGGTTTACCCTTGTGGGTTATTGCAGGTGATGGGCCGACACTACTCGGCAGGAGATGGATGGGGAAAGTCCGTGGGAGCTGGGAAGACTTCATTCCTCCACAGACTGCTGCTCCCCGGGTTCCCAAAGAGCAGTCTTGTAGGCGCAGGCCGATTACTGGGGTGTGAGCCAGCGGGGCGCTGCAGGCGATCAGCGGGAGGTCCATCGATGGCCGACAAACCGGGGGGGCCCACGCAGAGAAAAAGTCGGGTGGTGGTAGAGATTACAGCGGCGGCCGGAACTGCAGGAGGGGAGGCTACAGCGGCGGCCGGAACTGCAGGAGGGGAGGCTACAGCGGCGGCCGGAACTGCAGGAGGGGAGGCTACAGCGGCGGCCGGAACTGCAGGAGGGGAGGCTACAGCGGCGGCCGGAACTGCAGGAGGGGAGGCTACAGCGGCGGCCGGAACTGCAGGAGAGGAGGCTACAGCGGCGGCCGGAACGGCAGGAGAGGAGGCTACAGCGGCGGCCGGAACGGCAGGAGGGGAGGCTACAGCGGCGGCCGGAACGGCAGGAGAGGAGGCTACAGCGGCGGCCGGAACGGCAGGAGAGGAGGCTACAGCGGCGGCCGGAACGGCAGGAGAGGAGGCTACAGCGGCGGCCGGAACTGCAGGAGGGGAGGCTACAGCGGCGGCCAAAACAGAGGAGGCTACAGCGGCGGCCGGAACGGCAGGAGAGGAGGCTACAGCGGCGGCCGGAACGGCAGGAGAGGAGGCTACAGTGGCGGCCAAAACAGAGGAGGCTACAGCGGCGGCCGGAACGGCAGGAGAGGAGGCTACAGTGGCGGCCGATATGACCCAGGAGAACGCGACAAGTTTCAATTATAAGATCTTTCCAGACAGGCTTCTCTCTCCGCACATATAATCGCACAATCGATCCAGCCTCCTTAAAAGCTTCCACTGCTTTGCTATGTGTTACTTCCCTTACATCTACAACAACTACTATTCTACCGCAGTCCCTCTTACCATGGTCGTTGTAATGAGAGGGCTTGGATCATCACCAACATGCGGATTATCGGTGCTACCTGCAATGCTGGAGCCGAGGCCAGAATATCCCCCCCCCTTCAGGCATACATAGACGGTACATTAGTATGGTACATACAATTTGTGGTACAGCTGGTATGTCAAAAGATTACAGGTGCACTGAACAGTTGTTTAATCCCAGCTCCACTGGGTAAAGTACGGTGGCGGTATACTGCCCCCTTTTTACTGGGCTGCGCTGAGACAGGGTATCGCAACTGGTGCGTTGCCTCTGTGCTGAGTAGTCGCCTTAGTGGTTCATCTGCAGCCGCTGAACCCTTGCATTATTAGTCACGGGTCCGTTAGCCCTTTTACTTGTTTTACTGTACCCCGTGATGTGACTCTTTTCGTAAATCATTCGGGTCCATCATATTTAAACACAGTACCCATTTAGCATTGTAAACCCTTCATACCTTCAGGCGTGATTTTATACTTTCTTTCTTCTTTGTCAGTGAGCTCAAGATGGCGGCGGACTCGTAGCAGCAGTGCTCGGCAGACAAAGGCCAGCAGAGCGACTAAAATGGCGGAGCCCAAGGAAAGCCTTGAGGGAACCATGGTGGCGTCTTAAAAGGACAATGCACCGGGGAGCCTGAAGAGGGCCCCACACCATTGGTGGTCCCCACAAAGAGACTTTTGTAAGGCAAGAGCAAGTCTAGAGGTGTAATGAGACTGGTATGGTGACGTGTGTGGATAAGAGTTAAATTTTTTTTGTGTTGTTGCTGGTTGGTTACTGTGTTTAAAAAGGTATGAAGGGTTTACAATGCTAAATGGGTACTGTGTTTAAATATGATGGACCCGAATGATTTACGAAAAGAGTCACATCACGGGGTACAGTAAAACAAGTAAAAGGGCTAACGGACCCGTGACTAATAATGCAAGGGTTCAGCGGCTGCAGATGAACCACTAAGGCGACTACTCAGCACAGAGGCAACGCACCAGTTGCGATACCCTGTCTCAGCGCAGCCCAGTAAAAAGGGGGCAGTATACCGCCACCGTACTTTACCCAGTGGAGCTGGGATTAAACAACTGTTCAGTGCACCTGTAATCTTTTGACATACCAGCTGTACCACAAATTGTATGTACCATACTAATGTACCGTCTATGTATACCTGTTTAGTGTTGGAGGTTATACCCGACACTTCATCACCCATGCGAGGACTGCAAACACCACATGCTTGCACCTAATAATCTCTGCATGGGATGGTCATGGACTCACACTCACTAACCTACCAGGACGAACAAGGCCGAGATTACTGGCAATGGCTTTTGGAACTGTGGGGGGGGTGGGGGGAGTGAGATGTTGTGTATTGTCCAGGTACATTAAATGTATAATATAAGTACAATGGTGCACCACAGAGAGCGCTGTGGTGGGAGACCTGAAAGTACCTGCAAGAGGCAGTATAAAAGGCTGCCACCCACACCAGAGAGGCACTCTGGAGCTGAACAATAAAGGACCAAGGTCACTGCAGTTATTACAACACCAGACCATGTGGAGTCAGTGATTTGTATGCTACATACACCACAGTTAGGAAAGCACAGCAATACACACTTTAAAACAAATTGGAGAACATGTGATAAGGAAGTAAAGGGTTATGGGGAGCAGGCAGGGAAGTGGAGTTGAGTCCATGATGAGATCAGCCATGATCTTATTGAATGGCGGAGCAGGCTCCAGGGGCCAAATGGCCTACTCCTGCTCCTATTCCTTATGTTCTTATGTTCTTATAAAGCCGTAGATAAAGAAAGTATATGGCATTTTACATTTTATAAATAGGGGCATAGAGAACAAAAACAAAAATTAATAATGCTAAACCTACATAAAACATAGGCCACAGTTAGAACATGGTGTCCCGTTTTGGTTACCCTCATTTGGGAGCTGATGTCAAGTTGATGGAGGTGTAGACGAGATTAACTATGGTACCAGGAAGGAGAGGTTTTAGTTATAAGGAGAGACTAGAGAAATAGGGAAATGTTTCACTAGAACAGGGAACGTTAAGAGATCTGATAGAAGTGCTCAAAATTATGAGAGGTTCTGATCGGCCATATAGAGAATAACTTTCCACAGTTGGTGAGTCGACAACTGGGGGGGGTTGGGCATAAATGAAGGAAGAGGTTATGAGAAATGTTTGCATTTTGCGCAGGTTGTTAGGTCATAGAAACATAGAAAATAGGTGCAGGAGCAGGCCATTCAGCCCTTCTAGCCTGCACCGCCATTCAATGAGTTCATGGCTGAACATGAAACTTCAGTACCCCCTTCCTGCTTTCTCGCCATAACCCTTGATCCCCCGAGTAGTAAGGACTTCATCTAACTCCCTTTTGAATATATTTAGTGAATTGGCCTCAACTACTTTCTGTGGTAGAGAATTCCACAGGTTCACCACTCTCTGGGTGAAGAAGTTTCTCCTCATCTCGGTCCTAAATGGCTTACCCCTTATCCTCAGACTGTGACCCCTGGTTCTGGACTTCCCCAACATTGGGAACATTCTTTCTGCATCTAACCTGTCTAAACCCGTCAGAATTTTAAACGTTTCTATGAGGTCCCCTCTCATTCTTCTGAACTCCAGTGAATACAAGCCCAATTGATCCAATCTTTCTTGATAGGTCAGTCCCGCCATCCCGGGAATCAGTCTGGTGAACCTTCGCTGCACTCCCTCAATAGCAAGAATGTCCTTCCTCAAGTTAGGAGACCAAAACTGTACACAATACTCCAGGTGTGGCCTCACCAAGGCCCTGTACAACTGTAGCAACACCTCCCTGCCCCTGTATTCAAATCCCCTCGCTATGAAGGCAAACATGCCATTTGCTTTCTTAACCGCCTGCTGTACCTGCATGCTAACCTTCAATGACTGATGTACCATGACACCCAGGTCTCGTTGCACCTTCCCTTTTGCTAATCTGTCACCATTCAGATAATAGTCTGTCTCTCTGTTTTTACCACCAAAGTGGATAACCTCACATTTATCCACATTATACTTCATCTGCCATGCATTTGCCCACTCACCTAATCTATCCAAGTCACTCTGCAGCCTAATAGCATCCTCCTCGCAGCTCATACTGCCACCCAACTTAGTATCATCCGCAAATTTGGAGATACTGCATTTAATCCCCTCGTCTAAATCATTAATGTACAATGTAAACAGCTGGGGCCCCAGCACAGAACCTTGCGGCACTCCACTAGTCACTGCCTGCCATTCTGAAAAGTACCCGTTTACTCCTACTCTTTGCTTCCTGTCTGACAACCAGTTCTCAATCCACGTCAGCACACTACCCCCAATCCCATGTGCTTTAACTTTGCACATTAATCTCTTGTGTGGGACCTTGTCGAAAGCCTTCTGAAAGTCCAAATATACCACATCAACTGGTTCTCCTTTGTCCACTTTACTGGAAACATCCTCAAAAAATTCCAGAAGATTTGTCAAGGAATGCTCTACCAGAAACATAGGTAAAATAAACACATATATGACATGAGATTGACCCTGACAAACAATGTGGTCAGAGAACGACATCTGCATCAGTAATTTTGAAATTACAGGAAAGTAGCGTGAAGTTAAATTTAAACTAATAGAGGAATTGAGATATCTACAGTCTATTGGAGTCTGACTAGAATCAGACAAAAGAAACAAATAACTGCAGCAATGGGACAATTCCGGCTGTTCTGGATGGATGAATTAGATGGGCTGCAATCGTTTCCTCATCCACAAGTATCTTGTAGCTCTTATTTTGAGTTTATTTATTGTTACAAGAGCAATTACACAGAACTGCATAGATTACATAGAATATACAGCACAGAAACAGGCCATTCGTCCCAATCAGTCCATGTCAGCATTTATGCTCCACTCGAGCCTCCTCCCATCCTTCCTAACTATCAGCATAACCCTCGATTCACTTCTCCCATATGCTTATCTAGCTTCCCTTAAAGGCATCTATGCTATTCGCCTCAACTACTCCTTATGGCAGTGAGTTAGACAGTATCACCACTCTCTGGGTAAAGTAGTGTCTTCTGAATTCCCTATTTGATTTCTTGGTGACTATCTTCTATTGATGGCCTCTAGTTTTGCTCTTCCCCACAAGTTATAACGTCGCAATTCTGGTATCATCCTTGTAAATCTTTTTTGCACCCACTCCAGTGCCTCGATAACCTTTTTATAATATGACGACCAAAATGGTATAGAGCAGAAACATAGAAGCATAGAAAATAGGTGCAGGAGTGGGCCATTCGGCCCTTCGAGCCTACACCGCCATTCAATGAGTTCATGGCTGAACATGTAACTTCAGTACCCCATTCCTGCTTTCTCGCCATACCCTTTGATCCCCCTAGTAGTAAGGACTACATCTAACTCCTTTTTGAATATATTTAGTGAATTGGCTTCAACAACTTTCTGTGGTAGAGTACTCCAAGTGTAGTCTAACAAGGTTTGATACAAGTTTAGCAGCACTTTTCTACTTTTCAACTCTATCCCCCCAGAAATAAACCCTCGTATTTGGTTTGCTTTTTTATGGCCTGATAAACCTGCAACGTTACTTTTAATGATTTGTGTATTATACTCCCAGATCCTTTGATCCTCTACCCCATTTAGATTCTTATTTTCCAAGTAATATGTGACCTCATTATTTTTCTTACCAAGATGTAATACCTCACGTTTGTCAATGGTATCCCCCCATTCTGCAATTTTTTTTAATGTCTTCTTGTAATTTACTGCAGTTCTCCTCAGTATTGATTATCCTCCACAGTACTGACTGTGAATAAATTGGTCACCCAAAGATCTGGCCCCAAAAAAATGAAGTTGAAGCCAAATTGTAACATAAAAAACAAACCAATGACCAGACTGCGGTGTAAGAACGTGAAGGCACAACAAGTAATCAATACTTTTTAAGAGGAAACTATAATTGTACAGAATGATTTATGTGGATATGAAAGATTGGTAAAACAGAAACAATTCAACACAGTGTTTAGTATCAAGGGAAGAACAACAAGATGTGAGAATTGACATCTTGTTCAAGTACAATCAACAAAAAAAACATTTGTATTTGCTAATACAACTTATTCTACACTGTCTTTAAAGTGATTGAAGACAGGATGTATGCAGCAAATTTAAAATTGTACACACGTCTTCAAAATGGGGTAGCTGCCGTCAACTCATCTACGAATACAGACATTTATCGGGGGATTTGGGGATATGATTTGCGAGAAAACTTTGATGTTTTTCATTAAAATTGGAAAATTCTGGTTGATGTTAAACACCATTTTTGTTCACAATTGTTTAGATTTTGAATTAAAAAGTAGAAAAAATTAAATTCAATTTGGGTCTAATTGACATTCAAGAAACCAAATATCTTCACTTCCCAAATATTGCACTCCCTTCGCCTTCATAAAGACACTCCCCTGCCTCTGAACATCCCCCTTCAATTCCCAGTGGCCTGCTCACCCAAACAACATAGGCACTTTTGCCCCTCTACATTCATAATGCACTCCTCCCCCTCAGCACTGGCACTCTTCCCCCGCCTCAGGTGGTACCCTTCATTTCCTCCCTCGGTTTATCCAAGCACCTGTCACCGCACCCTCTCTCCTTCCCCATTCCCTCTGCTTAGGCTGGTGCGTGTTATCCTGTCCACCACACCACCACCCCCACCTAGGCACCTCTTCAGTTCCCACTAGCATGCTCCACTCCTGAATGGCACTCCCACTCCTACCACCTGCTGCTCAAGGGTGAATCGCTGTGTGCGCAGCAGCCCAGATTCTTATTACCATTGGCAGGACTCTTAAGTTCCATTGCCTGTGGAACTGGTCGGCGATCAGCTCCAACCTAAAATGCCAATCAGGGTCCTATTTCCATATTAAATGGATTCTATCGCCTGAAACAGGTGGGTGCTTTGGAAACGTAGTACTAGGAATATTTCAAAACGGAGATGGCAACATTGCTAGTATTAATGGGGCAGTATGACGACTGACCCA
Source organism: Pristiophorus japonicus (assembly GCF_044704955.1). NCBI lineage: Eukaryota > Metazoa > Chordata > Chondrichthyes > Pristiophoridae > Pristiophorus > Pristiophorus japonicus. The sequence goes on from NC_091979.1 coordinate 65,946,912, forward strand.
TTTTTATGCTATTACCACCCTGTTAACACCAGGCAAAGGCAGTGAAACTTGACCCCTCTCACTCCAAAATCTTATTTCTAAATTTGACACTTTTGCCTCACTCCATAGTTTTGTTCAATAAATCTGGGAAGTCCTTTGATATTGAAAATGTAACTGTACTGGTTTTTAAAATTGCTTCTGACAGCTAAAAAATATTCCATACTTGATGCCTGAGGAATAAAAATGCTAATAAAGAAAAATTCTCAGGCTTTGACGGTTAATCTTTGTTCTCCAAGTTGAAAGTGCTTCCAAAATGCTACAAGGAAATTATTTTGAGCATCTATTTCCATAAATTACATAAAATATATATACAGCGAACATCATATTAGAGTTTCTAATTAATTTTACTCACTTGCATTTTCATAAAACAGCCCTCTCATTTCTTAAACATTTCTTAAACAATAACAGTTTTGTCATGTATCTTACATTATTATATATAACTGTATCCTAACATGCTATACATGACTGTAATAAGATATGACCTGTAACCACCAGCATACCTTACCACCAGGGGTGCACTTGCAAGAGACAGATATATAAGGACAGGTCTCAGGCAAGTGCAGCATTCCAGAGCTGTGAAATAAAGGTGCAGGTCCAGAGTGACCTTGACTTCACTACATGCCTCATGTGAATCTTTACTGAGGGGACAGGACTTTACAGTGGCGACGAGGATGGGATTACAGAATTCACATAATGGCGAACAACGGATCAGATGAAAAGTACAATGCTGGAGACAATTGGGAGGACTTTATAGAAAGGCTTCAGTAAAGCTTTGTAACCAAAGACTGGTTAGGCGATGATAAGGCAGACAAGAGAAGAGCCCATCTCTTGACCAGCTGTGGCTCGAAAACATACGCTTTAATGAAGGATCTGCTGGCATCCGAGAAACCAGCAAGCAAGTCGTTTGAAGAATTGAGCACACTGGTAAGAGACCATCTGAAGCCAGAGAGCAGCCTACATATGACCAGACACAGGTTCTACAACTACAGACGCTGTGTGGGCCAGAGCATACCCAACTTCGTGGCAGAACTTCGGAGGTTGGCTAGTTTATGTGAGTTCTCCGATGAACTGAGGAGAGAAATGCTGAGAGACATTTTCATTGAAGGAATAGGCCAGGCAGGCATATTCCGAAAGCTCATAGAGACCAAGAACCTGACCTTAGAGGCAGCAGCACTGGCTGCACAGACATTCTTGATAGGGGAAGAAGAAACGAGGTTGATTTACAATGCAGGTACGACAACTAACGAAATATCGGAACAAGAAGTTCACAGCACTAAACAAGCTGCTACCCCCACACACAGACAAAACCGGGAGAACAGGCTTTCGACAGCAGGCAGAAGTCATCAAGGGCCACAGAAACGGCCGTTCACACCTCATCAACCCACAATGCGAGCAATCAACTACAAACTGAGAGAAGCTCAAGAGAGATCAGCCAGATGCAGCTCATTCTTTGGGAACACTTTAAACAATAGAACAGGTCTGTGCTGGAGGTGTGGGGGTGGGCACTCGTCAAGGGGATGTCGATTTCAGCAGGCTGTTTGCAGAAATTATGAATATACAGGGCATTTGGCCCGTATATGCAAAAAAACGACAGCTCGGCTGGTATACGAATCGGATGGGTCGGAAAGCGGATCAGAAGATGGTGGGGACAGTGCCTGGGACACCGATGTAGAGCGGGTCAACACGATCAATGGCCGCTGCTCCTACAACAGGACGCTTCCTATAATGATGAGGGTCGTACTCAACAGGATATCTGTCAACATGGAGCTGGATACGGGAGCGAGTCAATCTCTCATGGGCAATTTGAACAACTGTGGCCGCATAAAAGAGACAGACCAAAACTCACAAGGGTCGACATCAAACTAACGACCTATACCAAAGAAATCGTACCAGTCCTCGGCAGCGCCATGCTCTCTGTCACAAACAAAGGGACAGTGAACCGACTTCCCCTGTGGATTGTCCCCGGAGACACCCAAGCACTGCTGGGGAGAAGCTGGCTGGCAAAACTAAACTGGAAATGGGATGATGTCCATGCCATGTCATTAGAGGAATGGACCTCCTGCTCAACAGTTATAAACAATTTGAACATCTTTTTCAGCCAGGTGTGGGCACTTTCAAAGGGGCCAAAGTCAAAATCTACATCACACAGGATGCTAGACCGCTCCATCACAAGGTCAGAGCTGTACCCTATGTGATGAGGGAAAAGATTGAACACGAACTAGACAGGCTTCTGCGGGAAGGCATTATATCACCTGTGGAATTTAGCGACTGGGCAAGTCCCATCGTCCCAGTCATGAAGCTTGATGGATCCGTATGAATCTGTGGGGACTACAAATCTACCATAAACAGAGTCTCCCTACAGGACCAGTACCCGCTGCCCAGAGCGGAGGACTTATTTGCCACATTGGCTGGAGGTAAACTTTTCTCAAAATTAGACCTCACATCTGTGTATATGACGCAAGAATTGACCGATAAAATCCAAGCTACTCACCACTATCAACACACATCGAGGCCTTTTCATGTACAATCGATGCCCATTCGGCATCAGGTCGGCAGCTGTCATATTCCAGCGCAACATGGAGAGTCTGCTCAAGTCCATCCCGGGGACGGTTGTATTTTAAGACGACAGACTTATCACGGGCAGGGACACCGACTCCCATCTCCATAATTTGGAGGAAGTACTAAAGCGGTTGGATCGGGTAGGCCTACGAGTCAAGAAATTCAAGTGCCTGTTTCTCGCACCCGAGGTTGAATTTTTGGGCAGAAGGATTGCCGCTGATGGAATCCGCCCAACAGAGTCCAAAACAGAAGCAATTCGCCTGGCACCCAGGCCCTGGAATGTCTCAGAACTGCGCGCCTTTCTCGGGCTCCTCAATTACTTTGGGAACTTTATGCAGAAATTAAGCATTCTGCTGGAGCCTCTCCACGTGCTGCTCAGGAAGGGGTGCGATTGGTTTTGGGGGGACGCCCAGGAACGTGCCTTCAATAAGGCACGCAACCTTCTGTGTTCCAACAGTGTTTTGACTTTCTTTGACCCAGGTAAAAAGCTAGTTCTCACATGCGATGCGTCAGCGTATGAGGTCAGGTGCGTGTACGGTGTCAAAAAGATGCACCAATACCTTTTCGATGCCAAGTTCGCGTTAGAAACCGACCACAAGCCCCTCACGTTCCTCCTATCTGAGAGCAAGGTAATAAACGTCAACGCCTCGGCGCGAATTCAACGGTGGGCACTCATGCTGGCGTCCTACGGCTATACCAAAGGCACAGACCAGGCACAGACAACTGTGCCGACGCGCTTAGCAGGCTACCCCTGGCGACCATGGAAGGGTCTGATGAACAGGACTGTGAGATAGTCATGGCAATCAATGCCTTTGAGTCCACAGGTTCGCCCATGACGGCTCGTCAAATCAGAGCTGGATGGCCAGCGACCCCACGTTATCCTTAGTAAAAAGATGTGTCCTAACCGGTGACTGGGCAGAGGCTCGCGATGCCTGCCCCGAGGAATTAAAACCCTTTCACAGGCGCATGCATGAGCTATCACTACAAGCAGACTGCCTGATGTGGGGCAGCCGAGTAGTCATGCCTCTGCGAGGCAGAGAGGCATTTGTCCGGAAGCTCCACCGCGAGCACCCGGGATCATTCTCATGAAGGCCATAGCCAGATCCCATGTCTGGTGGCCTGGTATTGACTCGGACTATGAGCTCTGCGTCCGAAGGTGCACCATTTGTGCCCAACTCAGCAATCCCCCCAGGGGTGCTCCACGGAGCCCCTGGCCTACCAAACCGTGGTCGCAGGTGCACCTAGACTAAGTGGGCCCATTCATGGGCAAAATGTTCCTCGTAGTTGTCGATGCATTTTCAAAGTGGATCGAATGCACCATTTTAAACTCGAGCACAACCTCCACCACTGTGGAGAGCCTCGCAACCATATTTGCAACGCACGGAATCCGTGACATATCGGTCAGTGACAATGGTCCGTGCTTCCCCAGCGCAGAATTCCAAGACTTTATAATTGACCACGGCATAAATCACGTCAAGACGGCACCGTTCAAGCCGGCCTCCAACGGCCAGGCGGAGAGAGCAGTGCAAATCATTAAACAAGGCATGCTTAAAATCCAAGGTCCCACGCTGCAGGGTCGCCTGTCGCAACTGCTGCTGGCATACAGATCTCGTCCGCACTCACTGACTGGGATCCCCCCGAGCAACTGTTGATGAAAAGGACTTTAAAAACAAGGCTCTCATTAATCCTCCCAGACATGCACAAAATCGTTGAGGCAAAGCGCCATAAGCTGACTGAGTACCATGACAGAAATTCGAGGGGGAGATGGAATGAGATAGGGGACAAAGTGTTTGTACTAAACTATGGCAGGGCTCCCAAATGGCTTGCAAGGGACAGTAACGGGCAAGGAAGGAAACAGGCTACTGGTAGTACAAATAGACAATGGCAAAACCTGCCAGACCAAGTCAAAAGCAGATTTACCAACAACACTGCGGAACCAGAGGCAGACTACAATGTGGAACTCGCACCACACCTGGTGGACAGACAGAGGGAACAACCTGAGGAAAGGGCAATCCCAACAGACAGCCCAAGCGAGTCAACAACAATCACACCAATCGAAACAGACAGCCCAGGCGAGATACCAGCAACCCAAAGCAAAACAGACACCAATGCAAACAACTGAACCACAACTCAGACGCTCCACGCGAGAGCGTAGACCACCTGAGAGACTGAACCTATAAAGACAATAAGACCTTGGGGGAGGGTGATATCAATTATCTTACATTATTATATAGAACTCTATCCTAACATGCTATACATGACTGTAATAAGATCTGACCCGTAACCACCAGCATACCTGATCACCAGGGGTGCACTTGCAAGAGACAGGTATATAAGGACAGGTCTCAGGCAAGTGCAGTATTCCAGAGCTGTGAAATAAAGGTGCAGGTCCAGAGTGACCTTGACTTCACTACATGCCTCGTGTGAATCTGTACTGAGGGGACAGGACTTTACAAGTTTCTTAAACGATAAGGGGATAAGGGGTTATGGGGAGCGGGGAAGTGGAGCTGAGTCCATGATCAGATCAGCCATGGTCTTATTGAATGGCGGAGCAGGCTCAAGGGGCCGTATGGCCTACTCTTGCTCCTATTTCTTATGTTCTTATGTTTATATTTTACTTGATTTGCTAAAATGATGACAAAGACATGGCTAATAAATTTTGGCTGGAAAAAGATCCACTGTCGGCAAGCAGTGCAGCATAATTGATGTTGCAATTTTTTCCGAATTTTTGTATTTTATTTTTACTCCCCTTTGGATTGTCCCAGTGTTATTGTACTATCAGCCAGTGTAGTACACTGAGCAGATCATTAAACTGCACTTTGTAGCTCCATACAACCAAATAAATGAATCTTGCCTCTCTAAATGTATTCAAAGTTATGCTGAGCAGTATCTGGAAAAGTCTCAAAGTCTGATTTTCCAGCTAGAAATAAAACCTACTTAGCCGACATGGATCTCACTGAATGACTTTCACTGAGTGAAACAAAGACTGGCGTCCTTTCTGGATGTGAATACCATCCTGTTGTTCAAAAGCAGATCAGTAACTCATTACTAGCTGGAGTTCATATGTATAACAATTTGTATTACTTAACACCTTTAAGGTAGAAAAACATTCTAAGGTGCTTCACAGAGATGTGAGTAAAACAGATGCCAAGCAAAAAAGAAGATAGAATAAGGCGTGACCAAAATCTTTGTTGAAGTGATGGTTAAAGGAGCAGGAAGAGATGAAGAGGCAGAGGGGCTTAGGAAGTAAACTTCAGGCTGTGAGGCGGCAGAAGACAAGGCTTCCAATGGTGTGCTGAATGGAGGAGGGATTCACAAGAGGCCAGAGTCAAAGGAATGGAGAGTGCATCAAGGATTGTAGGAGGTTACTAAGATGGGGGAAACAAGGTTATGAACGGGCCAATGTAGGTCATGAAGAAGAGGAATAATGGGTGAGCAACATTTGGTGCAGGATAGAATACATGCAGCAGACTTTTTGGATGAACTAAAGTTTATGAAAGATGTAGAATGAAAGTTGGGAGGTTCAGCAAAGAAAGTATTGGAATAGTTGAATCTTAAGATGACAAATGCATGCGTAAAGGTTTCAGTGGTAGATGGGTTGTGATAGAAGTAGGGGTGGATGATGTTATGGAGATAAAAATGGGCAGTCTTTGTGATGGAGAGGATATGGGATCAAAAAATCAACTTAGGGTCAAACGGTACACTGAGGTTACGAACAGTCTAGTTCAGTCTGTGGCAGCAGCAGAGGCAGGGGATGAAGTCAATGGCGAGGGAACGAAATTTGTGCTGGGGACCAATGATGATCATTTCAGTCTTTCCTGTAGTGTATGAAATGATACAATGAGCTCCGTACTGTGAGCCAGTGATTAGATGTAACCTGGTCAGTCTTTAATGGCTTCCAGAAGCGAGGATACAAAGGTGAAGTTCAGGTTATATACCAGGCCCAGCACAAGTGTACCTATGACCCTAGGACCTCCGACGATAGTGCCCCCTGGTGGTGGGCGGACCTTATGAACATACATTACATCATTCCGCCCACCCCCCGATCTTGTCAAGTCCATATTACAAGTTCAGACGGTCTGGAGCCCTTCGCTCCCTGGTTGTTGGTCTCAGTACAATCCCAGTGCTTTCCGAATCTCTCATGACTTGGGGCTGGGCATTGACCACAGTGGGTTCTTCTGATGGCTGGACATGAGCTGGTTGGTTGTCTAAGCTCGCGGTGTCTTCTTCCAACTGTTCCGGTTCATCAGTGTGTCTTAGCTTGATTTGATCAATGTGTTTCCTGCACATCTGCCCATTCTTGAGCTTAACCATATACACTCGATTACTCTCCTTATCCATAACATTGCCTGGGAGCCACTTGGGCGCTTGACCATGGTTAAGTACATACACTGGGTCATTTACAGATATGTCGCGTGACACTGCGGCGCGGTCGTGATACCACTGCTGGCGTTGACGTCGGGTTTTGACATGATCGTTAAGGTCAGGATGGACTAGAGAGAGCCTGGTTTTGAGGTCTCTCTTCATCAATAGTTTCGCAAGCGGGACCCCGGTGAGCGTGTGGCCTTGTCCTAAAACTGAGCAGAATGTATGACAAGCATGTCTGCAAGGAACTGTGAGTTATGCGTTTCAGGCTCTGCTTGATGGTTTGAACTGCCCACTCTGCTTGACCATTGGACGTGGGTTTGAACGGGGCTAACCTCACGTGTTTTATGCCGTTGCGTTTCATGAACTCTTGAAACTCCAGGCTCGTGAATCACGGTCCGTTGTTGCTGACAACGATGTCTGGCAAACCATGTGTGGCAAACATGGCTCTCTTGTTCTCAATGGTGGCAGTGGAAGTGCTTGATGACATGATCACACATTCTATCCATTTGGAGTATGCATCCACCACCACAAAAAACATTTTACCGAGGAAGGGGCCCGCAAAGTCGATGTGGATTCTAGACCACGGTTTGGATGGCCATGACCACAGACTGAGCGGAGCTTCCTTTGGGGCATTGCTTCACTGCATGCAAGTGCTGCACTGATGCATGCATGACTCTAAGTCCGAGTCAATACCAGGCCACCAAACATGGGACCTGGCGATGGCCTTCACCATGACAATACTGAGATGCATACTATGTAACTCCCGTACAAATCTCGCCCTGCCTTTCTTGGGCATTACAACACAATTACCGCACAGTAAACAGTCGTACTGGATGGAAAGCTCATCTTTGCGATGGCTGTACGGTTTGGTTTCATCCCCATTTCCTTGGGGATGATCGACCAGTCCCCGTTAAGAACACAACGTTTTACAATCGAAAGGGTTGGATCCTGGTTGGTCCAGGTCTTAACTTGTTGAGCAGTGACAGATGACCCTTCACTCTCGAAGGCATCCATGACCATGAGTAGCTCTACGGGCATTGGCGTTTCCACCTCTGGTGTGGGCAACGGTAACCGGCTCAATGCATCAGCGCAGTTGTCGGTGCCTGGTCTATGGCAAATGACGTAATCATAGGCAGATAATGTCAGCGTCCACCTCTGGATGCAGGACGACGCATTGGTATTGATACCTTCATGTTCCGAGAACAACAATATAAGCGGCTTGTGATTGGTTTCCAGCTCGAAGCGAAGCTCAAACAGGTACTGGAGCATTTTTTTACCCCATAAACACAAGCTAAAGCCTCTTTCTCGATCATGCCATAGCCTCTTTCCACCTTGGACAGGCTTCGAGACGTGTATGCAACTGGTTATAGTTTGCCTGACTCATTGGCTTGCTGGAGTACGCAGCCGACCCGAAAGGACGACACATCACAGGTCAAAACTAGGCACTTGCATGGGTCATACAGTATCAGTAGCTTGTGGGGACACAACAGATTTCTAGCCTTCTCAAAGGCTCTGTCTTGAAGTTCACCCCACACCCAGTCATCTCCTTTCCTGAGCAGCTTGTGCAAAGGCTCTAATACTGTGCTCAATTTGGGTTAGAAGTTACCAAAGTAGTTGAGAAGACCCAGGAACGAACGCAGCTCCGTCATATTCTGGGGCCTGGGCACATTTTTGATGGCCTCTGTTTTCACGTCTGTAGGCCTGATTCCGTCTGCAGCAATCTTTCGTCCAATGAATTCGACCTCTGGTGCCATGAAAATGCACTTCGAACGTTTCAGCCTGAGTCCCACTTTGTCCAGACAACGCAAAACCTCTTCCAGATTGTGCAGGTGCTCGGTGGTGTCACGATCTGTGACTAGGATGTCGTCTTGGAATACCAGGGTCCTGGGGACGGATTTCAATAGGCTCTCCATGTTTCTCTGAAATATGGCTGCTGCAACATGAATGCCAAAAGGGCACCTGTTGTAAATAAACAGTCCTTTGTGCGTGTTGATGCACGTAAGTTTCTTTGATGATTCAATCAGTTCCTGTGTCATGTAGGCCAAAGTTAGATCCAATTTGGTGAACGATTTTCCCCCAGCTAGCGTTGCAAACAGGTCATCAGCTTTCGGTAGTGGGTACTGATCTTGTTTCGAAACTTGGTTGATCGTGACCTTGTGGTCTCCATAAATCCTGACTGTGCCATCGCTCTTTAACGCTGGAAAAATGGGACTGGCCCATTAAATTCGACCGGTGAGATGACCCCCTCACATTGTAGCCTGTCCAATTCGAGCTCGACCTTTTCTCTCATCATGTGCGGGACCGCCCTGGCTATGTGATGGATGGGCCTTGAGTCTAGGTGAATCTGCACCTTGGCTCTCGAAGCTGCCAATTCCCGATTCAAACAGTGAGGGAAATTTGCTCAGCATTTGAGCACACAAATCATTGTCCGCTGATGACAAAGCTTTGATATCGTTCCATTTCCATTTTATTTTCTCGAGCCAAATCCTGCCGAATAACGATGGGCCGTTGCCCGGGATAATCCATAATGGTAGGTCATGAACCGCTCCCTCTTTCGACACTCTTACTGCTGCACTACTGATCACTGGTATGAGCTCTTTGGTGTAGGTACACAACTCCGCATTTATCGGACTTAGCTTGGGTCTCTCTGCCTTGGTCTCCCACAGCTTTTCGAAAGTCCTCTGCTTCATTATCGATTGACTCGCACCCATGTCTAATTCCATGGATACCAACACGCCGTTTAATTTTACCTCCATCATTATCGGTTGGCTCTTTGTTAGGAACGCACATACGCTATACACTTCCTCCTCGGAGCTCTCAAATGTCTCAGGCTGCATCGCCAGATCCATGCTGAATTGATCCTCATTCATGTGGTGTGTCGCAGCTCACTTGCTCCGCTGTGGACACGTCCGCTGAAGGTGCCCCATCTTCGCACACCCTCTGCATACATACTGCCTGAAGCGGCACTGATGGGGTCGGTGATTGCCCCCGCAACGCCAACATGTTGAGCTCGGATTTGCGCCCGATGGCGGGCTTTGAGCGGCTCCCGTTCTCGCAGACGCAGTCGAGTAGGCCCTGCCATGTGCAGCTCTGCCGGCCATCGAAACAATTTTGTACACAGTACTTGCCGTGGCGTTCCTGTTTTGTCGCGATATCTGCTTCGTGCTTTTCTGCGTAGACATGCAAACCTGGGCAATGGTGATGACCTTGCTGATGTCTGGCATCTCAGCAGCCAGCAGCTTACTTAAGATCACCTCGTGGTGGACCCCGATCACGAAAAAGTCACGCGGCATGTCTTCCAACACAGGCCAAAATTTGCAAGGCCCTGCAAGACGTCTCAGGTCGGCAACAAATGCCGCTACGTCCTGGCCTTCTGGACAAACGTGTGTATAGAAGCGATATATGGATATAAGGATTCCTTCCGTGGGTTTAAGGTGTTCCCAAACTAGAGCACCCAGTTCTTTGTAATCTTTTTCTGTAGGAAGAGCGGGTGAGAGCAGATTCTTGATGAGTGCATAGATCGTGCGGCCACAGATGGGAAGAAGAACTGCCCTGCGCTTCTCTGTTTAGGTCATTTGCCATGAAATACTGGTCAAGATGATCCGTGAAATCTTCCCAATCCTCTTCCTCATTGAATCTCTCGAGAATTCCAACTTGATCCTGCTGTGCTCACCATACTTTTGCGTGGGTTCATATTTTCCTCGTCGCCAGTTATAGTGTATGAAATGATATAATGAACTCCATACTGTAAGCCAGTGACTAGGTGTAACCTGGTCAGTCTTTAATGGTTTCCAGAAATGAGGATACAAAGGTGAAGTTCAGGTTATATACCGGGCCCAGCACGAGTGTATCTGTGACCCGAGGACCTCCGGCAGTAGTGCCCCCTGGTGGTGGGCCCACCTTATGTACATACATTACATTTCCAATGTCTATTTATAGGTTATTTTCACAGTGTGCACTGTTTTCATGAGAACAGAGGCGATCATGGGGCGATCTGAAAGATGTATTCATGATTATGAGGTGGGACATCGCAGATAAATTATAGACTGTTTCCAGTGATTTACACAGAGAGCTATGAGGCTGCGAAATTCATAAGCTGAGTTTGTCATTGAAGCAGAGACTATATCAACATTTAAGAATAGGTTAAATAGATGTTTGAAATAAAAGGAAATAAAGAGATATGGGAACAGGGCAGATCTATTAGATTAGGACTACGGCTTGAATAGAGGATAAATGTCAACATTGACTGGTTGGGCTGAATGGCCTATTTCCATAATGTAATTTCCATGTAATTCTACTGTGCACATTATATCTTTATCTGTGCTCTCATTTATAACAAGGGAACACATTATCAATATATCTTTTTAAAAATCTTGCAACTATACGATTGTTCTATCAACAAACCTTACTTCCTGTTGTCACAATTTTTTGGTAAGTGCTTTTTATGTCAACATTTATGTTTGAAACTGCCGATATAATATTTACAATAGCAATTCTGCATGGTGTCAGCTTGGGTCAGTGATAGCACACTCACCTCAGAGTCACATGGTCATAGATTTAGGTCCCACTCCAAGGCATCAGCACATAATCTAGTCTGATACTTTACTGCAATACTGATGGAGTGTTGTAATGTCAGAAAAGCAAGTTGGATGTCTTACCTCATGGCACTAATCGAAAAAGAACAGGCAAGTTTCCCTGGTATCTCTCAAACAATGCAAGTTAATTAATCCACCTCAAATGAATTAATTGATTGTGAAGCAGGGTGGGAAATCCTCAGGATAAGAAAGGCACTATATAAATGTAAGTTTGTTCTTTAAGAAACATCTATCTGTCAGAGTGTTAGTTCAGCCTTCCACCACCGATGGCTCTATGACACAAATGGTCCATCTCCCTGTCTGCCATTTTGTTTGTTTATAATTCTAATTGCCAACATTAGAAGGTGTAATCAGCTGTTTGAAATCTAAACTGTCAGTTTTGCATAACAGGATGCCAGCAATGATCACGCACATGGCAACGATCAGCCAGTAACAACCAGAGGTGACAGCAAAAGGAAAAGAACAAGCAGGCAAAGGTAAAAAGTGGTTATGGGGATATTTGAGGGTTAATATAGGAATGCCAAGGGTTAAGAAAGTAGAGATCAGCAGGTTAACAATAGATGGTGAGCAGATTGGCGACAGATGACAGTGACGCAGACATAATCAATGGAGCACATCTGCAGGGAAGATAAGCAATGAAGGAAGAGTCAGCACTCAGGAAACAATGGTGACATGGTATGAGGACATGTCACTCTGGGTAGAGCTGACAAACTGTGGCAGAAGAACAGGAAGAAATAAAAGGAAACAAAAGCATAACACAACAGCTGAAATCAGGAACAGGGAGCATATAGAAATGGATGGCAAACAAGGACAACAGTGTGCAGACCAAAGGCAAACAAAAGAAGCAAAATTGTTGGAATAATTGAATGTCACACACATAAATAGTGAACATGGAAGTCAATAGAACGTGACATGAATACATAATAAGTAGCCGAAGCAGAATAGTCCTCATGCCAGCTGTGAGAACGCAAGACAATGGACAAATAAAAACATTAATTGGGACGGAAGCAGAACATCACAGACAACTACATAACAGCATAAAGATTCAGAAACCACATGAAAACAAAGCAACATCACAAAGGACACAAAGGTAACACAGATGGATAAGACAGAGCATGTAAAGTCCTGTCCCCTCAGTACAGATTCACACGAAGCATGCAGTGAAGTCAAGGTCACTCTGGACCTGCACCTTTATTTCACAGCTCTGGAATGCTGCACTTGCCTGAGACCTGTCCTTATATACTTGTCTCTTGCAAGTGCACCCCTGGTGGTAAGGTATGCTGGTGGTTACAGGTCATATCTTATTACAGTCATGTATAGCATGTTAGGATACAGTTATATATAATAATGTAAGATACATGACATCACCCTCCCCCAAGGTCTTATTGTCTTTATAGGTTCAGTCTCTCAGGTGGTCTACGCTCTCGTGTGGAGCGTCTGAGTTGTGGTTCAGTTGTTTGCCTTGGTGTCTGTTTTTCTTTGGGTGTGGTTGCTGGTATCTCGCCTGGGCTGTCTGTTTCGATTGGTGTGATTGTTGTTGACTCGCCTGGGCTGTCTGTTGGGATTGCTCTTTCCTCAGGTTGTTCCCTCTGTCTGTCCACCAGGTGTGGTGCAAGTTCCACATTGTAGTCTGCCTCTGGTTCCGCAGTGTTGTTGGTAAATCTGCTTTTGACTTGGTCTACATGCCTCCGGCAGGTTTTTGCCATTGTCCATTTGTACTACCAGTAGCCTGTTTCCTTCCTTGCCCGTTACTGTCCCTGCAAGCCATTTGGGACCCCTGCCATAGTTTAGTACAAACACTTTGTCCCCTATCTCATTCCATCTCCCCCCTCGAATTTCTGTCATGGTACTCAGTCAGCTTACGGCGTTTGCCTCAACGATATCGTGCATGTCTGGGAGGATTAATGAGAGCCTTGTTTTTGAAGTCCTTTTCATCAACAGTTGCGCGGGGGGAATCCCAGTCAATGAGTGCGGACGAGATCTGTATGCCAGTAGCAGTTACGACAGGCGACCCTGCAGCGTGGGACCTTGGATTTTAAGCATGCCTTGTTTAATGATTAGCACTGCTCTCTCCTCCTGGCTGTTGGAGGCCGGCTTGAACGGTGCTGTCTTGATGTAATTTATGCCATGGTCAATTATAAAATCTTGGAATTCTGCGCTGGTGAAGCACGGACCATTGTCACTGACCAATATGTCAGGGATTCCGTGCGTTGCAAACATGGTTGCGAGGCTCTCCACAGTGGTGGAGGTTGTGCTCGAGTTTAAAATGGTGCATTCGATCCACTTTGAAAATGTATCTACAACTACGAGGAACATTTTGCCCATGAATGGGCACGCATAGTCTACATGCACCCGCGACCATGGTTTGGTAGGCCAGGGCCAGGGGCTCAGGGGAGCCTCCCTGGGGGCATTGCTGAGTTGGGCACGAATGGTGCACCTTTGGACGCAGAGCTCCAAATCCGCGTCAATACCAGGCCACCAGACGTGGGATCTGGCTATGGCCTTCATGAGAACGATCCCCGGGTGCTCGCGGTGGAGCTCCCGGACAAATGCCTCTCTGCCTCGCAGAGGCATGACTACTCGGCTGCCCCACATCAGGCAGTCTGCTTGTCGTGATAGCTCATATATGCGCCTGTGAAAGGGTTTTAATTCCTCGGGGCAGGCATCACGAGCCTCTGCCCAGTCACCGGTTAGGACACATCTTTTTACTAAGGCTAACGTGGGGTCGCTGGCCATTCAGGCTCTGATTTGATGAGCCGTCATGGGTGAACCTGTGGACTCAAAGGCATTGATTGCCATGACTATCTCACAGTCCTGTTTGTCAGACACTTTCGTGGTCACCAGGGGTAGCCTGCTGAGCGCGTCGGCACAGTTGTCGGTGCCTGGTCTGTGCCTTATGGTATAGTCATAGGACGCCAGCATGAGTGCCTACTATTGAATTCGCGCCGAGGCGTTGACGTTTATTGCCTTGCTCGCGGATAGGAGGGACGTGAGGGGCTTGTGGTCAGTTTCTAATGCGAACTTGGCCCCGAAAAGGTATTGGTGCATCTTTTTGACGCCATACACGCACGCGAGCGCCTCCTTCTCTACCATTCCGTACCCGCGCTCCGCCCGCGAAAGTGACCTGGAGGCATAAGCTATGGGTTGTAATTTGCCCGCACTATTGACATGTTGCAAAACGCACCCAACCCCATATGCTGACTCATCGCATGTGAGAACTAGCTTTTTACCTGTATCAAAGAAAGTCAAAACACTGTTGGAACACAGAAGGTTGCATGCCTTATTGAAGGCGCGTTCCTGGGCGTCCCCCCAAAACCAATCGCACCCCTTCCTGAGTAGCATCTGGAGAGGCTCCAGCAGCGTGCTTAAGTTCTGCATAAAGTTCCCAAAGTAATTGCGTCGCTCGAGAAAGGCGCGCTGTTCTGAGACATTCCGGGGCCTGCATGCCAGGCTATTGTTTCTGTTTTGGACTCTGTTGGGCGGATTCCATCAGCGGCAATCCTTCTGCCCAAAAATTCAACCTCGGGTGCGAGAAACAAGCACTTGGATTTCTTGACTCGTAGGCCTACCTGATCCAACCGCTTTAGTACTTCCTCCAAATTACGGAGATGGGAGTCGGTGTCCCTGCGCGTGATAAGTATGTCGTCTTGAAATAAAACCGTCCCCGGGATGGACTTGAGCAGACTCTCCATGTTGCGCTGGAATATGGCAGCTGCCGACCTGATGCCGAATGGGCATCGATTGTACATGAAAAGGCGTCGATGTGTGTTGATGGTGGTGAGTAGCTTGGATTCCTCGGTCAATTCTTGCGTCATATACGCAGATGTGAGATCTAGTTTTGAGAAAAGTTTACCTCCAGCCAATGTGGCAAATAAGTCCTCCGCTCTGGGCAGCGGGTACTGGTCCTGTAGGGAGACTCTGTTTATGGTAGATTTGTAGTCCCCACAGATTCGTACGGATTCATCAGGCTTCATGACTGGGACGATGGGACTTGCCCAGTCGCTAAATTCCACAGGTGATATAATGCCTTCCCGCAGAAGCCTGTCCAGTTCGTGTTCAATCTTTTCCCTCATCATAGGGTACAGCTCTGGCCTTGTGATGGAGCGGTCTAGCATCCTGTGTGATGTAGATTTTGACTTTGGCCCCTTTGAAAGTGCCCACACCTGGCTGAAAGAGATGTTCAAATCGCTTTATAACTGTTCAGCAGGAGGTCCGATCCTCTAATGACATGGCATGGACATCATCCCATTTCCAGTTTAGTTTTGCCAGCCAGCTTCTCCCCAACAGTGCTGGGGGGTCTACAGGGACAATCCAAAGGGGAAGTCGGTTCACTATCCCTTTGTGTGTGACAGAGAGCATGGCGCTGCAAAGGACTGGTATGATTTCTTTGGTATAGGTCCTTAGTTTGGTGTCGACCCTTGTGAGGTTTGGTCTGTCTCTTTTATATGGCCACAATTGTTCAAATTGTTGAGCGCCCATGAGAGATTGACTCGCTCCTGTATCCAGCTCCATGTTGACAGATATCCCATTAAGTAGGACCCTCATTATTATAGGAGGCGTACTGTTGTAGGAGCAGCGGCCATTGATCGTGTTGACCCGCTGTACGTCGGTGTCCCGGGTACTGTCCCCACCGTCTTCTGATCCACTTTCCGACCCATCCGATTCGTATACCAGCCGAGCTGCCCTTTTTTTGCACATGCAGGCCAAATGCCCTGTATATTCACAGTTCCTGCAAACAGCCTGCTGAAATCGACATCCCCTTGACGAGTGCCCACCCCCACACCTCCAGCACAGACCTGTTCCATTGTTCCCAAAGAATGAGCTGCATCTGGCTGATCTCTCTTGAGCTTCTCTCAGTTTGTAGTTGATTGCTCGCATTGTGGGTTGATGAGGTGTGAACGGCCGTTTCTGTGGCCCTTGATGGCTTCTGCCTGCTGTCGAGAGCCTGTTATCCCGGTTTTGTCTGTGTGTGGGGGTAGCAGCTTGTTTAGTGCTGTGAACTTCTTGTTCCGATATTTCGTTAGTTGTCATACCTGCATTGTAAATCAACCTCCTTTCTTCTTCCCCTACCAAGAATGTCTGTGAAACCAGTGCTGCTGCCTCTAAGGTCAGGTTCTTGGTCTCTATGAGCTTTCGGAATAGGCCTGCATGGCCTATTCCTTCAATGAAAATGTCTCTCAGCATTTCTCTCCTCAGTTCATCGGAGTACTCACATAAACTAGCCAACCTCCGAAGTTCCGCCACGAAGTCGGGTATGCTCTGGCCCATACAGCGTCTGTAGTTGTAGAACCTGTGACTGGCCATGTGTAGGCTGCTCGCTGGCTTCAGGTGGTCTCTTACCAGTGTGCTCAATTCTTCAAATGTCTTGCTTACTGGTTTCACGGGTGCCAGCAGATCCTTCATTAAAGCGTATGTTTTCGAGCCACATCTGGTCAAGAGATGGGCTCTTCTCTTGTCTGCCTTATCGTCTCCTAACCAGTCTTTGGTTACAAAGCTTTGCTGGAGCCTTTCTCTAAAGTCCTCCCAATTGTCTCCAGCATTGTACTTTTCATCTGATCCGTTGTTCGCCATTCTGTGGATTCTGTAATCCCGTAACTCATCGCCACTGTAAAGTCCTGTCTCCTCAGTATAGCATGTAGTGAAGTCAAGGTCACTCTGGACCTGCACCTTTATTTCACAGCTCTGGAATGCTGCACTTGCCTGAGCCCTGTCCTTATATACCTGTCTCTTGCAAGTGCACCCCTGGTGGTAAGGTATGCTGGTGGTTACAGCTCATATCTTATTACAGTCATGCATAGCATGTTAGGATACAGTTATATATAAGATTGTAAGATACATGACAGAGCATACACTGCAGCTTACCATGAACAATGGTATGGGAAATCCATCACTTATACATTTATTTTACATTCCCTTCTACAGCATATGTACTCAGGCAGATGTGATTGAGTATATGAAGCACTCGTGCCATTGACAACAGGACTTATGCGTGATTCAAAACTGCTGACCAGATGTGGTGTTGGTGTACTACAGCAGAGGCAAATAAATCAGACACAAATCTTTAAACAAAAATAAGTGTATAGGCCACACTGATATCGAAGTTGCACCCATGGTTTTTACACATTGTTTTCTTGACAACACGCTGCTCATAATGTCAGGTTCATTAACCATAAATATCTGTGTCCAGGTGCCACATATCTTCCCATTTATGTTACGTGGCCTTTGATGGCAAGGGCACATTTGGAAGCATGAAATAATGTAAATTATGTGGCACAAGTGCTTCTAAAGAGACTGAAACCCTCCTCTCGAAGCAAAATACAATCAGTGGCACGTGTCTGGTCTTCCATATTTATTCTACACACTCTGGGATTCATTCTTCACCCATGAGAGCACAACTTAGGCATATCCAGACACCTCACGCATGTGCCTGTGACCCGGCTTATTTCTTGCGACTAATTCCATTCAAATAATTTTGGCAGGCTCCCAGCAGGTATCCTCCTTTTTTTTAATTTGTTCATGGGATGTAGCTGTTGCTGGCAGGGACAGCATTTATTGCCCATCCCTAATTGCCCTGAGTGGCTTGCAAGACCATTTCAGAGGGCAGTTAAAAGTCAACCCCATTGCTATGGGTCTGTAGTTCCATGTAGGCCAGACAATTTCCTTCGCTGAAGGATATAACCAGATGGGTCACCATTACAGATACTAGCTTTTTATTCCAGATTTATTTAATTGAATTTAAATTCCCCCTGCTGCCATGGTGTGATATGAACTCATATCTCAGGATTGTTAGTCCCAGTCTCTGGATTACTAGGCCAGTAACAGTACCACTAGGCTACCATACTTCCTGTCCCTGGAAGCCTGCCTCAGAGGAGAAAGACAAAGCGCAGTAGCAGCCTCCGGGTGCTTGGCGCAGCCTAGTGGTGCCAGCTGCTTCAGGGACAGCTGAAGAGTTGGTGGGGCCAAAATTGCCCTCCGCCCAAAACGGGCACACCTACCAATTTTTAAGTGTTCCATCCGCCCCAATGCCTGGGCCGGACAATCCGGCAATTTTCAGCACTTTGTTTCTTGTTTCCGCTCAGAGCGGTGTTGGTGTCGGGAGAGGGACAGAAGTGCGGCCGGATTGGAATGGCTATCATCAGCGGGGCAGGTCGGAACTGCCGTTGCTCCAAGTCCTCAATGCCGCGCTGATGACATCATCGTGTCACTGATGACATCACAACATCCCTCCCCTTCAGTTAAAGGGGAGGGCCATTGTGAACTCTGCATCCACTTTGGTGGCAAACGCTGGGTCACCAAGGAAGGTTTTGCCCGGGCCAGCGGTCTGGCACCCAAGAAGGGGTGCCTGTTGGCGACCCGGCCGAAACCGTGCCATAATTGTCTGCCAGACCGGGCGCAACCTCGCCTCCAAGGGTGGACGAGCCACACAGCCACAGACAGCTCCCCACTGGGGAAAGCTGTCAGTGGCACTGACCGGCAGCGACGCCGCTCTCGCAGGGCAATTTCCCGCAGGGGTCGGAAAGCGGGTCGCCGCCAGTCAGTAAGAGGTCGGCATGAGCCTGATGTGGCAGGAAAACGGGCAGGGCAGTCATGTACACTGCTCCAAAAATAAAGGAGGGCAATTTACAAAAGACGGCCCCTCCGCGCCGACTGAGCGGTGAGTCCTTACTGACCTGTGGGGTCATGGCTCTGACAGAAAGGGGCAATTTCAGCCCCAGTATTTCTTTTTCAAATGAGAAACTTAAAATTTACCAGGCTGCGGGCTTGAATTGATTATCTCACGATCGATTCAAACCCATTCAAATTGAAATGTCCAATCTGCATCCTTTAGCAACTCTACCCTCCAGAAAGGTAGGGGTTTTCCTAGTGTCCAACATTGCTGCAGCACAAGTTATGGCAAATATGCTGCATGATGTATTTCCATCATTTCTACCTGATTCTAAATGCCAGCCCCTACTTCAGTTGTCATTTTAACTGTCACTAACAGCAGGAAATCCTGGAAATGGCATGGAGCCAAGATAACTCCAGAGGAAAATCTGCCCCCTTTTAAAAAACAAAATCGCAGGAAGTCTGTGATCAGAAAGAGAAAGTCTCAAACCATGACTAAAATAACCATACCATGGGGTCAAGTTTCGGGCCGTGCCTAGAACAGCGCAGCCCCGACATGGACGCCCGTTTTTCGCGCCGAAAAGCACGACAAAAATCTACCTTGTAATTCTCGGGCTCCTTGCTGATCCCCGAGAGCTTGGCGCGGCGCGCAGACAGCAGCGGGGGGCGGAGCCACAGAGTCGCTCCAATTCTGCAAGTGGAGGGGGGGGGGGGGCTAAGTCAAATGAGGGAACGTCGTGCCGGCAGCCCTGCGCGTGCCCGTTGGAGCACACGCAGTAGCCCAGAAACATTGGCACTCGGCCATTTTTAAAGGAACTTAAAGAAAAGTGCTGATTTGTCTCATGGACCTCTGGAAAGGCTTGGGATTGAACTTTGGTGATTTTTTGGTGTCTGAAGGAGTGCTTTTATCAGCACTGTTGAAGAACTCACCAGCTGAAATCAGTGAGTGCTGCTGTTCACTGCTAAACTTCCAGAACAGGTGCTGCATAGGTGCATGCAAAATAAGGACTGCGTGTTTTGAAAAATAAGAGTGTCAATTCAGTATAGCAATGGAACAACGCCCACCAAGAACAAAGAATTTCTTGCATGAGGAAGTGGAGATATTAGTCAATGTAATTGAGCAGAAATGGCAGGAGCTCGATACCAGCAACAGAGGTCGCATGAAAGTGCCACCTAAAGAAATGAAGAAACGTTGGAACCAAGTTGCAGAAGATTACTGCGCATCTGGAAGCCAGTGTAAAAAGAAATGGCACGACCTTGGTCAAGTAATTAGTGTAAGTAGTATTTTCATTTTTTAATGTAATCGTAATTGTAACGTGACTATCTGTATGTCCCACTCTGCAGAAAGAGTAAAGTTATATTTTACTCTTTGCAGAAGAAATTGGCCCACAACAAAAGGGAAGCAATTTGAACAGGAGGAGGCACACCCAATCTGCATCCACTGACACCCTTGGAACAGAGGGTAGCTGCTTTGATGAGTCATACATGGAGAAAAGCAATCAGTACAGCACAAGCTGGGCCCGCACGCGAGGAAGAGGGTAAGTCCTGAAAATGCATCTTGGCCCTTCAAATCAACCTGCTGCCTGGCCTGCTATGTGAGAGAGTACTCATGCCACCCATCCTGCCCCCTCCCTTGCTGTTAAACATTTGACTGTTCTGATGTATTTTGCAGAACATGATGATGCTGATGATGATGCTGCTGCTGCCAACCCTGAGGATCCTGAAGATACAGAACAAGAACCAGTACAACCAGATGCGGACGATCCAGACTGGATTATGGCGGCACTGACTGAAATGTCTACAGGGGAGAGCTTCCAAATTAATGTTTATGAGCCCCATTAAGGGACATCAGAGTTTCAACCCCTTGCATAGGTTCTGGTTCCACTTTCCATGGTTTTGATTCAGATGTTGCGGGTCCCAGTGGTGCTACTGGTGTAATGCAGCAGTTTACAGCCATTCATCCACCATCCCAGCCCACGGCTCGCACTCGAGTGCTGTCGTCTGGAACACCGAGCGTCCCATTGTCCCAGCCCGTGCCTCTCTCTCTAGTACTGCCATCTGGAACACAGAGCATCCCACTGTCCCAGCCCATGCCTCTCTCTCTAGTACTGCCGTCTGGAACACAGAGCATCCCACTGTCCCAGCCCGCACCTCTCTCTCTAGTACTGCCGTCTGGAACACAGAGTGTCCCACTGTTCCAGCCCGCGGCTCCCTGTATAGTGTGCCGTTTGGAACACCGAGCGTCCCACCGGCCCTGCCCACTCATTCCAGTGCAGTGGTGCCACGAGGCAGACCCAGGCAGAGGAGAAGGAAATTGGAGACACGCTCTCCTGAGATGCAGCGTACAACAGGCGCGGCTCAGGTTGTGGCATTGGGTATGGAGACCAATGAGCTTACCCGATCACTCATCGGTAGCGTCAGTGCAGTGGGTGAAGAGATGACGGTCCTGACGGGAGAAATAGCAGTAATGACACGGGAACTTAGGGAGGGAATGTCCGAGGGAGTGCAATCGACGGCACAGGCCGTCAGGGAGGGTATGCAAGCGATGGCACAGGCCCTCATGGAGGTAGCTGCTGCAATACAGGCACACAGCCCCGCCAATCAAATTACACCCCCATGAGGAAGTGAACATTCATGGAGATGTGGATGAGACATGGTTGCAGCCTTTCTTTGCTGCTTTTGTTCTTGTTCTTAATGTAGATGTAGTGGCGTTTTTCAAATTGAAATTGTTTTGTAAGTTTTATAACTTTACAACTTATAAGTGATCTTAGGGTTTTTAAGTGATCTTATAGTGTAAATGCTCTCACTTTTTTGTAACTTATTTAATTTTGCACCTAAAAGTGATCTTGAAGTTTAAGTGATCTTAAGAGTGTAAGATTTTTCACATTGAAATTGTTTTGTAACTTTACAAGTTTATAAGTGATCTTAAAGTTTTTAAGTGATCTTCAAGAGTCATATTAAAAAGTAAAGTTTGATACAACAAATATTTTATTACAGTGACGTTAACTTTTCAATAAAATACTTTTTCATTAAAACTGAATCATCTTGCATTAACACAACACAACATAGGAACAACTCCAAGAATAAACATGTCCATGCACAACAATGGTCGCAGAGCCCTCAGGCATCAGTAATTGAAGCGTTCACGGATGAGCTGCTGGCGCAGGGCTCGAGCAATCGTTGAAGGAGCACGATGGACGGCCCTCCTCTGACCTTGTGCTCCGGCATCAGGCATTCGCATACTTTTCTGATCGTCATAATCATCCTCAGCCTGCTCTTCCAAAATACTATCATCAGGCACTGGACCCTCACGTGGTCTTCTGGTTCCACTACCAGCTCCTGCTGCCTCATGATGGCTAATTTATGGAGCATGCAGCACACAACAGTGAAGTGACCGACAATCTGAGGAGAGTATTGCAAGTGGCCTCCGGAATGGTCCAGGCATCGGAAACGCTGTTTCAATATGTCAATGGTCCTCTCAATGATGCTGCGCATCACAATGTTGTATTGATGGTCAGCTTCTGTCTGTGTCACGCGTAGGGGCGTCATGAGCCAGGGTGGTCAGGCCATACCCTTTGTCTCCCAGTAGCCAGCTCTGCCCTTCTGGCTGCTGCTCAAACATGTCAGATATAATGCTGTCGCGTAGGATGACCGCATCATGGGTGCTGCCAAGGTATCTTGCATCGACTGACAATATGCGCTGCTTGTCATCACACACGAGCTGCACATTGATGGAGTGGAAACCCTTTCTATTCCTATGCTGCTTGGAATCCTCCACAGGTGTTCGCAAGGCTATGTGGGTACAATCAATGCAGCCCTGTACCTTTGGGAAGCCAGCAATCCTGAAGAAGCCCACAGCCCTCTCATGGATCGCTTGTGCGGTCATTGGGAAATTGATGAAGTCATTCCTCCACGCATACAGTGCAGCCGTGACCTGGTAAACGCAGGCATGTATTCCACGTTGAGAGATGGTGCACACATCTCCAGTTGTAGCCTGAAATGATCTCGTGGCATAGAAGGCAAGTGCAGCTGTTACCTTCACTTCAACAGACAAAGCAGTTGGTGTTCTGCTTCTGGGCTGCAAATCTGCTCTCAGCATATCACAGATCTCAACGACAACTTCTCTGCGAAAACGCAGCTTTTTGCCACAATCAACTTCGCTCATGTCCAGGTACGAGCGCCTGGCTCGATATTGCCGATGTGGGTAAGGTCTCCTGCCCATCAGTGTTGTGTTCAGAATAACTCCACGAGACTGTGTTGTAAGCTCAAACTATTGTGACCTTGGTCTCTTTAATATAGCTCCAAAGTGAGGCAGCAGCATGGTGGACTGCCTTTTATACCTGCTTGCTTCAGGGTGCACAGGTGACCCATAGGTCTTCTACAGGTGTGCCCCCTAATGGCAAGTCTTACACATAGGTGAGGTTTGCATACATAACAATATGGGCCTTGGTTTAACATCTCATCCAAAACATGGCACCACGGACAATGCATTACTCCCTCAGTACTAAACTGTAGTATCAGCCTAGATTATACATTCAAGTCTCTGGAGCAGGGCTTGAAAGTATAAATTTCTGCTCAGAGCCGAGTACGCTACCACCGAACCAAGGCAGTCCATCAGCGGAACAGGAAGTTTGGGTTTTGGGGGCTGGAGGGCCAGTGATACAGAAGGGTGAGGCTATGAATAAATTTTAACATGAGGATGAGAATTTTACATTTGAAGCATTGGGAGACAGAGATCCAACATAGGTCAGCATGGGCAGGGCACTGGGTGAATGGGACTTGGTGGAGGATCACAGGACAGTAAAGATTTCGATGAGCTGATGTTTATAGAGGGAAGAAGATGGGAGCTGTCATGTATCTCATACTACTGTACATAACTGTATCTTACCTTGCTATACATGACTGTAACTAGAGATGACCTGTAACCACAAGCTTAACTTACCACCAGGGGTGCACTTGCAGGAGACACTGGATACCTGACCCAGACAGGTATATAGGACAGGTCTCAGGCAAGTGTGGCATTCGAGAGCTGTGTAATAAAAGTGCAGGTCCTGAGTGACCTTGACTTCAGTATGTGCCTTGTGTGAATCTGTACTGCAGGGACAGGACTTTATAGTGGCGACAAGTTACGGGATTACAGAATCCACAGAATGGCGAACAATGGCTCAGATGAAAAAAACTATGCTGGAGATAATTGGGAGGACTTTATAGAAAGGCTCCAGCAAAGCTTTGTAACCAAAGACTGGTTAGGTGACCACAAGCCCCTCACATCCCTACTATCCGAAAGCAAGGCAATAAACACTAACGCCTCGACGTGCATTCAACGGTGGGCACTCATGTTAGCGTCTTACGATTACACCATAAGGCACAGACCAGGCACAGACAACTGTGCTGACGCGCTTAGCAGGCTACCCCTGGCGACCATGGAAGGGTCTGACGAACAGGACTGTGAGATAGTCATGGCAATCAATGCCTTTGAGTCCACAGATTCGCCCATGACGGCTCGTCAAATCAGAGCCTGGACGACCAGCGACCCCACGTTATCCTTAGTCAAAAGATGTGTCCTAACCGGTGACTGGGCAGAGGCTGACGATGCCTGCCCCGAGATCATCAAACCTTTCCATAGGCGCATGCATGGCCATAAATCACGTTAAGACGGCACCGTTCAAGCCGGCCTCCAACGGCCAGGCGGAGCGAGCAGTGCAGATCATTAAACAAGGCATGCTCAAAATCCAAGGTCCCACGTTGCAGGGCCGCCTGTTGCGACTGCTGCTGGCATACAGATCTCGTCCGCATTCATTG
Source organism: Pristiophorus japonicus (assembly GCF_044704955.1). Taxonomy (NCBI): domain Eukaryota; kingdom Metazoa; phylum Chordata; class Chondrichthyes; family Pristiophoridae; genus Pristiophorus; species Pristiophorus japonicus. Next base: position 65,971,880 of record NC_091979.1, read on the forward strand.
ACTGGAGATCCCCCCGCGCAACTATTAATGAAACGGACCTTAAAGACAAGGCTCTCATTATTCCTCCCAGACATGCATGAAGTCGTTGAGGCAAAGCGCTGTAAGCTAACCGAGTACCATGACTGAAATTTGAGGGGGAGGTGGAATAAGATAGGGGACAAAGTGTTTGTGCTAAACTATGGCATCTGTGGAGAGAGATGCTAGCTGACCCGCTGATTATTACCAGCATTTTCTGTTTCTATTTCTGATTTCTAGCATCCACAGTATTTTGCTTTTGTCGTAAAGAAAGACTTGGATTTATATAGCGCCTTTCACGACCACCGGACGTCTCAAAGCACTTTACAACTAATGAAGTACTTTTGGAGTGTAGTCACTGTTGCAATGTAGGAAACGCGGCAGCCAATTTGCGCACAAGCAGAAACAACAATGTGATAATGACCAGATAATCTCTCGAGCTGACTGTGGTCAGTGTGCATGTGGAACCTGACCACATGTCTGCAAATTGTGTCACCAAGGGGCACACGTAGATCAGGAACAGAAAGGGGACTAGCAGAGGACAGCGGGCGACTCCGGAGGCAACAGTGCAAGAGCTGGAAGTGAATCCATTGCGAGAGATACTCTGGCTGCGAACAGATAGGTAGGAGCAGAACCAAGCGAGGTCAGTCCCACCAAGCTCGACAATGGAGAGGAGGTATTGGAGGAGGACGGTGTGATTGACCAAGTCAAAGGCTGCAAAGAGGTCAAGCAGGACATAGAGGAATAATGCCTCACAGTCACAGTCAGAGAGAATATTGTTTGTGTCTTTGGCCAATGTTTGCAGGAGGGCAGAAACCTGATGTGAGAGATTCAAACAGGAACAAGGCATTGATTTCGGAGGCAACAACATGTTCAAGGAGTTCATGGCTAATTCACAATTTGGCTTTGAGATTTTTCTGGTCAAAATATGGCTAAGATTTACTGAGATTACTGCGTGTTTCTTTTTAATGCTGAATATGCTTAAGTGGGATTGGAGAAATGTGCAGAACCACAGAACATTAATAACTGGAAAAATAAATGATCTTCACCGACTGCACTACTAGCTTAATGCGATGATGTTACTGTACTCCTCAAAGGCTGCAGTTCATTAACACGTACATATCTGTAGGCTAACAGCTGGCTACATATTACAAGGCTGTAATTCAACTGGGGTTCTAATGATGCCCTTAGCCAAGAGAAAAAAGACTGAGTGGCTTGTAAATGTCAGCAGGACCCAAAGACTTAATGACAGCCTAAAACTTATTGCCATCTGTTTGTTATCCTGTAAAATGTGTGAATAGTTTATTGATAAAATATTTGTTTGCTACTTTTCTCATCGGAAGGTGATTGGCACGATATCGCATGGTGTCACAGTTGAGCGGCTGTGACATTGGTGAAATATTGATGAAGGTGCAAGCGACACTCGACCAGAAGGTTCACGGCACCACACAACAGGCAATAAAGTACCGCACTGCTGCTTCAGCAACAGATAGTCCATAAAAAATCTATTGAGATTTTTTCTTTTAACCAACAGAAGCCTGCAACTGTGTTCACAACTGGAATCATCGAATCTTACAGCACAGGGGGCCATTTGGACCGATGTGCTTGTGCCGGCACTTTGAAAGAGCTGTCCAATTTAGTCTCACACCACGGCTTTTTCCCAATAACCCTGCAAATTTAGTCCTCTTCTACATGCCCAATTGCCTTTTGAAAGTTCCTCTTTAATCTGATTTCACCACCTTGTCAGGTAGTAGGTTCACAACCCTCTGTGTGAAGTGATTTCCCCTCATTTGCCCTCTAGTTCACATGTAACACACTCAAAAGTGTTTGACTGGCACAATAAATTGAGAGCAAAGTTGAGTGGTTTCTAGCAGTCATTTCAACTCCAAGAATGTGTTACTTCTTTGAACATACTTCTGCCATTTGAATTTTGACCTTTCATTACCACCGTCATGTTTCCTTGCTGCTACCATATGGCTCTTCAGTTGTTCTACGCAGCTTTGTTTCACATGAATTGTTTCCATTTTTGCATTGTGTCAGGACTCTAACAGAGAGAGGTTTGCCCCAAAGTATCTTTTATATAATTATAATAGTCCTGTACAAATAAAAAAAATTAAATGAATATTAATAATTTTGGTTAAATAAGGCTAAAAATGGGTTATCGAATATTAGCAGGTTTCTTTTAATACTAATTATCATGAAGACATGTTTTGTTTACCCTCATTTCACCTGCACAAAAACAATTAGCAACAGCTGGTGGTGCAACAGTTATATGGTGTTCACATCCTTATTGGATCAGGAAGTTTCATGCTTGGGAACCACAGCATGGAAGTGAGTAAACAGCACGCTCCCATGCCTTTACTTCCTCATTCAATTCTCTCAACGTTTACATCATAATAAGTGGAAGTAACATAATAATAGCTGCCAGAAAAATACAGCACAGAAAAAGTCAGTAATTTCTCCCTATAATTGTCTGCGAGATCACAGCTACAGATACTTTATTAATGCTTATGAATACCCAAAAGATTGATAACTCAAATGAAAATCTAATGAGATGAGCTAGGGCACATTAATGTGTTTGGTTTTAATGGAATTTTCTGCACTTAACTGATCTTACTAAAATAAGTAACGCGCATTACTGCTTTGCTTTTGCATGCGATACTCTTAATTAGGATCACACTTTTTTTACAAGTTTAACTTTCCTTTTTGTGCATCTGAACTCCCAAATCTCTTTGCTCCTCTATATCTTTAAAGTTTTGCCATTGGTCAGTTCAACACACCCCCAGCACAACTTCAGCAGGAGGACGGCAGAAGGGCCGTAAAACAGGCTATAACCCAAATACATTGGATCCTTGCCTGCACTGCTGGCATCCACAGGGCTTTGTAAATGGCAGAATCTCCATTACACCTCTTATAGTGGCGCCCACGTCAGAAGGGGTGGAAAATTTTAAAGTTGATAGTTCCTATGTCCTTAGCTTCACAAAGACCAGGGATAACTTTGGAGGCTGGTATACCGAATGAAAAGAGGCATGGCAGCTTCCACAATGGTGCAAATCAGGCCCTTCAAAGACTTAAGTGAATACATTTTTTTGGTGTGGTTAACATGGTTCCCTTACAAAGGGAACTTTTCCACAGGGAGGGAACTAGACCTGGCAACAGAGGCAAACAACCACAAGCCCCAAGCTCATTAGATGCCCTTCCCCATACTCTAGCAGGGTCATCACTGGAGGGCATCAGTAGATATGATCTTGGTGTAGGTGCCAGTATCATGGTCTGAGCAATTTCAGGGCTTATGTCCTCCCAAACTATATTACTTCACACTTCTCCACATTAAATGTTATCTGACATCTATCTGCCCCACCTATTAAATTGCCTTTGTCCTTCTGAAGTTACTAACAGTCCTTCTGAAGTGCTAATTTTGTACATAAGAACATAAGAATTAGGAACAGGAGTAGGCCATCTAGCCCCTCGAGCCTGCTCCACCATTCAAAAAGATCATGGCTGATCTGGCCGTGGACTCAGCTCCACTTACCTGCCCGCTCCCCATAACCCTTAATTCCCTTATTGGTTAAAAATCTATCTGTGATTTGAATACATTCAATGAGCTAGCCTCAACTACTTCCTTGGGCAGAGAATTCCACAGATTCACAACCCTCTGGGAGAAAAAATTCCTTCTCAACTCGGTTTTAAATTGGCTCCCCAGTATTTTGAGGCTGTGCCCCCTAGTTCTAGTCTCCCCGACCATTGGAAACAACCTCTCTGCCTTTATCTTGTCTATCCCTTTCATTATTTGAAATGTTTCTATTAGATCACCCCTCATCCTTCTCAGCTCCAACGAGTAAAGACCCAGTCTACTCAATCTATCATCATAAGGTAACCCCCTCATCTCCGGAATCAGCCTAGTGAATCGTCTCTGTACCCCCTCTAAAGCTAGTATATCCTTCCTTAAGTGAGGTGACCAAAACTGCACGCAGTACTCCAGGTGCGGCCTCATCAATACCCTGTACAGTTGCAGCAGGACCTCCCTGCTTTTGTACTCCATCCGTCTCGCAATGAAGGCCAACATTCCATTCGCCTTCCTGATTACCTGCTGCACCTGCAAACTAACTTTTTTGGGATTCATGCACAAGGACCCCCAGGTCCCTCTGCACCGCAGCATGTTGTAATTTCTCCCATTCAAATAATATTCCCTTTTACTGTTTTTTTTTCCCCAAGGTGGATGACCTCACATTTTCCGACATTATATTCTATCTGCCAAACCTTAGCCCATTCGCTTAACCTATCCAAATCTCTTTGCAGCCTCTCTGTGTCCTCTACACAACCCGCTTTCCCACTAATCTTTGTGTCATCTGCAAATTTTGTTACACTACACTCTGTCCCCTCTTCCAGGTCATCGATGTATATTGTAAACAGTTGTGGTCCCAGCACCGATCCCTGTGGCACACCACTAACCACCGATTTCCAACCCGAAAAGGACCCACTTATCCCGACTCTCTGCTTTCTGTTAGCCAGCCAATTCTCGATCCATTCTAATACATTTCCTCTGACTCCGCTTACCTTTGTCTTCTGCAGTAACCTTTTGTGTGGCACCTTATCGAATGCCTTTTGGAAATCTAAATACACCACATCCATCGGTACACCTCTATCCACCATGCTCGTTATATCCTCAAAGAATTCCAATAAATTAGTTAAACATGATTTCCCCTTCATGAATCCATGTTGCGTCTGTTTGATTGCACTATTCCTATCTAGATGTCCCGTTATTTCTTCCTTAATGATAGCTTCAAGCATTTTCCCAACTACAGATGTTAAACTAACCGGCCTAAAGTTACCTGCCTTTTGTCTGCCCCCTTTTTTAAACAGAGGCATTACATTAGCTGCTTTCCAATCCGCTGGTACCTCCCCAGAGTCCAGAGAATTTTGGTAGATTATAACGAATGCATCTGTGATAACTTCCGCCATCTCTTTTAATACCCTGGGATGCATTTCATCAGGACCAGGGGACGTGTCTACCTTGAGTCCCATTAGCCTGTCCAGCACTGCCTCCCTAGTGATAGTGATTGTCTCAAGGTCCTCCCTTCCCACATTCCTGTGACCAGCAATTTTTGGCATGGTTTTTGTGTCTTCCACTGTGAAGACCGAAGCAAAATAATTGTTTAAGGTCTCAGCCATTTCCACATTTCCCATTATTAAATCCCCCTTCTCATCTTCCAAGGGACCAACATTTACTTTCGTCACTCTCTTCCATTTTATATATCGGTAAAAGCTTGTACTATCTGTTTTTATGTTTTGCGCAAGTTTACTTTCGTAATCTATCTTTCCTTTCTTTATTGCTTTCTTAGTCATTCTTTGCTGTCGTTTAAAATTTTCCCAATCTTCTAGTTTCCCACTAACCTTGGCCACCTTATACACATTGGTTTTTAATTTGATACTCTCCTTTATTTCCTTGGTTATCCACGGCTGGTTATCCCTTCTCTTACCGCCCTTCTTTTTCACTGGAATATATTTTTGTTGAGCACTATGAAAGAGCTCCTTAAATGTTCTCCACTGTTCCTCAATTGTGCCACCATTTAGTCTGTGTTTCCAGTCTACTTTAGCCAACTTTGCCCTCATCCCACTGTAGTCCCCTTTGTTTAAGCATAGTACGCTCGTTTGAGACATTACTTCCTCACCCTCAATCTGTATTACAAATTCAACCATACTGTGATCACTCATTCTGAGAAAATCTTTTACTGGGAGATCGTTTATTATTCCTGTCTCATTACACAGGACCAGATCTAAGATAGCTTGCTCCCTTGTAGGTTCTGTAACATACTGTTCTAAGATAAAATCCCGTATGCATTCTATGAATTCCTCCTCCAGGCTACCCCGTGCGATTTGATTTGACCAATCGATATGTAGGTTAAAATCCCCCATGATTACTGCCGTTCCTTTTTCACATGCCTCTACTATTCCCTTGATTACTGTCCGCCCCACCGTGAAGTTATTATTTGGGGGCCTATAGTGGTAGCACTCTGAGTGCGAAGGTTGTGGGTTCAAGCCACACTCCAGCACATAATCAAGGCTGGCACTTCAGTGCAGTTCTGAGGCCTTGCCTTCTGTTAGTCTGGACTGAAATGTCATGCTGGAGCATTTATCTTAGCTTCACTGGTCATGATCACATTGCTGTTTGTGGAAGCTTGCTGTGCATAAATTGGCTGTCACGTTTCCTCCATTACAACAGTGACTCCACTTAAAAAAAAACTTAATTGGCTGTAAAGCACTTTGGGGTGTCTGATGGTCATGAAAGGCACAACATAAATGCAAGTCTTTTTTTTTTTGGCTTTGCCCAAAATTCAGTGAATATTTACCTGAAAGAGAGGCAAATGAATTGTATGATTTTGCTTGGGTTCAAAATCTGTTTTCAGAGAACGTCATAGCAAAAGAAAAGATTGCCTTGAGTGTTAAAATATAATTTGCTCCATGTTGCTGGTGACTGTTTTGAGAGATCATTTTAAAGCCATGTCTCTTGATCAATCTGGCTCTCAATTCTAAGAGTTCCCTGACTTATCCCAAAGAGCTGTTGAAATACTTGTCCACTTTGCCTCAACATATTTCTGTGAAGTGGGATTATCTTCACTTACTTCTGTCAAAATCATGTATAGAAGTCGTTTGAATGTAGAGACTGATTTGCAGTCGAAACTCTCATCAAACTAAGATTTCACAAATTGGACACTTACAGCAAACAGGCTCACTATGGCAGAGGTGAGTCTTCAACCTCTCTTTGATGTTCCCGTGTTTTCAGTATTATAGTACTGGTAATGTCCTTTTTATGTTGCTTTCCGTCATAAGCAATATGTTATGTTAGCCGAAAAACAAAATCGTCTTGTTCTATGCAAAAATACTGTTTCTTAGAAGGAGGGCGATGTGCATGGAGCATGAATCTCTGAAGGGGGGCCTCAACAAAAAGAGTTTGGAAACCTCTGGCCTGAATGATACTAACTACAATTCAAAATAGTAAATTGGCTGTGAACCACTTTGGGATATCCTGGGGTTGTGAACGGTATTATATAAATGCAAATTTTTTACTCTTTACAGTTGACCATGCTGCCTATCTTTGTGTCACTTAAAAAATTAGATATTGTGCTCCAAATGCCGAGTATTTGGGTATATTGAGAAGAGCAGTTGTTCCGACACGGACCCCTGGAGGACACCACTTACAATCCACCACGCTAAAATAAAAACATATTAACCACTATAAAAGGACAATAGAGTAAATAATTTCTGTGAAAAAGCAACAAAAGTTGAGTTGGTAGGAGCAGAAAACCTGAGCAACAGCAACTGATAGGGGAAGGAAGTGAAAGTAGGTGAAGGAGGTGACGACGTGGTCACAGAATGACCTTGACTAGAGAACAAACCAACAGCGGCAGAGGAAGAGCATACAATAATTGCAGCATATCTAGACTGCAATAATGACCCATTCTGAACAAAGAATGAAAACCCACAAAGTGGAACCGAGCCAGAAACAGATAATCTAATGGCTGTGCACATGCTGATTTTTTTTTTAAATGAAAAAAAAGACCAGTGGTCTAAATCTAATCTGGTCCAAATTGACCCAAACTAGTTCAGCAAATTAATTAATGCATGATTCAACTTGTTTCATGGTCCTGTTCTTTCGTAGTTTATACAATACCCTTGCATAGAACAATGTAAAAGCTGATTACCAGGCAATGTACCCTCAAATTAATGTACTTGGTGATTCTGTTCTGTGCTGAGTCCCTTTGCCTGAAATCCAGATGTATTATTCTCGGAAAGGATTCTGAGGGTTGCATAATAAGGTGGTTTGCTAAAACCAAAGCCAGTTTGAAACACACTGGCCCAGAATTTGCTGGAAAAGTAAAGGAGTGTGAATGACGCATGCTGTTATTAATGTATCAATCGGTCAATGAATGTAATTGTACAATAAATTGCAACGTCTGACAAAGAGTTGGCATACTATTTCTGAAAGTTTGCAGAGTTTGCTTTCAGCTTGCGTAGTATTCTGTTGCAGGGCATCTGCATTCTGCAGTCTATCATGGAGTGTGTGGTCACCTCCATTGATGCTAGAGTCTGTTTCAGCAGCTCTTATGGCTGTAATGGAAGCTCAAAGGGTTGCCACACAAACTCTGGGCTCCAACATGTGCTCTACCTCGGAGAGGCTAATGGACCACATGGATAGGAACTATAAAGGAGTTGCTGATCTCCTCAAATATGCTCTCCCACAGATCAGTGAGAATGATGAGGTGCAACCCCATGGGAGTGGCAGTGGCGTAACAGAAGTGGCACACGTTGCCCTCACTCAGGATGTCCACACATCTGCTCTCTCAATCAATGCCTGTCAGGTAGCTGGGTCGGAAAATTAAACACAGGCACTTTGGATTGACATAAGTGAGAAATGATATCATGGCTATTGTTCTGGAGTTTATGGATTTTGACTTTTCACAATTGGAATTTGTGTCTGCAGTTTTAGGATGTCATATATATCATGGTTAGTTCAGTGGATTTAATGTTCTTTATGGCAGGGTTGAAGGAGTGGCAAAGGAGGAGCCAAGGACTGTTAATGCAGAGAAGGATTGTGGAGCATTCGAGGGGAATGAGCTCGTCAATTTACTTTGGTTATCCACTTTGGTGGCAAAAACACAAAGGCGGCATATTATCTGAATGGCGGCAGATTAGGAAAAGGGAAGATGCAATGAGACCTGGGTGTTCATGGTACATCAGTCATTGAAAGTTGGCATGCAGGTACAGCAGGCAGTGAAGAAGGCAAATGGCATATTGGCCTTCATAGCGAGAGGATTTGAGTATAGGAGCAGGGAGGTCTTACTGCAGTTGTACAGGGCCTTGGTGAGGCCTCACCTGGAATATTGTGTTCAGTTTTGGTCTCCTAATCTGAGGAAAGATGTTCTTGCTATTGAGGGAGTGCAGCAAAGGCTCACCAAACTGATTCCCGGGATGGCAGTACTGACATATGAGGAGAGACTGGATCGACTGGATCTGTATTCACTGGAGTTTAGAAGGATGAGAGGGGATCTCATAGAAATATCTAAAATTCTGATGAGACTGGACAGGTTAGATGGAGGAAGAATGTTCCCGAAGTCCAGAACCAGGGGTCACATTCTAGGGATAAGGGGTCAGCCATTTAGGACCGAGATGAGGAGAAACTTCTTCACTCAGAGAGTTGTTAACCTGTGGAATTCTCGACCGCAGAAAGTTGTTGATGGCAGTTCGTTGGATATATTCATGAGGGAGTTAGATATGGCCCTTACGGCTAAAGGGATCAAGGAGTATGGAGAGAAAGTAGGAAAGGGGTACTGAGGTGATGATCAGCCGTGATCTTATTGAATGGCGGTGCAGGCTCGAAGGGCCAAATGACCTACTCCTGCACTTATTTTCTATGTTTCTATGTTTCTGTGTCAACCAGAGATAGTGGACGCATTGGTTTTGATCTTTCAAAATTCCCTAGATTCTAGAATAGTCCCAGCGGAATGGAAGGTAGCAAATGCAACACCGCTATTCAAGAAAGGAGGGAGAGAGAAAACAAGGGATATGGAGATCGGACGAGAAAGTGGAGTTGAGGTCAATGATCAGCCATGTTCTTATTGAATGGCACAGGCTTGAAGGTCTGTATGGCCTACTCCTGCTCCTATTTCTTATGTTCTTATGTTCTTAAAATGCTGTGCAATCAACCCATCCCTGGCTCCTCTGGCTGTCAGCTGTAATGGCCCTTTCTCCTCTGTGCCTTCCTCATCTTTACCCATTCTTCCAATGGCCCTTTGTAAACCAATCCCACTAGGTTTCACTCAGCAGATTGAATGCTGGGCAGGACTTCAATTTTTACCTGCTAAAATTCCATCGAGCCTCCAATGACATCTTAGGAACTAGATTTGCATGTATTCATGAGGTTTCCACCTGTTCCTGACACCTAAAAAACTGAGTGCTTAGGATGGTGTCAGGCAAGAATCAAGCAGGAATGGGGTGGTAAATCTCCTGATGCAATTTTAACTCCACTATTGCCCCATTCCTGCCAGACAGGAGAAGTTAAAATTGCCCATTATATGATTAATCTGGCATATACCTGTTGTCCTGCACATTCCCCCAATTTCCATTACACAACACCATCTAGACCCTCGCTACCAAATAAGTCAGCTATAGCTTCCTCATATAATTTGTTCACATGGTCCACCATCTGTTGCATGCTGTGCCCTGTCATGAATTATTTTTGCCTTTAAGCATAAGAGCCGTAGGGATTGAGACAATGTGATTTGACCAATGGAAATTCCATCCCAGTAATATTTTTCCTCTCCCATCGCAGCATACATAATATAATCTGCCTAATTCTCCCATTTTTACTCTTAATACTGCACCTGAAACATGCGAGTGCTCTTCTTTAAGTCTCGCACTTCTTCTAGACCTCTTGGTAAGTCTGCTGGGCAACTCACATGGAGTTTAATCTTCCAGTGACAAATTATAAGCTCACCAAAAATCTAATTGCAACATTTCAGTACCTAGGTACCTTGCACATGCAGGGTTAGGTCAGTAAATTGAGTTTTCTTTGTTGACTTTGAGTGAATATCTAAAAATATTGTACACTCTTTCCCTCTTCAACTAAAGTTTAAAGTGGTTAAGTGGCTCATTAGCTGCTGGTTCAGCACTTTAGACGCAACCTAATTGGTCGCTGATTTTTTTTCTTTCCACGAACAAAATTGGATTCTCTGAGAGTGCAAGTTTGAAAGCCACACACATTTGTGCGATTTTGTTACACAGGCATAAATCACTGTGAAAGATGGGTAATTCTCCCACTTTTGAAAAAAGAGAATGAAATATGGCCCTTGATTGGCTCGACTTGAATGAAGAATTGGGGAATGTAATCTGTTCCCTTAAAATATGCAAGTCAAATGCTATTCTCCAATCCAATTAACACTATCAAGATTCCACATAAATTCTTAGAAAAATAGAGTATTATCCTGAAAATCAAAGCAAGCAGCTTTAGAAAGCAAAACTTTGGGGTAAACAATTTAGACTTTTTGTCATTTTGAGCAATTTGAGATGTTATTTATATATTATCACATCTATCACAAATAACTTTAATCATCCATGGACATCACACTCAACAATGCTCAGTTCAGAATTTACAACAAAATAAATCCCATAGTATAAAATTATACTTCTGCAAATACTATAGTATTAAGAACATAAGAACAGAAAAAATAGGAGCAGGAGTAGGCCACCTGGCCCCTCGAGCCTGCTCCACCATTCAATAAGATCATGGCTGATCTGATCATCGACTCAGCTCCACTTCCCTGCCCGGTCCCCATACCCTTAATTCCCTTATCGCTCAAATATCTGTCCATCTCTGCCTTAAATATATTCAAAGACCCAGCCTCCACAGCTTTCTGGAGCAGAGAATTCCATAGATTTACAACCCTCAGAGAAGAAATTCCTCCTCATCTCAGTTTTAAATGAGCAGCCACTTATTCTGAGACTATGGGCCCAATTTTGGCCAGTACAAATTTCTGGCACACTCACCAATGGTCCACCGCTTTTGTGGAGCGATTAGAGCGCCATAAATCTTCAGGCCCATTTTGGCCGCTGCCCAGCCTCTCCTTGATGATGGTACAGTGTGGCAACTTGATTCAGGGGCGGAGCCAGGTCCCGACGCTGAAAACAGTGCCGGGACCTCTGCACATGCGCTATAGAGTGTGTACGCATGTGAAGTAGCTCCTTGCAGCCCGATGCTGTGTGGGAGGGGCCGAAGCACGCCGTCCCTATCCCGGGTCGAGTGGCCTGCTGCACACTCTGATATCGAAGGATCGCAGACTGAGGCGAACATTGACCAGGATGGCAAGGAGAATTCACAGGACACCGAAGAGGAGAGCATTGACAGCCAAAGGTGTGTGAGGTCGTCTTCCCACTCAACCTGGAGGACTTTGATTTCGAGCAGCACATTGTGAAGCACTTTGTTTACGAGTGTACAAAGGACTTTTCCAGAGAACAGACAAGCTGCCTATGAAGACCATGTGCAGTCCCATTTTGTGGAGGCCAGCTGAGGGACAAACAACAAATCAGTTTGAGTTCTACTACATCTGTAATGGGGAAAATGCTTGAAGCTATCATTAAGGAAGAAATAGCGGGACATCTAGATAGGAATAGTGCAATCAAGCAGACGCAACATGGATTCATGAAGAGGAAATCATGTTTAACTAATTTACTGGAATTCTTTGAGGATATAACGAGCATGGTAGATAGAGGTGTACCGATGGATGTGGTGTATTTAGATTTCCAAAAGGCATTCGATAAGGTGCCACACAAAAGGTTACTGCAGAAGATAAAGGTACGCGGAGTCAGAGGAAATGTATTAGCATGGATCGAGAATTGGCTGTCTAACAGAAAGCAGAGAGTCGGGATAAATGGGTCCTTTTCGGGGTGGAAATCGGTGGTTAGTGCTGTGCCACAGGGATCGGTGCTGGGACCACAACTGTTTACAATATACATAGATGACCTGGAAGAGGGGACGGAGTGTAGTGTAACAAAATTTGCAGATGACACAAAGATTATTGGGAAAGCGGGTTGTGTAGAGGACACAGAGAGGCGGCAAAGAGATTGAGATAGGTTAAGCGAATGAGCTAAGGTTTGGCAGATGGAATACAATGTCGGAAAATGTGAGGTCATCCACCTTAGGAAAAAAAAACAGTAAAAGGGAATATTATTTGAATGGGGAGAAATTACAACATGCTGCGGTGCAGAGGGACCTGGGGGTCCTTGTGCATGAATCCCAAAAAGTTAGTTTGCAGGTGCAGCAGGTAATCAGGAAGGCGAATGGAATGTTGGCCTTCATTGCGAGAGGGATGGAGTACAAAAGCAGGAAGGTCCTGCTGCAACTGTACAGGGTATTGGTGAGGCCGCACCTGGAGTACTGCGTGCAGTTTTGGTCACCTCACTTAAGGAAGGATATACTAGCTTTGGAGGGGGTACAGAGACGATTCACTAGGCTGATTCTGGAGATGAGGGGGTTACCTTATGATGATAGATTGAGTAGACTGGGTCTTTACTCGTTGGAGTTCAGAAGGATGAGGGGTGATCTAAGAGAAACAATTCAAATAATGAAAGGGATAGACAAGATAGAGGCAGAGAGGTTGTTTCCACTGGTCGGGGAGACTAGAACTAGGGGGCACAGTCTCAAAATACGGGGGAGCCAATTTAAAAATGAATTTAGAAGGAATTTCTTCTTCCAGAGGGTTGTGAATCTGTGGAATTCTCTGCCCAAGGAAGCAGTTGAGGCTAGCTCATTGAATGTATTCAAATCACAGATAGATAGATTTTTAACCAATAAGGGAATTAAGGGTTACAGGGAGCGGGTGGGTAAGTGGAGCTGAGTCCACGGCCAAATCAGCCATGATCTTGTTCAGTGGCGGAGCAGGCTCGAGGGGCTAGATGACCGACTCCTGTTCCAAATTCTTCTTATGTTCTTATAAAGATGCCGCCGAGACCAGCCTTTCCTCTCCCTCCCCCCCTCCCGACCCATTTCATCTTTTCCTCCTCTGTGTGTACTTTTAGTCCCATTGCCATCAAAACCTATCTCCACACTTTTATTACCCCTAGACTTAATTTCTCTGTTGCATTCCTTGCTGTCCTTTCAACTTATCATATCCCTAAACTCCAAATTGCCCTGAACACCAAATCGTCCCAAACTCGACTGCACATGTCTTGACTTGCGCTAAGTTCCATTTGCCCCTCGCCTCTGTCCTGGTTAGCCTGCACTGGTTCTCTGTCTCCAAACTCATTGAATTTTAAATCCTTCATCCTCATCTATAAATCGATCCATAACTCATCCTTGTACCATCTCCACAATTTTCTCCAGCCTCGCTTCCCCTGCCTTGCTCTAGCATTCTGTGCATCTTCTAGTACTCTGGCATCCTGTGCATCCCCAATCCAACTTCAGCTACCTTAGCCCATCACGTCTGGGAGGTCACTACCTATACAATCAGGACTGATGTGGCATATCTGGTGCTTATTTCAAGGATGGTTTAGGCAGTGCAGTAGCTCCTGGCAGGCTGTTTCGGCAAATGCACGCTATAGGCTGTGTGGGAGGGGCCGAAGCAGGCCGTCCCTAGCCCTGGCTGAATGGGCTCCCTCATCGGCGGCCCGCTGCGTTCCCTAAGGTAGGACTTCTAATTTTTATTTGTTATTTACTGGTTGATTTTGGTGCTTTAGGTGCAGGGTTCCTTCTATTTTTTATTTGTTATTTATTGATTGCTTATTACTTTGGTCTTGGTGCTTTAGGGGCAGAGTTCCTTCTATTTTATTTGTTAATTAATTGCTTATTACTTTTTGTGCTTTGTTTGGTGCTTGGTGCTTTAAATGTAGTTATTTCCACTGATTCCTTAACTGTAAGTAAGGTCTTTCTGTGCGGACAAAAGTGGACACATACGCTGCCCTAAGTTAGTTTAGTACAACTTTTTTCTGGCCAAATTGGCATAAATGGTGTAAGTGGCTGGGAACACGCCCTTTAGAAAAAAAAAAATGACCGAACAAAAAACCTAACTAACTCACTTACACTGGCGCAAATTAAATGGCCATATTTGCAACAAAAAAGATCTGCCAGAAAAATCAAGTTACGCCAAAAAAAAAGGTGCAACTCATGGGGAAATTTGGGCCCCAAGTCCCCTTGTTTTAGTTTCCCCTATGAGTGGACATATCTTCTCTGCATGTTGAGCCCCCTCATTATCTTATATGTTTCGATACGCTCACCTCTCATTCTTCTCTCGTTCTCAATATTGCCTCATCTATCAACAATATGTTTTCTTATCTGGTAATTTTCAAATTCCCCCCTCTCCCTATCCTTATGCTCTCCTGCTTTTACATGTCATGCATCATGCCATGGCAATAGCGAATGGAAGCAACCTCCTGCCTCGGCCATCGCCACAAACTCTTGACTTGCCCACTTATGTTCTACCTCATGGAGTACTGGTCTCCATGTGCAAAAATGATACTGAAGCACTGGAGAAAGTGCAGAAATGATTTACCAGGATGTTACCAGAATTGATAGGATGCAACTGTCAAGGAAGATTGAGCCGGCTGTGGCTCTTTTCTTGGAGGAAACCTGATAGAAACATAGAAACATAGAAGCATTGAAATTAGGTGCAGGAGTAGGCCATTCGACCCTTTGAGCCTGCACTACCAATCAATAAGATTATGGCTGTTCATTCAACCTCAGTACCCCTTTCTGCTTTCTCTCCATACCCCTTGATCCCTTTGGCCATAAGGGCCATATCTAACTCTCTTTTGAATATATCTAACAAATTCTGCGGTAGGGAATTCCACAGGTTAACCACTCTCTGAGTGAAGAAGTTTCTCCTCATCTCGGTCCTAAATGGCTTACCCCTTAGGAACTCCCCAGCAACGGGAACATTCTTCCTGCCTCTAACCTGTCCAGTCCCATCAGAATTTTATATGTTTCTATGAGATCCCCTCTCATTCTTCTAAACTCCAGTGGATACAAGCCCAGTTGATCCAGTCTCTCCTCATATGTCAGTCCTGCCATCCCGAGAATCAGTCTAGTGTCTGGTGAACCTTCGCTGTATTCCCTCAATAGCAAGAACATCCTTCCTCAGATTAGGAGACCAAAATTGAACACAATATTCAAGGTATGGCCTCACCAAGGCTCTGTACAACTGCAGTAAGACCTCCCTGCTCCTATACTCAAATCCTCTAGCTATGAAGGCCAACATGCCATTTGCCTTCTTCACCGCCTGCTGTACCTGCATGCCAACCTTCAATGACTGATAGAAATATTTAAAATCATGAAAGGGTTTGATTGGGTGGATGCGACTTTTTTTCCACTTGTGGATGAGTCCAGAAGAAGGGAACATAAATATAAATCATCATCATCATCATAGGCAGTCCCTCGAAATCGAAGAAGACTTGCTTCCACTCTAAACGTGAGTTCTCAGGTGACTGTACAGTCCAATATGGGGATTACAGTCTCTGTCACAGGTGGGACAGACAGTGGTTGGAAGAAAGGGTGGGTGGGGAGCCAGATTTGCCGCATGCTCCTTCCGCCGTCTGTGTTTGATTTCTGCATGCTCTCGGCGACGAGACTCGAGGTGCTCAGCGTCCTCCTGGATACTCTTCCTCCCCTTAGGGCAGTCTTTGGCCAGGGATTCCCAGTTGTCGGTGGGGATGTTGCACTTTATCAAGGAGGCTTTGATGGTGTCCTTGAAAGGTTACCTCCGCCCACCTGGGGATCGTTTGCCGTGTTGGAGTTCCGAGTACAGTACTTGGTTTGGGAGTCTTGCGTCAGACATGCGGACAATGTGGCCCGCCCAACGGAGCTGGTTGAGTGTGGTCAGTGTTTCGATGATGATCGAGAACACTGACGTTGGTACGTATTAATGAACAAATGCAAGAATTGCAACAGTTATACATTCCTTTCTGGCGTAAATACACAAAAGGAATAGTGGCCCAACCATGGCTCACAAAAGAAATTAAGGATTGTATTAGATTCAAAGAGGAGTTATACAAAGTTGCCAGAAAAAGTAGCAAGCCTGAGGATTGGGAGCAGTTTAGAATTCAGCAAAAAAGGACCAAGAGATTGATTAAGAGGGGAAAAATAGAGTATGAGAGTAAACTTGCAAGGAACATAAAAACCGACTGCAAAAGTTTCTACAAGTACATAAAAAGAAAAAGATTAGTGAAGACAAATGTAGGTCCTTTTCAGACAGAAATGGGAGAATTTATAACGGGAACAAGGAAATGGTAGAACAATTAAATAAATGTCTTCACGGAAGAGGACACAAATAACGTCCCAGAAATGCTAGGGAACCAAGGGTCTAGTGAGCAAGAGGAATTAAAGGAAATGATTATTAGTAAGAAATAGTGCTGGAGAAACTAATGGGACTGAAGGCCGATAAATCCCCAGGGCCTGATGATCTGCATCCCAGAATACTAAAAGAGGTACCCATGGAAATAGTGGATGAATTGGTCGTCATCTTCCAAAATTCTATAGATTATGGAACAGTTCCTGCAGATTGGAGGGTGGCAAATGTAACCACGCTATTTAAAAAAGAAGGGAGAGAGAAAACGGGGAACTACAGATCGGTTAGTCTAACATCAGTAGTAGGGAAAATGCTAGAGTCTATTATACAGGATGTGATAACGGGACACCTAGAAAATATCAACGGGATTAGAAAAAGTCAACATGGATTTATGAAAGGAAAATCATGTTTGACAAACCTACTGGAATTTTTTGAGGATGTATCTGATTGAATAGATAAGGGAGAGTCAGTGGATGTAGTGTATTTGGATTTTCAGAAGGTCTTTGATAAAGTCCCACATAAGAGGTTAGTGTGCAAAATTAAAGCACATAGGATTGGGGGTAATGTACTGGCATGGATTGAAAATTGGTCAACTGACAGGAAACAGAGAGTAGGAATAAACAGGTCTTTTTCGGGGTGACGGACAGTTACTAGTGGGGTACCACGGGGATTAGTGTTTGGGCCCAGCTATTCACAATAGATATAAATGATTTGGATGAGGGAACTAAATGTAATATTTCCAAGTTTGCTGACGACACAAAACTGTGGGACTGTGAGTTGTGAGGAGGATGCAAAGACACTGCAAGGCAATTTAGATAGGTTGAGTGAGTGGGCAAACACGTGGCAGATGCAGTATAACGTGGATAAATGTGAAGTTATCCACTTTGGTCGGAAAAACATAAAGACAAAGTATTATTTAAATGGTGATAGCTTGGGAAATGTTGCTGTACAAAGGGACCTGGGTGTCCTTGTACACCAGTCATTGAAGACAAATATGCAGGTGCAGCAAGCAGTTAGGAAAGCAAATGGTATGTTGGCCTTCATTGCAAGAGGATTTCAGTACAGGAGCAAGGATGTCTTACTACAGTTATACATCATCATAGGCAGTCCCTCGAAATGAGGATGACATGCTTTCACGCCAAAAAAGGATAAATGAAGGATCTAAAATTCTAGGTCCTGCACTACAACCTGAAGGGTGGAAGGTGCCTGAGCGTGGATTTTTTTAACATGTGGTGGCCGTTGCACACCAGCCACCACACTGGCTTGACAGAGCTAGGTCTTGGTCCAGTGGCAAGGATTACCCAAGATGACTGGAGGCCTGCTCTGCTGCCGGATCTAGTGCGCACACATATCGCAGTGTAGGCTGGCCCATGCTGCCCCTGGGCTTCTGGCCCCGAACTCATGCCTCTCCTGGGCCTCGATCACGTCCCTCCACAGTCTCTCACCGCTCCTTCGCCCCGACCTCGCCACTCCTGCTGTATCTGCCCATGCTCCAGTCAACGACCGGGACCTTGATGACGTCACTCTTCGCTGCCGTCGCAGCTCATGCTGCTCCCTGAGGTGGCATGCCTCCGCGCTGCTCCCGGGCCGCCGCACCTCCACTCCTTTTATGGCCCCGACCTGCTGCTGGTGTTCTCATGCAGGTCGGGGCCTCCATGCTGCTCCCAGGCCGCTGCTCAACATTCCTTTTATGGCCACAACCTGTAACTGGCAGGGCCTTGGTGAGACCGCACCTGGAGTATTGTGTGCAGTTTTGGTCTCCTTACCTAAGAAAGGATATACTTGCCATGGAGGGAGTGCAGCGAAGGTTCACCAGACTGATTCCTGGGATGGCAGGACTGTCGTATGAAGAGAGATTGGGTCGACTCGGCCTGTATTCACTAGAATTTAGAAGAATGAGAGGGGATTTCATTGAAAAGTATAAAATTCTGACAGGATTGGATAGACTGGATGCGGGGAGGATGTTTCTCCTGGCTGGGAAGTCTGGAACAAGGGGTCACAGTCTCAGGATACGGGGTAGGAAATTTAGGAATGAATAGAAATTTTTTCACTCAGAAGGAGGTGAACCTGTGGAATTCTCTACCACAGAAGGCTGTGGAGGCCAAGTCACTGAATATATTTAAGAAGGAGATAGATAGATTTCTAGATACAAAAGGCATCAAGGGGTATGGGGAAAAAGTGGGAATATGGTGTTGAGATAGAGGATCATCCATGATCATATTGATTGGCGGTGCAGGCTCGAAGACTGCTCCTATTTTCTATATTTCTATGTTTCCATGTCTATCCTCCCAGGGGATTTTCAGGATCTAAATTAGCAAAACTATAGAACCAGTGGGAACCTGTTCAACCTTCGTCACCTCCAAGCTAGATCCAAGACCGTCCCATCCTCTGCCATCGAACTACAGTACGTGGATGATACTTGCATCTGCGCACAGAGGCTGAACTCCAAGCCATCGTCAACACCTTCACCGAGGCTTACAAAAGCATGGGCCTTACACTAAACATCCGTAAGACAAAGGTCCTCCACCAACCTGACCCTGTCACACAGCACTGCTCCCCAGTCATCAAAATCCATGGACAACAAGGACCACTTTCCATACCTCAGGAGCCAACTATCAGCAAGAGCAGATATCGACGACGAGGTCCAACACCGCCTCCAGTGCCCCAGCACAGCCTTCGGTCACCTGAAGCGAGTGTTCAAAGACCAAGATCTCAAATCTGGCACCAAGCTTATGGTCTAGGGGCTGTAGTGATACTCGCTCTCCTATATGGCTTAGAGACGTGGACCATGTGCAGTAGACAACTCAAAGTGCTGGAGAAATACCACTAACACCGACTCCACAAGAAATATAAATATGCCACTAACAGATCAAATAAAGAATTTAAAAATAATTTGTTTATACAGAAAGGAGAAAGAATGAGAATGGCCTGTTTCTGATCTATAGATTCCATGTAAATATGTATACAAGTATGTAATATTGGGTTAAAAAAAGATGCATTTCAGATCATAGAGGACACAAGGTGACCACTAACACTGAACCCAAGAGAGCATCTAGCGTAAAAACCAAAAATCTGTAACACTATTAAAAAGAATACTAAATAGAGAGTAATGAAGTTCATTATATTTCAACTACATGCCAATATCCATAAACTCCTTGGGCTGGATTTTTGGGTCCTTTGCGTTCCGGGTTTCACCCCGGAACGATGAGAAATGGGGCGGCAAGGTCTTCTGCGTCCTGTCGCGATCCTCCGGTTGGGTTTTGCGATGGCGCTTATAAGCACCAGCGGGAAGAGCTGCGCCGGGTGTGCAACACCGGCAATAGTTTGGACTCGCACTCGACCCGCACGGCCCGAAGCGCACCCCAAGATGACCGCCAGGTAAAACACAGCGGTGTAGCCCTGCCGGCAGCGGTGAGGTAGATAAAGTGCAAAAAAGGTACGTTCCAGTGTTTATTCTTTTATTTTTTTGTAGCGATTTGTGTTGTGGTGGTGTGGGCAATGTTTTTGGAATGTTTTTGTGATTTTTTTTTCCCCTCCCAAGGCCTTTCTCGGAGCACTCCCAGCTCCGCACTTTAGTTGGCGAGGTTCCCATTTTTGCGCCGCGAAAGTTGTACAACGCCTCCCTTTGCGCTGCACCCCTGCCGCAGGGCCCAGACGGCAAATATTTCTCCCCAGAGTGCAGACGTTCCCTGGCCGGTAACTTTCCCGCCCCGCCTCCGTTTTCACCCCGAAAACGGCAAAACCAAAAATCCAGCCCCTTGTGTTTTGTTTGAAGCTGATGATCAGAAATGATCAGCTGAATGACATTTATTACCTTACATTTACTTTATTCTGATTAATTTATGTTTTCTTGTTCAGTACACAAGTGTTATTACGCTTTTCAAGGTATCAATTTTTTTCACTGAATTTACCATATCCACTGTTCGATTTCTGTGTACAATTTCCCTATAGCAGCTTATTGTATAATGGTGGTTTTTGTTATGTAATGATGTGTGTATCGTCCCAGTACCGTAAATGTAATGTAAGCACTATGCCACACCACAGAGGGCACTGTGGTAGGAAACCTGGTAGTACCTGCAACAATGGTTATATAAGGCTGACCACCACACCTGAGAGGCACTCTGGAGCTGAACAATAAAGGAGTTGACACCAGACCGTGTGGAGTCAGTGATTTGTGTGCTACATACACCACATTGGCAACGAGGAAGTGGACGAACTCCACGCAACCATGGCTACTCTGGGCTCGCTAAAGGATTTTACCGTGGGCAATGATTGGGAGGCCTTTACGGAAAGGCTCGAGTACTACTTCACAGCAAATTACTTGACGGAGGACACATACGCAATGAGAGATAGGCGTAAGGCGATATTGCTCTCCAGTTGTGGAGATGAGGTTTACTGTCTCATCAGGGATTTGCTGGCACCTGGGAGCGCCAGGGACAAGTCATATGAGGAGCTGACTGAACTCATTCGTGACCAGTTGAAACCGAAGGAGAGCATCCTCACGGCCAGATACAAATTTTACCATCACTGCAGACCCGAGGGCCAGGATATCATCAAATATGCTGCGGACCTCAGGAGACTCACGGCGCCGTGTGATTTTGGCACACACCTTGACGAGGCTTTGCGGGACGTTTTCGTCACGGGGATTGGCCACGAGGGCCTCCTTCACAAGTTGCTAGCCACGGAACCCACAGTCACTCTGACAAAGGCCATCGCCATCAGCCGGGCATATATGACCTCGACTTGCAGCACCAAGCAAATAATCCACACAGTCTCGAACCCGGCAGGCACTGTCCACAGGATAGCGCCCACCACGGACAAAACTGCAGAACGTGGCTCTGCCCGGGGCAGAGAGCGCGGACCTCGGGATCCTGGAACTCAGAGTCCGCTGAGGGGGGCCAATCAAGTAGCACCATGCTGGCGTTGTGGAGGAAGCCATGGGGCTCACCAGTGCAGGTTTGCGGAGTACACGTGCAATACCTGCCAAGTTAAAGGCCACCTTCAGCGTATGTGTAAAATAAATCTGACTCACCATGTGGCTGAGGAGATGGGGGATGATCCACTGTTCAGCGAGGAGCAGGCAGAAGATGATGAGGTGTTTGGACTGCACACGTGTACCGACGATTCGCCCCCAGTGATAAGGGAAGTAAAAATCAACGGGGTCCCTGTGAGTATGGAAGTGGACACGGGCTCGGGTCCGTCACTGATGAGTCGCAGAACTTTTGATAAACTGCAGATTAACCCAGCTGCACAACCCAAGCTGGTCCCGGTCACGGTGAAGCTGCGTACCTACACCAGGGAACTGATACCTGTTCTTGGCAGAGCAATGGTGCAGGTATCCCACGGGGACGAGACGCACGGTTTACCTTTGTGGGTCGTTGCAGGCGATGGGCCGACACTCCTCGGCCGGAGGTGGATGGGGACAGTCCGTGGGAGCTGGGAAGACTTCACCACTCCACTGGCAGCTGCTCCCCAGGGTGCTGCCATGCCCCGGGTCCCCAGAGAGCAGCGCCGACCGAGCTGGAGCTGCAGCCTCAATCCACCCACAGGCAAGTCCCAGCCTGGACCTCACACCGAGATCCTGCAGCCCCAGCTCCCACAAGCAAGCCCCAGGCCCGGACCTCACACAGAGACCCTGCAGCCTCAATCCACCCACAGGCAAGTCCCAGGCCTGGACCTCACACCGAGATCCCGCAGCCTCAGCCCCCACAGGCAAGCAGCCCTGCACAGAGGGCCCTAGTGGAGGGGAGTGAGCCGGCAGGGTGCGAGGGATCCAGGATGGCTGGCGGATCGGAAGAGCCCCGCCAAGGAGCTGTTAGCGTCAGGTGGCGGCAAGTCAGGTGGCAGCGGAGGGGAGCGGAGGCTGCGACGGCGGAGGGCATCCGGAGCGGCGGAAAAGAAGATGGCGGCGGCATCATGTCGGAGCAGCAGAGCATCAAAGATGGCGCGCCCAAGGAGAAGCCTCGTGGAATCCTCCTGCATCAAAGATGGCGCCTTAAAAAGGAAATGCACCCGGGAGTCTTAAAAGGGCCTTACCAAGAGGTGGTCTCCGCAAAGGACTTCTATAAGGCAGAGCGAGTCCAAAATGAGCTATGTTAATGTGAGATGGCGAATTTATAATAAGAATTAATTTTTTAATGCTGAATGGCCACTGTATTTGTGTAAAATAATGGATGAAGTACAATTAATGATAACGGCTAACAAGGAAATCAAGGATCCGTTACCAGTCAGTAACTAGTTAATGTACCAGATAATATGTACCATACTAATGCACTGTCTATGCCTACCTGCCTTTCGTTGGACAAGTGTGATGTTATGTAATGATGTGTGTATCGTCCCAGTACCATAAGTGTAATGTAAGCACTATGTCACACCACAGAGGACGCTGTGGTGGGAAACCTGGTAGTACCTGCAACAAGGGCTATATAAGGCTGACCACCACACCTGAGAGGCACTCTGGAGCTGAACAATAAAGGATGAAGGTCTCAGAAGTTAGATTTACACCAGACCGTGTGGAGTCAGTGATTTGTGTGCTACATACACCACAGTTTTAGAAGCAGGCAGCCCTGTGTTGGTACATTGATATAAATAAATAATCTCAGCAAACAATAAATGCCTGCAGGAAGAGTAGAATTATATTAAAAGGAATCCAATTGCACCATGGAAAAAAGAAAAGCAGAA
This sequence comes from Pristiophorus japonicus, assembly GCF_044704955.1. Taxonomy (NCBI): domain Eukaryota; kingdom Metazoa; phylum Chordata; class Chondrichthyes; family Pristiophoridae; genus Pristiophorus; species Pristiophorus japonicus. The sequence goes on from NC_091979.1 coordinate 65,995,408, forward strand.
ATATTAAAAGTAAAAGTATCTGATAAAGAACCTGGCGCACCTTTCACAGTGTTTCAAATGCTGACTACTTCCAGATAGATCCTGGAAAAGAGTAAGGATCAATATTACGTGATGTTCATGCAGAGTAGCTCAAAGGAAACAAGGACGAAAACAATGCCAATTAAACCATGGTATTTACACAATAACTGAACAGAAAGGAAATGAATCAAATTGGGACTGTGGAGAGAATCTCATTTGATTACTTAACTCTCAATCAATAAACAATTTTGTTACTGAAATGCTGTTTATGAAAGAGAGGCGTAGGGAATTCTTCAATAGAAAATTTAATTGCACTTATTTGCTTCCCAGTATATTTGATGGAACTCAAGTGTATATCTTAAAAAATGTATTTTACATCCTGACATTTAGAAAGCTACAGGCATTTAAGCTCAGTGTTCGACAAAAAGAAGGTTTTTCCAACGGTGCTCGAAGGCACCTCCTGTTGTAACTGAAACAATGTTTTAAATGCTAATTTCTCACCTTGTCAGTCACACAAAGCTCCTCACCGGCTATCTTCAATACCCCAGTGGAGGGGCCAGTGAAAAAGAAAATGTTGTCAGTTTTCCCTTAAACTTCTGAAAAGTTGTATTTAATATTAATGCTGTTTTTATATTTATTCCATCACCAAACTGCCACAGATATCTTACCTTCACAAAAAAAATCTATTTATTATTCATCACAATACCAATTGCATGATATTTTCTATTCCTGAGAGAAACAAACATTTTTTCACACTTTCAAAACAAAACATGTTTTCGATCACTAAGTACATTTACAAATGGGAAATATATATATTCTGTATGATACATAATATAAAGGCTCATGGGGTTGGATAGAAGATTGATTAATAGACAGAAAACAGAGAGTAGGGATAAACGTGCCATTTTAGGTGGGGTAACTAGTGGGGTGCTGCAAGGATCAGTGCTTGGGCCTCAGCTAATTATAATTTATATTAATGACTTAGATGAAGGGGCCGAGTATAATACATCCAAGTTTATTGATGATACAAAGCTAGGTGGGAGAGTAAGCTGTGAGAGGGGCACAAAGAGCTTTCAAACTGGAGACCAGCTCTGCTGCAAGGACCTAGTGCACACACAATCGCAGTGTGGGCTGGCCCGTGCTGCCCCTGGGCCCTCGCCTCTTCTGGGCCCCGGTCACATCCCTCTACGAACTCTTTCGCCCCTACTTCGCCGCACCTGCTGTATCTGCCCGCACTGTAATCAGCCGTCGCCCTCATACTATTGGCGTGAATACATGAACTAATTTCTCTTACTTGGAAGGAGGAGAGCATGCCAGGGGATCTCAGAGACGCTGTAATCGTGACCATCTTCAAGAAAGGTGACAAGTCTGATTGCGATAATTACAGAGTAGTTTCCCTGCTGTCTGTCACATGGAAAGTCATTGCATGAATCTTCCTCAATCGCCATCTCCCAGTGGCTGAAGAGCTCCTTCCAGAGTTACAATGCAGATTCGCCCACTAAGGGGCACAATGGACATGATTGTCACATAAGAACATAAGAATTAGGAACAGGAGTAGGCCATCTAGCCCCTCGAGCTTGCTCCGCCATTCAACAAGATCATGGCTGATCTGGCCGTGGACTCAGCTCCACTTACCCGCCCACTCCCCATAACCCTTAATTCCCTTATTGGTTAAAAATCTATCCATCTGTGATTTGAATACATTCAATGAGCTAGCCTCAACTGCTTCCTTGGGCAGAGAATTCCACAGATTCACAACCCTCTGGGAGAAGAAATTCCTTCTCAACTCGGTTTTAAATTGGCTCCCCCGTATTTTGAGGCTGTGCCCCCTAGTTCTAGTCTCTCCGACCAGTGGAAACAACCTCTCTGCCTCTATCTTGTCTATCCCTTTCATTATTTTAAATGTTTCGATAAGATCACCCCTCATCCTTCTGAACTCCAACGAGTAAAGACCCAGTCTATTCAATCTATCATCATAAGGTAACCCCCTCATCTCCGGAATCAGCCTAGTGAATCGTCTCTGTACCCCCTCCAAAGCTAGTAAGTAAGGTGACCAAAATTGCACGCAGTACTCCAGGTGCAGCCACACCAATACCCTATACTGTTGCAGCAGGACCTCCCTGCTTTTGTACTCCATCCCTCTCGCAATGAAGGCCAACATTCATTTGCCTACCTGATTACCTGCTGCACCTGCAAACTAACTTTTTGGGATTCATGCACAAGGACCCCCAGGTCCCTCTGCACTGCAGTATGTTGTAATTTCTCCCCATTCAAATAATATTCCCTTTTACTGTTTTTTTTTCCCCAAGGTGGATGACCTCACACTTTCCAACATTGTATTCCATCTGCCAAACCTTCGCCCATTCGCTTAACCTATCTAAATCTCTTTGCCGCCTCTTTGTGTCCTCTACACAACCCGCTTTCCCACTAATCTTTGTGTCATCTGCAAATTTTGTTACACTACACTCTGTCCCCTCTTCCAGGTCATCTATGTATATTGTAAACAGTTGTGGTCCCAGCACCGATCCCTGTGGCACACCACTAACCATCGATTTCCAACCCGAAAAGGACCCATTTATCCCGACTCTCTGCTTTCTGTTTGCCAGCCAATTCTCGATCCATGCTAATACATTTCCTCTGACTCCGTGTATCTTTATCTTCTGCAGTAACCTTTTGTGTGGCACCTTATCGAATGCCTTTTGGAAATCTAAATACACCACATCCATCGGTACACCTCTATCCATCATGCTCATTATATCCTCAAAGAATTCCAGTAAATTAGATAAACATGATTTCCCCTTCATGAATCCATGTTGCGTCTGCTTGATTGCACTATTCCTATCTAGATGTCCCGCTATTTCTTCCTTAATGATAGCTTCAAGCATTTTCCCAACTACAGATGTTAAACTAACCGGCCTATAGTTACCTGCCTTTTGTCTGCCCCTTTTTTTAAACAGAGGCGTTACATTAGATGCTTTCCAATCCGCTGGTACCTCCCCAGAGTCCAGAGAATTTTGGTAGAATATAACGCATGCATCTGCTATAACGTCCGCCATCTCTTTTAATACCCTGGGGTGCAATTCATCAGGACCAGGGGACTTGTCTACCTTGAGTCCCATTAGCCTGTCCAGCACTACCCCCCTAGTGATAGTGATTGTCTCAAGGTCCTCCCTTCCCACATTCCTGTGGCCTGCAAATTTTGGCATGGTTTTTGTGTCTTCCACTGTGAAGACGGAAGCAAAATAATTGTTTAAGGTCTCAGCCATTTCCACATTTCCCATTATTAAATCCCCCTTTTCATCTTCTAAGGGACCAACATTTACTTTAGTCACTCTTTTCCATTTTATACATCTGCAAAAGCTTTTACGATCTGCTTTTATGTTTCACACAAGTTTACTTTCGTAATCTATCTTCCCTTTCTTTATTGCTTTCTTAGTCATTCTTTACTGTCGTTTAAAATTTTCCCAATCTTCTAATTTCTCACTAACCTTGGCCACCTTATACGCATTGGTTTTTAATTTGATACTCTCCTTTATTTCCTTGGTTATCCACAGCTGGTTATCCCTTCTCTTACCGTCCTTCTTTTTCACTGGAATATATTTTTGTTGAGCACTATGAAAGAGCTCCTTAAAAGTCCTCCATTGTTCCTCAATTGTGCCACTGTTTAGTCTATGTTTCCAGTCTACTTTAGCCAACTCTGCCCTCATCCCACTGTAGTTCCCTTTGTTTAAGCATAGTACGCTCATTTGAGACACTACTTCCTCACCCTCAATCTGTATTACAAATTCAACCATACTGTGATCACTCATTGGCAGGATAGGTGCACCAATGTCAGTGTTCTCACTCAAGCCAACATCCCCAGCATCGAAGCATTGACCATGCTCATTCAGCTCCGCTGGACGGGCCACATTGTCCGCATGCCCGATACAAGACTCGCAAAACAAGTGCTCTACTTGGAGCTCCGATGCGGCAAGCGAGCTCCAGGTGGGCCAAAAACACCTGGGAATCCTGGCCCTAGATCGCTCAAAGTGGAGGAGAAGCATCTGGGAAGGCGCCAAACACCTCAAGTCTCTTCACCGGAAACAAGCAGAAGCCAAGAGCAAACAGCGGAAGAAGCGCAAGACAACCCAAACACCCCACCCACCCGTCCCTTCAACTACTGTCTGCCCCACCTATGACTGAGACTGTAGGTCCTGCATTGGACTCATCAGTCACCTGAGAACTCAGATTAGCGTGGAAGCAAGTCATCCTCGACTTCAAGGGACTGCCTAAGAAGAAGAACAGTGAACAATTAGGAAGGAAACTGATATGTTGGCCTTTATTGCAAGGGGGTTGGAATACAAGAGAAACAAATCTTGCAACAATTGTACAGGGCTTTGTACCTGGAGTACTGTGCACAGTTTTGGTATCCTTAACTGAGGAAGGATATACTTGCCTTAGAGGTAGTGCAATGAAGGTTCACTGGATTGATTCCTGGGATGAGAGGGTTGTCCTATGAGGAGAGATTGAGTAGATTGGGCCTTTACTCTCAGAGTTTAGAAGAATAAGGGGTGATCTCTTTGGAACACAGAATATTTTTTAAATGGTGAAAAACTATTAAATGTTGGTGTACTGAAGGGGATTGACAGGGTAGATGCTGAGAGGTTGTTTCCCCTGGCTAGAGAGTCTAGAACTAGGCGACATAGTCTCAGGATAATGGGTCCGCCATTTAAGACTAATATTAGGAGAAATTTCTTCACTCAGAGGGTTATGAATCTTTGAAAATGCCCACATCAAAGGGCTGTGGATGCTGAATCATTGAGTATATGCAAAATGAGATAGATAGATTTTTGGACTGTTGGGGAATCAAGGGATATGGAGATCAGGAGGGAAAATGGAGTAGAGGTTGAAGATCAGCCATGATCTTGTTGAATGGTGGAGCAAGCTCCTACCAAAGTGAATAACCTCACATTTCCTCACATTATACTCCATCTGCGACCTTATTCTCCACTCACTTAACCTGTCCATATCCCTTTGCAAGCTCTTTGTGTCCTCCTCACAGCTTATATCCCCGCATTGCTTTGGATTGTCAGCAAACTTGGATATATTACACTCGGTCTCTTCATCTAGGTCATTAATATTGATTGTAAATAGCTGAGGCCCCAGCACTGATATATGCGGCACTCCACTAATTACAGCCTGCCAACCATAAAATGACCCGTTTATCCCTACTCTCTGTCAATTATCAATCCCCTATCTATGCTAATACATTACCCCCAACCCCATGAGCCCTTATCTTGCATAACAACCTTTTATGTGGCACCTTATCGAATGCCATTTGGAAATTCAAATATACTATATCCACTAGTTCCCCTTATCTACCCTGCTAGTTACAGCCTCAAAAAATTCTAATAAGTTTGTTAAACATGATTTCCCGTTCATAAAACCATGTTGACTCTGCCTAATCATACTTTGATATTCTAAGTGCCCTGTTACCACTTCCTTAATAATTGAAAAATGTCCATGTAATGTGATGACCAGAACTATACGCAGCACTCTAACTGTGGCTTAACTAGTGTTTTACACAGTCCAAGCATAACCTCCTTGCTCTTATACTCTATGCCTTGGCTAATAAAGGAAAATATCCCATATGCCTTCTTCACTACCTTACCTACCTGTCCTGCTACCTTCAGGAATCTGTGGACATGGACTCCAAGGACCCTCTGTTCCTATACACTTCTCAGTCATCATCATAGGCAGTCCCTCGGAATCGAGGAGGACTTGCTTCCACTCCTGAAGTGAGTTCTTTGGTGGCTGAATAGTCTAATACGAGAGCCACAGAATCTGTCACAGATGGGACAGATAGTCATTGAGGGAAGGGGTGGGTGGGACTGGTTTGCTGCACACACTTTCCGCTGCCTGCGCTTGATTTCTGCACGTTCTCGGCGTTGAGACTCGAGGTGCTCAGCACCCTCCTGGATGCACTTTCTCCACTTAGGGCAGTCTTTGGCCAGGGACTCCCAGGTGTCAGTGGGGATGTTGCACTTTAACAGGGAGGACTTGAGGGTGTCCTTGTAACATTTCAGCTGCCCACCTTTGTTTGCCATGAAGGAGCTCCGCGTAGAACACTTGCTTTGGGAGTCTCGTGTCTGGCATGCACAGCGGAGCTGATTGAGTGTGGTCAATGCTTCAATGCTGGGGATGTTAGTCTGGATGAGGACGCTGATGCTGGTGCGCCTGTCCTCCCAGGAGATTTTTAGGATCTTGCGGAGACATCGTTGGTGATATTTCTCCAGCGACTTGAGGTGTCTACTGTACATGGTCCATGTCTCTGAGCCATACAGGAGGGCGGGTATTACCAAAGCCCTGTAGACCATGAGCTTGTTGGCAGTTTTGAGGGCCTGGTCTTCAAACATTCTTTTCCTCAGGCGGCCGAAGGCTGCACTGGCGCACTGGAGGCGGTGTTGGATCTCGTCGTTGATGCCTGCTCTTGTTGATACTTCTCAGAATCCCACCATTTATTGTATATTCGCTTGCCTTGTTAGCCCTCCCCAAATGCATTATCTCACACTTTTCTAAATTGAATTCCATTTGCCACTTTTTTGCCCAACTGACCAGTCCATCGATATCTTCCTGCAGTCTACGGCTCTCTTCCTCACTATCAATCATATAGCCAATTGTATATCATCTGAAAACTTCATTATCATGTTTCCTACAATGAAGTCTAAATCATTAATATATATACCACAAAAAGCAAGGGACCTAATCCTGAGCCCTGCAGAACCACACTGAAAAAACCCTTCCAGTTACAAAAAACCCATCGACCATTACGTTTTGCTTCTTGCCTCGGAGACAATCTTGGATCCAACTTGCCACTTTCCCTTGGATCCCTTGGGCTTTTATTTTTCTGACCAGCCTGCTATATGCGACCTTGTCAAAAGCCTTGCTAAAATCCATGTAGACTACATCAATTATGCTACCCTCATTGACCCTCCTTGTGACCTCTGCAAAAAATTCAATCAAGTTAGTCAGACACGACCTTCCCTTAACAAATCCATGCTGATTGTCCTTGATTAATCCGTGCCTTTCTAAATGAAGATTTATCCTGTCCCTCAAAATTTTTTCCAATAATTTGCCCATTACTGAGGTTGGGCTAACTGGCCTGTGATTACTCAGTCTATCCTTTTCTCCCTTTTAAACAAATGTACAATGTTAGCAACCCTCCAGTACCATACCTGTAGCTATGGAGTATTGGAAAATGATGGTCAGAGCCTACACTATTTCCTCCCTTGCTTCTCTTAACAGCCTGGGATAATTCTGAAATGATCAGAAAGTATTAATTAGCATCTTATACTGGTGCAAACACTGTACCACTCCCCTAAAGATCAATCCATCTTGTACAACTGAGAATGTCTATTCCTATGCTTTCATACAGTCCTCCAAGATGTAATGCATCTATTCTGGAATTATTTCGTTCTTAAGGACAGAAATTTACAAGATTCAGGTAAAACAAATGGGATATTTTGCAACTGAAAGTCAACAACATGGAATTTGTGATTTGATATCTTTACTGTTGTTTCAAAGGACGGAGATCTGTGCAAAGTGAGGTCTATTTGTAAACAAAGTAGAGTAACTACTGACAGCCAGTGCTGGAAGACTGCTACAAACCAGATCGGACAGATGGAGTGTCAATTCTGTAGCTATAAATCGGACATTGCTAGCTCCTCTGCCTTGCGAACAGAATAGTTCAGCAGATACAACAAATAATACTAATGAGAACATGGAGTTAAATTACTGTTGAACAATTCACAGTGGAGCACATACAGTAAACAGCGATTCTCACAAGTTATCTAGCTACAGAGGACATATCCACAAATTGCAATTTTTTGACAGCCTGTTTGTTTTGTCAGAACAAAAGGACTCAGAGATGTCCAATTCTTTGGAGCATGGGATGCAGAATCAGCATGCCACAACTAGTGAGTGGGCGGCATAAGAAAAGCGCATTTTAAATTTCCCATATGATTTAAGAATTGAAATAAAATATTTTCCAAAATCGCAGGTCGTGGATGCTGGAAGCACCATTGTTCCCCATTGACACTGATTAAAATAAACCACATATAAAAAATAAAATAAATAATCCAACATCCATTTTGTTCTAAAAAGAGCAGACATCTGCACAAAAAAATTCAAACTCTCATTCATAAAGATTCAGAAGATCATACATAAAAATTGGCTGGAAGCCTGGTTATTGCTTACAGTTTTGGTTAGTTGGTGCTCACCTTTGCTCTATATCCTGGCTTCCACTGCAGTGCACTTCCTGGCTGTTCTATCATGTGCCTACTGTCATCTGCTGCCAGGTTTGGCCTGCTTCACAACTGTCTGTTGTCCTCTGCCTTCCACTATGGACTATTCCACCAATATTCATTGTCCACACTGATCAGCCTGCTCCACTGATGCCCACTCCACTTAATTCCATGGCGTTTTTACATAATCTTCAACTCTATGATCTTCATGATCTTCTCAGCCTCTATGATTTCCCAACTGTCATCTCTGCTCAATGCCGCTGCTTCTATGATCTTCTCTATCCTCGCCTCCTCAATCTTATCCACCTGCAAGATCTCCACTGCTGCTTGGTCTGTGAATTCTGCTGTTTGCTGTAACATTTGCAGGATTGCTGGTTTGGAAGATTGATAAAGGTTGCTAGCTGCTTGATGGAAAAAGGCTTATAGGTTAAAATCCACCAGTGAGGAACCAGTCTCCTCCAATCCTCCAGGTCCAGGAAGCTCAAAAAGTCAAAAGCAACAGAACAATAAACTAATGCTGTGTGTACAAATAGAAACTAATCAACCTTGGATCTCATTGGCTGGATAATGGAAGTAGACAGGGCACAGCTAGTCCATTCAAATCAGAAGAAGAAAGAAAAAATGAATCAAAACTCCAATCCTACAGATTAAATTTCAGTTTGTTATATCTCAGATTCAGATTACTCTAACATTTTAATATAGCTACTAAACAAAGCTGAAGGAATGAGGTAGGTTAGATTTAATTATACCAAATCTCAAATCACTTTGTGCATCGCAAGTATTTCCAGGGACTGGGAAAATGTTTGCAGGAAGCATCTGTCTAAGCAGGTGGAAGCTTCCTTTAAATGTATTATTTTGAAGGCTCGGACATCATTCACATCATTTCCTGATGTTCTAACTATAAAATATTTATTCTTCTTTCTTCCAATGTGACCTGGAACTACACCTAATTATGAACATACCCTGACTGTAGAAAGTTGAGTGCAAATAACACACTTCTATTCCATTCTGCAATATGCATTTCCAACTATTGGGGTGTAACTACACCCATATCAGAAATCTTGGTTTATATCTCTACTGTAACCGTAGTCAGCAGAAGCTGATTTCACGATAGTCATGCTGATTTACAATCTTCTGGTATCTCTAAGGATCCCAAGAGTTTCACCTCGTACTGTCCTTCAGGTTTAATGATAGTGCTAGTTCTTTTTTCTCTAAGCTGGAAATGGAAGGCAGAAAATTAGCAAATGAGTTTGGAAGGCAAAGGAAACAAAGGCTACAAAAAAGGGGAAATCATACTGCTGGGAGTGTACTATAGACGCCCAAACAGTCTAAGGGAGATAAAAGAACAAATGTGTAGGCAAATTACTGACACGTGCAAAAACAATAGGTCAGTAATAGTGGGGGATTTCAATTACCCTAATATTAACTGGAGTACTATCAGTGTAAAAGGTACAGAGGGAACAGAATTCCTAAATTGCATTCTGGAGAACTTTTTTTTAGCCAATACGAAGCAAGCTGAACAGGGGGGAGGGGGGGGGGGGGGGAGAGGCAGTTCTAGACTTAGTGGGCTCGAGTTTCAGGGACAGGGCGCCCCCAGTGTCTCTCTCTCTCTCTCGGCCTCTGTCAGTATCTCTGTCAGTGTCTCTCTCTGGGTTTCTGACAGCGAGGGGTGGAGGGGAGGGGGGGCGGTTGGGGGGGGGGGGGGAAGGGGTGGGGAGGAGAGGTGGAAGGGGAGAGAGGGGGAGGAGAGGGAAGGGGAGGAGAGGGAAGGGGAGGAGAGGGGAAGGGGGAAGAGAGGGGAAGGGGGAGGAGAGAGGGGGGAGAGAGGGGAGGGGGAAGAGAGGGGAGGGGGGAGAGAGGGGAGGGGGAGAGAGGGGAGGGGGGAGAGAAGGGAGGGGGAGAGGGGAGGGGCAAGGGGGAGGGAGGGGAGAGAGGGGAGGCAGGGAGGGGGAGAGGAGGGGGATGAAGGGAGGGGAGGGGGAGAAGAGGGGGGAAAGGAGGGGTAGAGGAGGGGGATGGAGGGGGAGAGGATGGGGGAGGGGCTGAACAGAGGGAGAGGAAGGGGGGCTGAATGGGGAGGGGAGGGAGGGGAGCTGAACGGGGAGTAAGGGAGGGAAGCTGTTACGGAGTATTGGGGCAGGGCCCGCCCCCAGCGAGAGGCCGGACGAGCGGGCCCCGCCAATGACAATGACGCCGGGCCACCATGGAGTACTTCAGGAGGGGCCTATCCCCAGTGAGATGCCGGGCGGGCGGGCCCCGCCGACATCGAGGTAAGATGTGTCAGGCCACTCGGCCTGGGATAGGGGTGACGTCCCTTCGGCCAGGGATAGGGTCGTCGCCCAGAGACAGGACGTGCTGGGAGGGCCAGGAGCTACTCCGCACGCGTGCAGCTGCCAGCACTGTTTTTGGCGCCGGGCTGTAGCTCCGTCCCCAGCAGCTCCTGCTGTGCCGCGCCAAGCTGGAAACGTGCCTACAGATATCGGAGAATCGCGAGGTAAGTATTCAGTGCAATTTTTGCTCCACAAATTGGCGGGCCTCTCCGATGTGCACCGTTCTAGCGGGGGTCCGAAACTTGAGCCCTAAGAGGGTAACGAAGAAAAGAGTAGGGCCAATTAGGGACCAAAATGGTGATCTATGTGTGGAGGCGGAGGATGTGGATAAGGTACTTAATGAATACTTTATGCTGTCTTCACAAAAGAGGGGGGACGATGCCGATATTGAAGTTCAGGAGGAAGATAGTGAAATATTGGACAAGATAAACATAGTAAGAGAGGAAGTTTTAAAGGGTTTAGCATGTTTGAAAGTAGATAAATCGCCAGGACCGGATGAAATATATCCGAGGCTACTAAAAGAAGCAAGGGAGGAAATTGCGGAGGCTCTGACAATCATTTTTCAATCCTCCCTGGCTACAGGAGTGGTGCCAGAGGATTGGAGAACTGCTAACATTGTACCATTGTTTAAAAAGGGAGGAAGGGATAAACCGAGCAATTACAGGCCAGTTAGTTTAACCTCAGTGGTGGGAAAATTACTGGAATCAATTCTGAGCGACAGTATAAACCTTCGTTAAGAAAGACACAGATTAATCAAGGTGTGTCAGCATGGATTTGTTAAGGGAAGGTCATGTTCGAATAACTTGATTGAGTTCTTTGAGGAGGTAACAAGGAGGGTCGATAACGACAGTGCATTTGATGTTGTTTACATGGATTTTAGCAAGGCTTTTGATAATGTCCCACATGGCAGGCTGATCAAAAAAGGAAAAGCCCATGAGATCCAAGGGAGAAGGGCAAATTGGATCCAAAATTGGCTCAGTGGCAGGTAGCAAAGGGTAATGGTTGAGGGGAGCTTTTGTGACTGGAAGGCTGTTCCAGTGGGGTTTCACAGGGCTCAATACTCGCTCCCTTACTTTTTGTAGTATATATTAATGATTTAAATGTAAGGGGCATGAAAAAGTATTTTGCAGATGAAACAAAAATTGGCCGTGTGGTTGACAGTGAGGAGGAAAGTTTCCGACTGCAGGGAGATATCGATGAACTGTTCAGTTGGGGAGAAAGATGGCAAATGGAATTCAATCTGGAAAAGTAATCTGAAGTAATGCATTTGGTGAGGAGCAACAAGGCAAGGGAATACACAATAAATGGGAGGATACTGAGAGATATGGAGGAACAGAGGGACCTTGGAGTATATATGTCCACGGATTCTTACAGGTAGCAGGGCAGGTCGATAAGATCATTAAAAAGGTATATCGAATGCTTTCCTTTATTAGCTGGGCATAGAATACAGTAAGTTATGCTTGAACTGTATACACACTAGTTAGGCCACAGCTTGAGTACTGTGTGCAGTTCTGGTCACCACATTACAGGAAGTATGTGATTGGACTAGAAAGGGTGCAGATAGAGTGGATAGGAAGGACCTATTTCCCTTCGCAGATGGGTCAATAACCAGGGGGCATAGATTTAAAGTAGTTGGTAGAAGGATTAGGGGGGAGATGAGGAAACATTTCTTCACCCAGAGGGTGGTGGGAGTCTGGAATTCACTGCCTGAAAGGGTGGTAGAGGCAGAAACCCTCATCATATTTAAAAGGTATTTGGATGTGCACTTAAAGAGCCGTAATTTACAGGGCTACGGATCTAGTGCTGGAAGGCGGGATTAGGCTGGGTAACTCTTTTTCAACTGGCCCAGACTCGATAGGCTGAATGGCCTCCTTCTGTTTCATAATTTTTAATGATTCTTTAATAGCCTTTGTTACCTCGAGATTTGACTATTCCAACGCACTCTTGGCTGGCCTCCCACATTCTACCTTACGTAAACTATAGATGATCCAAAACTCAGCTGCCCGTGTTCTAACTCGCACAAAGTCCTGCTCACCTATCACCCCTATGCTCGCTGACCTACATTGGCTTCCAGTTTAGCAATGCCTCGATTTCAAAATTCTCATCCTTTTTTTCAAATCCCTCCATGGCCTCGCCTCTCCCTTTCTCTAATCTCCCCACACCCGCCCCACCCCCACCCCCCGAGATGTCTGCGCTCCTCGAATTCTGCCCTCCTGAGCATCCCTGATTATAATCGCTCAACAATTGGTGGCCGTGCCTTCTCTTGCCTAGGCCCCAAGCTCTGGAACTCTCTATCTAAACCTCTCCGCCTCTCTACCTCTCTTCCATCCTTCACGATGTCCCTGAAAACATACCTCTTTGACAAAGCTATTGGTCACCTGCGCTAATTTCTACTAATGCGGCTCGGTATCAAATTTCTATTTCATAATACTCCTGTGAAGCGCCTTGGGATGTTTCACTACGTTAAAGGCGCTATATAAATAAAAGCTGTTGTTGTTGTTGATTCTATTATGTCTGTAATGTACTTATGAATGACTCCACGAGGCAATGTGTTGTACTCAAATTGTAATGACCTTGGTCCTTTATTCCAAACTCCAGAGTGAGGCACAAGCATGATGTGCAGCCTTTTATACTGGGCCCTGCCACCAGGACAGGAAACACCGGCCTCCACCAGTTGCACCCACTAGTGGTGCCAGCATTTATATACACAGTGTAAACCTTATTGATAGTTCATCAGGTAAACAAGTCTCCATCTTATGCAACTATACAGTGACTACACAGAGAGTACATCCATAGTCTGCATTTACAACATCACTCTCCCCCAAGTGCTTTGTGCCAATTATCTTTATACTATGTGCTCTGGCTTAGCTCTCCCCACACTTAAGTGCCAATAGCTCTTGCAGCTTGGCTGTGCTTTGGCTTGGCTCTCTCTCTGTTAACCCCCAAGTCCTGTTGCCACAACGTTGGGTAGTAGTTACCAGCTTGGATGGTTTCATGATGTAGTGGAGGTTCCAGTGGGTTCTGGATGTGATCCTTGTGTGTGTCCATGGCTACATACATCCATTTCCCCGCCACCCACCTCCCCCCCACAACGAGATCATGCAGCTGGCCCGTTACATTAACATACAGGATCGGACACAGTGCAAGTACAAAGAAAGGAAGAAAAAAAAATGTTTTACAGTTTGTATCATGACACCTTGGTTCAGTGACTTACATTCGTTATGTTTTACGGTCATGCGCCAGGATTGCATTCATGGTTCAGTCATGGTCAGTACTGAGGTAGAAGTACAGGTATGCGAGGACGCAGGTTCCAGAGCAACTGGACGGAGTCCAAGTCATCTGATGGCAGCGCTGCGCGCCCTGCTAGCGGGGTGGGCTTGGTTCGCTCACCTGGCCAGGATTCTGGACATTTCCCGTTGCCTAGCGGTGGGCAAAGCCACAGATGTGTGTCCTCCCTGTTCTCCTTTGAGAGCTACAGAGTCTTCTGCCTGCTCTCTGACGGTGTTGGGAAACTGGCTGTTCCACGTCCCGTTTGGGGAACTCATTGGTTCTGACCTTTCGCTCCCGGACATGGCCGAGGTAGCGACTGGGTCTGGGGCTGCACCATCTCCACCCGGGTGGCGGGCAACGGCAGCCGACTGCACGTATTGGCACCTTTTTCGTTTCCGGGTCCGTGGCAAATAGTGCAATCGGGTGCCTGCAGCTTGGGATAGACCTGGGACAGGGTATCAGCTTCAGTGCCTTCACCCTCCTGAGGTTGCTCGCTTGCTACTTTAGGGACACACTATTCCCGACATCTCGCAACAACATTTTGTTCTTTACATTAGGAATATTACTGACAATTGGTAACAACATTTTGTTCACAATTTTAATCATAGAAAACACAGAACATAGAAAACATAGAAAATAGGTGCAGGAGTAGGCCATTCGGCCCTTCGAGCCTGCACCGCCATTTAATGAGTTCATGGCTGAACATGCAACTTCAGTACCCCATTCCTGCTTTCTCGCCATACCCCTTGATCCCCCTAGTAGTAAGGACTACATCTAACTCCTTTTTGAATATATTTAGTGAATTGGCCTCAACAATTTTCTGTGGTAGAGAATTCCACAGGTTCACCACTCTCTAGATGAAGAAGTTTCTCCTCATCTCGGTCCTAAATGGCTTACCCCTTATCCTTAGACTGTGACCCCTGGTTCTGGACTTCCCCAACATTGGGAACATTTGTCCTGCATCGAACCTGTCTAAACCCGTCAGAATTTTAAACGTTTCTATGAGATCCCCTCTCATTCTTCTGAACTCCAGTGACTACAAGCCCAGTTGATCCAGTCTTTCTTGATATGTCAGTCCCGCCATCCCGGGAATCAGTCTGGTGAACCTTCGCTGCACTCCCTCAATAGCAAGAATGTCCTTCCTCAAGTTAGGAGACCGAAATTGTACACAATACTCCAGTTGTGGCCTCACCAAGGCCCTGTACAACTGTAGTAACACCTCCCTGCCCCTGTACTCAAATCCCCTCTCTATGAAGGCCAACATGCCATTTGCTTTCTTAACCGCCTGCTGTACCGGTTTATTACATTGATTGCCATGCATACAATGTCTCTTTAAGTTCAGTTGGTTGCAGGTCTCCTTTAAGAGGACCCTGCTGGCTTTACCCCAGTCAAATCCTTTGTTAGATACCACGTGTTGGTCCCCCAGTGTTGCACCTCGTGATAATATTGCCGTGGCCATCTTTTTTTTCAGCCACGCTGCCCCTCGCTGCAGCAAGGAAGCCATCTTGCCTCTGTCCTCGAGGTCGACTGCATTGATCCTTCTCTCCTGCGATTCTGCCACAAAAGCTGGCACTTAAATCTGTGAATTCGATCTTCCTCCACTGGAGTCCTGCCGCTGGAGCCGGGAAGGTCCTTTTAGGTCGTTCCAGTTGGATCATTGCCACGCAGTCGTGATGGGACGGTCTGTGCCTCAGGTGCTGCACTGGTCTGTTCTCTGGTGCCTGGCCCAAGTGAAGGTGAGGTTTTGCTCTGCCTCTGAGCACAGGGGACATTGATTGCTGGAGTGAAGAGGTCTTCTCATTTCCACTGGATCTTCCCCATCCACCTTCTTCCGAGTAGCTTTGGACCATCACCTGCAACAATCCACAGAGGTAATTTATGCATCACGCCATTATGGATTACACTTACATCCGCACTACCAATGACTGGGATCAGCTCCTTGGTGTAGATGCGCAACTTTTCCTGTACTAGAACCAGTTCGGGTCGTTTTTCGTTCCATAGCCTCTCAAAGGCATCCTGGCTCATCACTGACTGGCTCGCTCCCATGTCCATTTCCATGAAGACTGGAACGCCGTTTATCTCGACTTCCATCTTCACTGGAGGACATTCAGTGGTGCAGGTATACACTCCATACACTTCTTCTTGGGGCTGAGCTGCCTCTCTGGCCAAATCATCATACTCCCCACTGGATACAAAGTCATCTACCGACTCCTCTGCTAGACAGTGAGCCGTATTATTTTTACACATACGCTGGAGGTGGCCTTTCGTGTTACAGGCTTTTCATACGTACTCAGCAAACCACCACTGGTGAACCCTATGGTTTCTTCCGCAACGTCAGCATGGTGCTACTCGATTAGCATCCCTTGGCAGACTCTGAGTTCTGGAACCCTGAGGTCTGTGCTCTCTTCCCTGGGCAGAACCACGTTCTACAGTCTTGCCTGTGAAAGGCACCATTCTGTGTACAGTACTTGCCGGGTTTGAGTCGACAGGATGAATAATTTGCTTGGTGCTGCAGGTCGATGTCATGAATGCCTGACTGATGATGATGGCCTTCTGCAGGATGACTGTGGTGTCGGCAGATAATAGCTTGTGAAGGAGGCCCTCGTGGCCAATTCCTATAACGAAGATGCCTCGCAATGCTTCGTTGAGGTGCGTGCCAAAATCACACAGTGCTGCAAGTCTCCTAAGGTCGGCAGCATATTTTGCAATATCCTGACCCTCAGGTCTGCGGTGAGTGTAGAATCTGTGCCTGGCCGAGAGAATACTCTCTTTGGTTTAAGTTGGTCGCGAATTAGTTCAGTCAGCTCGTCGTATGTCTTATCCTTGGCCTTCGTGGGTGCCAGCAAGTCCCTGACGAGGCGGTAGACCTCGGGCCCACAACTGGTCAGCAGTGTAGCCTTGCGCTTCTCCGCCAATGTGTCTATCTCCCCTGCCAGGTCATTTGCCACAAAATATTGCTCGAGCCTTTCCGTAAATGCATCCCAATCATCACCCTCTTTTAGTGTGCCAAAGGTAGCCATAATATCGCATGAAAGTCTTTATTCTCGTCGCCAGTTATTATGTTTGTAATGTACTGATGAATGACTCCCCGAGGCAATGTGTTGTACTCAAACTGTAGTGACCTTGGTCCTTTATTCAAAACTCCAGAGTTAGGCACAAGCATGGTGTGCAGCCTTTTATACTGGGCCCTGACACCAGGGCAGGAAACCCCAGTCTCCACCAGTTGCACCCTCTAGTGGTGCAGGCATAGTATATACACAGTGTAAACCTTATTGAAAGTACACCCGGTAATCAAGTCACCATCTTATGCAACCACACAGTGACTACACAGAGAGTACCTCCATAGTCTGCATATGAACACCCTGTGGAATGTGATGTTTTAGTGCAGACTTTGATTGTGCATTCCATCACAGCGAGCCCAAACACCAATGAATTAGCTTTTTGTAGGCTTTTAGCACCTTTTAGCATCCAATTCAAAAATTCTGGAGTACTTTTTTGGAATAATAGTTTATATTCAAGTCACAATTTAAAAAAACAATAGCATGGGTTTCCAATATAATATCTTAACTGAAGATGATCTTAGTCACTGAAAAAGAAAAACTGATCTTAGTCAAGCCATACTATAACATGCTCCTCCACAGACTGCTGGCTTACTTCCCATCCCCATCAATTCATGTTCCAGTTAGTGAGGTGTGTCTTTTACTTCTTCTGTCTGAATGCATTATCCCACATTCAAACCAGCAATCGATACCGAACACTACCACAAACTGTAAGGATAGCTTTTGACAAATATTGAGAAATTGTGAAGTTTTAAAACATCTTGATACATCTTAACCAACTCAATGGGTTCAATTTTTCCTGGTCATTTGCGTCGTACTTTCTGGCGTATTTATTTTTTTCAAACTTTCCCCCTGCGATCTGCGCCGGTGTAACTGACTTAGTTACGATTTTTCTATGCCATTTTTTTAATGTCATAGGGGGCAATCTATGCTGAATGACGCCATTGTTTTTAAATTGAAGATTTTGGAGGGAGTCAAGAACACTGTCAAAATCAATAATAAAGTTCAACTTTTTTTATCTGTCAACGTAGAAGTGTAAATTTGTTGGATTTCACAAGTTTTCTCATTTTTTTTACTCACTTACACGCCACCAGCAAATGTCTTGAAAAAGGCCGGGAGGGTTATCGGTTTGACCAGCAGAATCGGCCTAATGACCGGACACAGCAGCTCGGGTTCAGCTACAAAACAAACCATTTTGGGGGGGGGGGGGGGGGGTGGGCGGTGGAGAGAGAGGGAGCGAGGCACTGATCGGAAGGCTTGGAGCCTGAGGAAGGGGAGGGAGAGAGAGAAGTCACAAACAATTAGTAAAGGCTGGGGGAGGGGGTGGAGGAGAGGAGAGAGAGAGAGAGAGAGAGAAAGAGAGAGAGAGAAAGAAAGAGAGAGATGCCAATCGGAAGGCTTGGAGCCCGGGGAGGGGGAGGGAGAGAGAGAAGTCACAAGACTCGGGGGGAGGGGAGGGGGAAGAGAGGAGACCCTGAGGGTTCAGTGACAGCTACTCCACATAGGCATGTTTACTGTTTGGAGTTGTTCCGTAATGTTGTGTTGTGTTCATGGAGCATGGTTCAGTTTTAATGTAAAATATATTTTATTCAACAGTTTACAATAACTTAACTTTAATAAAATTATTCTTGTATCAAACTTCACTTTAAGATCCCTCTTTAAGATCACTTAAAAACTTTATCATTTATAAACTTGTAAATTTACATAACTTACAAAAAACTTTAAATTTGAGAACAGTTACAACAGTAACAATAATTATAACAACAACAACAGCAGCAGCAAAGAAAGGCTGCACCCATCTCTCATCCCCCTTATTCTCAGACTGCCCGCTGCTCTTGGTCTTGGACACGCCACCACCCCTTCCCGTAGGCGGTGGCACAGTATTTCTGGGCTTAACACCAAGCTTATACTTGCTAACATCTCGGATACTGCGCACCTCTTGAGGATAGGGGGCATCAGCATCAGGCGGCAAGTTGGAGGGCCCAGACGGCAAGTTGGAGGGCCTGGCTTTGGGCTCTTCAAGGCTGGTGTGGGGATTAGAGTGGGAGTGGCAGTTGATTCTGTCAATGGGCGCAGGGTCTGGGCATTTTCCCTTATTGCAGCAGCTAACTCCAGCATGCCGTCCCTCATGCACCCTGACAGTGTCTCAATGGCCTGCAACATTCCCTCTCGAATGGCCAGTGATGTGGTTTGCACTACCTCTGACATTCCCTCCCTCATGGTCAGTATTCCCATTTCTCGTGAAGGTTGTTACTTCTCCCGACAGTCCCGCTACCTCATCACTCACCCCACTGATGATGTCCAGGAATGATCGCGTAAGGCCAATGCTCTCTGCACTCAATTACATCATCTGAATCACATCTGTTAGATCCTGCATGGTCAAGCTCTCCCTCCCCTCCTCCCCATGGGTGTGACTCGCACCACACCACTGGAATCCGTAGTCTGGGACGGTGGGGCCTTGAGTGTGCCTCGCTGCACCACACCACTGGAACCCGTAGCCTGGGACGGTGGGGCCCTGAGTGTGCCTCGCTGCACCACACCACTGGAACCCGTAGCCTGGGACGGTGGGGCCCTGAGTGTGCCTCGCTGCACCTCACCAGTGGGACCCGCAACCTCGGAGGGTGTGAAACCATGGAAGTCACGGAAGGGGCTGTCACCTCCATAAGCGGCACCTCCTCCAAAGTCAGTACAACAGTGGGAGCTTCATCCAGCTCCTTCCCCTCCCCCTCACCTCCATGGATGGATTGGAAGATGTTCTCCTCTTCTGGCTTGTCTGAATCTTCTTCTGCAGCATCAGGGTTGGCAAGTTCTGCAAAATATAACAGAACAGTGAAATGGTTAGCAGCAGAGGAGGGGCATAAGTAGGTTCACACATTGCAGGCCAGGCAGTGGGTTGATTTGAAGGACCACGATGAATTTACAAGACTTACCCTCGCCCTCGAGTGTGGGCCCAGCTTGTGCAGTACTGATTGCTTTTTTCCAGGGAGGATCTATCAAAGCACAACCCTCTCTTCCAAGGGTGTCAGTGGGTGCAGATTTGCCTGGACTCCTCCTGTTCGAGTTCTTTCCCTTTTGTTATGTGCCACTTTCCTCTGCAAAGATGAAAGTGCAACTTTTTAGAGAGGGTGTCTTTCTGCTGGGTGGGACATATACAGTTGGTCATATTTACAATTGCATTGAATAAATGAAAATATTACTTACACTAACTACTTGACCAAGGTCCTGCCATTTCTTTTTACACTGGCTTCCAGATCTCATGGTGTTCACCATTACTTGGTTCCAGCGTTTCTCCATTTCTTTGGGTGGAACTTTTATGTGACCTCTGCTGGTGTCCAGCTCCTGCCATCTGTTCTCAATCACAGTAACTAGTGCCTCCACTTCTTCCTGTAAGAAATTTTTGGTCCTTGCACTGCGTTGCATCTTGTATAGCTGCAGCTGCGATTTTTCCAATGCTCTCATGCAGTACTTATAACACACACAACTGGCTCTTTAAAAAATGGCCGATTGCCAAATCCAAGCTGTACTGAGCATGCGGGTCTATTGAAACGACATCAAAAATGTAACTTTTTTTCTCGCGCATGCGCAGAAGGTGCAGCATTGGTTTTTGGCGCAGACAGCAGGCTCCACCCCCCCGAGGTGACTGGACACGCTACGCGGCGCCAAATTAGAATTATACATCGGGGAAAGTTCGGCAAAATATTTCTGGCGCAGTTCTGGCCTAGAAATACTGGCATAACTCTGGCAATACGCCAGAAAACGGGCTTGGGGAAAATTGAGCCCAATGAGCCCAAATTTTATGTACATTTTCATTTGGATAAGTCAAGAACTAATTTTAAATGTTTACATTTTCCATTATGGGTGATGAGCCAAGTGTAATCTTCTGGTTGGCCTTTTAGGATTCCATTTATAGACATGAATACATTTAAATTAAGTATAGCGTGATCTTCCATCTGCTTAGGATGGGATCATGCTGGCTGCTCAGTTCACCATAAAGGAACTTACAGTATGTCTTTTTGGAGACATCGATTTGTCGAAACATGAGGTAATATTTAATTGAAATTTAAAATAGATGAATATTTATTGTCTGCTAATTCACCAGCAAGCTGCTTATAATTGAAGAATTAACAAGAGTTCCGCAAACCAGAAAGAGTTGTAAAAGGAGCGGACATGAGAAAGGAGCTCCCACAATTCACAGGTGCTCAGGGAATGAAAGACATCCAAAGGGAAAGCTACAGCACCATGAAGCAGTCAGCAAATCAAGTAAATATTAATGCGTTGGTTGTGAAGCAACAGAAATATCCTGGCAGAAGAAGTACAAGATAAAAGAAAGAAAGGAGATCAGCTGGCACCAGATCGCCCACACCCACCATTATGGCAGCAAACATATCTGCAAGCTCGATCACACCTATTGGTAATGACTTACAGTAACCAGTAGCGAGCCAATTGCATCGATGTCCCATACACCTGAAGCTAGCCTGCACCATATGAACAACAGTGGCAGTCAAGGTCATCTCCTCCCTAAATCTTTCTGCCTTTGCTTCTTTCCAGGTTAGCATGTGCACCATCAGTCAATGAAGCTACCATTTTCATCTCTGTTACTTGTAAACAGCAACAACATCCTCCATAATCTCTGTAACTGTGCTTGCAAACATTGGTGAGGGATGCAAGATGGGTTTTATTTACTAGTCCACTGGCTGTGTTGTCAGACCTTTCCTCCTGGCCTACAATGATAGAAAAGAGAAAAATATTAGAATGCTGGCCCAAGGTACACCTTCAAACATAGCTTGCATTAGAAGATACTACTGCATGGCTCTGTGATTGAGTGTATGCTTGTGAGGGAGACAGTAAGAACAAGAACCAGATACAAGAGATATTTTCTACCAGATAAGAATGTAATAAATAAGAGCAGGAGTAGGCCATACAGCCTCTCAAGCTTGCTCGCCATTCAATAAGATCATGGCTGAACTTTTACATTAACTCCACTTTCCCGCCCTTCTTCCATATCCCTTGATTCCCTTCGTACAAAGAATCTAGCGATCTCAGTCTTGAATATACTCAGTGACTGAGCATCCACAGCCCTCTGAGTTAGAGAATTCCAAAGATTCACAACCCTCTGAGTGAAGAAATTTCTCTTCATCTCAGTCCTAAATGGCTGACCCTTATCCTGAGACCATAACCCCTAGTTCTAGACTCCACAGCCAGGGGAAACAACCTCTCAGTATCTACCCTGTCAAGCGCTTTAAGAATTTTATACGTTTCAATGAGAGCATCTCTCATTCTACTAAACTCCACAGAATAGAGGCTCATTCTACTCAATCTCTCCTCACTGGACAGCCCTCTCATCCAATTAATTAATCTAGTGAACTGTCATTGCATCCCCTCTAAGGCAAGCACATCCTTCCTTAAGTAAGGAGACCAAACCTGTACACAGTTCTCCAGGTGTGGTCTCACCAAAGATCTTGCGGAGTCCTGTTGCTTCACCTTCCACAGCCCCTTCCATGTTCTTATGTGCAAAGATGTCTAGAGTTTCATCCTCCAAGGGAATTTAAGGCTTGTAATTTTTGAGCCCTCCTCCACTTCAGTCCCTTCCCTTGTATTATATCATCTTGTCATGAAAGCACAGTCGTCAGATGTTGTAAGCTGAAGAGGCTCACATACACAGTGACAAACAAGTTCCCAACCTGCAACCCATTATGTGTGTCACTAAGTGACTTGGCACCGTGCAGCTTTAACATGACTTGAAAATGTGAGTATGCTAATGGGAAACAATAGTTTGAATATGTGCCTTGTTGGAGTATGGACAAGCATGAGAAGCAACAAAAGAGCTGTAAGTTTGTGTGTCATTTTAGCAATGGGTGAGTAGTAAATGTGGAACAGGTTGACAGCCAAAACTTCATGACATTCATATTGGCCCGTTTACCTGGTAATTGGTATTGTTGGGTACTCTTACCTTGGCTGCTTTCTTATGGGATGTCACATGCTCTCCTACATCTATTCCCAAGTGGTGCTGCCTGAATGCCATTTCCTGCAATGAAGTGCTATGTTCTTTGGAGAGGGTACCCCAGAGTGCCAAACATTACAACTGTGCCGAACCCACTTTGTACAGCATCACCTCCACTTCGTCAAACCATCAAATAGGGTGTTTGGGTGCTGAGTCACTTCATCACTTGCCTACGGACTGTTTCCGCCCTCCACATTTCTCCAAAAACAGTTTTTGACCCCATATACCTTTAATCGGCCATATCCTGATAAATGTTGGATGCAGCCTCTTTGCGGGCTGATGATGCACACAATTCTCTGCTCACCTCTCCCAGCACCAGGACCAATATGGGTTTGGAGTTCACCATACATAGTTAATTAGGGCTTACATCAGGAAATCTGGAAAGGTTCATCTCGTATGCTGTTGCTTCACTTTAGTTTAGTGCTGGGATGGGAAAATTGGCTCTCGTACCTTTATAGATTCCACCTTAACAGTATTAAGCTCCTGTACATCTAAATAGAAAGACATGTCTTTCTTTATGAATGTAGGATTCAGGATCAAAACAGAGATGTCTACCAAAGAAAGATTGTAAGGTGTATAAGTTTGGGATAATATTGGACTTTGATGTTATGTTTCCTAAGCACATAAAAGTAAATAAGGTAAAGTAAAAAGTAAATAGACAATATAGAAAATAATTAGTATAATGAAAAAAGAAAAGAGTTAACAGACAGAGCAGAAATAGCATTTTCATAATCTTTTTGAAATATTTGTTTTAGTAACAAAAAGAATTAAGCACTAATATTACAATAATGAAACTACCCCTGGCAGTCGAGAAGAAGTAGCAAAGAAGTATTATTAGGATATTTTACTGCAACACTATTTTAACAGAGGTCAACATTCCCAAGAGTTATTTTCGGCTTAATATTTAATACCTCTATAGATTTCTTCAATTCAATTTACAATACTGAATATTTCAAATTTACAGAAGTGAATTCTCACAGAGAATATGTGCTATTTTAAATGTTGAAAAGACCTTTGTGTGTGCAAAGATAGGTATCTACTACATAGATATGTAAAATAGATTGTAATTTGATTTGATGCAGACGACAAGTTAAAAACAATTCAAAGTGTAAGATGTCACTGCTCACCGAGGTCTGAATGGTGCATCGCATACGTATTGGCTGACAATTACAAAGAATTTGGAACTACCTGTACATTATTTATGGCTCAGCTGCACATTTTCCCGAAGAGATAAAAAAACACAGCATCTGGCAATGCAATGGTGACAATTGGCCACAGTGAGTGAAACAACATCAAGGGCAGTCTTCTCAGTTGCAGGTATCAAATCATCTTGACAGATGGTTATACAGGTGCCACTATAATTATATCTTAATACTCCACACATCTTTAATTATAATAGGTAGTTAAAAGATCACTGACTGCTCTGGTTAATGTTTAATTGGACTCAGAGTTGTATACTGCTACTGATTCTGAAAATGAAGCAAAAGCCAAATCCGGTTTCTTAAAAGACAAGTCTACAGTCATATCTTATTCCACTTGATAAGGAATAACAAAAACTAGTTACAGACAGGGGCTGCTTTTTTTAAACAGATGTTGTTGGCACAGTTGAGCAGTGATTTTGCATATTTTTCCAACATATTGGGAATTCTTTTTAACTGCAACACCTCGATGAAAAGCCATGGGTCACAGCTCAGGACACCACCACAACGGAAAAGATCAGTATAAATCGAGTGCTTGGGTGATGACAAGTTAGGTCATTTCAACTTATTTCTACAAGACAGAAATATTCCCCACCTCCTAACCAGAAGGCACCTCACTGTTATCAATAAAATAGGAAAAGCACTCAGATAACACAAAGTTAGTGTCTGCTAAATAATGTTTGTAACACAAGCTTAGGAGCCCAAAATTCCAGGAGTCCAGCATTGTGGAGCTGCTGGATGCTCACGAAAGCCACTATAAACCCTGTCCCAAATTGTCCCTTTTAGAGTTGAGTATAGTTTAGCCACAATTAAAAAGACATACGCAAGCTAAAACCTGCAATGAATCTGTGTCTTAAAAGAATAAGTCTTAACAAACAAAAATTACATAGTTTCCATTCTCAGAAGTGGAGGTTCTGGTGGATCAAAGGATGGTTGCCCTGTTCAACACTCCAGAGCAACCTCCCCAAAAGAGGCATACCTGTGGGCTTCAAAATATTGACATTGATTATTGATAACTACCTATTAATGCCAACTGTGCCACATCGTGCACATGGAGTTGAAAAATATGTTTTTCCGTATCATAAAACTGCTAAACCAAGACTCAGAACATTTCCAAGTACGTGCACAAAGTGTGACACTTTGACTGCAACATGGCACACTTTCCAGTTGCTAATTACAACTGGCACCAAGTTCATCGTCTACGGAGCTGTAGTAATACCCGCCCTCTTGTATGGCTCAGAAACATGGACCATGTACAGTAGACACCTCAAGTCACTGGAGAAATACCACCAACGATGTCTCCGCAAGATCCTACAAATCCCCTGGGAGGACAGACATACCAACGTCCTCGATCAGGCCAACATCCCCAGCATTGAAGCACTGACCACACTTGATCAGCTCCGCTGGACAGGCCACATAGTTCGCATGCCAGACACGAGACTTCCAAAGCAAGCGCTTTACTTGGAACTCCTTCACGGCAAACGAGCCAAAGGTGGGCAGCGGAAACATTATAAGGACATCCTCAAAGCCTCCCTGATAAAGTGCAACAATCCCACTGACGCTGGGAGTCCCTGGCCAAAGACCTTCCCAAGTGGAGGAAATGCATCCGGGAGGGTGCTGAACACCTCGAGTCTCATCACCGAGAGCATGCAGAAATCAAGTGCAGGCAGTTGAAAGAGTGTGTGGCAAACCAGTCCCACCCACCCCTTCCCTCAAAGACTATCTGCCCCACCTGTGACAGAGACTGTGGTTCTCGTATTGGGCCCATGAACCACCTAAGAACTCATGTTAAGAGTGGCAACAAGTCTTCCTCGATTCCGAGGGACTGCCTATGATGATGATGCTGACAACTGGAAATCTGGTCATACTTACATTATAAAGTGTATCCTGAAAAATTATTTCAACAAAACCTAGTTACATGACTTAGGTATTCCTCTATTCTTTGAACATTCAGAATCTGGTCTTGCTATAACTGTAGTATAAGCACACTTCTTGAAAGTATTCTGGTTTTCTGATTACTCTGTGAGTTGTGGATAATTTTGAATGTGACAAACAGTATTCATATGCAATTATTAATAAAGCAAATTATATTTAGAAATTAACGTACCAAAAATTCAAAGCCCACAGATATCATGAATCCCCCTTTGTACTTGTGGCCCAAGATGGGGAACTAATCAAATGCTTCAAATACAAGCTACCCTCATTTTTTATCTCGAAAACTCATCAGCCGGATAAGCCCAAAGTCAGTTGTTCACCTTACTTCCAGAGACTTCGTAAAGTATCGAGAAAAATGGCAAGTAAAAAGTTCATTTTATTTAATGTGCTTACAATAATTTCATTCTCTGTTATAAAAGGAAAAAGAAAATCTTCATTTTATGTGCACAGGAAATGGGCCCTTAGTTCTAAGCTGCTTTAAAGAGACAGCGCCTTCATAGAAGAGTGCTTGGTAAAACTGTTTCTTATTTCTTTTCAATGAGATAGATCATTGTCATGTAACTTGCACAAGGCCTCATTGCAATGTACATGGAACAGGAACCAAAAAAAATTCCAAACCACTTTTTAAGGGGATCCTTTTAAAATAAGTTTTCATTGAGCGCAGTAGATAAGCTATGGGTATGTTCCACGCTGTGCAAGCACCAAACAACATTTCCTGGAATCAAGCAGTGAAGTCACTTAGCAGAGATTATGAAATGTTATTGGAAGTATTCCATTGAAGCCAAAGTAACCTCACAGATCTCTCACATTTGGCAGAGTCTCATGTGGCACAATATGTACATGCTGGAGCTTCTCAATCTCCCACTTATGCATAGTGTCAGTAATTCCAAGCACTTCATAGAATCATAGAATGGTTACAGCACAGAAGGAGGCCATTCGGCCCATCAAGCCCGTGCCGCCCTCTGCAAGATCATTTCGGCCCTGTCCCCGTAGCCCTGCAAATTTTTTACCTTTTGAAAGGCACAATTGAATCTACCTCCACCACTCTTTCAGGCAGTGCATTCCAGGTTATAACCACTCGCTGCTTAAAAATCTTTTTTCCTCATGTCGTCTTTGGTTCTTCTGCCAATCACCTTAAATCTGTGTCCTCTGGTTCTCAACCATTCCGCCAATGGGAACAGTTTCTCTCTTTCTACTCTGTCAAGATCCTTCATGATTTTGAATACCTCTATCAAATCTCCTCTCAACCTTCTCTGCTTTAAGGAGAACAACCCCAACTTCTCCAGTCTATCCACATAACTGAAGTCCCTCATCCCTGGAACCATTCTTGTAAATCTATTCTGCACCTTCTCTAAGACCTTTACATCCTTCCAAAAGAGTGGTGCTCAGAATTGGATAAAATACTCCAGCTGAGGCAGAACCTATGTTTTGAGGCTGAACCAGTGTTTTATAAAGATTCATCATAACTTCCTTGCTTTTGTACTCTATAGGGGAGAAATTCGGGTTATTTGCGCCTCCCTTTAGCACACAAATGACTGGGCGCGGCACAGCTAACAGCTCCGGCTAAATTCGGCAGGAATTTAGCAGCGGCGGTAACATGTAGCGATCTGCTCTGCTGCGCTGGCAATGCTAACGTTATCAACATGCGCAGTGCCCCGGACCTTAAATTGGGTCTCGCCCCCTAAAGCTGCACCGGGCGATGACAGCGACAGCTTCAGGGGACACGTACTGGGCGGATAGCCATTAGCGGGACAAAAGTTAAAGGGGAGGTGGTGTTGGTAAAAAATTGTCCAGTTTTCTTGTGCGCCCCGTTGGCGCTTTGGACGCAGGGTCCATGCCATGTTCGGTCAGCCCGGCACTCTGCTTGAGTGCCGGTCTGATCACACACAGCACACCCGCTTCCCGGTGGTCCAGGTTGGAACTTTTCTTTAATGCAGAGTATACAGCTTGGGCCCTTCCCTTTAATTCAGGGAAGATTCCCTGCTATGCGGCAGCGCTACGTGGCCCAGTGCGTAGCACTGCTGAGCCATGCACCCCACTACCACCCCAGAAAAGAAGTGGAGCACTTGATTTAGCGCTCCGCTTCTTTTCAGGAGCGGTAACCCCAATTTATCGTGAGAGACGAGACATCTGCGCCTGGCGCCAAGTCTTGTGCCTCGTGCGTATAACCACCCCCAAACGGGGTGCAACCACATTTTTAGCCCTTTGCTTCTATTTATAAAGCCCAGGATCCCGTATGCTTTTTCACCGCTTTATCAATCTGTCCTGTCTCCTTCAACAATTTGTGCAGATATTCCCGCAGGTCCCTCTGTTCCTGCACTCCTTTAGGATTGTACCCATCAGTTTATTGTCTCTCCTCATTTTTCTACCGAAATTAATCATTTTACACTTTTCTGCGTTAAATTTCATCTGCCACATGTCCGCCCATTCCACCAGCCTGTCTCTGTCCTGTTGAAGTCTATTACTATGCTCCTCAGTGTTCACTAAGATCCTGTGGGTAACTCATAACCACTCCATGCCCACTCCAAATTTTATTTCCAAACCCTGGCACTTTTGCATTCCACCAGGGAACATCACCAAAAGAGAGACTGCAAACAGCTTGAAAATAAAATTTCCCATAAGGCAACATTAGGCTGTCCCAGAAAGTTCCTTTGAGAACAATATTTTTTCTAAAGTTGCATGTCAGCAGCCTATTTCTCAGGGGACAAACACAAAATAAATCCTCTTGTAACTGTGACTGTGAGCTCATCTTAAAAACTTTTTTGACTCAAGTTCATGTGCAATCATCAATGGGAGTAAGTGACATTTGATGAATTGGTTCTGGCAGCTTCCAATCCTCCTCTCTAACTGAGCTGATCGGCTTATACTGACAACCTTCAATCCCAGTGAAAAAAGTTGCTTTTTCTTGCGAAACACTAACAAGTTGACTCATAGATTCGAATGCTTTCATCTTGAGACACCAATAGTTGGCATCTATCCTGCATCTATTTCCAGGTATAATAGATACTCTAGGCAACAATCAATCTGTCTGCTTCCCTTGTCGATATGGTACATTGCTGCCATGTGGGGAGATGTTCTGAAGTACTAATCAGGGTAAGCTTCTGCACAGCCATCTCATGACCCAGCATATCAACTTTGTAATTTATCAAACAATGGATCAGTGCAGCAACACTGCTTTAACATTTGCCACATGGACTCCATTTTGTGCCTTGACATTATTCAACTTCACCTTCTACCCCCTTTATACAATCTTTGACAAGGATCACAAAGATATAAACATTATTTTCAGCCTTTCTTAAAAAAAAATCAAGTGCAGCCACTGAATTTGAAGTGATCATTTTAAGGGCTGGATGCTTCGAATTTCATGAGCCTCCTATTTAAAAGCTCCCTGCATAAGATTCAACCTACAGAGAACATACTCAAAATATATAGAAATGGTCTGACACCTTGGGTCACTGGGGTTGCATGGAAGGACACAGGAGCATGAAAAGCAGAGCCAGTTTTATCCCCATGACCGAGGAATCGACCATTTACTCTCCTAAAAACATTGGGTGATTCTGGAAGTTAAATGTAATCTGTTGTTTGATCAATTATTTCTCTGTAACCACTTAAAGGGCAGAAATTAAATTCAAGGTTGCTTTGAATCAAGGCTTAATCTAATTTATGCAGATTTGTTTTTATTAACACGGAGCAGGAAATTCAAGGCTTATGACTAACCAAAGTAACCATAGTTTTGCTTAGCTGTCTTCTCAATCAATATTTTTTGAGAATCTGTTTTACATTCAGACAGACACTGGTAAGTAAGTAGAAAGATGCACAGACAAAGGGAAATAAGCTGATGAAGTCAATACTGACAAAAAACATTAACTACAACATTTAAACAACAAACATTGAATTTAAAGGGAAAGTTAAGTTTGAATTTATGGACTGTAGAAACAAAATTAATGAATGAATTAAGATTTAACAAATTAAAAATTAATATATCATATAAATAACCAACAGTCTGATTTGGTAAATTTACAGCATTCTCAATCTGAACTGATTCGGCACACAACTAACCTTGGTTATTCTTGCATAAAATCCTTTGGTTATGGATACCTCGCCCACATGTTTGATTATTTTCGGCAACACAGAGGCTCTCTTCAAGCAGATGCCAATGATAGCAGACTGGCTCCTCACAATGAATGGCTTCTATAAGGTATGGACATCTTGCAGCATTGCCGGTGGGCTCTCTAACTACATGGCGTCTTCTCATCTTAAAACCTACAATTGGATTGACAGTATTTTAGTGAAGCAAACAAGAATAAAACACACAGGAGGCAAAATTGCCCCTTTGCATAGCCCCGTTAGCACCTCCGGGGGGTGCTAACAGGGTGTAATGCAGTTTTCGCTCAGGGGAGGAGGCACTACCGCCTCCCAGGAAATTGCCCAGCAGGTTTCAGAGGTGCTGCCTTGGCAGGGCGGCGCCCCACGGTTAGCGCCCTGGGCCGCCACGCAACCGGCGACGACGTCATCACCGTGCGCGGTCAACCCCTTACCGCCCACGGGGGAAATTGCCCTGTGGCCCGTGAGGCTGTGGCCCGTGAGGCTGGCGCGGGCAGACATCCGCTCTCAGGACACCCCTTAAAGGGGAGGGTGCCAGCGCCCTGGGCCGCCATCTTTATTTGTCGGCCAACTCTCGGGTCGGCTCGACGATGGCAGCCCTAGCGTGGTCTCGACCGCCACCGTGCAGCCTGGCACTCCGTCTTGAGTGCCGAGCTACTGGCCCGGATTCACACTGCCCTGATGGCCCAGTGGCACTCACCAAAGAGCCTCCAGAGTGTGCAGCAGCCCTCCCCTTTAATTGAAGGATAGGGCATTGCTGTGCATAAGCACTACGCGGAACTTACTTGGAGGGGCAGTATGCCCAATTCAGCATCGAGGGCAGGACTTCTGCGCGGGGCGCTAAAAGTCCCGGACCCAGAGGGTTACGCCTCAATCCGGGCGCGGGGCAATTCTGTCCCAACAGTATTTAGAATAACAAATGGAAATCAATTATATTCACCCAAACTGGTGCTGCAATTCAACAAAGAAGATCATATTGCTGGTGCAAAGGTAATGAAAGCAAAATCATCTCTAAACATGGCAAAGTGCATTGGAGCTCTTCTGAAATCCATTTTTTGTAGACCAATCACAAGTATCAGAAACAAATAATTAAAGACATGAAAAAGCTTTGTAGATATTGACAGTAACCAATGATTATTGATTATGTTAATTATTTATATGAGGAAACAGATGATACAAGAGCTGTAAGAGCTGTAAATGTAGTGGTGCCAACAGTGGTGAACGAGTGCTCCACCAAAAAGCAAGCTACAAATCCTTGTCCAATGCCACAGCAGCAAACATTCTTCTGGCTGATGTACACAGCATCAATATTAACTGTACAGTATTCACATTTCAGACCATCCATACACTTTAGAAAGAAATGTACCCATTAAATAAATGTGCTGCAGAAGTGTCTATCCTGCAGACAGAACTATCTAATTCAATCCAATGGAGATGAATTAAGACAAGGAAAACAATGTACCAAAGCTATGGCAGCATAAGCTGGTAACCTTTATTTAAGAAAAGTACTAAGGGTTGATCGCTGAGTTGACAAAGAATTCAATACAGATTGTATTTGGAATTAAAATCATAATATTTATCAGATTTGGGACTTTGACCTATAGTTTCTTTTCATTGCAGCTAATAAGTCTGCATTTTCAGAATGTCATTGATACAGAGGTTGGATGAATGATTTCAATGTTCTGCACTACAGAATCAAGAGAGTGGTGAAACGGTAACAAGGGCTTTAAATGCAGAGGGCTTTTTGCCACTTATTAGGCAAGGGGATTGAGCAGGTCACCAAAAGTACTGTTCTATCAACTTTTCCCTAGCCTTTCCAGCTGCAGTGCATTGAAGTGCCCCTCCACCTTTAGGTTCTCCCTAATCTTCATCCAATCCTTCCTCATCTGATGATGCTCCTTCTTAGAATGATAGAATCATACAAGGGTAACAGCACAGAAGGAAGCCATGCAGCCGTTAAGCCCATGCCAGCTCTCTGTAAGAGCATTTCAGCTAGTGGCACTCTCACGCCCTTGCCCCACAGGCCTGCAAATTTTTTTCACGCAGTTACTTATCCAATTCCCTTTTGAAAGCCATGATTGAATCGGCCTCCACCACCCTTTCAGGCAGTGCTTACGAGATCTGAACCACTTACTGCGTAAAAAAGTTTTTTGTCATGTCGCCTTTGGTTCTTCTGCCAATCACCTTACATCTGTGACCTCTGGTTCTCGACCCTTCCGCCAATGGGAACAGTTTCTCTCTATCTACTCTGTCTAAATCCCTCATGATTTAGAATACCAATATCAAATCTCCTCTCAACCGTCTTTGCTTTAAGGAGAACAATCCCAGCTTCTCCAGTCTATCCGCATAGCTGAAGTCGCATCCCTGGAACAATTCTTGTAAATCTTTTCTGTACCCTCTCTAAGGCCTTCACATCCTTCCTTGTTGCCATCCAATCTTCTTTGCAATGCCAGATTGTGCAGAATGATGTAAAATGTTATGATGTGGCATTCTTTGTTTGGGTCATATTGTAGGGAGTCCCCAGAGCAATCAAAACACCTAAACCTTTGCTTCAAGATGTCAATGGTATGCTCCATGAGGTTCCTGGTGAACCCATGACTCTCACTGTACCTGTGTTGGACAGGCGTGGTGGGGTTGTGGAGAGGTGTCATCAGCCATATCAGTCTGGAGTATCCCTTGTCGCCTAGCAGCCATTCTCTGATGTTACTGGATTTGTTCAGAAATGGGGGCTGGTGGATGACGGTCACAGATGAAGGTTTCGTGGCAATTGCCATCAAAACAAACAATCACTTGCATTATTCTTCTGTGGTGATCACACACCAGTTGTAGATTGATGGAGTCGAAGCCTTTCCTGTTCAGAAAAGCTCCTGGCTTGTCATCTGGTGCTCTGATAGCTATGCGAGTTCTGTCTATAATGTCCTGAACTCAAAGGAAGCCAGCCACTGCTGCATATCCCAGCACTTTCTCATTCTAGCTGTTGGTGTCCATTGGGAAGGTAATGTACTGATTTGGTCTGACAAGGAGAGCAACATAGGTGACCTGTTTGATGTTTACAGCAGACTGGAAGGTGTGGGTGATGTCACCTTTACCATTCTGGAAGGGGCCCCGAGGCAAATATTTTGAGGGTTGTTATGATGTTGACAACCAGTGGCAAAGCACAGTCCCCTGCTCCAGCAAGCAGCGGATCTTGCTGAAGGCTGCATCGTTCAGCAACCTGCCTGGTGAAACATAGGCACCTGATACAGTGCTCCTCGGAGATATCCAGGAAACTGAGTCTTGACCTACAGAGCCTATGCTCGGGGTAAGGCCTTCTACTAGCAGCTCTCCTTCCCTTCTAACAGGCACACGTGCTGCTCGTCTTGTTTGCTGTGACTGCTGCTGATGCTCCTCTTCCACTAGCTGTTCCGCCATCCAAAGAAATAAAGTAAAATTAACACCTGTGATAAGCAGTAAGTGCTTAATCAGGGTAAGTAAGTGAGAAAAAAATCCAAAAAAAGCAATCATCCAGTTCAGAACGGCCCTGGAAATTCACTAATCACAACATCACGAAGATCCTAATGATCTGAGTGCCTGCAGGTGAGGGCCCCTTTAAATACTGTTTCCAGTCATGTCAGTCAGTTTCTACGGCCAATCCTGTGAGGTTTTACTCAGCGAATTGATGCTGGGCAGGGTGTCTGGCCCACCCTGTTAAAATAGCGTCAGGATCCCAATCAAGCACCCGCCATTTATCTTACCTTTTTCTTTTAACTCTTTTCAACTTTGGTGGTGTCTGCACTGTGGAGCTTGGCCCTTCACCTTGGATTCTAAATTTTACAGTATCATAAAAATGTGTAGTACTTTTATCGGGCATTTCTGAAGGCTGGCACAGGTGATGTGCTTTTTGTTTTAATTTAGTGGTCTTTCTTTAATAAATATGTTGGCATGCCTATTTATCTGAAATTTCCCCGAGGAAAACCACAGCATAAAAATAGTCTGCAGTTATACACTGGGGTAACTTCCATTCACTCCAGCTGTTCCTCCTAATGTGTGTCTCCATGAGTCTGAAGAACTGTAGCTACTGTCTTTCAGTTAACTCCAGTAATTCATGAGGATCCTTATAAATTGAGTAATTCCCCCCCTTTTCTTCTGGGTTCATCGCGGTTTCATTTTGTTGGTTGATGCTCAAGTTGCAGGAGCAATTTGGCTAGAATTTGCTTCTATGAGCACGGTTGTAATAAGTTCAACTTCATTTATAGCCTTAAATAATCTATTATTCATGGCAACAGGCATTAAATAACCCACAAATTATAAAATGAGAATCTCCATGCTGAATTTAGATCTGCAATTCATGCGCAGCATGTTTTAAAGACTTAACTGCTACTTCTCATGCAGTGCTCTTCGAATGTTATTCAATTTATTTGCTCTATTTTTATTATTGTCTATGCTATGGCACACAAAAATGTACAAACATCGTCAAGAATAATCTCAAGCAATTGCTGAAAAAACTACAAACCAGAAAAAGACAGGGTTGAAAAGCAGCAGGGGTTAGTCATCAAAAATCTCCTTATTCAAAATCTTCAGAAGTGTGAGGGCATATTGGACTAAGATTATGTTATTTCACAGTTACCAATTGGCAGCTGAACACTTTGTGGCCTGTACAGAACACAGCAGTGAAGTTATAAATTTTCACGAACAGCTGAACCGCTTTTATTGTCATTTATCTCTCTCAGGCAGTGCGATTCACTTAGGGTTCAAGAATAAATTTACTCTCTTCATCCCCATGCTGTAGCTCACATGTGGTCATCAAATTCGAAAGGAGTCAGCTGAGTTTCTGTGACTAACTTTGCGGACTCACCATTCAATAGGGCAAGAGGACATGCCCTCAATTCTCGACCAATTCTTCTCTCTAAGTGGTCATTTGGCAATGAACAAGAGCAGTCCTGCTATTTTTTTCTCCCTCTTGCAAAACATGTGACCACTCTTGAGCTCCGATAATGACCAGGATGAGGCGAATAATGCATAAGTCAGGGATGCAAAATTATATCCAATCACTCCGTGACACAACAGATTGAAGCAACAACCTGTTGTGCCAATTTATGATAATATAACTTTCAAATAAAAATAATTGAAAAGGGTAAACTATTCTGGCCCCAATTTAGGGAAAATATGCGACATGAGTGGAGATTTAGCAAACACGCGCAGAACACTCCAGTAAAATTTCCAAGATTAAACAATTAAAGGTGTGGCATATGATAAAGTTAGGGCTAACAATAGAAACATAGAAACAAAGAAATTTACAGCGCAGAAGGAGGCCATTTCGTCCCATCGTGTCCGCGCCGGCCGACAAAGAGCTGCACGCCCCTGGTCAGCAGCGCTAAAGGTTACATATAAACCTATGAACAATGAGGGAAAGGCAAAGAGTACCCAGCCCAACCAGTCCGCCTCACACAACTGCAACACCCCTCACACTGAAACATTCTACACTCCTCCCCAACCGGAGCCATGTGATCTCCTGGGAGAGGCAAAAACCAGCTAAAAACCCAGGCCAATTTAGGGAGGAAAAATCTGGAAAAATTCCTCTCCGACTCATCCAGGTGATCGAAACTAGTCCAGGAGATCACACTGGCCGTATTCTATTCCCTGCAGTACTTACCAATTATATCTGCGACGTCCAACAAAGGTCATTCGGTCGAATCCCAATTACCAGCTCCAGGTCCGTAACCCTACAGGTTATGGCACTTTAAGTGCCCATCCAACCATCTCTTAAAAGTGGTGAGGGTTTCTGCATCCATCACTCTTCCAGGCAGCGAGTTCCAGATCCCCACAATCCTCTGCATAAAGAAGCCCCCCTGAAATCACCTCTAAACCTTCCACCAACCACCTTAAAAATATGCCCCCTCGTAATAGAAACCTTCACCAATGGAAATAGACTCTTATTATCCACTATGTCCAGGACCCTCAATATTTTGTACACCTCAGTGAGGTCTCCTCTCAATTTCATCTGTTCCAATGAGAACCAACCCAGCCTATCCAATCTGTCCTCTGTAGGGGAGGATGAAAACCCGCTCATTTTACCCAGAAGGAAAAGGGCTGTGGGATCAGTCTGTGCTGTGAATTGAAACCGATACAGTTTGACCTTGGCAGAGCAGTGATTGGACGGGGGAGGACACCGGAGGGCCAATGGTGAGACAGAGTCAGCCCGAAGCATGAAGCTTTCAAGCCAATGGGAGAGCACTTGCTCAAACTGTGGGACTGACTCACAGCCATTATCGGACTATTGCCTTCCCCATGTTTACACTATGGAAGGAAATTATGCAGATCTTCGGAAAACTAGGGAACCCAAAACAAACCAAGGACCTACACAATGGCTACAGGGGGCCAACCCAATTAACACACACTCAAACCTTGAGTAGGTTAGAAAAACTGAATTGAAGGAAAATTATGCAGACCTTTAGAAACCAGGGAACCCAAAACAACCCAAGGGCCTACACAATGGCTACAGGAGGCCAATGCAATCAACACCCATTCAAACCTTGAGTAGGTTAACATCAGTGGAAAAAACCCGCAATAATCTAAAACTGCTGCATTTTTCAAAATCACAAAGCCCACCAATAGGAAGAATCGATTTCAGCAGGAGAGGCGGACTGGATAATCTGGCTATAAAAAGGGGTTTCTGACGTAGTGTGGGTGGTTCCCTGCCCTCGTCATCCAACAACCAGCAAGACTTTCGACACTGAAGGAAAACCAGTGTCCGAAGACACCGAAGATAGAAGAAACAAACCACTAGACTGCAGAAGGCACAGTAGTGAGTATAACCTCTGGTCCCCAGAACTCCCAACTCAGTTAGGCCAGGAAAGGTGGGAGGTTGGGCATTGTACTGCTAAACTTGTGTAAAGATTTTCGTTGTGTCCGTTTAGTGGGATTTAGGGGGATTGTTTTGTTGGTGTATTGCTGTTTGTTGAGATACACCTTGTCAAATAAATTGGAAGCCTTAAGTTCCTCTTGGAATCACCTTGTCTCAGTTCTATTGTATTACATCTCCTGATCGTGAGTCTTATGTCAGAACAGTGTAAGGGAAGCTAGGAGCGCCTCGAAAACACTCAACTGTGTGTCACAGGCTAGGGAAGAAGGGGTTAGGAGTGTTTGACACTCACAGGTGCCTCACAGGCTAGGCATAAGCTGTGGGGACGCACGAGTCTCAAAACCCCCTTCATAAGCTGTGGACACAGTCTCTCCAGGGGTGCTCTTGCAGCACTCAGGGTACCTCACAGGCCAGGCATAAGCTGTGAGGGCAGAAGCCCAGAGAGAGACACCCAAGGCACAACAACACTCCCTGAAAACCCCTTACAGAACATGGTGATCGTGGCAGGACATAAGCAAACAGGACATGTTAATATAACAGATGAGGTGATAAGAGAGGAAACTAAAATGGAGGAGAGAATTTCCTCATACATTTTTGGCAAGGTGAACCTCAACAAAACTTGGGTGCAAGCCCTCACACGGGCAGAGCGCCCAGTGGATGCTGCTGCTCAGTGGACAGCCGGGAAAGACCACAACCGCAGGGTGGAAAAGGCCATCTGGCTTATCTGCCTCACCCACCAAGTCCGAAAGCTCGACCAGCGGGTGAAGGACTTGGAACAGTCTTCAGAAATCAGAGGAGCTCTCTGCTATCCGAGCTGTGGTTGGGGACAACCTGCTGGCCGAATTAGCTGAGGAGCAGCAAAGGAACTGGCAGTTGGAGGAGACTGTACAGCAAAATTCTAAAAGGACAAAGGGTGTTAAAAAAACAAGCCTGAAGGCTTTGTGTCTTAATGCAAGGAGTATCCGCAATAAGGTGGAAGAATTAACTGTGCAAATAGATGTAACAAATATGATGTGATTGGGATTACGGAGACGTGGCTCCAGGATGATCAGGGCTGGGAACTCAACATCCAGGGGTATTCAACATTCAGGAAAGATAGAATAAAAGGAAAAGGAGGTGGGGTAGCATTGCTGGTTAAGGAGCAAATTAAGGCAATAGTTCGGAAGGACATTAGCTTGGATGATGTGGAATCTATATGGGTAGAGCTGCAGAATACCAAAGGGCAAAAAACGTTAGTGGGAGTTGTGTACAGACCTCCAAACAGTAGTAGTGATGTTGGGGAGGGCATCAAACATGAAATTAGGGGTGCGTGCAATAAAGGTGCAGCAGTTATAATAGGTGACTTTAATATGCACATAGATTGGGTTAACCAAACTGGATGCAATACGGTGGAGGAGGATTTCCTGGAGTGCATAAGGAATGGTTTTTTAGACCAATATGTCGAGGAACCAACTAGGGGGGAGGCCATCTTAGACTGGGTGTTGTGTAATGAGAGAGGATTAATTAGCAATCTCGTTGTGCGAGGCCCCTTGGGGAAGAGTGACCATAATATGGTGGAATTCTGCATTAGGATGGAGAATGAAACAGTTAATTCAGAGACCATGGTCCAGAACTTAAAGAAGGGTAACTTTGAAGGTATGAGGCGTGAATTGGCTAGGATAGATTGGCGAATGATACTTAAGGGGTTGACTGTGGATGGGCAATGGCAGACATTTAGAGACTGCATGGATGAACTACAACAATTGTACATTCCTGTCTGGCGTAAAAATAAAAAAGGGAAGGTGGCTCAACTGTGGCTAACAAGGGAAATCAGGGATAGCATTAAAGCCAAGGAAGTGACATACAAATTGGCCAGAAATAGCAGCGAACCCAGGGACTGGGAGAAATTTAGAACTCAGCAGAGGAGGACAAAGGGTTTGATTAGGGCAGGGAAAATGGAGTACGAGAAGAAGCTTGCAGGGAACATTAAGACGGATTGCAAAAGTTTCTATAGATATGTAAAGAGAAAAAGGTTAGTAAAGACAAACATAGGTCCCCTGCAGTCAGAATCAGGGGAAGTCATAACGGGGAACAAAGAAATGGCGGACCAGTTGAACAAGTACTTTGGTTCGGTATTCACTGAGGAGGACACAAACAACCTTCTGGATATAAAAGAGGTCGGAGGGTCTAGTAAGGAGGAGGAACTGAGGGAAATCCTTATTAGTCGGGAAACTGTGTTGGGGAAATTGATGGGATTGAAGGCCGATAAATCCCCAGGGCCTGATGGACTGCATCCCAGAGTACTTAAGGAGGTGGCCTTGGAAATAGCGGATGCATTGACAGTCATTTTCCAACATTCCATTGACTCTGGATCAGTTCCTATGGAGTGGAGGGTAGCCAATGTAACCCCACTTTTTAAAAAAGGAGGGAGAGAGAAAACAGGGAATTATAGACCGGTCAGCCTGACATCGGTAGTGGGTAAAATGATGGAATCAATTATTAAGGATGTCATAGCAGTGCATTTGGAAAGAGGTAATATGATAGGTCCAAGTCAGCATGGATTTGTGAAAGGGAAATCATGCTTGACAAATCTTCTGGAATTTTTTGAGGATGTTTCCAGTAGAGTGGACAAAGGAGAACCAGTTGATGTG
The DNA here is from genome assembly GCF_044704955.1 of Pristiophorus japonicus. Lineage (NCBI taxonomy): Eukaryota > Metazoa > Chordata > Chondrichthyes > Pristiophoridae > Pristiophorus > Pristiophorus japonicus. Next base: position 66,035,077 of record NC_091979.1, read on the forward strand.
GTATATTTGGACTTTCAGAAGGCTTTCGACAAGGTCCCACACAAGAGATTAATGTGCAAAGTTAAAGCACATAGGGTTGGGGGTAGTGTGCTGACGTGGTTTGAGAACTGGTTGTCAGACAGGAAGCAAAGAGTAGGAGTAAATGGGGACTTTCAGAATGGCAGGCAGTGACTAGTGGGGTACCGCAAGGTTCTGTGCTGGGGCCCCAGCTGTTTACACTGTACATTAATGATTTAGACGAGGGGATTAAATGTAGTATCTCCAAATTTGCGGATGACACTAAGTTGGGTGGCAGTGTGAGCTGCGAGGAGGATGCTATGAGGCTGCAGAGCGACTTGGATAGGTTAGGTGAGTGGGCAAATGCATGGCAGATGAAGTATAATGTGGATAAATATGAGGTTATCCACTTTGGTGGTAAAAACAGAGAGACAGACTATTATCTGAATGGTGACAGATTAGGAAAAGGGGAGGTGCAAAGAGACCTGGGTGTCATGGTACATCAGTCATTGAAGGTTGGCATGCAGGTACAGCAGGCGGTTAAGAAAGCAAATGGCATGTTGGCCTTCATAGCGAGGGGATTTGAGTACAGGGGCAGGGAGGTGTTGCTACAATTGTACAGGGCCTTGGTGAGGCCACACCTGGAGTATTGTGTACAGTTTTGGTCTCCTAACCTGAGGAAGGACATTCTTGCTATTAAGGGAGTGCAGCGAAGGTTCACCAGACTGATTCCTGGGATGGCGGGACTGACCTATTAAGAAAGACTGGATCAACTGGGCTTGTATTCACTGGAGTTCAGAAGAATGAGAGGGGACCTCATAGAAACGTTTAAAATTCTGACGGGGTTAGACAGGTTGATGCAGGAAGAATGTTCCCAATGTTGGGGAAGTCCAGAACCAGGGGACACAGTCTAAGGATAAGGGGGAAGCCATTTAGGACTGAGATGAGGAGGAATTTCTTCACCCAGAGAGTGGTGAACCTGTGGAATTCTCTACCACAGAAAGTTGTTGAGGCCAATTCACTAAATATATTCAAAAAGGAGTTAGATGAAGTCCTTACTACTAGGGGAATCAAGGGGTATGGTGAGAAAGCAGGAATGGGGTACTGAAATTGCATGTTCAGCCATGAACTCATTGAATGGCGGTGCAGGCTAGAAGGGCCGAATGGCCTACTCCTGCACCTATTTTCTATGTTTCTATGTTCCTATGTTTCCGAAATAGCCGGGACTATCTTCAGTGTCAGGTCACTGAGTCCAAGGGTAGTGAGGGGTCCCTCAGGGAACAGAACTCTCGGTACACCCAGAAAATTTGGGAACGAGAGAATAAATTAAAAGATGTACAGGCAGCCTATAAAGTGGCCAGTAGCAGTGAGTTTGCAGATCACGGTCCCTGCCAGGAGAGGATTAAAACTCTCACCCACGCTCTATCCCAGGCAAAGGGGATGGTCGCCTTGATAGGACCCAGAGGTCCACAGGGGACAAAGGAGAGTATTGGGGGGTAGAGGAGAATCCAAAGGCAAGAGACGCCCGACCGCCTCATGAGGCACCGGTGGTTTGTCCGGTGGGGTACCAGGAGGAGCGGGGCACGCAGGTAGTAGCATACCCAGGGCTGGGGGCAGGACCAATGTGTCCCGCTCAGCAGCAGGGATGTGAGGCTCCAGCCGAGGGTCAGTTAAAGGCTGGATCAGGCGACCAGGCACTGTCTGCTGCATCGGGTATGGTGGGACAGCCAGAGGTAGAGGGACCAGCGCAGAAAGATCCTGAACCAGGGCGGATGTGCCGGTCAGGCAGCGCAAGTACGGTCCTCCACAGGGAGGTGGCCAAAGTCGGGGAGCGCTGGAGAGCGACTTTATTATTCCCCATGGAGTTCAATCACTCAGGGCCACGGTGGCCCATTTGGCCAAACTCACTCGCAGTGGGGACCCATCTGTCCACTTCATGGAGGTGATGCAGACAGGGAAATTAATTAGTGCGACGAGGAAGAGACAGCCAATCTGCTGCTCTTCTCTCTGGACAGCAAATTGTACCAGGCCCTACCGGCAGAATGCACATTTGCTGAGGTCCAGAGGGCGGTCCTTGAGGCTATGAGCTTCGATGACGGCAGTCCTTTCGAACGGGTCGAAAGGACAAGGCAGCTCGCAGGGGAAACCCTGCAGGCATTTGTGGACAGGCTGCGGGTGGTATACCACGCAGCCTGTGGGGAGCTCCTCGACCGGGCGAATCTTTCCGCGGTACAGACTTGTCGCTGGCTGAGGATGCTGGTGGCAAACTGCTTGCCCCGGCTCAAGGCCAGGGCAGAACTGTGGTTCGATTCCCGGGACCCCAACCTCACCGAGGAAGCAGTGGTCAGGCAACTGGCACTGGTCCAACGGAATGGAGGAGGGGAGGAGGAGAAAACCTCCAAAGGTCAGGTAAATGAAGTAAAACCCAACTCTATTCCCAAAAGGGAATGGCACCAGGAGGGTGGCCGCTCGATTGATAAGGAGGGAGTGTGCTACGGGTGCGGGAAAGCTGGGCATTTTAAAAGGGATTGCAGGAGCCCAGTAAAGAGATATGGAGGGAGAAGTTCTTTAGCAGCCGCCCAGAGTGGGGGAAGTGGAGCGAGCTCCTCACCATCCCTTGACGAGATAGTAGCTGCAGTGAGGACAGCACTGGAGGGGACTGGGAAGGTAGCCACGGCAACAGGCAGGGAAGCACCAGCAACCCTGCCAGTACAGAGGCCGTGACGAGCCCAGACCCAGCCTGCATACCTGTGCCCACTAGAATACGACCCCTGGGGATGACCCTGGGTCAAGATGGAGGTTGAGGGTGTATTGGGTACTTACCTTTTGGACACTGGTGCTTCCAGCACGATAGTCCATTCGGAGGACCCCGCAACCTCACCTCTATCAAACGGGGTGCCATATCAACTAGTTGGGTTCACAGGTAATGAGAAGGCTGGGTTTTTCTCAATCCCGCTCGCAGTTCGTTTAGGAGCACTCCAAACACAATGGAAGTGCATCCTGATGAACTGGGAGCAGGTGGGAAAAGGGATCTTGGGGGCTGATTTCCTCATCGCTCGCCAGATCCTAGTAGACTTGAGGAATCACTGTCTATGGGGCACAGTGGGCACGGGAGCAGAGGGAGAAGTCATGGTTATTGATAAGAAACAAGGAAAAGGGACTCTGTGTACAATGAAGCCAAAAGGGGGTTACGACCTGGAGGTTCTGGTCGGTAACACCCCGGCCGAGTACCGGGCCTATGTGCAAGCAAATCTTGCAGCATTTGCCATCCATAAACACGATTGTGGGAGAGTCACAGGAGTGGAGGTTAGAATAGATGGGGATCCCATGTCCCGCCCGCAAAAGCAGTATGGCTTTCCTCGAGAGGCAGAAGCAGACTTGGAGACAGCTTTAAGCTCGCTTGTTGAGCAGGGTGTTTTGAGACCCATAGCCACCCATGTCAACTCCCCGCTTTGGCCGGTTACGAAACCGGACAATTCTTGGAGGGCTATGGTGGATTATAGGGTGCTCAATAAAAACATCCCAGCTTGTGCTCCCACAGTAGCGGCGGTTGCGGATCTGATAGGGGAAATCCCTGCATCCGCAACCACATTCACAGTGTTGGACATATCCAACGGGTTCTGGTCTATTCCTGTACGGATGGAAGACCAGTACAAGTTTGCCTTCACCTTCAGGGAACAGCAATATACATGGAGCTGCCTCCCACAGGGCTTTCATAATAGTCCCAGCATCTTTCACCAATGCATGGCGAACTGCTTAAAAGGCTTCATCCAACCACACCAGCTGGTCCAGTATGTGGACGACCTGTTGTTGTTCACAGACAGCAGTGAGGAACACGGTCCACTGCTGGCCGAACTGCTGGTCTTACTGAAGGAAGGGGGTTTTAAAGTTAACCCCAAGAAAGCCCAGATAGGTCCAGGAGAGGTAAAATTCCTGGGCCTGACGATAAGGGCAGGAGAAAGGGCCATTGATGAGGCTAGAAGAAAGGCAGTGCAGGAACTCCCTGTCCCTGGGGATGTGTCGGGGGTAAGGTCTTTCCTGGGAATCACTGGCTACTGTAGGGACTTCATCGAGGACTATGCAGCCACTGCCGCCCCTCTGCTCAGACTCCTACATAAGGGGGTCGAGTGGGAATGGAACGAGGGCTGTGAGGCAGCATTTGGCCGTCTTAAGAGAGACCTGCAGGTAGCACCAGCCCTAGGGGCAATTGATGGGGGGGGAGGAATTCTTCCTGGAGGTGGCAGCCAGTGGTGACAGCTTAAGTGCAGTGTTGCTCCAGGGGCGAAACGGTCAGCTGAGACCAGTGGTGTATTCCTCCAGGGTCCTCACGGAGGTAGAAAAGGGATACTCCAATTGTGAGAGGCACTTGCTTGCCACCCACTGGGCAGTAAAGAGAGCTCAGATCTTTACCGGAATATCCCCCATTACACTCCTCATCCATCATACCCCGACGCAGATGCTGTTGGACGGGAGGATTAAGGACGGGACAGTGAGCAGTGCTAGAATCACTCACTGGACCCTCCTCCTCTCCCAAATGACTTTAAAGGTCAAGGGCCTCTGCGAGCCCAGGCTCGCAGCAAATTTAATCTATCCAGGGCAGCCGGATCGATGCTCAGTGGAGGGGGTATGGGACATTAACTTTGGATTTCGGGCAGGGATACACCCCACAGGCCGCGAGATCTACGTTGATGGCTCCAGTTCAGTGTCCGCGGGTACAAGACTCACGAGCTGCGGAGTTTGGGATCCCAAGGCAGGAATTGTCTTGGCTCTTAAACTCCCATGCACCCTGAGCGCCCAGCAGGCGGAACTCTCGGCGGTGATGTATGTGGTCACACACCCCGAGGAATTCCCTACCCCATACACGATTTGCTCGGACAGCATGTTCACTTGCAATTCGTGTACAGAGTATCTGGTGATTTGGTCACGGGGGTACACCTCTGCGGATGGGAAGCCCCTTGTGACCAAACCCCTGCTCGAAAAGATCGTGGCTGCAGTGGGAGAAACCGGGGATGTATATATCCATAAGGTAAAGGCCCACTTCAAAACTGAGCCACGGGGGGAAGGTAACCAGCAGGCAGACCTGCTAGCAAGGGAAGGTGCTCGTACAGGTCGCCCATGGGACCCATATGAGGCAGGCAGGATAGCAGCAGCAAGAAGCAAGCCAGGGACACAAGAGAGTGTAGGGGCAGCTGCGGCCCCGGACCTTAAAGTAGTCCAGATGCAGGATCCGGTCCTGAAGGCTGCCTTGGCTGCTATCAAAAAGGGGGAAAAGGCTGAGGGCCCATACAGTGCTGCAGATATTGCTGTGCGGGAAGACATGTTGTTTAAAGGGGACAAATGGGTAGTGCCGCCACAACACCGGAGGGAATTCCTTCAGCTGGCCCATGAGGGTCCAGATGCGGGACACCCTGGGCCGGAATCTACCTGGCAACGGGTAGAAAAGGCAGGGTGGTGGTCAGGCCACTGGTAAGACGTCCGCAACTTCTGTGCGGGCTGTCTGGTTTGCGCTGAAAACAACCCAGACCCTCAGAAAAGGAAGGTGTCGATGGAACACGTCAGGCGGGTAGAGGGACCATGGCAGTCGATCCAGATCAACTACATCGGACCCCTACCGGCCGCCCAGGGAGGTTATAAATACTGCCTCGTCCTGGTGGATGTGTTTTCCAAGTGGGTGGAAACCTTCCCTTGCCGAACAGCTACCGCGGTGGGGACTGCAAAATCCTGGTGAGGGAGGTGTTCTCTCGGTGGGGTCTACCTCAAATTGTGGAGTCCGACCGGGGAAGCCACTTCACCGGCCAGGTGATGCAGGCCACCCTAAAGGTGCTGGGGATAAGAGCCAAATGGCATGTCGCCTACAACCCTCAGTCCTCAGGCCCCGTAGAACGCCTGAACCGGACCCTAAAGGAAAGGCTGCGCAAGGAGACTGGAGATTCATCGAACAAGTGGGTGGAAGTCTTACCGTTGGTCCTCATGGGAATCCGGGCCAGTCAGTCAAAGAGCACAGAGTACTCACCCCATGAGCTGATGACGGGCCGGATCATGAGAACCCCAGTGCATGTGTTGGCGCCGGTTCTCACTGAAGGGCAGCTTCGAGAGGTGAACCGGGACCGCTTCGTCAGGAATCTGTTTGAACAGCTTCAACAGATTCACTGGCAGGCGGCCAACAACATGGGTAAACAGCACTGTGCCAATCGGCTGCTGCTGGATCCCCGCAGTCACCATGATTGGGAGGTGGGCGACCAGGTGATGGTGAGAAGCTTCGCCCGGGTCGGGGTATTTCAACCATTGTATATGGGACCATACAGCATAGTCGACAAGGCTAGCCCTATGGTCTATGCGGTTCAATTGCCTGGCCGGGTGAAGTGGTATCACATTAATCAGTGTAAATTGTTTGACCCCAAAAGAGGTGAAAAACAGAGGGGACGAGCAAGGGAAGGGAATCAGGCACTGCGGGAGGAACAGGCCCCGGTGGATTTGGAGACTCCGGAGGAGGCAGCGGGCCCCGAAGCTCGACAGCCGGGGATGGTTCACTGCTCCAGTAAGGCTATCCCACCACTGGGTAGAGGTTCCCAGCCCACTAACAGAAGTAGGGAGAAAGGCCCCAACCTGAGCAAGGTCCAAGGGGAAGCTGAACCTCCCATGGTGGATCAGCTGGGGCTAGCCCAAGAGGTGGAAGAGATAGCATTGCAGCCCATAACGTGGGACTCTGCACCGATAGTAAGGAGGAGTGACAGAGTGCCACAGCCCAGGACGCCGTGGTCCCCTGTTTACTTAGCTTCCCGCCCCAGACTGAGAAGGCGAAAGACAACAGGGAGGGTGCTCTGTTGCGCCAGCAAGGGTCTCCCACCGATTATCCAGGGCTCGGGAGGGCCTTGGAGGTCACAGCACAAGACTCATTAAGGGGGACTATACGAGCCCCTCAGCGGAGGGCATCCTGGTCCCCAGGGTACGGTCAGCCGAGTGGTCGACGACGCCTGTACAGTGACAGGATGTAGCCTGGCCACCCGAGGACGGGTGGCGGTGTATATATTTTCCCTTCCTGTTTTGTTACTTTGTGTTGTGTGCATATGTGTTTAGGTAAGGCAGTGACGGTTGGGTACAGCATTTTGTGTTCGGAACATGTTACGCGGGCCGAGCCTGGAGAGGTCTCTCAAGGCAAGGCCATATTCTTCTTGCCTTTCAGATGTCAACACCTCCCTACTGGACGTTAGTGATGCTGGTATCACTAAGGATCTGCACCGGGCACCGAGGGGACACCGAGGACTCCCTGGTTTTCGGATGCTCCGGGGGCAGAGCGCCGATAGTGACCACAGGAGAAGGGACTCCGGCGGCGGATGGCCGGGTCACCTACTCCCATGAGGGGAGATGGCCTGTGTGTTTGGGATCGAACTCCACCAAGTACTCCAACCAAAAGGACTTCACCTACGGAGAGGCCTCCATCCGCTGCCCGGGGATCACTGTGGCTACTTCCAGAGTGAGAGTGGCAGAAGGCAGGAAGGTATGCCTAACTTGCCAAGGGGACATATCTCTTGGACGGTGTTGGTGGCTCAGAAAGCTCAAGAGGGACGTGGGAGACCGACACTCGGACTGGGAACGTCTGGATAATGATACCTACCGAACCATCACGGGGCCATCTGGCGGAGTAACGGTGTGCTGGGAGAAATGGTGGGCGTACGACCAAGGAATTTATTTGTGTATGTGGGGATCCACTCACGTGTGTTCAGAGGGGGTCTCCATTGCTTTCTATAGGTGGTGGCAGGATGTCGGGGATGGGGTGGTATGGGATCGCAGCGGGGAGGCGTGTGTGACCCCCAATCCCCGGGTACCAGTAAATGCCACCGAACTTGTAGTTCGGGAAAGAAAACCCCCACCCACGGCCAAGCCCACCGTCCCACACGAGTGCCCGACAACAACTAGGGGGCCGGGGAATGGTTTAGTGTTGGTCCCTACCGAGAAACTACTTTATCAGGGGGTACACTACGCAGTGACATCAGTGGTGCTAAATCTGACAGAAGTCCGCCTACCTACGTGGTGTCCCCGGGAAACCGAGCTGTTATACCAGGCTCTGCTGCGGGAGATGTTCCGGAAGTTCTATGAACTGGACTTCGGGGATGTCAAAGTGACAGACTTGTATAAACAGTGGGATAGGGCCGAACCGGGCAGGCAGAGGCGTGGCACTTTAAATGACATTTTTACAGGGTTTAACACCGGAGCGTCCGCCATAAACAGTTTGGATAACATGCAGCTGGCCCTCCAGATAAATGGGTTAAAGAATCAGCTGCGCAAAATCCTGGGGGACGAGAATACCGTAGTGGGATCCGCGCTCCACGAAGAGGTGGCAATGACAGTTCACTTAAAGGAGATTATCTCTCAATTGGAGGCACAGGCCAGGGCTGAAAACGCCTTGATTCGGGAGGATAGAAACGCCTCCGATCAAGCTGCCCAAAATGAGGTGTGCGTGCTCTATGGGGCCTGGTTGCTGGGAGAGGGACGGAGTAACCTCGAGGATCTGAGACAGGGACAGGTCCCCTCCTGGATCAGCAACCAGCACTTAGCAGCACTGCACCCTTATGATAATGTTTCGAGTCCTTGCCAACTTGGTGTAGCGTCGGAAGCCAACCCGGTACCGGTGGACTGTGGAAAGTCAAATCATACCATCATGGGTGTGGTGGTCAAGATGCCCGTGATGGGGGCGTCCCCACGACCAGCACCCCTGCACCGAGTGGAGAATGTGGGAGTCATTCGTGGAGGGGTGCATGTTCGATTCCAAGAGGTCCCACCTTATGTCACAATGTGGGAGCACACTGTGACAGGTACAGACCTCTCGGGTTGTCGGAGCAGGGGAGCACAGGTAATCCTGTGCCCCCAGCACTTGAACGCTTTTGCAAGGCCACAATGTGGGTTCAGCACTGCTGGGGCAGAGCCTATCAATTGCACAATGGAGGTTATGGCCCCGAACCACATGCCTCCACAGGTAGCATATGTAGGCGGTGGGACATATTGTGTCACCACAAGTGCCCAACGGTATGAACACGGACCGGGAAGGTGGTGTCCAATACCATACAGCAGCTTTTGCTTTAATCCCAGGGCAGAGGTTCAAGTGGCACACACCAGAATTACACCCATCCCTGAACCTTCCACGATTCACCTCACAGTACAAAACAACCTCAGCCATCTACAACAATATGTCGCCCAGTTTGGCTATCCCATTGCCCCACTACCTGAGAAACTTACAGCCCTCCTCCAGGCAGTGGATTTGTCTCAAAAACACCATGGAGCAGAAAACTGAAATTCTAGCAAGGGAGATTGCCCAGATTAAACCCCCAGCATGGTGGGATTTGGGAATACGGGCAGACATACCTGCGTGGATCCGGGTGGGATCGCATGCCTTGGTGATCGGCCAACTCCTGATTGTAGCTTATCTGCTAGTTACAAGCTGTAAGCTCAGGAGAAAAAGAAAAAGAAAGCAGTTCCTCAGGCTACGACACAGACAGGAGAGCCGTTGCTAAACACTCAAGGCGTGTAAACAAAGCTTGACCGCGACACTTAGGCGGTTTTGTTATTCCCAGGGATGACTGCGTTTTCATACATGGCCCCTGGGGAGTTTGCAGGGCAGGTTTCTTTGTTTTACGGTTAAGACTGAAATGAGACTCAATGTACAATTGCTGCTGTAACCTTAAGTACATTTCTGTATATTGCTGTCGTATATTGTAACCTGTTGGATTCTGTGTTTTGTACCGTTAAAAGGAATTACGATATATAACGACGGGATCAGTTTAGAGTTAAACTGGGGAAAGTTGGGTAATTTGGGAGACCTAGGGTTTTCTCAGCACCCTGAACTTTGACACACTCGAGTGGTGTCTGACTGTGTCAGATGGGGGATTATGTCGGGGAGGACGAAAACCCCCTCATTTTACCCAGAAGGAAAAGGGCTGTGGGATCAGTCTGTGCTGTGAATTGAAACCGATACAGTTTGACCTTGGCAGAGCAGTGATTGGACGGGGGAGGACACCGGAGGGCCAATGGTGAGACAGAGTCAGCCCGAAGCATGGGGCTTTCAAGCCAATGGGAGAGCACTTGCTCAAACTGTGGGACTGACTCACAGCCATTATCGGACTATTGCCTTCCCCATGTTTACACTATGGAAGGAAATTATGCAGATCTTCAGAAAACTAGGGAACCCAAAACAAACCAAGGACCTACACAATGGCTACAGGAGGCCAACCCAATTAACACACACTCAAACCTTGAGTAGGTTAGAAAAACTGAATTGAAAGAAAATTATGCAGACCTTTAGAAACCAGGGAACCCAAAACAACCCAAGGGCCTACACAATGGCTACAGGAGGCCAATGCAATCAACACCCATTCAAACCTTGAGTAGGTTAACATCAGTGGAAAAAACCAGCAATAATCTAAAACTGCTGCATTTTTCAAAATCACAAAGCCCACCAATAGGAAGAATCGATTTCAGCAGGAGAGGCGGACTGGATAATCTGGCTATAAAAAGGGGTTTCTGACGTAGTGTGGGTGGTTCCCTGCCCTCGTCATCCAACAACCAGCAAGACTCTCGACACTGAAGGAAAACCAGTGTCCGAAGACACCGAAGATAGAAGAAACAAACCACTAAACTGCAGAAGGCACAGTAGTGAGTATAACCTCTGGTCCCCAGAACTCCCAACTCAGTTAGGCCAGGAAAGGTGGGAGGTTGGGCATTGTACTGCTAAACTTGTGTAAAGATTTTCGTTGTGTCCGTTTAGTGGGATTTAGGGGGATTGTTTTGTTGGTGTATTGCTGTTTGTTGAGATACACCTTGTCAAATAAATTGGAAGCCTTAAGTTCCTCTTGGAATCACCTTGTCTCAGTTCTATTGTATTACATCTCCTGATCGTGAGTCTTATGTCAGAACAGTGTAAGGGAAGCTAGGAGCGCCTCGAAAACACTCAACTGTGTGTCACAGGCTAGGGAAGAAGGGGTTAGGAGTGTTTGACACTCACAGGTGCCTCACAGGCTAGGCATAAGCTGTGGGGACGCACGAGTCTCAAAACCCCCTTCATAAGCTGTGGACACAGTCTCTCTAGGGGTGCTCTTGCAGCACTCAGGGTACCTCACAGGCCAGGCATAAGCTGTGAGGGCAGAAGCCCAGAGAGAGACACTCAAGGCACAACAACACTCCCTGAAAACCCCTTCCACCTCATAACTAAAATTCTCCATTCCAGGCAGCATACTAGTAAATCTCCTCTGCACCCTCTCTAGTGCAATCACGTCCTTCCTATGATACGGTGACCGGAACTGCACGCAGTACTCCAACTGTGGCCTACCCAAAGTATTGTACAATTTAAGCTTAACCTCCCTGTTCTTATATTTTATGCACCGGCCAATAAAGGCAAGCATTCCGTATGCCTTCTTAACCACCTTATCAACCTTGCCTGCTACTTTCAGGAATCTGTGGACAAGCACTCCAAGGTCCCTTTGTTCATCTACACTATTAAGTGGCCTACCGCTTAATGTGTATATCCTTTCCTTATTAGTCCTCCCAAAGTGCATCACCTCACACTTCTCTGAATGAAATTCCATTTGCCACTGTTCTGCCCACCTGACTAGTAGATTGATAACCTCCTGCAGCCCATGACTTTTCTCTTCATTATCAACCACACAGCTAATTTCAGTGTCATCTGCAAACTTCTTAATCATACTCCCTATATTCAAATCTAAATCGTTGATATATACCACAAAAAGCAAGGGACCCAGTACTGAGCCCTGCAGAACCCCACTGAAAACATCCTTCCAGTCACAAGAACATCCATCAATCATTAATCCTCCAAGCCAATTTTGGATCCAACTTGCCACTTTGCCATGTATCCCATGGGCGTTAACCTTCATGACCAGTCTATCATGTGGGACCTTATCAAAAGTCTTGTAAAGTCCATATATACTACATCGACGCACTACCTTCATTGACCCTCTTGGTTACCTCCTCAAAAAATTCAATCAGGTTACTCAAACACGATATTCCCTTAACAAATCCGTGCTGACTGTCCCTAATTAATCATTGCCTTTCCAAATGCAGATTCATCTAATCTTTCAGGATTTTTTCCAATCATTTTCCCACCACTGTGGTTAGGCTGACAGGCCTAAATTACTCGACCTATCCCTTTTTCCCTTCTTAAACAAGGGTACTACATTAGCACTCCTCCAATTCTCCACCATGCCCAGATCCAAAGAGGATTGGAAAATGATGGTCATGGCCTCTGCTATTTCCTCTTTTACTTCGCTCAACAGCCTGGGATCCATCCAATAATAAAGATAATAATGAGGAATATAAAAAATGTAACCGGAATGGAGATTAGTAGAATTAAAAGTGAATAAGAAAAAAAGATGAGCAGATATTATAAACTGAAATATTAAGATCTATATAAGAATATAAAAAGTAAAAGAATAGTTAAACACATGGTAGAATTATTCAGAGATTATATGGAATTTACTGCACAGAAACAGGCCCGTGTTCATGTTCTAGATAAGCCTCCTCTCACCCTACTTCATCTAACCCCATCAGAAAATCCTTTTATTCCTTTCTCCCTCACGTACTTATCTAGCTTCCCATTAAATACCTATGCTATTTGCCTCAACTATTCCACGTGGTAGGAAGTTTCACATTCTAACCACGCTCTGGGTAAAGAAGTTTCTCCTGAATACCTTATTTGATATATTAGTGACTACTTAGAATTATGACCCCTAATTTTGGACTCTGACAAGTGGAAACATCTTCTCTCTGTCTATCCTATCAAACCTTTCATGATTTTAAAGGCCTCTATTAGGTCACCTCCCTCAGCCTTCTCTTCTCTAGAGAAAAAAGGAATGAAGGGAGGAATCTAATTGTGAAGGATGAAGATAGGGCAGACTTATTAATTATTTGAAATCAGTTTTTACAAATGATGACAGAAGTGAGAATATAGGTGCACTACGACAAGTAGAACAATTGACTGAGATAACTGTAGAAAAGGAAATGGTTCTTTAAAAATTAGCAGAACTCGCCATGCACCCAAGGCTGTTGAAATAAGTCAAAGAGGTGACTGCTGGGACACTAGCCACAATTTTTCATACCTTAAATATGAAAATTATGCCCAGGATCTCACAACTGTGTAACCCATTATATTCCTCAGTCATCTATTCCTCCTATGATCTGCAGGCTTTGGAACCCACACTTGAGATCACCAATCAGTATTTTATGATTCAGCCCATCTTCTCAATATTATTTTTTGAAAATTCGGTGGCATACTTCACTAGTGGCCAGAAAAAACAGTACAAATAGTTACGCCCTTGTTTTATCCCATTTTTGTTCTAATCTTTCCTTCTATCTGTAAAGTATGGACCTGTGAATATGATCACAGGTTTGTAGAGCTGTTGCCTGGATGTTACACGGGGCAGTCCCGTGAAATCGGTTTTTAAGTTGTTTCACGAGTTCCCAGGCTGCCTGCAATTTCTGCGGTCTAAAGGAATCTGTGTTCCATATATACGTTGAATGTCTGAGGTTGCAGCCCCTCTTCCAATATTTAAAGGGGCTGGTCCTCAAATTGTGGTTGCACTTCAGTCCCACACTCCTGATCTTTCGGCATCCTGTGCAGAGGGGAAGGCCTCCTCGTAGGACTGCTCCTGTGCCTGGTCAAGGTGGCCATCAACCGGTCCAGGCAGCGGGCGGTTGATATGGTCATTCAGCCCGACTGCCTGCCTCTCTTCCGCGGTTACATCCGAGCCAGGGTGTCCCTGGAGATGAAGCACGCGGTGTCCACCGGTACGGTAGAGGAGGATTTCCTGTATTAGGGATGGTTTTCTAGACCAATATGTCGATGAACCAACTCGAGGGCTGGCCATCCTAGACTGGGTGAATTGTAATGAGAAAGGACTAATTAGCAATCTTGTTGTGTGAGGCCCCTTGGGGAAGAGTGACCATAATATACTAGAATTCTTTGTTAAGATGGAGAGTGACACAGTTAATTCAGAGACTAGGGTCCTGAACTTAAGGAAATGTAACTTCGATGGTATGAGACGTGAATTGGCTAGAATAGACTGGCGAATGATACTTAAAGGGTTGACAGTGGATAGGCAATGGCAAACATTTAAAGATCACGTGGATGAACATCAACAATTGTACATCCCAGTCTGGAATAAAAATAAAACGGGGAAGGTGGCTCAATCGTGGCTAACAAGGGAAATTAAGGATAGTGTTAAATCCAAGGAAGAGACATATAAATTAGTCAGAAAAAGCAGCAAACCTGAGGACTGGGACAAATTTAGAATTCAGCAGAGAAGGACAAAGGGTTTAATTAGGAGGGGGAAAATAGAGTATGAGAGGAAGCTTGCTGGGAACATAAAAATTGACTGCAAAAGCTTCTATAGATATGTGAAGAGAAAAAGATTAGTGAAGTCAAACATAGGTTCCCTTGCAGTCAGAATCAGGTGAATTTATAATGGGGAATAAAGAAATGGCAGATCAATTGAACAAATACTTTGGTTCTGTCTTCATGAAGGAAGACACAAATAACCTTCCAGAAATACTAGGGGACAGAGGGTCTCGTGAGAAGGAGGAACAGAAGGAAATCCTTATTAGTCAGGAAATTGTGTTAGGGAAATTGAGGGGATTGAAGGCCGATAAATCCCTAGGGCCTAATAGTCTGCATCCCAGAGTACTTAAGGAAGTGGCCCTAGAAATAGTGGATGCATTGGTGATCATTTTCCAGCAGTCTATCGTCTCTGGATCAGTTCCTATGGACTGGAGGGTAGCTAATGCAACATCACTTTTTAAAAAAGGAGGGAGAGAGAAAACGGGGAATTATAGACCGCTTAGCCTGACATCAGTAGTGGGGAAAAGTTGGAATCAATCATTAAAGATGAAATAGCAGCGCATTTGGAAAGTAGTGACAGGATCGGTCCAAGTCAGCATGGATTTATGAAAGGGAAATCATGCTTGACAAATCTTCTCGAATTTTTTGACAATGTAACGAGTAGAGTGGACAAGGGAGAACCCGTAGATGTGGTGTATTTGGACTATCAAAAAACTTTTGACAAGGTCCCACACAAGAGATTGGTGTGCAAAATCAAAGCACATGGTATTGGGGTAATGTATTGACGTGGATAGAGAACTGGTTGGCAGACAGGAAGCAGAGAGCTGGGATAAACGGGTCCTTTTCAGAATGACAGGCAGTGACTAGTGGGGTGGCGCAGAGCTCAGTGCTGGGACCTCAGCTACTTACTATTAACATCAATGATTTAGATGAAGGAATTGACTGTAATATCTCCAAGTTTGCAGATGACACTAAGCTGGGTGGCGGTGTGAGCTGTGAGAAGGATGTTAAGAGGATGCAGGGTGACTTGGACAGGTTAGGTGAGTGTGCAAATGCATGGCAGATGCAATATAATGTGGATAAATGTGAGATTATCCACTTTGGTGGCAAAAACACGAAGGCAGAATATTATCTGAATGGCGGCAGATTAGGAAAAGGGGAGGTGCAACGAGTCCTGGGTGTCATGGTACATCAATCATTGAAAGTTGGCATGCAGATACAGCAGGTGATGAAGGCGGCAAATGGTATGTTGGCCTTCATAGCTAGGGGATTTGAGTATAGGAGCAGGGAGGTCTTACTGCAGTTGTACAGAGCCTTGGTGAGGCCTCACCTTGAATATTGTGTTCAGTTTTGGTCTCCTAATCTGAGGAAGGACATTCTTGCTATTGAAGGAGTGCAGCGAAGGTTCACCAGACTGATTCCCGGGATGGCAGGACTGACATATGAGGAGAACTGGATCGACTGGGCCTGTATTCACTGGAGTTTAGAAGGATGAGAGGGAATCTCATAGAAACATATAAAATTCTGACGGGACTGGACAGGTTAGATGCAGGAAGAATGTTCCCGATGTTGGGGAAGTCCAGAACCAGGAGACACAATCTAAGGATAAGGGGTAAGCCATTTAGGACCGAGATGAGGAGAAACTTCTTCACTCAGAGAGTTGTTAACCTGTAGAATTCTCTACCGCAGAGAGTTGTTGAAGCCAGTTCGTTGGATCTACTCAAGAAGGAGTTAGATATGGCCCTTACGGCTAAAGGGATCAAGGGCTATGGAGAGAAAGCAGGAAAGGGGTACTGAGGTGAATGATCAGCTATGATCTTATTGAATGGTAGTGCAGGCTCAAAGGGCCGAATGGCCTACTCCTGCACCTATTTTCTATGTTTTTATATTTCCGCGAGAGGTGGGCACCGGGGGGACTGGAGTGCATCATCAACCCCCGGCAAGCAAATTTGAATTTGATCCATTAACGTCCAAAGTTTAATTTGTTTATTTTGTCGATTTTAGTGCCCCCCTGTAATCAGGGGGCACTTGATTTACTGTTCAACTTTAAAATAATTGTAGAGCTGTTGCATTGCAAGTGGCTTAGCCAGTCACGTGATGTTCACAAAACTCAATAAAACCCCAGTCAGTTGGGTTTAGCTCATCCACGATGGGGTGTGCAGTTGTGAGCCTGCTGGATGAACTGGTAATGTGTAGTGTGATTTTTAAACCTTTGTTAATGAACCAATTAGTTCTTAATAGCAATGTGTTGCTCTGAATTCTTAAGCAAGAACCCATTAAGCAAATACATTACACTATCAACCTTGCTTTTTGCTCACCTTTCGGCTATTTTACATATATTTCATATCAATGACTCGGCTCAGGCATTGGTAACACGATAAATGCTCTCCTATTCTATCCCTAGAATGTGCATTGACCTTAGTTTCAACAGAGAAAGCCCTGACACATCATCTTTGACACCTGTCTGAGATTGACCATTTGGTTACAACTAGTGCTGAATTATGGTCAGTTTTGTGCTGTGGATTTGAGACTTACTCGTACTGGATTATAACTGTCCAAGCTCATCTCCCATAGGATCCTTAAAGCCAAATGAGGGAGAAGATTTTCATTGTATGTATCTGCCTGGAATGGGAGTTTCAACAGAGCAAGCCCTGACATATCATCTTTGACACCTGTCTGAGATTGACCATTTGGTTACAACTAGTGCTGAATTATGGTCAGTTTTGTGCTGTGGATTTGAGACTTACTCGGACTGGATTATAACTGTCCAAGCTCATCTCCCATAGGATCCTTAAAGCCAAATGAGGGAGAAGATTTTCATTGTATGTATCTGCCTGGAATGGGTTTCTAAGGTACAAGAACAGTGGCACAATACATAGTACCTTTCAACTTTGGAATAAAATGCTATTGATTCATTAACATGTTTAATGTTTTGCCGAGCAGACACCATAAATAAAATAATTTGAATTGCATTTTCTGAATCCAGTTCATACAGTTGACGCTCTCTCATCTATCCAAGCAGGAACATAACAATTCCCCCAGGTTCAATTAAATTTCTAGTTTAATTCTCTAAATGTTGCATTGCTCTGTTGGTTACTGATAATTATTTTGAAATTGTGTAAGTTCCTTTTGAATTACAGCTGGTTGATGTTCACATCATTCATGGAACATGACAGGTGTTAAATGGCATAACTGAGCAAGAAATGCATTGGTGCTAAAGAAGGGATGAAAGGCTTTTGTTCTTAGAAACAATTTGAGATAATTACAGAAAAAACACTGAATTTTGGAATCACTTGTCGTTTTTAAATCATAAAATTAGAAGTCAAACAAACAGAAATGTTTGTAATTAAGAAGGTATTAGCAACGTGTGCTGTTGACTAATTACATCTTACGACCTATTGATAGCTGGTGCATTTCATCCCAACTGGAAGTAGTTGATAAGTTTTGGTTCCTCATAACATGGAACTCAATAAATTTTGAAGCTACCAAGGAGATTTCTAAATATTTGACCAGTTACAGATATGAGCTTCATCACTGGAAAAGGAGGGGAGAGTACCACTACAAAGAATCAATTTCAAATGAAAATAAAGCAGTGAAACCTTTATTCCTTTGAGGATCCTGGCAGTTCTCAGGGATGCAGGGTCTCCATGTAGACCAGGCTGAAACCAAGCAGTCAGTAGGACAGGCAATGCTGCAGAGCTGAGAAGTACCTGGTATTGGTTCTGTGCACAGGCTGTGGTCCACTGGTCTAGACACTGAAAAAGGCAAAGCAAAGCCAGTTAATGTTTCCGTTATTCAACACTCTTAAATTTATTTCTTTCATCAATGCATTAATGCACCAAATTTGAAACCATGATCAAAAACAATAATATATAAAAATGAGAAAATGACAGTACTATAAAAATATCTGAAACCATGGGCTGGATTTTCAGGTTTCTCCGTTTTTGGGCGAAAACGTAAGCGATACGTGAAAATTACCGTTTTTACTGTGTTACTGATTTAAGGCCTAACTTTCGGCACTTGGGGTCTGTGCCGGGGCGCATCGCAAAGGGAGGTGTTGCACTACTATTCGGGGCACAAAAACACTATCCTCGGCAACTTTAGTGTGGGGCTGGGAGCGCTGTGAGAGAGGCCTTGAGAGGGCAGAAAAACATTCAAAAAAATTACCAAGACCCTTACCTAACAAATCGCTGCAAAAAAATTAAAAAACTTTAATTTAGCTTCTTTTCAGGTTTTCCAACTTACCGCTGCTGGCAGGGCTGCACCGCTAGGTTTTACCTGGCAATCTTCTGGGCATGGCGTACGGGTCGGCTGAGTGCCGAAACTCAGACAGTAACACAATTTGAGTCGTTACCCGTCTGGAGCACCTCTCCCCGGTGGTGCTTCCAAGCACCGCCACAAACAAGGGACCGAGGATTACGACTGGATTTAGCGACCAGGTTCGCACTGCGGAGGGTCAAAACGCGGCGAAAACCCGGTCGCAAAGCACCCAAAAATCCATCAAATCAAAACCAATTATAGGACAGGAAAGAACAATGTTTAATTCCCCACCCCCTCCAATGTACTCCTCAAGATAGCCCATGGTTGCACAGAGACAAGAAATGATACGGTATCACATTAAGGCCTCAATTTTAAAAAGAGTGTCGACTGGCGCCTCTATGTCAGCCAATGAGTTGGAGGTAGGGTGGGACTTACAGCAGTCTATTTTACAGCAAAGCAAGCAAAGTCTAGTTATGCAGCAAACAGGGTCTATTTAAAGAGTATCAACATGAGAGGCAAAGAGAGGATATGACTTCAGCGCCTTCAGTGCACCAGTGCAGCCTTTGGTCGCCTAAGGAAGAGTGTGTTTGAAGACCAGGACCTCAAATCTGGCACCAAGCTCAAGGTCTATGGGCAGTAGTGATACCCGCCCTCCTATATGGCTCAGAGACGTGGACTATATACAGTAGACACCTCAAAACGCACCAGCACTGCCTCTGCACGATCCTGCAAATCCACTGACAGGACAGACACACCAACGTCAATGTTATCGCTCAGGCCAACATCCCCAGCATTGAAGCATTGACCACACTCGACCAGCTCTGTTGGGCAGGCCACATCATCCACATGCCTGACACAAGACTCCCAAAGCAAGCGCTCTACGCGGAGCTTCGACATGGCAAGCGAGCCCCAGGTGAGCAGAGGAAAAGCTTCAAGAACACCCTCAAAGCCTCCTTGACAAAGTGCAACAGCCCCACCCCCCGACACCTGGGAATCCCTGGCCCACGACTGCCCAAAGTGGGGGAAGACCATCCAGGAGGGCGCTGAGCAGCTCGTGTCCCATCACTGAGAACAAGCAGAAACCAAGAGTAGACAACGGAAGGAACGTGCATCAACCCAGACACCCCGATCACACATTCCTTCATTCACAGTCTGCCCCACCTGTGACAGAGACTGTAGGCCCTGCATTGGTCTCCTCAGTCACCTGAGAATTCACTTTTAGAATGGAAGCAAGTCATCTTCGACTTCAAGGAACTACCTAGGATGATAATGAGAATAGAATGAGAGTTTACACAAAAGGAAATTCAAAAGTCTTCTGTAAGCATATAAAATAGAAAACGGGTATTAAGAGGGGGTGTGGAGCCGATAAGGGACCAAAAAAAACTACGCATGGAGGCATTAGTGGCTCAGGTACTAAATGAGTATTCTGCATCTGTCTTCACCAAGGGAGAAGATGCTGCCATAGACAGAGTAAAGGAGGAGGTAGAGGAAATAATGGATGAGATAAGAGCTGATAAAGATGAGGTACTAGAAAGGCTGGCTGTACTTAAAGTAGATAAGTCACCAGGGCCAGATGGGATGCATCCTAGGATGTTGAGGGAAGTGAAGGAAGATGTGATATATTCATAGAGCACAGCACACACAGCTTCTAACAGGGCAGACAGCTCTCTTGGAAACCTCCGGAACATGCCCGGTTCTATTTATTATTAACTCTGTAGTTGCAGTAACACAATACGTCCACATCCACAGTGTGGAGCTACAAACATTACAAGCTCACAGACATTACACTTCTCCCTCCTTAATGAAGAAGTTATTAGAACATCATACATAACTTGCATGTTTATACATAACACAGGATATAGACTTATTTTTTTTTCCATATTTACAAATTTAACCTAACCACTTGTTTTCTGTTTCGAAGAGGATACCTTCGCTCTCGAACAGAACCTTCCAAACATGGTGTTGAATTTAAACTCATTCGAGGCTCATCCTGAGGAATGCTTTCCTCCACGGAATTTCCTTGATTTTCATTTGAACTCACTCTAACTTCAGGCTGTTTGTTTTCCTGACTCGGACTCAGAATTACATTCTGATTTTCTCTCAGATTTGTTTCCGGTACATTATATGTAGGATTTGCTACTAGTGTATCCAAACTATCTGATGAGTCAGAAATAAATGAATCATTCCCAACTTCAACTCCTTCCATGTCTGTAGGTAAAATATGATCAATATGAACAAACCTAACCTGTGCATTATCAAACATCTTTACCAAATATGAGCGAGGACCACATATCTTCACCACTCTTCCTAGTAACCACTTTAACCATTTATGGTGATGGTTCTTCACTCTCACCTTCTGGTTTAATTTCACACTTCTTTCTTTTACTCTACCTCTATCATGATTCTCTTTCTGTCTTAATTGTGTCTCTTCTACAGACTGTGCCAAATTTGGTTTTAACAATGAGAATCTGGTTCGTGGCTGTCGCTTGAGAAACAACTCTGCTGGTGTTCTACCAGTAGTTGTATGAGGAGTATTACGATATGTAATCAAAAAATTAGCCAATTTGTGATCCAATGACAACTGTCGTTTCTTTGGATTTGGATCTAACATTTGTTTTATGAGGGTACGTTTTACAATTTATACAGTGCACTCTGCTGCACCATTTGAGGCAGGGTGGAATGGTGGAACCTTGGTATGTTTCACACCATTTTTGCTCGTGAACTGTGAAAATTCTTCGGAACGAAATTTGTAGTCCATTATCCGAAACAATTTCTTCTGGAAGGCCAAATGAAGAAAATAAACTTCGCAAAATGTATAATGTTTTACTTGTTGTTATTTGCCACATTGGAAACACCTCAACCCACTTCGAATGGCTATCAATCACAATGAACAATTGTCCTTCTAACTCAGCAAAATCAATATGTAGCCCTTGCCACACCCTGGGAGGCCATTTCCATGGCTGTAATAGTACTGATGGTGGTTGCTTGCTTATCGATTGACATGTCGTACACTGACTCACGATGTACTCTGTATCTTTATCAAGACCTGGTCAACATAAATAACTGCGTGCAAAACTCTTGGTCAAGCACATTCCCAGGTGCTAGTCATGGAAGTCTCCTAATAATTTGGACCTGAATTTATTTGGTATAACCACTCTTGCAACCCACATTATACAATCTTTATCGACTGATAATTCATTCCTTCGAATGAAGAATGGATGAATATCTTTGTCTGTTACATGGTTTAGCCATCCATTAGCAATATAATCATACACCTTTGACATAACTGGGTCATGTTTGGTTGCTCTACCAATCTCTTCAACTGTAACTGGCAGTTCATCAATGTATGAAAAATAGAACACTTCTTTCCTATCCGGTGTAACTTGTGATGGGAAAGGCAATCTAGACATAATATCAGCATTACTGTGATCCGCTGATCATCTGTATTCAATATCATATGTATATGCTGACAAAATCAACGCCCATCTCTGCATTCGGGCTGCAGCTAATGTTGGAACTGGGAATTTGGATAGAGGATTGCTGTTAGGGGCTTATAGTATGTAATGATGGTAAACTTATGACCATACAAGTATTTGTGAAACTTCTTGACCCCAAAAATTAATGCCAAAGCTTCCCTTTCAATTTGCGCATAATTACTCTCGCTGGCACTGAGAGTGAGTGAAGCAAAAGCAATTGGTCTCTCCTCCCCACTACTTGATACATGAGAGATCACTGCCCCAACTCCATATGGAGAGGCATCACATGCTCGCTTAATCTCCTTAGATATGTCATAGTGAACTAACATGGTACTCTCTAACAATTTGCTTTTACACTCCTTGAATGCTTATCGCATTCTTTTGACCACTTCCAATGGACCTGTTTTATCAATAGTTCATTCAGTGGATGTAATACTGTAGCCAAATTTGGTAGGAACTTCCCATAATAGTTCAAAAGACCCAAGAATGAAAAAAGTTCAGTGACATTCCTGGGAGTGGGTGCATTTCTGATTGCATCCAGTTTTCCCATGGTTGGATGTAAACCATCTTTGCCTACTCTGTACCCTAAGTACTCCATTGAGTTTTGAAATAACTCACACTTACGAGCAGACACTTGTACTCTGTGCTTCTCTAGTCGTTTGAGGACTTCATTCGATATGTTGTTATGAATTTGCCTATTTGGTGCTGAAATTAGTATGTCATCCAAATAACATACTACCCCTTCAATACCTTGCAAAATCTGGTTCATCACCCCTTGGAATATGGCAGGGGCAGAAGACACTCCAAACGGTAGCCTATTAAATTGATACAGGCCTAGATGAGTATTTATAGTCAAGCATGACTTGGACGACTCATCTAGTTCAAGCTGTAAGTAGGCATTCGTAAGATCCAGTTTTGAGAAAATCTGACCACCTGTCGGTGTTGTGAACAAATTTTCTATATTCGGCAATGTATTGGGGACATTACCCTCTAGAACCTGCTTTACGGTTACTTTATAATCACCACCCAATCTTACCTTACCATCAGACTTAGGTACAACAACAATGGGTGTAGCCCAATTACATCGATCAATCTTACAAATAATGTTCTCAGTCTCTAGTCTTTTGAGTTCTTGCTCAACTTTCTCCTCGAGTGCATATTGTACAGAATGTGGCTTGTAGTAAACTGATCTAGCATCCTTGTGTATCCTGACACTCGCCTTGAAGCCTTGGATCGGACTGCCCGTTTCGCAGAACACCTTCGGATACTTCTTGATAACATCCTCCGTTGATGCAAATCTCGCTTCCACACGGAAAATCTCACTCCAATCCAGCTTCAGTGATCTCAACCAATTTCTTCCTCATAAGGCAGGCTTGTCTCCTTCCACGACTATTAGAGACAAGTTCTGAAATTGATTCTTGTATTTCATCGGTACGGTGATACGACCTACCACAGAAATGTTCTCTCCCGAGTAGCCTTGCAGCTCTACCTTGGATTTCTTCAATGGGAAATCCTGCAATTTGTCGAGGTATAGCGACTCTGGTATTACACTCACGGATGCACCCGTGTCAATTTCCAATGGTATCTTGAATCCCGCAATATCTATGTGGATTTTGATACTTTCCAAATCGCTGTCCATTAACCTTGTGTTCCTGATGATGTGTAACTCTAACATCTCCTAATCCTGTTGATGTTCTTCCATGTAGTCTTTGGGGATTTCTACTCATAGCTTTGAACGCTGGACTCATAGCTTTGAAAGTTTGTTTACCCTTCAGTCAGCATGCCTTTGCAAGATGCCCAGTCTTTCTGCAGAAGAAACACTGTGCCTTCACATATGGACAACTTTGAGCAATGTCTTGTCCCAAGCACCTATAGCACGACTTCGACGCTCTGTTAGAATTTCCAGTTTCTGAGATTTTGGGCCCCCACCATCTTTTACTTTGAATCTGCAGGTGATTTACCTCAGTTGACTGATGACAGTAATTATGATGAAATTCTCGGGAATATTGTTCGGCCATGCCCATCGACCTCGCTGTCTGACAAGCAATCTCAAAAGTCAAGTCATCCGTCATCAATAACTTTCTTCTGATCACATAATTTTTCACCCCACAAACAAAATGATTCCGCAATGCTCAGTTTTGAAAGTTTCCGAAATTACAGTAATCGATAGCTTTTTTGATGCTATGATGTAATCACTGATACTTTCATCATCCTTTTGATTTCGTATACCGAAATGATAGCTTTCAGCAATTTCTAACGGTTTGGGGTTATAGTGCTGCTCCAGCTTTGTTAAAATCTCTTTAAGTGTTGTGTCCTTTGGCTCGGCAGGCACCAGCAGATTTATTTGTGTTTCCTACAATGCCGGTCCAGCTTCCGATAAGAAAATTGCTCTCTTACGTTCCAATATTGCCTGATTCTGGACTGCATTCTCTGGAACTTCGATTATGTTATTTGCAGTGAAATTCATTTCTAGCCGATTCACATACGCTTCAAAACGTTCCCGGTTGTGTATATATTCACCCAAATATCCTATTACGCCTGCGGGTGCTGGCAATTCAATTTCTGGCTGTTTCACAGTGTGCTGCATTTTACCTCGGATTTTGTGGCTTTTTCCAAAGACGGAGAAGCTCCCAAAGTCTCTCAGTCGGCTGGCTGAATCCTTCACCAACAAAATTTCAGCTTTAAATCATCCGAAAAATCCCATCTCGCCACCAATTGTAATATTTTCACAGAGCACAAGCGCACGCAGCTTCTAATATGGCAGACAGCTCTCTCGTAAGCCTCCAGAACTTGCCTGGTTCTGTTTATTATTAACTCTGTAGTTGCAGTACACAATATGTCCACATCCACAGCGTGGAGATACAAACATTACAAGCTCACAGACATTACAGAAGAAATCACGGATATACTGGCCATAATCTTCCAATCCTCCTTAGAAATGGGGATGGTGCCAGAGAAGTGGAAAATTGCAAATGTTACATCCTTGTTCAAAAAAGGGTGCAAAGATAAACCCAGCAACGATAGGCTAGTCAGTTTAACCTCGGAAGTGGAGAAGCTTTTAGAAGCAATAATAAAGGACAAAATTAACAGTCACTTGGACAAGTGTGGACTAATTAAGGAAAACTAGCATGGATTTGTTAAAAGCAAGTTGTGTTTCACCAACTTTATCAAGTTTTTGAAGAGGTAACTGTTATATATGTGGACTTGTATTTACTCTGTATAGCCACCAGAGGGCTCATCCCATAATCCCATGGGAGCACAGGTATTTAAGGAGGCTTCACAGGTTGGAGAGGCACTCTGAAGACCTGCAATAAAAGACTAAGGTCACACTTTACTTTGAGCTCACAGTGTTCAGTATGACTCCTTCTCCATACACAACAACTGCCGACAAGATACAGATAGTGAACCCAAAGATGCAGAGAATAGTGGGCATCCTGAAGAAATTTTCGGAGGGAGATGATTGGGAAACTTTTGTGGAGCGACTCGACCAATACTTCATGGCCAATGAGCTAGATGGGGAAGAGAGCGCTGCCTAACAAAGGGCGATCCTCCTCACCATCTGTGCGGGCACCAACGTATGGCCTCATGAAGAATCTGCTCATTCCAGCAAAACCCACAGAGAAATCGTACGATGATTTGTGCACACTGGTCAGAGAGCATTTAAATCCAAAGGAAAGCGTTCTGATGGCGAGATACTGGTCCTACAAAAGGTCTGAAGGCCTGGAAGTTATGTCGCCGAACTAAGACGCCTTGCAGGACATTGCGAATTTGAAGGACATTTAGAGTACATGCTCAGAGACTTCTTCATACTTGGCATTGGCCACGAAAACATACTTCGCAAACTTTTGACTGTGGAGACCCCAACCTTGAGTAAGGCCATAGCGATAGCCCAGGCATTCATTGGCACCAGTGACAATACGAAGAAAATCTCTCAGCACAATAGTGCTGCTACAAATACTGTGAACAAAGTGATGTTGTTTTTGAATCGTAACATACAGGGCAGGTCACACATACCTGCAGCTGCATGTCTGCAGATGATACAGAGTCCACCATCAAGGGTGATGAATGCAAGGCCATTAACACCTTGTTGGCGCAGTGGAGGTGATCATCGTTTCCATTCATGCCGATTCAAAGAGTATGCTTGCAAGGGCTGTGGAACAATGGGACACCTCCAATGAGTGTGCAGGCGAGCTGCAAAACCTGTTAAACCTGCAAACCTTCATGTTGCAGAGGAGGACAGATCCACGGACAATTACGACAAACCAGAGATTCTGATCGAGGTGGCAGAGTTACATGGGGTGCACACATTCACCACGAATTGTCCCCCAATAATGCTGAATGTTAAACTAAATGGACATCGAGTGTCAATGGAGCTGGACACGGGCACGAGCCAGTCCATCATGGGCAAAAAGACTTCCGAAAGGTTGTGGTACAACAAGGTCTCAAGGCCAGTCTTAACTTAAGTTCGCACAAAACTAAGAACTTACACAAAAGAACTGATTCCTGTAATTGGCAGTGCTACCATAAAGGTCTCCTACGATGCAGCGGTGCACAAGCTACCACTCTGGGTGGTACCGGGCGATGGTCCCACTCTGCTCAGGAGGAACTGACTGAGAAAGATATGCTGCAACTGGGATGACGTCTGAGCACTATCGCCCGCTGATGACACTTCGTGTGCCCAGGTCTTAAACAAATTTCCTTCGCTGTTCGAACCAGGCATCGGGAAATTCCAAGGAGCAAAAGTGCAGATCCATCTAATTCCGGGGGCGCGACCCATCCATCACAAGGCGAGAACAGTACCGTACATGATGAGAGAAAGGGTAGAGATCGAGCTAGACTGGCTGCAAAGAGAGGGCATCATTTCACCGATTGAGTTCAACGAGTGGGCCAGTCCTATTGTCCCAGTCCTCAAGGGAGATGGCACCATCAGAATCTGTGGCGACTACAAAGTAACTATCAATCGTTTCTCCCTGCAGGACCAATACCCATTACCAAAGACCGACGACCTCTTCGCAATGCTGGCGGGAAGAAAGACGTTCACGAAGCTGGATCTGACTTCTGCCTACATGAAGCAGGAACTGAGGAATCATCGAGGGCCCTCACCTGCATCAACACGCACAAAAGTCTTTTCGTTTATAACAGATGCCCATTTGGAATCCGATCTGCAGCGGCAATATTCCAGTGAAACATGGAAAATTTACTGAAGTCAGTCCTGCACACCATGGTCTTCCAGGATGACATCTTGGTCACAGGTCGGAACATAGTCGAGCACCTGCAGAACCTGGAGGAGGTCCTTAGTCGACTCAGCCGCGTGGGGCTCAGGTTAATACCCTTGAAGTGCGATTTCCTGGTGCCTGAAATGGAGTTCTTGGGCGGACACGTGGCAGATGAAATTTAACACAGAAAAGTGTGAAGTGATACAGTTTGGTAGTAAGAATGAGGAGAGAACATATAAACAAAATGGTACAATCCTAAAGGGGGTGCATGAACAGACAGACCTGGGATGTGTGTGCATAAATTGTTAAAAAGGCTTACGGGATCCTGGGCTTCATAAATAGAGGTAGAGTACAAAAGTGGGGAAATTATTATGAACCTGTATTATGAACATGGGTTTGGCCTCAACTGGAGTATTGTGTCCAATACTGAACACCGCTCTTTAGGTTGAAAACCAGTGGACACAGATTTAAGGTGATAGGTAAAAGAACCAAAGGCGTCATAAGAAAATACTTTTTTACACAGCGAGTGGTTAAGATCTGGAATGCACTTCCTGAAAGGTGGATGTCATGTATGTATGCTTGGGTTTACTAGCCACCAGGTGGCACCGCTGTCGGAGGTCATTGGGCTGTGCGCACATGTGTGCGGCCCAGCTATAAAAGACCAGCCACCTTGTAATGTAATCACTTTGGACCCTAATAAAGTAGAGCCAGGTTTGTACCTGTTTGGAGTTTACAGTATTCAGTCTATTGAGTTATTGCATACGCAACATTTGGCGACGAGGTAACAAGAACCTTTGCAAGCAAAAATGAGCACAATTGGAATTCTGGAGCGATTCGTGGAGGGAGAAGATTGGGCAGACTTTGTAGCCCGCTTGAACCAGTACTTAATGGCCAACAAAATGGAGGAAGAGGCAGACGCAGTTCGGCACCAGGCAGTCCTCCTCATGGTTTGCGGTCCGAAAATCTATGGACTCAAAGAATCTGCTCTCACCCATAAGTCCAACGGACCAGGACTATGAAACATTGTGTGCTCTGGCACGTGACCATCTCAAACCAGATGAAGGCATCATCATCTCAAGATATTGATTCTATACGCGCGTTCGTTCTGAGGGCCAGGATGCATCGGAATTCGTTGCCGACCTAAGATGTCCAGCTGGACCGTGTAAGTTTGAAACTGCGTTGGCAGACATGCCTCAAGTCTTCTTTGTAATCGGCATCAACCATGAGGTGATCCTGCGTAAGCTACTGGCGGCGGAGACGCTTGATTTGAGCAAGGCCATCACGATTGCCCAATCATGCAGGACGGACAAAATCTTAAAGCAGATATCATTGAAAAATTGGAACTCGGCAAGTACTGTAAACAAGATCATATCATCATTTGGCAGAGCTGCATATGGCAGGGCCTACCCGACTGCATAAGTGAAACCTGTGGCTGCTCAAAGTCCGCCAAGGGGAATGAATCCGATAACACTGTGTTGGCGTTGTGGGGGAAATCATCGACATCATCAGTGTCGGTTTAAACAGTACATTTGTAAAGGCTGTTCGAGAGTGGGGCATCTCCAGCGCATGTGTCCACAACTGAGCAAGCGTGCTGCGACACACTACATGGAGGATGATGACCAGTCTAACGCGGATCCGGATATGTAATCCAAGATACCAGAGGAGGAAGTGTATGGACTGTATTCGTTCGTAACAAAGAGCCAACCGTTAATGATGGAATTGGACACGGGTGTGAGTCAATTAATAATGAGCCAGAGGACATTCGACAGGCTGTGGGATACTAAGGCTGTGAGGCCTAAGCTGAGTCCAGTCAATGCCAAGTTGTGTACGTACAATAAAGAACTCATAACAGTGATTGGCAGTGCAGTAATCAAGGTGTCGTATGATGGTGCGGTTCACAATTTACCGTTATGGATTGTTCCAGGCAATGGTCCAATGCTGTTCGACAGAAACTGGTTAGAAAAAATCAAATGGAACTGGAACAATATCAAAACTTTGTCGTCAGAGGAGGATACTCCATGTGTTCAAGTGCTGAGCAACTTTCCCTCGCAGTTTGAACCAGGCATCGGCAATTTCACGGGAGCCAAGGTGCAGATCCTTGTGGACTCGGATATAAGACCCATCCATCATAAAGCTCGGGCAGTTCCGTACATGATGAGGGAGAAGGTCGAAATCGAACTGGACAGACTCCAGCATGAAGGGATCATATCACCGGTCAAATTTAACGAATGGGCCAGCCCCATTGTTCCCATGTTGAAAAGTGATGGCACCGTCAATATTTGTGGAGACTACAAGGTTACGATCAACCGAGTTTTGAAACGGGATCAATACCCATTACCAAAGACTGATGACCTGTTTGCAATGCTAGCTGGAGGGAAGTCGTTCACAAAACTGGATCTGACGTCGGCCTATATGACACAGGAGCTGGTCGACATGTCGAAGAAACTTACATACATCAACATTCCTAAAGGACTGTTTATCGACAACAGGTGCCCTTTTGGAACTCACATGGCTGCAGCCATATTTCAGAGGAACATGGAGAGTCTACTGAATTCAATCCCCAGAACCGTCATGTTCCAAGATGACGTACTGGTCACAGGTCGTGACTCCGCCAAACATCTGAACAACCTGGTAGTGTTTCTATATGGTCTGGACAAAGTGGGACTCAGACTGAAATGCTCGAAGTGCGCCTTCATGGCACCGGAAGTCGAATTCCTGGGGAAGAAAATTGCTGCTGACGGTATCAGGTCTACGGACTCGAAAACCAAGGCCATCAAAAATGCTCCCAAGCCTCAGAATGTGAGGGAGTTGCGTTCGTTCCTTGGTTAACTCAACTACTTCGGTAATTTCTTTCCTCGATTGAGCACCTTATTAGAGCCACTGCACATGCTACTAAGAAAAGGCGACTACTGGGTTTGGGGTGCGTCTCAAGATAGAGCTTTTGAGAAAGCTACTAATCTGCTTTGCTCTAACAAGCTGCAGGTCCATTATAATCCGTGTAAGTGTCTAGTATTGGCCTGTGATGCTTCATCTTTTGGAGTTGGTTGCGTGTTCCAACAAGCTAATGAGTCGGGCAAATTACAACCTGTTTCATATGCTTCAAAAAGTTTGTCAAAGGCGGAAAGAGCCTACAGCACGGTATGGGGTTAAAAAAAATGCATCAGTACCTATTTGGTCTTTGGTTCAAACTGGAAACAGATCACAAGCCACTCATTTCATTGTTTTCGGAAAGCAAAGATATCAATACCAATGCATCATCCCACATCCAGAGTGGGCACTGACATTATCTGTCTATGATTAAGTCATTCGCCATAGACCTAGCACTAAGAATTGTGCCGATGCATTGAGCCGTCTGCCGTTGCCCACAGCGGAGGAGGTGGAAACGCCACAACTGACAGACCTACTGTTAGTCATGGATACTTTTGAAAGTGAAGGAACCCCTGTCACAGCACAATAAGTTACGACCTGGATCAACCAGGATCATAAAAACATAGAAACATAGAAAATAGGTGCAGGAGTAGGCCATTCGGCCCTTCGAGCCTGTACCACCATTCAATGAGTTCATGGCTGAACATGTAACCTCAGTACCCCATTCCTGCTTTCTCGCCATACCCCTTGATCCCCCTAGTAGTAAGGACTACATCTAACTCCTTTTTGAATATATTTAATGAATTGGCCTCAACAACTTTCTGTGGTAGAGAATTCCACAGGTTCACCACTCTCTGGGTGAAGAAGTTTCTCCTCATCTCGGTCCTAAATGGCTTACCCCTTATCCTTAGACTGTGACCCCTGGTTCTGGACTTCCCCAACATTGGGAACATTCTTCCTGCATCTAACCTGTCTAAACCCGTCAGAATTTTAAACGTTTCCATGAGATCCCCTCTCATTCTTCTGAACTCCAGTGAATACAAGCCCAGTTGATCCAGTCTTTCTTGATATGTCAGTCCTGCCATCCCGGGAATCAGTCTGGTGAACCTTCGCTACACTCCCTCAATAGCAAGAATGTCCTTCCTTAAGTTAGGAGACCAAAACTGTACACAATACTCCAGGCCCTGTACAACTGTAGCAACACCTCCCTGCCCTGTACTCAAATCCCCTCGCTATGAAGGCCAACATGCCATTCGCTTTCTTAACCGCCTGCTGTACCTGCATGCCAACCTTCAATGACTGATGTACCATGACACCCAAGTCTCATTGTACCTCCTCTTTTCCTAATCTGTCACCATTCAGATAATAGTCTGTCTCTCTGTTTTTACCACCAAAGTGGATAACCTCACATTTATCCACATTATACTTCATCTGCCATGCATTTGCCCACTCACCTAACCTATCCAAGTCACTCTGCAGCCTCATAGCATCCTCCTCGCAGCTCATACTGCCACCCAACTTAGTGTCATCAGATAATTATTGGTTGTGAAACGTTGTATCCTTAGTGGTGATTGGTCTGCCATACCCAAGCAAATGGGTGAGAAGACCAAACCTTACATCCGTCACAAAGACGAACTATCCATTCAATCAAATTGTATACTGTGGGGTAATCGTGTGGTTATACCCAAGAAAGGCAGAGAGAAATTTGTGCATGATCTACATAGCATGCATCCTGGTATTGTCATGATGAAAGCCATTGCTAGGTCTCATGTATGGTGGCCTGGAATTGACTCTGATCTGGAATCATGTGTGCATCAGTGCAACACTTGCATGCAGCTTAGTAAAGCACCAGCAGAATCGCCGCTGAGTCTGTGATCGTGGCCATCTAAACCATGGTCCAGGATCCACATCGACTTTGCAGGTCCCTTCCTGGGAAAGATGTTTTTAGTTGTGGTGGATGCTTATTCCAAGTGAGTAGAGTGTACAATCATGTCATCCAGCACATCCACAGCTACCATTGAGAGCCTTCGTGTCATGTTTGCTACTCATGGTCCGCCTGACATCGTTGTAAGTGACAACGGATCTTGCTTCGCCAGTATGGAATTTCAAGAGTTCATGAAACTCAATGGTATCAAACATGTGAGATCAGCACCATTCAAACCCGCATCCAATGGACAAGCAGAGCGTGCGGTCCAAACCATCAAGCAGCGTATGAAAAGTGTAACTCAAGGTTCACTGCAAACTCACTTGTCACGCATATTGCTTAGTTACAGAACAAGACCCCATACGCTTACCTGGGTCTCTCCTGCTGAACTATTGATGGAGAGGTCTCAAGACCAGGCTCTCTCTTGTCCACCCTGACTTTGAATAATCGTGTCGAATAGAGATGTCAAAGTCAGCAAGGGTATCATGATCGCGCTACTGTGTCACATGACATTTCTATCAATGATCCTGTGTATGTACTGAATTATGGTCAAGGTCCCAAGTGGATCGCTGGTACTGTTACGGCCAAGGAGGGTAACAGAGTGTTTATCGTTAATCTCAAGAATGGGCAGACATGCAGGAAACATGTCGATCAGATAAAGTTGCGGCACATGGATGATCCGGAACAGTCTGAGGAAGATACAATTAGTGACCAACCAACCTACCCTCAGTCATCAGAGGACTCAGCTGTCATCAATAAATCTGGACTTTCAATCCCTGACATGGTCATTGCCACTCCCATCAGATCGGCTACCTAGCCCCCAGTCACAACAGACTCAGAACGCTCGCCCAAGGCTGGAATTGAACTGAGACGTTCAACTCGGGAGCAGGAAGCCCTGGACAATCTCAATTTGTAAAAAGACCTTTACTAATATCTTAAAGGGGGATATTGTCATGTATGTATGCTTGGGTTTACTCCAGGTGGTACCACTGTCGGAGGTCATTGGGCTGTGCACACATGTGTGCGGCCTCGGTATAAAAAGCCAGCCATCTTGTAATGTAATCACTTTGGGCCCTAATAAAGTAGAGCCATGTTTATACCTGTTCGGAGTTTACAGTATTCAGTCTATTGAGTTATTGCATACACAACAGTGGAGGAAGTAGACTCAATCACGACTTTCAAAAGGGAGTGGGATAGGCACCTGAAAAAGAAAATTTGCTGGGCTACGGCGGAAGGGCTGGGGAGTGGGATTAGCTGAGGTGCTCTTGCAGAGAGCTGGCACATGCTCGACGGGCTTCCGTGCTGTAACCATGCTATAATTTTATGATTCTATGATGAACTACAGCAAACAGGACTCATGACCAAAACTGCAGCACTGTCTCCCGATAAAAACGGTCATTTCTCCAGCAAAATGCTATGAGTGAAGGATAGTTACATAATACAAATTATGTGCATAAAATAGCTCCAGGCATGATTAACCGGGGGAATTACCCAATCATCGCCCTTTTGGCGGGAATAGTGGTGTCACTTTTTACAGCCAATTTAAAATCCCCCCACTTGGCAGAAACCAGGCCGGGGTGGGGGCGTAGTTAAAATGGAGCAGAGGACTTACCCACTATTGTCCATCCCCGATCTGACCGACCACAATTTTAAATCACACGCAGCGACGACACCCAGCGGGGACCTCTTTAATATGCTGGTCGGACTGTGATGATGTCATCGAGGCCTGATCTGTCATTTTAACCTCAAGCCTGAGTGGGGGAGCCATGATGGCTTCTCTGCCAGCACACGTTTTGCAGGAACACCAGCCATGGCCAGAGGATGATTAGTGAGCTGTGTTTTTTTTAAATGTCCCTTTTAATTTCCTTTCATTTTGGGGGAGAAGTCGACAAATGGCATGGCTAATGACGGAATGATTTTTGTCAAGTTATACGATACCCAGCTCTACTTCACTAGCACCTCTCTCGACCCTCCACTGTCTCTAATTTGTCACAGCGCTTGTCCAACATCCTGTACTGGATGAGCAGAAATATCCTCCCGCTATAGATTGGAAAGGTAAAAGCCATGGGGGGGTAAAATTGCTCCTTGTTAAAGCCCCATTAGCACCTCGGGGGGGCCGCTAACAGGGTGGAGGAGACTTTTCGCCCGGGGGAGGAGAGCGCTACCGCCTACACTGAAATTGCCAGGGTGTTTGCAGAGACGCTGTCACGGTTAGCGCCCCACGCCGCCGTGCAACCGCCAATGACATCATCGGCGTGCGCAGTGATCCCTCACCGCTCTGTGCCAACCTCTTAACGCCCCACAGGGGAAATTGTTCCATAGGCCGCGAGGTTGGGACGAGCGAATGTCAACTCCAGCTTCGCAGGTTCGCGGGTCGCAAAGCTGGCCGACATTCGCTAAGGGCGCTCTCCTTAAAGGGGATGGTGCCAGCGCCCCGGGCTGCCATCTTTTTTGATTGACAACTCTCAGGTCGGCTCTACGATGGCAGCCCGTGCATAATGGCGACCCGGCACTCCGTTTCGGGTGCTGGGCTGCAGGCCTGTTCACATGCTGCCCTGGCGGCCTCGTGGAAACCATCACAGGCCTTGCAGAGTGCGCAGCGCCCTCGCCCTCCCCCCTTTTAAGTGTAGCGCTTCCCTCATTGCCCCAGCAACCACCCCCAAAGGAAGTGGAGCACGTGAGATTGCGCTCCGTTTCCCCAGAGGGGCGGTAAGCCGAATTCAGCAGTGGGGGCAAGGCTGCTGCACTGAGCACAGAAAGTTCCAGCACCAGATGGTTACCGTCCCCACATGGAGCTCAAGGCAATTTCGCCCCGGTTGCCTTTGGTCCCCGCTAAAAACTCCATCCCCGAGCCACCGACTCCATCCCTCTCCCTGCCAACTGTCTGAAGATGAACCGGACGTTCTCAACCTGGGTGTCGTATTTGACCCTGAGATGAGCTTCCGACCACATATCCGCTCCATCACCAAGACTGCCTATTTCCACCTTCGTAACATCGCCCAATTCTGCCCCTGCCTCAGTTCATCCTCATCCGTGCCTTTGTTACCTTGAGACTTGATTATTCCAATGTTCTCCTGGTTGGCTTCCCATCTTCCAACATCCATAAACTTGAGCTCATCTAAAACTCTGCTGCCCGTGTCGTAACTTGCACCAAGTCCCATTCACCCCTGTGTTCATTGACTTACCTGGTTCCCGGTTCAGCAATGCCTCAATTTTAAAATTCTCAACACTGTTTTCAAATCCCTCCATGGCCTCGCCTCTCCCTATCTCTATAACCTCCTCCAGCTCTACAAGCATTCGAGATCTATGACTTCCTTCAATTCTGGCCCCTTGCACATCTCCTATTGTAATCGCTCCACCATTGGCAGCCGTGCCTTCAGCTGCCTAGGCCCTAAACTCTTTAATTCCCTCCCTAAACCTCTCCGTCACTCTGCCTCTCTCTCATTTAAGACATTCCTTAAAATCTACAAAACTTTTGGGCTTCTCTCCTATTATCTCCTTATGTGGCTCGGTTTGATAATGTTTCGTTGAAGAGCCTCAAGATGTTTTACTACAGCAATGGCGCTATATAAATGCAAGTTGTTGTTGTTAATGAAAGCACGAACTCTGAAAACATTCATAATGATGAGTTTTTGCTATCAAACTCAAACTTAAAGTACAATGGCAGAAAAACACTCTTTAATCGGATCATTTATAACTTTGTGCTAATTTAATCATCACCTTGAGCAAAACAAATGCAGAAGATGACATTACTGCAAAATTGTGTCTGCATTCAGCCACACAGTCTATAGGGGTTTCAGGAAGGCCATCGAAGAACCAGGCATTCACATAAATAAGGTTGTGTAACAATGGAACAATTAATGAGCTAGCAAAAATTACAATATGCATCAGCTGCCAGAGAACAGAGAGATTTAGCACAAAAATAAAAAGGACCTCATTAAATATGCGCAGTTATCATCACCTCAGCAATACCTGAAATATAAATGATGTAAATATGAGCATTCCTACATAGAGAAGAAATCCTTAGCTTACCAAAAGCTGAATGTTTAAACTAACACAAATTTCTTTGTGAAACGTTCCTAAAATAAATTTGTTCTGCTATCACTGTCATTACAATATTTCCGGAGCTCCAGTCCAAAATAAATATTGGAGTAGCCAAAGGGAAAAATTCTTTATTTTTATATTGCAGCAAGAATGTGCCTGCTCTGAATTTTGTGACATGAGTGCACTTAAATAGTTCACACAAGTAAAGTTACATTCATTCCTGTTATATATGTATACTTGTAGTTACTCTGTACAGCCACCAAAGGGCTCATACCCTGGAGTCCCAAGTGATCCCATAATCTCTTCGGAGCACAGGTATTTAAGGAGGCTTCACAGGTTGGACAGGCACTCTGGAGACCTGCAATAAAAGATGAAGGTCACACTTTACTTTGAACTCTGTGTTCAGTCTGACTCTTTCTCCATGCACAACAACTGGCAACGAGATACAGATAGCGAACCCAAAGATGCAGAGAACAGTGGGCATCCTGGAGAAATTTTCGGAGGGAGATGATTGGAAAACTTTTGTGGAGCGACTCGACCAATACTTCGTGGCCAACGAGCTAGATGGGGAAGAGAGCGCTGCCAAAAGAAGGGCGATCCTCCTCACCGTCTGTGGGGTACCAACATATGGCCTCATGAAAAATCTGCTCACTCCAGTGAAACCCACAGAGAAATCATATGATGATTTGTGCACACTGGTCCGAGAGCATTTGAACCCTAAGGAAAGCATTCTGATGGCGAGGTACCGTTTCTACACTTACAAAAGGTCTGAAGGCCAGGAAGTGGCAAGTTATGTCGCTGAACTAAGACGCCTTGCAGGACATTGCGAATTTGAAGGATATTTGGAGCACATGCTCAGAGACTTTTTCATACTTGGCATTGGCCACAAAAACATACTTCGCAAAGTTTTGACTGTAGAGACCCCAACCTTGAGTAAGGCCATAGCGATAGCCCAGGCGTTCATTGCCACCAGTGACAACACAAAGAAAATCTCTCAGCACACAAGTGCTGCTACAAGTACTGTGAACCAAGTGATGTTGTTTTCGAATCGTAACATACAGGGCAGGTCACACATACCTGCAGCTACACATCCGCAGATGTCTCAGAGTCCACCATCAAGGGTGAATAGCAAGGCCATTAGCACCTTGTTGGTGCTGCGGGGGTGATCATTGTTTCCATTCATGCCGATTCAAAGAGTACGTTTGCAAGGGCTGTGGAACAATGAGACACCTCCAACGAGTGTGCAGGCAAGCTGCAAAGCCTGTTAAACCTGTAAACCACCATGTTGCAGAGGAGGACAGATCCCCGGAGAATCACAATGAACCAGAGCCGCAGATCAAGGAGGCAGAGGTATATGTGGTGCACACATTCATCACGAATTGTCCCCCAATAATGCTGAATGTTGAATTAAATGGAGTTCCGGTGTCAATGGAGCTGGACTCGGACATGAGCAAGTCCATCATGGGCAAAAAGACTTTCGAAAGGTTGTGGTGCAACAAGGCCTCAATACCAGTCTTAACTTCAGTTCGCACGAAACTGAGAACTTACACGAAAGAACTGATTCCTGTAATCGGCAGTGCTATCTTAAAGATCTCCTACGATGGAGCGATGCACAGGCTACCACTATGGGTGGTAGCAGGCGATGGTCCCACGCTGCTCGGCAGGAACTGGCTGGGAAAGATACACTGGAACTGTGACGACATCCGAGCGCTATCGCCTGCTGATGACACTTCGTGTACCCAGGTCTTAAACAAATTTCCTTCGCTATTCGAACCAGGCATCGGGAAATTCCAAGGAGCAAAAGTGTAGATCCACCTAATTCCAGGGGCGCAACCCATCCATCACAAGGCGAGAGCAGTATCGTGCATGATGAGAGAAAGGGTAGAGATCGAGCTAGACCGGCTGCAAAGAGAGGGCATCATTTCCCCGATTGAGTTCAATGAGTGGGCCAGTCCTATTGTCCCAGGCCTCAAGGGAGACGGCACCATCAGAATCTGTGGCGATTACAAAGTAACTAGCAAATGTTTCTCCCTGCAGGACCAATACCCACTACCAAAGACCGATGACCTGTTTGCAATGCTGGTGGGAGGAAAGAGGTTCACGAAGCAGGATCTGACTTCAGCCTACATGACTCAGGAACTGGAGGAACCATCGAAGGCCCTCACCTGCATCAACATGCACAAAGGTCTTTTTGTTTATAACGGATGCCTGTTTGGAATCCGATCGGCGTCGGCGATATTCCAGAGAAACATGGAAAGCTTACTGAAATTGGTCCCGCACACGGTGGTCTTCCAGGACGACATCTTGGTCACAGGTCGGAACACAGTCGAGCATTTGCAGAACCTGGAGGAGGTTCTTAGTCGACTCAACCGCCTGGGGTTCAGGTTAAAACGCTCGAAGTGCATTTTCCTGATGCCCGAAGTGGAGTTCCTGGGAAGGAGGATTGCGACGGACGGCATCAGACCCACGAACGTGAAGACGAAGGCAATCGAGAACGCACCTAGGCCACAGAATGTGACGGAGCAGCGGTCGTTTCTGGGACTCCTGAACTACTTTGGTAATTTCTTACCGGGTCTCAGCACACTGTTAGAACCACTGCATGTCTTACTACGAAAAGGGGATGAATGGATTTGGGGCAAAAGCAAAGAAAATGCCTTTGTAAAAGCGAGAAAATTGTTATGTTCAAACAAATTGCTTGTGTTGTATGATCCATGTAAGCGTTTGGTACAAGCATGTGATGCGTCGTCATATGGCGTCGAGTGTGTATTGCAACAAGCTAATGATTTCGGGAAACTGCAACCGGTTGCTTATGCATCCAGGAGTCTATCAAAGGCTGAGAGCGCCGACAGCATGATTGAGAAAGAAGCGTTAGCGTGTGTCTATGGGGTAAAGAAAATGCATCAATACCTGCTTGGGCTAAAATTCGAATTGGAAACTGACCATAAGCCACTTATATCCCTGTTCTCCGAGAGTAAAGGGATAAATACCAACGCATCGGCCGGCATCCAGAGATGGGCGCTCACGTTGTCCGCATACAACTACGCCATCTGCCACAGGCCAGGCACAGAAAACTGCGCCGATGCTCTCAGTTGGCTGCCATTGCCCACCTCGGGGGTGGAAATGGCACAGCCCGCAAATCTAGCCATGGTTATGGAAGCATTTGAGAGTGAGCAATAGAAACATAGAAACATAGAAAATAGGTGCAGGAGCAGGCCATTCAGCCCTTCTAGCCTGCACCGCCATTCAATGAGTTCATGGCTGTACATGAAACTTCAGTACCCCCTTCCTGCTTTCTCGCCATACCCCTTGATCCCCCAAGTAGTAAGGACTTCATCTAACTCCCTTTTGAATATATTTAGTGAATTGGCCCCAACCACTTTCTGTGGCAGAGAATTCCACAGGTTCACCACTCTCTGGGTGAAGAAGTCTCTCCTCATCTCGGTCCTAAATGGCTTACCCCTTATCCTTAGACTGTGACCCCTGGTTCTGGACTTCCCCAACATTGGGAACATTCTTCCTGCATCTAACCTGTCTAAACCCGTCAGAATTTTAAACGTTTCTATGAGGTCCCCTCTCATTCTTCTGAACTCCAGTGAATACAAGCCCAGTTGGTCCAATCTTTCTTGATAGGTCAGTCCCACCATCCCGGGAATCAGTCTGGTGAATCTTCGCTGCACTCCCTCAATAGCAAGAATGTCCTTCCTTAAGTTAGGAGACCATAATTGTACACAATACTCCATGTGTGGCCTCACCAAGGCCCTGTACAACTGTAGCAACACCTCCCTGCCCCTGTACTCAAATCCCCTCGCTATGAGGGCCAACATGCCATTTGCTTTCTTAACCGCCTGCTGTACCTGCATGCCAACCTCCAATGACTGATGTACCAGTCATTGCCCGGCTGATCAAAACCTGGACAAGCCAGGAACCCTTATTATCTCTAGTCAAAAGCTGTGTGCTTCATGGGAGCTGGTCCAGTGTCCCAGTGGAAATGCAGGAAGAATTAAAGTCGTTCCAGCGGCGCAAAGATGAAATGTCTATACAGGCAGACTGCCTTCTGTGGGGCAATCGAGTAGTGGTCCCCAAGAAGGGCAGAGACACCTTCATGAATGACCTCCACAGTATCCACCCAGGCATCGTAATGATGAAAACGATAGCCAGGTCCCACGTGTGGTGGCCCAGTATCGATGCGGACTTAGAGTCCCGCATTCACAGATGTAATACATGCTCGCAGTTAAGCAATGTACCCAGGGAGGCAGCGCTAAGTTTATGGTCTTGGCCCTCCAAACTGTGGTCTAGGGTACACGCGACTATGTTCTAAGGTAAAATGTTCCTTGCGGTTGTAGATGTGTACTCCAAGTGGATTGAATGTGAGATAATGTCAGCTAGCACATCCGCTGCCATTACTGAAAGCCTGCGGGCTATGTTTGCCACACACGGCCTACCCGATGTCCTGTTGAGTGACAATGGGCCAAGTTTTACCAGTGCCGAGTTCAAAGAATTCATGACCCATAACAGGATCAAACATGTCACATCTGCCCCATTTAAACCGGCGTCCAATGGTCAGGCAGAGAGAGCAAGGCTTGAAGAGGGTAACTGAAGGCTCACTGCAGACTCGCCTATCCCGAGTCCTGCTTAGCTACCGCACGAGACCCCATTCACTCACTGGGATCCCATCTGCTGAACTGCTCATGAAAAGAACACTTAAGACAAGGCTCTCGTTAGTTCACCCTGATCTACATGAATAGGTAGAGAGCAGGCATCTTCAACAAAGTGCATACCATGACAGCGCAAATATGTCACACAAGATTGAAATCAATGATCCTGTATTTGTATTAAATTATGGACAAGGTCCCAAGTGGCTTCCAGGCACTGTCGTAGACAAAGAGCGGAGCAGGGTGTTTCGGGTCAAACTTTCAAATGGACTCATTCACCAGAAATACTTGGACCAAATCAAACTCAGATTCACCGACTATCCTGAGCAACCCATCTTGGACCCTACCTTTTTTGCTCCCCCAACATACACACCAGTGGCAACCGGCACCACGGTTGACCACAAAGCAGAACCTATCATCCACAGCAGCCCAGTAGGGCCTAACACACCAGGCAGCCCAGCAAGGCCATAAGAACTTAAGAACATAAAAATTAGGAACAGGAGTAGGCCATCTAGCCCCTCGAGTTTGCTCCGCCATTCAACAAGATCATGACTGATCTGGCCGTGGACTCAGCTCCACTTACCCGCCCGCTCCCCATAACCCTTAATTCCCTTATTGGTTAAAAATCTATCTATCTATGATTTGAATACATTCAATGAGCTAGCCTCAACTGCTTCCTTGGGCAGAGAATTTCACAGATTCACAACCAGCTGCACAGCAGCCCAGCGAGGCCCCAACAAATGATTCAACAACACCAGCTTTCACACCGAGACGATCAACCAGGGCAAGAAGGGCCTAGATCGACTCACATTGTAAATAGTTACACTATTGACTTTGCGGGGAGCAGTGTTGTTATATATGTATACTTGTATTTACTCTGTATCGTCACCAGAGGGCTCATCCCCTGGAGTCCCAATGGATCCCATAATCCCTTTGGAGCACAGGTATTTAAGGAGGCTTCACAGGTTAGAGAGGCACTCTGGAGAGCTGCAATAAAAGACTAAGGTCACACTTTACTTTGGTTCAGTCTGACTCTTTCTCCATACACAACAATTCTCATTTGCCATGATACATCACTAAGGCAAGGATGAAGCAATGTTAATATAATGCCTGAGTTGCTGCCACAGACGCAATATAACATTTTCGGTGTTGCACCAGTGCCGCTTCCAATGTTACCTGTTGTTCCTCAAACCCATTCATCTGTCATTCAATCGTCATAGCCAAGCTATGCTTAACATAGAGTTATTCCCTCTGCCAGTTCCTGTGGTGATTTGAGTCTCTCCCATCACATTCTTCTTGTTGTCCATGCAGACCAATCTTCACTACAGTAGCATTGGTCATTTTGTTCTCCCAGATGATATGTAGCATCCCCTTTGAGTTCTTTCCCAAAAGCATCCAATCTCTGCCTCTATGCTTTTGTCAGGATACAGATCTCAGCAACATTACTTAGAACTGTTGAATATGCACTAGTTTCACCTTTTTACAGCCTATGATGCATGTCTCCTTTTTATTTTGAGGGTAGTTTCTGTAGTAAGGATGTGGCCTCTATTTTCAATATCCCACATGATGCTATTTCCTCCTTGATGTCTGTCAGAAACTCATTAAAATGTGTTGATTCAGATTTATTAATTGGCACTAAATCGTACTTCATGCTGCTAAACCAAATTGCATTTTGAAACCACCAGCACCATAAATTGCACATTGAGCTGTGCACTGACACGCTGAAAAAACATTTAGCTTGTCTTGTAATTCAATCTATAACTTAGGAGCTCGAAACAACATCTTCTCCCAGTCTGTAATGTTTCATTAGCTAGGAACAGCCAAAACTTGTTACATTTCATTATGTACTTACAATTAGCAAGGTCTGTGATCTTGTACAATGTTGTCCGAAAGAAATCGCTGACAAGCCACAGGA
Source organism: Pristiophorus japonicus (assembly GCF_044704955.1). Lineage (NCBI taxonomy): Eukaryota > Metazoa > Chordata > Chondrichthyes > Pristiophoridae > Pristiophorus > Pristiophorus japonicus. The sequence continues at coordinate 66,077,770 of NC_091979.1, forward strand.
GTGACTGCAGTAACATTGCTTGAGCCACATGCCATGGATTTTAGCAGAAAATGACTTGCCAGCAATACAGGTAAATGTACTCCACATGTACATTGGGAAGCCTCATTATGATAACACCAAAAGGATTCAGACTTAATCTCCAGCACAGAGAATAGTAGACTGCAGCTTCACTACACACATTCAAGTTTTTGCAATTCTGCTTACTATTTTCAAAATGTAAAGTAGTGGTGTGTTCACTGTGGATGCTGCCATGTTACTTTTGCCTCCTTGGCCCGGAATCTGCGGTCCGATGATGGCGTATGCCGTTGTAAGCCTTCTGAAAGGCACTGCAAGGTGCAGGGCCTGCTTTTACTAGTGTAAGTTTTATTATAAATCTTAAATTAAAAATGTTTAAATAAAAAAATGATGCACAAACATTTCAAATTAGTTTATGCAAATTTTGGCCCTGATTAAAATGTTTGAAATTATTTTCAAAAAATATAATTTTTATTGTATTTGCTATATTGAAGGGACTTTTAATTACGTTTGAAATGAGAACTCAATTTTTATTGCAGTTATCTAAATTGTTTAATTATTTTGGGATTCCATTAAGGTTTATGGGGATTCCGTTTGTAAATGGAATCCTCCTTTCTCAATGGATCCCACGTGATCCCAGGTTCGCTTCTGAACTGCCTGCACCCTGGGATCTGTGGTCCTTTACACAGTCATATGCCAGGAGGCCCAGGACCCGAACTCTTCATAGCTTTGGAACCAGGAGGCAAGTTCAGAAATATTTTGCAGGTCGGAGGCATACTCTGGAGGTACGCCTCTGACAGCAAATTCAGGCCCCACTCCAGGGACTACAGCACAGAAATTCAGGCTGACACTCCAGTGCAGTGCTGAGGGAATGCTCGGAGGCCACATCTGCTCTCTCAGGTAAATGTAAATGATCCCATGGCACTATTTTGAACAAGAGCAGGGCAATAATACTCAGTGTTGTTACGTATGAATAAAGAGTCTGACTGGATACTGTGAGCTCAAAGTAAAGTGTGACCTTAGTCTTTTATTGCAGGTCTCCAGAGTGTCTCTCCAACCTGCAAGGCCTCCTTAAGTACCTGTGCTCCCACGGGATTGTGGGATCCCTTGGGATTTCAGAGAATGAGCCCTCTGGTGGTTATACAAGGTATATACAGGTTTACATATATAACAACACTCTTCCCCCAAAGTAACAGTGTAACTATTTACAAGGTGAGTCGATCTGGGGCATTTCTTTCCCTGGTTGATTGTCTGGCTGCAAATGCTGGTTTTGGTGAATTGTTTGTTGGGCCCTCACTGGGCTGCTGGCCTTGCTGGGCTGCCTGGTGTGCTGAGTCCTAATGGGCTGCTGCGGGTGATGGGTTCTGCTTTGTGGCCAACCGCGGTGTCGGTTGCCAGTGGTGTGTATGTTGGGGGGTCAAAGAAGGTAGGGTCCAAAGTGGGTTGCTCAGGATAGTCCATGAATCTGAGTTTGATTTGGTCCAAGTGTTTCCGGTGAATGAGTCCATTTGAAAGATTGACCCGAAACACCCTGCTCCCCTCTTTGACCACAATAGTGCCGGGAAGCCACTTGGGATCTAGTCCATAGTTCAACACAAATACAGGATCATTGATTTCAATTTCGCGTGACACATTTGCACTATGATATGTACTTTGTTGAAGCCGCCTGCTCTCTACCTGTTCATGTAGATCAGGGTGAACTAACGAGAGCCTTATCTTAAGTGCCCTTTTCATGAGCAGTTCAGCAGGTGGAATCCCAGTGAGCGAGTGAGGTCTCATGCGGTAGCTTAGCAGGACTCGGGATAGACGAGTCTACATTGAACCTTCAGTTACCCTCGTCAAGCCCTGCTTGATAGTTTGCACTACTCTCTCTGCCTGACCATTGGATGCTGGTTTGAATGGGGCAGATATAACATGTTTGATCCCATTACGGGTCATAAACTCTTTGAACTCGGCACTGGTGAAACATGGCCCATTGTCGCTCACAAGGACCTCAGGCAGTCCGTGCGTGGCAAACATGGCCCACAGGCTTTCGGTGGTGGCAGCAGATGTGTTTGCTGACATTATCTCATATTCAATCCATTTGGAGTACGCATCTACAACCACAAAGAACATTTTACCCAAAAACGGGCCTGCATACTCGACATGGACCCTGGACCGCGGTTTGGAGGGCCAAGACCATAAACTTAGTGGCGCCTCCCTGGGTGCATTGCTTAACTGCGAGCATGTGTTACATTTGTGCACGCAGGATTCTAAGTCCGCATCGATACCGGGCCACCAGACATGGGATCTGGCTATCGCTTTCATCATTACAATGCCTGGGTGAGTACTGTGGAGTTCATTGATGAAAGTGTCCCCAGCCCTTCTTGGAGACCACTACCCGATTACCCCACAGAAGGCAGTCTGCCTGTATAGACATTTCATCTTTGCGCCACTGGTACGGCTTTATCTCTTCCTGCATTTCTACTGGGACACTGGACCAGCTGCCGTGAAGCACACAATTTTTTACTAGGGACAGTAAGGGGTCCTGGCTTGTCCAGATTCTAATCTGTTGGGCTGTGACGGGTGATTGCTCACTCTCGAATGCTTCCATAAGCATGACTAAATTTGTGGGCTGTTCCATTTCCACTCCGGTGGTGGGCAATGACAGCCTACTGAGAGCCTGGGCCTGTGGCGGATGGCGTAATTGTATGTGGACAACGTGAGCGCCCATCTCTGGATGCGGGCCGATGCATTCGTATTTATCCCCTTACTTTCAGAAAAAAGGGATTATCAGTGGCTATATGATCAGTTTCCAATTCAAATTTCATTCCAACCACATATTGATGCATTTTCTTTACCCCATAAACACATGCTAATGCTTCTTTTTCAATCATGCTGTAGGCTCTCTCAGCCCAAGACAGACTCCTGGATGCATAAGTAACCGGTTGCAATTTCCCAGATTCATTAGCTTGTTGCAATACACACCCGATGCCATATGACGACGCATCACATGCTCGTACCAAACGCTTACATGGATCATACAACACAAGCAATTTGTTTGAGCATAACAATTTTCTAGCTTTTACAAAGGCATTTTCTTGGCTTTTGCCCATACCCATTCGTCTCCTTAACACAGTAAGGCGTGCACTTCGAGCATTTTAACCTGAGCCCCACGCGGTTGAGTCGACAAAGAACCTCCTCCAGGTTCTGCAGATGCTCAATGGTGTCGCAACCTGTAACCAAGATGTCATCCTGGAAGATCACGGTGCGCAGGACCGACTTCAGTAAGCTTTCCATGTTTCTCTGGAATATCGCCGCCGCTGACCAATTCCCAAATGGGCATCTGTTGTAAATGAAGAGACCTTTGTGTGTGTTGATGCAGGTGAAGCCCTTTGATGATTCCTCCAGCTCCTGCATCATGTAGGCTGAGCTTGGTGAACGTCTTTCCTCCCACCAGCGTTGCAAAAAGGTCATCAGCCTTTGGTAGTGGGTATTGATCCTGCAGGGAGAAACGATTGATAGTTACTTTGTAATCACCACAGATTCAGACTGTGCTATCTCCCTTGAGAACTGGAACAATTGGACTGATCCACTCATTGAAGTCAATCGGCGAAAACATGCCCTCACGTTGCAGCCGGTCCAGCTCGATTTCTACCCTTTCTCTCATCATGTATGGTATTGCTCTTGCCTTGTGATGGATGGGTCGCGCCCCCGGAATGAGGTGGATCTTCACTTTTGCTCCTTGGAACATCCCCATGCCTTGTTCGAACAGTGAAGGGAACTTGTTTAAGACTGGGCCCACAAAGTGTCGTCAGCGGACGAGAGCTTTCGGACGTCGTCCCAGTTCCAGCGTATCTTTCCCAGCCTACTCCTGCTGAGCAGCGCGGGACCATCGCCCGGTACCACCCATAGTGGTAGCCTGTGCATCGCTCCATCGTAGGAGACCTTTACAGTAGCACTGCCGATTACGGGAATCAGTTCCTTTGTGTAAGTTCTCAGTTTCGTGCGAATGGGAGTCAAGACTGGCCTTGAGGCCTTGCTGCACCACAATTTATAAAAAGTCTTTTTGCTCATAATGGACTGGCTCGTTTCCGTGTCCAGCTCCATTGACACCGGGAGTCCATTTAATTCAACCTTCAGCATTATCGGGAGATAGTTTGTGGTAAATGTGTGCACCCTGTATACTTTGCTTCCTTGGTCTGAGGCTCTGGTTCGTCGTGATCCACCGTGGATCTGTCCTTCTCTGCAACATGGTGGTTTGCAGGTTTAACAGGGTTTGCAGCTCGCCTGCACATATGTTGGAGTGTCCCATTGTTCCACAGCCCTTGCAAACGTACTCTTTGAAGCGGCATGAATGGAAACGATGATCACCCCCGCAGCGCCAACAAGGTGTTAATGGCTTTGCATTCATCACCCTTGATGGTGGACTCTGAGACATCTGCGGACATGCAGCTGCAGGCATGTACGGTGCGATTTGAAAACAACATCACTTTGTTCACAGTACTTGTAGCAGCACTTGTGTGCTGAGAGATTTGTTTCGTATTGCCACTGGTGGCAATGAACAGCTGGGCTATCGCTATGGCTTTACTCAAGGTTGGGGTCTCTACAGGCAAAAGTTTGCAAAGTATCACTTCATGGCCAATGCCAAGTACGAAGAAGTCTCTGAGCATGTGCTCCAAATGTCCTTCAAATTCGCAATGTCCTGAAAGGCGTCTTAGCTCGGCGACATAACTTGCCACTTCCTGGCCTTCCGACCTTTTGTAGGTGTAGAACCGGTACCTCGCCATCAGAACTCTTTCCTTCGGGTTCAGATGCTCCCGGACCAGTGTGCATAAATCATCTTACGATTTCTCTGTGGGTTTCGCTGGAGCAAGCAGATTTTTCATGAGGCTATACGTTGGTGCCCCGCAGACGGTGTGGAGGATCGCCCTTCGTTTGGCAGCATTCGCTTCTCCTTCTCGCTCGTTGGCCACGAAGTTTTGGTTGAGTCGCTCCAGGAAGGTTTCCCAATCATCTCCCTCTGAGAATTTCTCCAGGATGCCCTCTGTTCTCTGCATCGTTGGGTTCGTCATTTGTATCGCGTCGCCAGTTGTTAAGTATGAATAAAGAGTCTGACTGTATACTGTCAGCTCAAAGTAAAGTGTGACCGTAGTCTTTTATTGCAGGTCCCCAGAGTGCCTCTCCAGCCTGTGAGGCCTCCTTAAGTACCTGTGCTCCCAAAGGATTGTGGGATCCCTTGGGACTCCAGGGGATGAGCCGTCTGGTGGCTATACAAGGTATAGACAGGTTTACATATTTAACAGGTGTCCTGGCCAATATTTATCCCTCAACCAACATAACAAACACAGATTATCTAGTCGTTATCACATTGCTGTTTGTGGGAGCTTGCTATGTGCAAATTGGCTGCCGTATTTCCCACATTATAACAGTGACTACACTCCAAAAGTACTTCATTGGAGTTAAAGTGTTTTGAGATGTCCGGTGGTCGAGAAAGGCGCTATATAAATGCAAGTCTTTCTTTTCTTTATTGTTAATTTATTGATATGGAGTGAAAATGACTTTTTACATATGTCTACCAACAGCTCATAAAAGTGAAATATTAAAGAAAAATACTAAATTCAACTGTCAGGCTATCTGTTGTGTAAACTTTTGACATGTGCTATACTACATCACAATTTGTATTTTAATGCTGGAAACGGTAAGTCACAGTCACAATGTTGTAAGCTAGCAAAAAATGAGCAATATTTGCTGCTCCAGTTGTAATTACGAGCAACTATCTACATGCTGAGTCTGTTTGTCTGTCCAAATGATACAAGTTTGTTGAAATTGCAGTCACATAAGTCTGAATCTCTTCATCCCTGGTGCAAGGGTCAAGGATGTCTCGGAGCGGGTGCAAGACATTCTGAAAAGGGAGGGTGAACAGCCAGTTGTCGTGGTGCACATTGGTACTAACGATAAGGGTAAAAAAAAGGGATGAGGTCCTACGAGACGAATTTAAAGAGCTAGGAACTAAATTAAAATGTAGGACCTCAAAAGTAGTAATCTTGGGATTGCTACCAGTGCCACTTGCTAGTCAGAGTAGGAATCGCAGGATAGCTCAGATGAATACGTGGCTTGAGCAGTGGTGCAGCAGGGAGGGATTCAAATACCTGGGGCATTGGATCCGGTTCTGGGGAAGGTGGGACCAGTACAAACCGGACGGTCAGCACCTGGGCAGGACTGGAACCAATGTCCCAGGGGGAGTGTTTGCTAGTGCTGTTGGGGAGGAGTTAAACTAATATGGCAGGGGGATGGGAAGCAATGCAGGGAGACAGAGGGAAACAAAATGGAGACAAAAGCAAAAGACAGAAAGGAGATAAGTAAAAGTGGAGGGCAGAGAAACCCAAGGCAAAAAAACAAAAAGGGCCACTGTACAGCAAAATTCTAAAAGGTCAAAGTGTAATAAAAAGGCAAGCATGAAAACTCGGTGCCTCGGTGCAAGGAGTATTCGGAACCCAGGAGAAGGCTCTGGGCTAGTTAGAGTGGGTGAGAGCTCAGATGAACAGGACCCCAAGAAAGAATGCAAAAGGCAGGAGGCAACAGAGCAGAGTAGCACTGGGGTAAGTGTAAAACACAAGGTGATAGGAAGGGACAATATGTATGAATATAAAGGGGCTGCAGGAGGGGTCAAAACTAAAAATCATGGTTTAAAAACTAGTATTAAAACACTCTACCTAAACGCACGCAGCATTCGAAATAAAGTAAATGAGTTGACGGCATAAATCATTACAAATGGGTATGGTTTGGTGGCCATTACAGAAACATGGTTGCAGGGTGGCCAAGACTGGGAATTAAATATACAGGGGTATCTGACAATTCGGAAAGAAAGACAAGAAGGGAAAGGAGGTGGGGTAGCTCTGTTAATAAAGGATGATATCAGGGCAGTTGTGAGAGACGATATTGGCTCTAATGAACAAAATGTTGAATCATTGTGGGTGGAGATTAGAGATAGTAAGGGGAAAAAGTCACTGGTGGGTGTAGTTTATAGGTCCCCAAATAATAACTTCACGGTGGGGCGGGCAATAATCAAGGGAATAATGCAAGCATGTGAAAAAGGAACGGCAGTAATCATGGGGGATTTTAACCTACATATCGATTGGTCAAATCAAATCGCACGGGGTAGCCTGGAGGAGGAATTCATAGAATGCATACGGGATTGTTTCTTAGAACAGTATGTTACAGAACCTACAAGGGAACAAGCTATCTTAGATCTGGTCCTGTGTAATGAGACAGGAATAATAAACGATCTCCTAGTAAAAAATCCTCTCGGAATCACAGTATGGTTGAATTTGTAATACAGATTGAGGGTGAGGAAGTAGTGTCTCAAACGAGCATACTATGCTTAAACAAAGGGGACTACAGTGGGATGAAAGCAGAGTTTGCTAACGTAGACTGGAAACACAAACTAAACGGTGGCACAATTGAGGAACAGTGGAGGATTTTTAAGGAGCTCTTTCATAGTGCTCAACAAAAATATATTCCAGTGAAAAAGAAGGACGGTAAGAGAAGAGATAACCAGCCGTGGATAACCAAGGAAATAAAGGAGAGTATCAAATTAAAAACCAATGCGTATAAGGTGGCCAAGGTTAGTGGGAAACTAGAAGATTGGGAAAATTTTAAACGACAGCAAAGAATGACAAAGAAAGCAATAAAGAAAGGAAAGATAGATTACGAAAGTAAACTTGCGCAAAACATAAAAACAGATAGTAAAAGCTTTTACAGATATATAAAACGGAAAAGAGAGACTAAAGTAAATGTTGGTCCCTGAGAAGATGAGAATGGGGATTTAATAATGGGAATGTGGAAATGGCTGAGACCTTAAACAATTATTTTGCTTCGGTCTTCACAGTGGAAGCCAAAAATTGCTGGTCACGGGAATGTGGGAAGGGAGGACCTTGAGATAATCATTATCACTTGGGGGGTAGTGCTGGACAGGCTAATGGGACTCAAGATAGACAAGTCCCCTGGTCCTGATGAAATACATCCTAGGGTATTAAAAGAGATGGCGGAAGTTATAGCAGATGCATTCGTTATAATCTACCAAAATTCTCTGGACTCTGGGGAGGTACCAGTGGATTGGAAAGCAGCTAATGTAACGCCTCTGTTTAAAAAAGGGACAGACAAAAGGCAGGTAACTATAGGCTGGTTAGTTTAACATCTGTAGTTGGGAAAATGCTTGAAGCTATCATTAAGGAAGAAATAGCGGGACATCTAGATAGGAATAGTGCAATCAAGCAGATGCAACATGGATTCATGAAGGGGAAATCATGTTTAACTAATTTACTGGAATTCTTTGAGGATATAACGAGCATGGTGGATAGAGGTGTACCGATGGATGTGGTGTATTTAGATTTCCAAAAGGCATTCGATAAGGTGCCACACAAAAGGTTTCTGCAGAAGATAAAGGTACGCGGAATCAGAGGAAATGTATTAGCATGGATAGAGAATTGGCTAGCTAACAGAAAGCAGAGAGTTGGAATAAATGGGTTCTTTTCGGGTTGGAAATCGGTGGTTCGTGGTGTGCCACAGGGATCGGTGCTGGGACCACAACTGTTTACAATATACATAGATGACCTGGAAGAGGGGACAGAGTGTAGTGTAACAAAATTTGCAGATGACACAAACATTAGTGGGAAAGCGGATTGTGTAGAGGACACAGAGAGGCTGCAAAGAGATTTAGATAGGTTAAGCGAATGGGCTAAGGTTTGGCAGATGGAATACAATGTCAGAAAATGTGAGGTCATCCACCTTGGGATAAAAAACAGTAAAAGAGAATATTATTTGAATGGGAGAAATTACAACATGCTGCAATGCAGAGGGAGTCTGGGGGTCCTTGTACATGAAACTCTTTTAGAGTCTACCTGCAGAAACATAAAACATTAAACCGTGCCACCCGACCTGGGTGACACACCAGACATTTACAAGGCCCTTTTTTCCTTTTTTTTGTGTTTTTCATTTTTTGGGGGGTTTTTTTGGGCGCTAAAATCACATTTTTCCAGTGCCCCCTATAAAAGGGGAGGGAGACACTAAAAGCACCGGCAATGAAAACAAATTAAACTTTAAAACGTAAAATCAAATTAAAATTTGGTTGCCGGGCGTGATGATGCACTCCAGTCCCTCCGGTGCCCACCTCTCGCGGAAGGCCGCGAGCGTACCGGTGGACACCGCGTGCTCCATCTCCAAGGACACCCTGGACCGGATGTAAGAGCGGAAGAGAGGCAGGCAGTCAGGTTGAATGACCCCCTCGACCGCCCGCTGCCTGGACCGGCTGATGGCACCCTTGGCCGTGCCCAGGAGCAGTCCTACGAGGAGGCCTTCGGACCTACCCGCTCCCCTCCGCACAGGGTGCCCAAAGATCAGGAGAGTGGGACTGAAGTGCAGCCAGAATTTCAGGAGCAGCCCCTTCAAATAATGGAACAGGGGCTGCAACCTCGTGCACTCAATAAAAACATGGAACACGGACTCCTCCAGACCGCAGAAATTGCAGGCGGCCTGGGAGTCCGTGAACCGGCTTAAAAATTTATTGCACGGCACTGCTCCGTGCACCACCCTCCAGGCCAAGTCCCCGATGAATAGTGGGAGGACCCCTGCGTAGAGTGCCCTCCATCGGAGACCCCCGCCTCCTCCGGACGGCAAGATGGTACGCCATGGCGTGTCCGGACGGCCGGCGAGGATGGCAAAGTTGAGAGTGTGCAGGAGCAGCCCGTACAGGAAACCCCTCCGCGCGGAACTGAAAGGCACGGAGGGGATTTCCCCGCGGCGGCTCAAGTTGTGAGGCGCCGGCCCCCGAGGGAGGTTCCGGGGTTTGGCGCCGATGAGGAATTCCGTCCGGACGGGGGTCAGTTCGGACGGGATCTCCCCACGTGCTTGAGCCTCCTCGATGCACCTAACGGAGTCAGGGCCCAGAGCTGTTTTTAGCGACTCGATGGCATCGGCCGCGTGGCGGACGTTGGCAGAATTTAGGCGCCGCGCCAGCGTGTCTGGCGCCATCCAGCCCGCTCCTCCGCCATCGAGCAGGTCCCTGACCCTGGTCACCTCACCAGCCACAGCCCTCTCTTCCGACCGCCACATAAAACCTCGGTCGTGGAGGTACGGATTCCCGAGCAGCGGCTCCTGCAGGACGGCCGCCACTCCAGCCGGCGGAGAGCTGCGCTTGGTGGAGACTTTGTTCCAGACCCTGATGAGTTCCCTGTAAAAGACAGGCAGCTCCCGGAGGGCGGTCCTGGCACCCCCCAGGTTCACAAACAGGAGCTGCGTATCATAATTGAGGTCGCGCTGCTGGCGGAAGAAATACCTCGCCAGAGCGCACCACCTAGGAGGGGGCTCGACGTAAAGGTATTTCTGCAGGGTCTGAAGACGGAAAGTCGCGAGCTGGGCGCTGACGCACACCAACGACTGACCGCCCTTCCTTGTACATGAATCCCAAAAAGTTAGTTTGCAGGTGCAGCAGATAATCAGGAAGGTGAATGGAATGTTGGCCTTCATTGCGAGAGGGATGGAGTACAAAAGCAGGGAGGTCCTGCTGCAACTGTATAGGGTATTGGTGAGGCCGCACCTGGAGTACTGCGTGCAGTTTTGGTCACCTTTCTTAAGGAAGGATATACTAGCTTTGGAGGGGGTACAGAGACGATTCACTAGGCTGATTCCAGAGATGAGGGGGTTACCTTATGGTGATAGATTGAGTAGACTGGGTCTTTACTTGTTGGAGTTCAGAAGGGTGTGGGGTGATCTTATAGAAACATTTCAAATAATGAAAGGGATAGACAAGATAGAGGCAGAGAGGTTGTTTCCACTGGTCGGGAAGACTAGAACTAGGGGTCACAGCCTCAAAATACGGGGGAGCCAATTTAAAACTGAGTTGAGAAGGAATTTCTTCTCCCAGAGGGTTGTGAATCTGTGGAATTCTCTGCCCAAGGAAGCAGTTGAGGCTAGCTCATTGAATGTATTCAAATCACAGATAGATAGATTTTTAACCAATAAGGGAATTAAGGGTTATGGGGAGCGGGCGGGTAAGTGGAGCTGAGTCCACGGCCAGATCAGCCATGATCTTGTTGAATGGCGGAGCAGGCTCGATGGGCTAGATGGCCTACTCCTGTTCCTAATTCTTATGTTCTTATGTTCTTATTCTCAGTTGAAGAACTGGCTGATGTACTTTGGTAGATTCCACGGGGAAATGAGCAGTCATGTGATTATGGTGATAAGAACGAAGTCTAGCCAGCAGCAAAGAAAGGACAAGTAGCTTTTCCAGATGTATTAATATTATACAATATACACTGGAGTGTTATTTCCTGGCAATCAACTGCAGATTATTCCCTTCGTAAAACTGCAGTAATGATGTCAGAATCATTAATCCTCTTGTTAATCCACTTAATGACAAGAAACTCACTGACAGCTGCTACCAGCATAAAAGTAACTTAAACAGAATAAATAGCCATTAAAAATGAAACAGAGCTCGTTAGACATAAGCGGATTGATCGTGGTGCAGGTATCTGTGACAGTCACAGAAATTAGACATGCATTTCAGAATTAATATTTCCAATATAGAGACAGGGAGATCTTCTTGTCCTTCTTCCTTTTTATATCAAATGACCAATGCCCCAAAGTATGTTTACTCATTTTGTGATACAATTTTCTTGTAATCGGTGAAAATAAAACAAAAAGCTACGATATTACTTACATTTGGAACAAAGTTAAAAACTAGCATTTGAATGCAGCACAAAATGTTGGAACAAAAGTCTCAGGCAGTTTTTCTTCCAGCTAAACAGGTCCCGAGTGAACAATTTTATCCCAATCCTTAATGGCTGTGAATCCACAGGACAGAAGTGCCCACAAACTGATGCTGTACCGACAGTTTCTCTCATGGAGAGGGAAAAAGTGGTTAATTTGGGAACTGTAAAAATTCAGACCAGTACAATGAAGATGAAGCTGCTGTTCTGTGCTAAGGTTTTAAGACAAGTGATGAAGATAGCAACTATAAGGTAAATATAATTCAACCTCTTGGAATAGTGGCCACAATGTGATTACATTTAAAATGATCTGTCAATCATCATCAGTAAGGATCCAGGCAAAATTAGATGATTTCAAAAAAGCAAACTTCAAAACAAAGAGGGAAGAACTAAATGAATTTAATTGGGAAATACTGATGAATTATATCACAATTCAGAAACAAATTGGAGCTTTAAAAAAAATGTTGCACATGGAAGTTAAGTAGATAGCCATTCACATAAACCTAGGCTAAATAAATAAAAACATTTCAGAATGAACGAGTAATTAAATCCAACTACATGTCCTCTTTGTCAAGAAATCCATCTACTTCCACCTTCATAAAATCACCCATCTCTGCTCCTGCCTTCGCCTACCTGCTGCTGAATCCATTATCCACACCTTTGCTACCTCCAGACTCAATTATTTCAATGCTCTCCTAACCGGCCTCCCATCTTCCACTTCAATAAGCTTGAACTCATCCAGAATGCTGCTGCCTGGATCCAAGCCTGTCCCAAATCCCAGTCACCCATCATCTTTGTGCTCCTGCAGCACCAACTTCTTGATATCCTCCATAAACTATGGTCACCCAAAACTCTACTGCCCATGTGTTAACTCGCACCAAGTCCCGCTCACCCATAACCCCTGTGCTCACTGACTTATATTGCCTCCCGGTTAAGCAATGCCTCAATTTTAAAATTCTCATACTTGTTTTCAAGTCCCTCCATGGCCTCGCCCCCCTCCCTATGCAATCTCCTCCAGTTTCACAACCACACCCCCACCCCGAGATCTCTGCGCTCCTCAAATTCTGGCTTTTTGAGGATCGCTGATTTTAATTGCTCCACCATTGGAGATCGTGCCTTCAGCTGCCAAGGCCGTAAGCTCTGGAATTCCCTCCGTTAACCTCTCCACCTCAACCTCTTTGTCCAAGCTTTTGGTCATCTGTCCTAATATCTTCTTGTGTCACTCGGTGTCAAGTTTGTTTGTAACTCTCCTATGAAGTGCCTTGGGATGTTTTATTACTTTAAAGGTGCTATATAAATATAAGTTGTTGGCAATTTAAACGGGAACTAATCAGCAAAATTCAAAGCAGAAAAAAGGAAGAGAATGTAAATATAAGAAATAGGCAAAAACATAAGTAAGGGGCCTCACACCTATTTTAAGCAGCTGGTAGTGATGTCTCAAGAATCATTAAACTCTATTTCAGTTCAGACGCCTTTTAGGTGTCCTTGCAGTGCAGGATGTTGGTCCCTGAAATTGGGCCTCATTATGCCCATTCTATGCCCATAAAACAAATACCACAAAGTCCAATTTCTACACTGAATTGTTCATTTGACATATTTGATATACGTGAGTGTGTGTGTAGGGAGGAAATCAACTTATCTTCACATTGCAGCATAAAAATAGTGCTGTGAGTGATAGAAGAATGTTCAACCTTTACACAGAACCTTGCAACACAGAAGGCAGCCATTCAGCCCATTGTACCTGTGCCGGCTCTTACAAAGAGCTTTCCGATTAGTCCCTCTCCTCCGCTCTTTCCCTATAGGCCTGCAATTTTCTCCCCTTCGACTACTTATCCAATCTGAGAGCTACTATTGAATCTGTTTTCACCACCCTTTCAAGCAGTGCAGCTCATAACAACTCGCTGTGTAAGAAAAATTCTCCTTATCTCACCATGATTTGCATAATTTACAAAATTATCCTTAGGATTTTTCAAATGTGAACCAGATTTGTGTCAAACAGACAAGGAAAGTTGCCAGTGACAGCAAGATCTATTAGTGCAAGTTTTCCTAACTAGGAAAACAAATCGCAATCCCAACAGACCACCTGTTTTCTTTCTTTAAATGTCATGAAAGTGACATGTATGAGTTTTCACTGAAGGGGTAATTTTACGTGTCCGCACTGCCGGCAGAACACCTCATGCACCGGCAGCACATTCCAGAAACTCGCTGCACACGCTGCCAATGACTTTACAACCATTAAAATAAGATCGTTGGAAAATCATTAGTGACGGCATGCAAATTTTCAATATGCCGTGCTGCCAAGCAAGGCTCCCTGCCAGCATTGCAGACTTGTAAAATGATTCCTTATCTGTGAAATTGCTCTTTGAAAAAAGTATATTATTCCAATTGAAAATCTAATAGTCTGGGTTGCATTGAATTTGAAGTGCAGACCTTCTTCATCATCCTCTCATTGTAATTAATGTACAGAGTCCATAAATTCTTTTGAAGGAGGACTAGGTAATTGCTTGAAAAAGGAGTAGATTAAAAGGGATGGGAAGAAAGCAGGAGAATGAGGTTCGAACAGTTGGCTCACATGAAGAAAAATATTGGCGGAGACGCCCCATACCCTTCAATATTTCTCTTTGTCATGCAATTAATTTCCTTTTAAAAGCAATTATGGACTCTGCTTCAACAATGATTCGTGGCAGAGAATGCCACGTTATAGCCACATTTTATGTGAAGGAACTGTTTCTAACTTTTCCTTAAATTCTTATGTGCTTATCTCAAAGGATCATTCCCATCTTGTCCACCAGTGGAAATAATCTACCGCTATTTACCTCAACACGATCCATTCATAATCTTATCAGGCCGGTTTTGAATCTTCTCAGCTCTAGTGGAGAAAGCCCTAATGTCTCAATGCTCTCTTCATAATTTCTCATTCCTACTAACATCCAAGTGAACCTAAGATGCAACATTTCTATTTTTTAGATCATTCCAAAATTAGGAGACCAAAACTGCACACAATACTCCAACTGTGGCCTAAGGATTTATAGAAATTAAGCATTACCTCCTTTCTTTTTGTATTCTACACTTCAGGATACAAAAGCAAGGATTGCTTCTGCCTTTTTTCTGGCCATAACTATTTACACTGCCACCATTAACAGTCTGTGTATCCATTGTTCCTCTACTCCATTTTAAAATCCTGCCATATTGTGATATATTCTTTACTGCATCACAAACACACAGATTACACAAGATGACTCTTGCTGGAGACTCGTCATCATGTGATGACACTTTTGTTGTTATACAGCCGTAGTTGCATTCCCAGAGTAGTCCACTAGATGGGGCAGTAGTCTACTAGAGAGAGCTCTATATTAAACATATAAGGTGCATTTCATTTCTCTATTCTTGTTTCCAAAACCTAGTATTTCATATTGTTCTACATTGAACTGCATCTTTCACCTATCTGCTAGCCTATGTCCTCCTGTAGTTTTTCCTTGTCACAATTTGTCATATCTTTCAATTTGGTATCAGCAATTTTGACATTGGTCGGTTAATTCGTGAATCCAGATCATGTGTAAAGGGGCTATGCAGTTGGTCGTACACGTAATCTGGTAAGTGGAATGCATTTAATAATATGTTTATTCTGATTGAAGTGGCACATTAATTCTTGCAAATCTATGTCGAGGGCAGTGTTGTCCAATATGTTAGCTACTAGCCACATGTGGTCAACTGGGAATCCAAATGTTGCTAATTGCATTTTTGATTAGTAAATAAAAGATGAGCATGAAAAAATCTTGTTGGGCATGTGATCTCAGTACTCATATTTGCACAGTGAATGTTGTATAATTTAACCCTTTTCTGCATTTGCTGGTAAAATTATAAGACGAAAAGCAAAATCTGCAAGTGTAAGAACATAAGAAATAGGAACAGGAGTAGGCATAAGGCCCTTCGATCCTGTTCCACCTTTCAATATCATGGCTGAACTGATCATGGACTCAGCTCCACTTCCCTGCCCGCTCCCCATAACCCCTTAACCCCTTATCGTTTAAGAAACTGTCTATTTCTATCTTAAATTTATTTAATGTCCCAGCTTCCACAGCTCTCTGAGGCAGCGAATTCCACATATTCACAACCCTCAGAGAAGAAATTTCTCCTCATCTCTGTTTTAAATGGGCGGCCCCTTATCCTAAGATCATGCCCACTAGTTCTAGTCTCCCCCACCAGTGGAAACATCCTCTCTGCATCCACCTTGTCAAGCCCCCTCATAATCTTATACGTTTCTATAAGATCACAACTCATTCTTCTGAATTCCAATGAGTAGAGGCCCAACCTACTCAACCTTTCCTCATAAGTCAACCCACTCATCCCCGGGATCAACCTAGTGAACCTTCTCCGAACTGCCTCCACAGTAAGTATATCCTTTCGTAAATATGGAAACCAAAACTGCACGCAGTATTCCAGGTGTGGCCTCATCAATACCCTGTATAGCTGTAACAAGACTTCTCTGCTTTTATACTCCATCCCCTTTGCAATAAAGGCCAAGATTACATTGGCCTTCCTGATCACTTGCTGTACCTGCATACTATTCTTTTGTGTTTCATGCACAAGTATCCCCAGGTCCTGCTGTACTGCAGCACTTTGCAATCTTTCTCCATTTAAATAATAACTTACTCTTTGATTTTTTTCTGCCAAAGTGTATGACCTTACATTTTCCAACATTATACTCCATCTGCCAAATTCTTGCCCACTCACTGAGCCTGTCTATGTCCTCCTGCAGCCTCTTTATGTCCTCTTCACACATTACCCTTCCTCCCAGCTTTGTATCATCAGCCAACTTGGCTATGTTACACTCAGTCCCCTCTTCCAAGTCATTAATCTAGATTGTAAATAGTTGGGTTCCCAGCACTCAACCCTGCGGCACCCCACTAGTTACTGGTTGCCAACCAGAGAATGAACCATTTATCCCGACTCTCTGTTTTCTGTTTGTCAGCCAATCTTCCATCCATGCTAATATATTACCCCCAACCCCATAAACTTTTATCTTTTGCAGTAACCTTTTGTGTGGCACCCTGTCAAATGTCTTCTGGAAGTCCAAATACACCACATCCACTGGTTCCCCTTTATCCACCCTGTTCGTTACATCCTCAAAGAATTCCAGCAAATTTGTCAAACGTGACTTCCCCTTCATAAATCCATGCTGACTTTGCCTGGCCAAATTTTGCTTTTCCAAATGTCCTGTTACTGCTTCTTTAATAATGGACTCCAATATTTTCTCAACCACAGATGTTAGGCTAACTGGTTTATAGTTTCTTGCTTTTTGTCTGCCTCCTTTTTTACAATAGGGGTGTTACATTTGACGTTTTCCAATCTCCTTGGAGCTCCTCAGAATCCAGCAAATTTTGGTAAATTACAACCAATGCATCCACAATCCCTGCCGCTACGTCTCTTAAGACCCTAGGATGCAAGCAATCAGGTCCAGGGGATTTATTTGCCTTTATTCCCATTATCTTACTGAGCACCGGCTCCTTAGTGATTATGATTGTGTTAAGTTCCTCCCCCCCTTGACTATCCACTGTTGGAATATTGTTAGTGCCCTCTACTGTAAAAACTGATACAAAATACTTGTTTAGAGTTTCTGCCATCTCCATGTTCCCCATTACTAATTCCCCAGTCTCGTCCTCTAAAGGACCAACATTTACTTTAGTCTCTCTTTCTTTTTATATATCTATAGAAACTCTTACTATCTGTTTTTATATTTTGTGCTAGTTTACTTTCATTGTCTAGCTTCCCTTTCTTAATCATTTTTTTAGTCATTCTTTGCTAGCTTTTAAAAGCTTCCAAATCTTCTGTCCTCCCACTAGTTTTGGCCACTTTGTATGCCCTTGTTTTTAATCAGATACTGTACTTTATTTGTTTAGTTAGCCACGGATGGCTTTCTTTTCTCTTGCACCATTTCCTCCTTACTGGAATATATTTTTCTTGAGACTTGTGAAATATCTCTTTAAATGTACACCACTGTTCATCAACCATCCCATACTGCAATCTGTTTTCCGAGTCCACTTTAGCCAAATCTGCCCTCATACCTTCATAGTCTCCTTAACTTAAGCTTAGTACGCTGGTTAGAGATCCAACTTTCTCACCCTCCATTTGAATTTGTTACTCAATCATGCTATGATCACTCATTCCAAGGGGATCCTTTACTAAGAGATTGTTTATTAATCCTGTCTCAATTCACAGGACCAGATCTAGGATAGCCTGCCCCCTGGTTGGTTCCGTTACATACTGCTCAAGGAACCCATCCCTTATGCACTCTACGAACTCTTCCTCAAGGCTACCCTGACGAATTTGATTTGTCCAATCAACATGGTGGTTAAAATGACCCATGATTATTGCTGTTCCCTTTTTACAAGCCCACACTATTTCCTGGTTTATGCTCCGACCAACAGAGTTGCTACTGTTAGGGGACTTATATACTATGCCCACCAGTGACTTTTTCCCCTTATTATTCCTTATCTCCACCCAAACTGTTTCAACATCCTGATCCTTTGAGCATATATCATTTCTCACTATTGCAGTGATTCCATCTTTTATCAATAGAGCTACCCCACCTCCTTTTCCTTTCTGTTTGTCCTTCTGGATTGTCAAATACCCCAGAATATTTAATTCCCACTCCTGGTCACCTTACAACCACGTTTCTGTAATGGCTATCAGATCAAACTCATTTGTCTCAATTTGTGCCGTCAACTCATCTCTTTTATTACAAATGCTACATGCATTTAGACAAATTGCCTTTAAATTTGTTATTTTACCGTTTTTTCCTGCTTGTTTCCTCTCTCCTTCAAACTCACTTTCTTTATTTAGGTTTTCTAATTTCCACTTTTCTCCCCTCCCTACTGAATCAACTCTCAGGTTCCCATCCCCCTGCCAAGCTAGTTTAAACCCTCCCCAACAGCACTAGCAACCCCCCCCCCGCCACTGCCACGAGGATATTGGTCCCTGCTCCGGTGAGGTGCAACCTGTCCAGCTTGTACAGGTCCCACCTCTCCCAGAAGCGGCCCCAATGTCTCAGGAATCTAAAGCCCTCCCGCCTGCACCATCTCTTCAGCCACGTATTCATCTGTTCTGTCTTCCTATTTCTGTACTCACTAGCTTGTGGTACTGGGAGTAATCCGGAGATTACTACCTTTGAGGTCTTGCTTTTTAAACTCTCTCCTAGTTCCCTAAACTCTGCCTGCAGGACCTCATCCCTCTTCCTACCTATGTCATTGGTACCGATGTGGACCACGACCTCTGGCTGTTTGCCCTCTCCCCCCAGAATGCCCTGCGCAGCCGCTCAGTGACATCCTTGACCCTGACACCAGGGAGGTAACATACCATCCTGGAGTCAAGTCTGCGGCCGCAGAAACGTCTGTCTGCTCCCCTGACTATAGAATCCCCTACCACTATAGCTCTTCCATTTTTTGTTTTAAACTGTATGAGTGCTTTACTCCCATAGTTACTGCTTATTGGTTATCTGTTAAAATAATGTCCAATACTGGTGAAAATGTTAGATTTCAACACCATGGAAACATTTGCAGCATTGCATGGAGAGGGGAGCTGTCACTATAGTCAACTTAAAATAACCACTCCAAGCAAGGAGATGTAAGCAAGCTCAGCCAATAACACGCAGCTCCAACAGAGCATGTCATGACTGCCCTGTCCTGTCAGCCGTGACTCAGTTCGTAGCAATCTCGCCTCTGAGTCAGAAGGTTGTGGGTTCAAGACCCACTACAGAGACTTGAGCACAAAAATCTAGGCTGACACTCCAGGGCAGTAATTAGAGTGCGCTGCACTATTGGAGTTGCCATCTTTCGGATAAGACATTAAACTGAGACGTCGTCTGCTCTCTCAAGTGAACGTACAAGATCCCATGGCACTATTTCGAAGAAGAGCAGGGAGTTATCCCCAGTGACCTGGCCAATATTTATCCATCAATTAACAGATTATCAGGTCATTCCTGCGTTGCTGTTTGTGGGAGCATGCTGTGCAGAAATTGGCTGCCATGTTTCTTACATTATAACAGTGAATACACTTCAAAAGTTGTTGAGGCCAATTCACTAAATATATTCAAAAAGGAGTTAGATGAGGTCCTTACTGCTAGGGGGATCGAGGGGTATGGCGAGAAAGCAGGAATGGGGTACTGAAGGTGAATGTTCAGCCATGAACTCATTGAATGGCGGTGCAGGCTAGAAGGGCCGAATGGCCTACTCCTGCACCTATTTTCTATGTTTCTATGTTTCTAAAAGTACTTCATTGGCTGTAAAGCACTTTGAGACATCCTGAGGTTGTGAAAGGCGCTGTATAAATGCAAGTCTGTCTTTCTTTGTTTCTATTGGAGCTGCTCTTTCTATGTCTGCACTTAATCAATATCTTTCACAACCAGGTATAGTTCAACTATTAATCAACATATGATTAATTACTTTCAACAGTAGATTATTTCACGTACCTAACATTTCATGGAGAAAAACATGTTGGATCTTAACCACCGCTCCCATTTTCTCAGACAGCAGATGCTGGTATTAGAGGACAGCTGCACCAGAGCCACTAGGATTAAAAGAGGTGTTTGGGGTGGGAATCCCCCATCAGAACATGGCCGGTGTTCTGGTCCACTCCCCTGGGTTCTACCCCTTTCTCTGCCACATTCCCGGGTGCCAGGAGCCTTTACCTCCTTGACAGATTTTCTATGCTTCACACCATTTACACCTCCTCTGGACGCATCTTTTGTTTCTTTACTTGTCTCATGATCATCTGCTTTTCCCTTGCACTGTCTTCTTTCTTCTTAGGCAGTCCCTCGGAGTCGAGGGTGTCTTGCTTCCACACTACTGTGTGACTGATGAGTCCAATGCGGGACCTACAGTCTCTGTTACAGGTGGGGCAGATGGTGGTTGAAGTGACGGGTGGGTGGGGTGTTTGGGTTGGGTGCGCTCCTGCTGTTTACACTTGGTTTCTGCGTGCTCCCGGCGAAGAGACTCGAGGTGATCGGCGCCTTCCCGCATGCTTCTCCTCCACATAGGGTGATCTTGGGCCAGGGACAGAAAAAGCCCAGCGGGAGATCGAGAGCCAGCGGCAGTTGGTGAGAGGGGAGCGGCCTATCAAAAGCCCAGCGGGAGATCGAGAGCCAGCGGAAGTTCGGTATTCACGAAGGAGGACACGAACAACCTTCCGGTTATAAAAGGGGTCGGGGGGTCTAGTAAGGAGGAGGAACTGAGGGAAATCCTTATTAGCCGGGAAATTGTGTTGGGGAAATTGATGGGATTGAAGGCCGATAAATCCCCAGGGCCTGATGGACTGCATCCCAGAGTACTTAAGGAGGTGGCCTTGGAAATAGTGGATGCGTTGACAGTCATTTTCCAACATTCCATTGACTCTGGATCAGTTCCTATGGAGTGGAGGGTAGCCAATGTAACCCCACTTTTTAAAAAAGGAGGGAGAGAGAAAACAGGGAATTATAGACCGGTCAGCCTGACATCGGTAGTGGGTAAAATGATGGAATCAATTATTAAGGATGTCATAGCAGTGCATTTGGAAAGAGGTAACATGATAGGTCCAAGTCAGCATGGATTTGTGAAAGGGAAATCATGCTTGACAAATCTTCTGGAATTTTTTGAGGATGTTTCCAGTAGAGTGGATAAGGGAGAACCAGTTGATGTGGTATATTTGGACTTTCAGAAGGCGTTCGACAAGGTCCCACACAAGAGATTGATGTGCAAAGTTAGAGCACATGGGATTGGGGGTAGTGTACTGACATGGATTGAGAACTGGTTGTCAGACAGGAAGCAAAGAGTAGGAGTAAATGGGTACTTTTCAGAATGGCAGGCAGTGACTAGTGGGGTACCGCAAGGTTCTGTGCTGGGGCCCCAGCTGTTTACACTGTACATTAATGATTTAGATGAGGGGATTAAATGTAGTATCTCCAAATTTGCGGATGACACTAAGTTGGGTGGCAGTGTGAGCTGCGAGGAGGATGCTGTGAGGCTGCAGAGCGACTTGGATAGGTTGGGTGAGTGGGCAAATGCATGGCAGATGAAGTATAATGTGGATAAATGTGAGGTTATCCACTTTGGTGGTAAAAACAGAGAGACAGACTATTATCTGAATGGTGACAGATTAGGAAAATGGGAGGTGCAAAGAGACCTGGGTGTCATGGTACATCAGTCATTGAAGGTTGGCATGCAGGTCCAGCAGGCGGTTAAGAAAGCAAATGGCATGTTGGCCTTCATAGCAAGGGGATTTGAGTACAGGGGCAGGGAGGTGTTGCTACAGTTGTACAGGGCATTGGTGAGGCCACACCTGGAGTATTGTGTACAGTTTTGGTCTCCTAACCTGAGGAAGGACATTCTTGCTATTGAGGGAGTGCAGCGAAGGTTCACCAGACTGATTCCCGGGATGGCGGGACTGACCTATCAAGAAAGACTGGATCAACTGGGCTTGTATTCACTGGAGTTCAGAAGAATGAGAGGGGACCTCATAGAAACATATAAAATTCTGACAGGGTTGGACAGGTTAGATGCAGGAAGAATGTTCCCAATGTTGGGGAAGTCCAGAACCAGGGGTCACAGTCTAAGGATAAGGGGTAAGCCATTTAGGACCGAGATGCGGAGGAACTTCTTCACCCAGAGAGTGGTGAACCTGTGGAATTCTCTACCACAGAAAGTTGTTGAGGCCAATTCACTAAATATATTCAAAAAGGAGTTAGATGAGGTCCTTACTGCTAGGGGGATCAAGGGGTATGGCGAGAAAGCAGGAATGGGGTACTGAAGTTGAATGTTCAGCCATGAACTCATTGAATGGCGGTGCAGGCTAGAAGGGCCGAATGGCCTACTCCTGCACCTATTTTCTATGTTTCTATGAGAGGGGAGCGACCTATCAAAAGCCCAGCGGGAGATCGAGAGCCAGCGGCAGTTGGTGAGAGGGGAGCGACCTATCAAAAGCCCAGTGGGAGATCGAGAGCCAGCGGCAGTTGGTGAGAGGGGAGCGACCTATCAAAAGCCCAGCGGGAGATCGAGAGCCAGCGGCAGTTGGTGAGAGGGGAGCGACCTATCAAAAGCCCAGCGGGAGATCGAGAGCCAGTGGCAGTTGGTGAGAGGGGAGTGGCCTATCAAAAGCCCAGCGGGAGATCGAGAGCCAGCGGCAGTTGGTGAGAGGGGAGCGGCCTATCAAAAGCCCAGCGGGAGATCGAGAGCCAGCGGCAGTTGGTGAGAGGGGAGCGACCCATCAAAAGCCCAGCGGGAGATCGAGAGCCAGCGGCAGTTGGTGAGAGGGGAGCGACCTATCAAAAGCCCAGCGGGAGATCGAGAGCCAGCGGCAGTTGGTGAGAGGGGAGCGACCTATCAAAAGCCCAGCGGGAGATCGAGAGCCAGCGGCAGTTGGTGAGAGGGGAGCGACCTATCAAAAGCCCAGTGGGAGATCGAGAGCCAGCGACAGTTGGTGAGAGGGGAGCGACCTATCAAAAGCCCAGCGGGAGATCGAGAGCCAACGGCAGTTGGTGAGAGGGGAGCGGCCTATCAAAAGCCCAGCGGGAGATCGAGAGCCAGCGGCAGTTGGTGAGAGGGGAGCGACCTATCAAAAGCCCAGCGGGAGATCGAGAGCCAGCGGCAGTTGGTGAGAGGGGAGCGGCCTATCAAAAGCCCAGCGGGAGATCGAGAGCCAGCGGCAGTTGGTGAGAGGGGAGCAACCTATCAAAAGCCCAGCGGGAGATCGAGAGCCAGCGGCAGTTGGTGAGAGGGGAGCGACCTATCAAAAGCCCAGCGGGAGATCGAGAGCCAGCGGCAGTTGGTGAGAGGGGAGCGACCTATCAAAAGCCCAGCGGGAGATCGAGAGCCAGCGGCAGTTGGTGAGAGGGGAGCGACCTATCAAAAGCATACCGGTGCAGCTACAGCGGGAGAGAAAGCAAAATAGAAGTAGAAAGGAATCAAAATGTGACGTCACAGCCAATGGGGTAAGTGATTGGCTGGTGATTGGTGAGTAGCTTTTCTTTTATTTTTTATATCAGTAAGTGAACTTTAGCATTGTTATTACCAATTTAAGGGTACCTAAGGTTAAGGCATGACAGGAGAGCTCGGTCATGTGATATGCTCCTCCTGTACCATGTGGGAACTCGGGGACACTTCCAGTGTCCCTGGGGGCTACATGTGTGGGAAGTGCATCCGCCTCGAGCTCTTGACGGTCCGCGTTGCGGAATTGGAGCTGAGGGTGGATTCACTCTGGAGCATCCACGATGCTGAGAATGACGTGAGTATCACGTGTAGTGAGTTGGTCCTACCGCAGGAGAAGGGTCCACAGCCAGATAGGGAATGGAAGACCAGCAGGAAGAGCAGTGCAAGAAAGATAGTGCAGGGATCCCCTGTGGTCATCCCCCTGCAAAACAGATACACCGCTTTGAGTACTGTTGGAGGGGGGATGACTCATCAGGGGAGGGCAGCAGCAGCCAAGTTCATGGCACCGTGGCTGGCTCTGCTGCACAGGAGGGCAGGAAAAAGATGGGGAGCGCGATAGTGATAGGGGATTCGATGATGAGGGGAATAGCTAGGTGTTTCTGCGGCCGCAACCGAGACTCCAGGATGGTATGTTGCCTCCCTGGTGCAAGGGTCAAGGATGTCTCGGAGCGGGTGCAGGACATTCTGAAATGGGAAGGAGAACAGCCAGTTGTCGTGGTGCACATTGGTACCAACGACATAGGTAAAAAAAGGGATGAGGTCCTACAAAAAGAATTTAAGGAGCTAGGAGCTAAATTAAAAAGTAGGACATCAAAAGTAGTAATCTCGGGATTGCTACCAGTGCCATGTGCTAGTCAGAGTAGGAATCGCAGGATAGCGCAGATGAATACGTGGCTTGAGCAGTGGTGCAGCAGGGAGGGATTCAAATTCCTGGGGCATTGGAACCGGTTCTGGGGGAGGTGGGACCAGTACAAACCGGACGGTCTGCACCTGGGCAGGACCGGAACCAATGTCCTAGGGGGAATGTTTGCTGGTGCTGTTGGGGAGGAGTTAAACTAATATGGCAGGGGGATGGGAACCTATGCAGGGAGACAGAGGGAGACAAAAAGGAGGCAAAAGCAAAAGACAGAAAGGAGATGAAGAAAAGTGGAGGGCAGAGAAACCCAAGGCAAAGAACAAAAAGGGCCACTGTACAGCAAAATTCGAAAAGGACAAAGGGTGTTAAAAAAACAAGCCTGAAGGCTTTGTGTCTTAATGCAAGGAGTATCCGCAATAAGGTGGATGAATTAACTGTGCAAATAGATGTTAACAAATATGATGTGATTGGGATTACGGAGACGTGGCTCCAGGATGATCAGGGCTGGGAACTCAACATCCAGGGGTATTCAACATTCAGGAAGGATAGAATAAAAGGAAAAGGAGGTGGGGTAGCATTGCTGGTTAAAGAGGAGATTAATGCAATAGTTAGGAAAGACATTAGCTTGGATGATGTGGAATCTATATGAGTAGAGCTGCAGAACACTAAAGGGCAAAAAACGTTAGTGGGAGTTGTGTACACACCTCCAAACAGTAGTAGTGATGTTGGGGAGGGCATCAAACAGGAAATTAGGAGTGCATGCAATAAAGGTGCGGCAGTTATAATGGGTGACTTTAATATGCACATAGATTGGGCTAGCCAAACTGGAAGCAATACGGTGGAGGAGGATTTCCTGGAGTGCATAAGGGATGGTTTTCTAGACCAATATGTCGAGGAACCAACTAGGGGGGAGGCCATCTTAGACTGGGTGTTGTGTAATGAGAGAGGATTAATTAGCAATCTCGTTGTGCAAGGCCCCTTGGGGAAGAGTGACCATAATATGGTGGAATTCTGCATTAGAATGGAGAATGAAACAGTTAATTCAGAGACCATGGTCCAGAACTTAAAGAAGGGTAACTTTGAAGGTATGAGGCGTGAATTGGCTAAGATAGATTGGCGAATGATACTTAAGGGGTTGACTGTGGATGGGCAATGGCAGACAGTTAGAGACCGCATGGATGAATTACAACAATTGTACATTCCTGTCTGGCGTAAAAATAAAAAAGGGAAGGTGGCTCAACCGTGGTTATCTAGGGAAATCAGGGATAGTATTAAAGCCAAGGAAGTGGCATACAAATTGGCCAGAAATAGCAGCAAACCTGGAGACTGGGAGAAATTTAGAACTCAGCAGAGGAGGACAAAGGGTTTGATTAGGGCAGGGAAAATGGAGTACAAGAAGAAGCTTGCAGGGAACATTAAGGCGATTGCAAAAGTTTCTATAGGTATGTCAAGAGAAAAAGGTTAGTAAAGACAAACGTAGGTCCCCTGCAGTCAGAATCAGGAGATGTCATAACGGGGAACAAAGAAATGGCAGACCAATTGAACAAGTGCTTTGGTTCAGTATTCACTAAGGAGGACACAAACAACCTTCCGGATATAAAAGGGGTCAGAGGGTCTAGTAAGGAGGAGGAACTGAGGGAAATCTTTATTAGTCGGGAAATTGTGTTGGGAAATTGATGGGATTGAAGGCCGATAAATCCCCAGGGCCTGATGGACTGCATCCCAGAGTACTTAAGGAGGTGGCCTTGGAAATAGCGGATGCATTGCCAGTCATTTTCCAACATTCCATTGACTCTGGATCAGTTCCTATGGAGTGGAGGGTAGCCAATGTAACCCCACTTTTTAAAAAAGGAGGGAGAGAGAAAGCAGGGAATTATAGACCGGTCAGCCTGACCTCAGTAGTGGGTAAAATGATGGAATCAATTATTAAGGATGTCATAGCAGCGCATTTGGAAAATGGTGACATGATAGGTCCAAGTCAGCATGGATTTGTGAAAGGGAAATCATGCTTGACAAATCTTCTGGAATTTTTTGAGGATGTTTCCAGTAAAGTGGACAAAGGAGAACCAGTTGATGTGGTATATTTGGACTTTCAGAAGGCTTTCGACAAGGTCCCACACAAGAGATTAATGTGCAAAGTTAGAGCACATGGGATTGGGGGTAGTGTGCTGACGTGGATTGAGAACTGGTTGTCAGACAGGAAGCAAAGAGTAGGAGTAAATGGGTACTTTTCAGAATGGCAGGCAGTGACTAGTGGGGTACCGCAGGGTTCTGTGCTGGGGCCCCAGCTGTTTACATTGTACATTAATGATTTAGACGAGGGGATTAAATGTAGTATCTCCAAATTTGCGGATGACACTAAGTTGGGTGGCAATGTGAGCTGCGAGGAGGATGCTATGAGGTTGCAGAGTGACTTGGATAGGTTAGGTGAGTGGGCAAATGCGTGGCAGATGAAGTATAATGTGGATAAATGTGAGGTTATCCACTTTGGTGGTAAAAACAGAGAGACAGACTATTATCTGAATGGTGACAGATTAGGAAAAGGGGAGGTGCAACGAGACCTGGGCGTCATGGTACATCAGTCACTGAAGGTTGGCATGCAGGTCCAGCAGGCGGTTAAGAAAGCAAATGGCATGTTGGCCTTCATAGCGAGGGGATTTGAGCACAGGGGCAGGGAGGTGTTGCTACAGTTGTACAGGGCCTTGGTGAGGCCACACCTGGAGTATTGTGTACAGTTTTGGTCTCCTAACTTGAGGAAAGACATTCTTGCTATTGAGGGAGTGCAGCGAAGATTCACCAGACTGATTCCCGGGATGGTGGGACTGACCTATCAAGAAAGACTGGATCAACTGGGCTTGTATTCACTGGAGTTCAGAAGAGTGAGAGGGGACCTCATAGAAACGTTTAAAATTCTGACGGGTTTGGACAGGTTGGATGCAGGAAGAATGTTCCCAATGTTGGGGAAGTCCAGAACCAGGGGTCACAGTCTAAGGATAAGGGGTAAGCCATTTAGGACCGAGATGAGGAGTAACTTCTTCACCCAGAGAGTGGTGAACCTGTGGAATTCTCTACCACAGAAAGTAGTTGAGGACAATTCACTAAATATATTCAAAAGGGAGTTAGATGACGTCCTTACTACTCGGGGGATCAAGGGGTATGGCGAGAAAGCAGGAAGGGGCTACTGAAGTTTCATGTTCAGCCATGAACTGATTGAATGGCGGTGCAGGCTAGAAGGGCTGAATGGCCTGCTCCTGCACCTATTTTCTATGTTTTCTATGTTTTCTATGTTTTCCCAGGTGTCGGTGGGGATGTTGCACTTTTTCAAGGAGGTTTTGAGGGTGTCCTTGAAGCATTTCCTCTGCCCTCCTGGGACTCGCTTGCTGTGACGTAGCTCAGAGTAGAGTGTTTGTTTTGGGAGTCTCGTATCGGGCAGGCGGACGATCTGGCCCGTTCAATGGAGACGATCCCTTGCACCATCATCCCTTCCATCATTTAATCGCTCCTGGCTTCCACCCTATATCAAAAACCTCTCACTTTGTTCTTTCCTTTTTCCTGGCTTTGTACTTGCTTAAAAACTGTTGATCTCCCACATCTTCCGGTTCTGACGCAGGGTCATTGACCTGAAACGTTAACTCTGTTTCTCTCTCCACAGATGCTGCCTGACCAGCGGAGTGTTTTCCTGCATTTTCTGTTTTTATTTCAGATTTCACAGTATTCACAGTATTTTGCTTTTGATGTAATTTCTTGGATTGCTTATCCTTAGTTGTGGCATTTACTGTTGCAGCCACATTTTAAGCTAAAGAGACACTACATTCACCACTGTAGGTGGAAGAATGCAAGTGACACACTAATCTTTCCGTATCACAATGCTGCACTTCAAAGCACTGTGTTACTACATCCACTGTTTGGAAACAAAGAAGAATTTTGCTTATGTGATGTTTCACAAACATAAAGGTTTTATAAACTTTTTAAAAAAAAATTGCAAATCATACCTCTTTTAAAGAAATACCATTTATATGCACATTATCCATCATGCCTGAATCATTTCCTCTCTCAATCTTCTTGACCACAAAGAAGATTTAAATCATTCTATCAACTATTTCGCAGAACTTAGTTCGTTGAATCATGGAACAATCCTGTCATCGTTTTCTGAAGTCCTCTCTAATGAATCAAAGTCACATTTCTACAGGAGGTCTGGAATTACAAATTGTAGCTCAGTTTATTTTTAACTCTGATGTAACAACGGGATTAAAGGTTTATCTATTGATGGACCAGGCACTGAAGATGTGTGTTGAAGCCAGTGTGTGGAAGATTGCAGTTCAAAGACATTTTCAAACTGAGGTAATGAAAATCAATTATCAGATCTCACGATCATTAGGCCAGGAGGGTATCCATTCCTTTTAATAGAAGGAAAATATTTCTTAGACACAAACCCCAAGACCGGGTGTGGGGCGGGGGGTGCGGGGGGGCATGGCGATGGTGTGGATACAATAGATAATTCTATTGACGGTCTTACTGGTGAATCACTGAATGGGGAAGAAGGCAAGAGACGGCCCATCCACTTGCTGGGAACACAGAGAAAAGACAGTCCTGGAAAGTCAGTCAGGTTCTCAACAGCAGAGGTAAAGAGGCAGAATTGGGCCTGGAGCTAAAAGGGAAGACGCAAGAGACGTTTTTTGTCATGTATCTTACATTATTATATATAACTGCATCCTAACATGCTATACATGACTGTAATAAGATATGACCTGTAATCACCAGCATACCTTACCATCAGGGGTGCACTTGCAAGAGACAGATGTATAAGGACAGTTCTCAGGCAAGTGCAGCATTCCAGAGCTGTGAAATAAAGGTGCAGGTCCAGAGTGACCTTGACTTCACTACATGCCTCGTGTGAATCTGTACTGAGGGGACAGGGACTTTACAGTGGCGACGAGTTAAGGGATTACAGAATCCACAGAATGGCGAACAACGGATCAGATGAAAAGTACAATGCGGGAGACAATTGGGAGGACTTTACAGAAAGGCTCCAGCAAAGCTTTGTAACCAAAGACTGGTTAGGCGACGATAAGGCAGACAAGAGAAGAGCCCATCTCTTGACCAGCTGTGGCTCAAAAACATACACTTTAATGAAGGATCTGTTGGCACCCGAGAAACCAGCAAGCAAGTCATTTGAAGAATTGAGCACACTGGTAAGAGACCACCTGAAGCCAGCGAGCAGCCTACACATGGCCAGACACAGGTTCTACAACTACAGACGCTGTGTGGGCCAGAGCATACCCGACTTCGTGGCGCAACTTTGGAGGTTGGCTAGTTTATGTAAGTTCTCCGATGAACTGAGGAGAGAAATGCTGAGAAACTTTTTTATTGAAGGAATAGGCCACGCAGGCATATTCCGAAAGCTCATAGAGGCCAAGAACCTGACCTTAGAGGCAGCAGCACTGGTTGCACAGACATTCTTGGTAGGGGAAGAAGAAACGAGGTTGATTTACAATGCAGGTACGACAACTAACGAAATATCGGAAGAAGAAGTTCACAGCACTAAACTAGCTGCTACTCCCACACACAGACAAAACCGGGAGAACTGGCTCTCGACAGCAGGCAGAAGCCATCAAGGGCCACAGGAATGGCCGTTCACACCTCATCAACTCACAATGCGAGCAATCAACTACAAACTGAGAGAAGCTCAAGAGAGATCAGCCAGACGCAGCTCATTCTTTGGGAACACTTTGAACAATGGAACAGGTCTGTGCTGGAGGTGTGGGGGTGGGCACTCGTCAAGGGAATGTCGATTTCAGCAGGCTGTTTGCAGAAATTGTGAAAATACAGGGCATTTGGCCTGCATGTGCAAAAAAACGGCAGCTCGGCTGGTATACGAATTGGATGGGTCGGAAAGCGGACCAGAAGATGGTGGGGACAGTACCCGGGACACCGATGTACAGTGGGTCAACACGATCAATGGCCGCTGCTTTGACAACAGGATGCCTCCTATAATGATGAGGGTCCTCCTTAATGGGATATCTGTCAACATGGAGCTGGAGATGGGAGCAAGTCAATCTCTCATGGGCGCTCAACAATTTGAACAACTGTGGCCGCATAAAAGAGACAGACCAAAACTCACAAGGGTCGACACCAAACTAAGGACCTATACCAAAGAAATCGGACCAGTCCTCGGCAGCGCCATGCTCTCTGTCACACACAAAGGGACAGTGAACCAACTTCCCCTGTGGATTGTCCCCGGAGACCCCCCAGCACTGCTGGGGAGAAGCTGGATGCAAAACTAAACTGGAAATGGGATGATGTCCATGCCATGTCATTAGAGGAACGGACCTCCTGCTCAACAGTTATAAAGCGATTTGAACATCTCTTTCAGCCAGTTGTGGGCACTTTCAAAGGGGCCAAAGTCAAAATCTTTATCACACAGGATGCTAGACCGCTCCATCACAAGGCCAGAGCTGTACCCTATGTGATGAGGGAAAAGATTGAACACGAACTAGACAGGCTTCTGCGGGAAGGCATTATATCACCTGTGGAATTTAGCGACTGGGCAAGTCCCATCGTCCCAGTCATGAAGCCTGATGGATCCGTACGAATCTGTGGGGACTACAAATCTACCATAAACAGAGTCTCCCTACAGGACCAGTACCCACTGCCCAGAGCAGAGGACTTATTTGCCACATTGGCTGGAGGTAAACTTTTCTCAAAACTAGACCTCACATCTGCATATATGACACAAGAATTGACCGAGGAATCCAAGCTACTCACCACCATCAACACACATCGAGGCCTTTTCATGTACAATCGATGCCCATTCGGCATCAGGTCGGCAGCTGCCATATTCCAGCGCAACATGGAGAGTCTGCTCAAGTACACCCCGGGGACGGTTGTATTTCAAGACAACATACTTATCACGGGCAGGGACACCGACTCCCATCTCCGTAATTTGGAGGAAGTACGAAAGCGGGTCGGCCTACGAGTCAAGAAATCCAAGTGCCTGTTTCTCGCACCCGAGGTTGAATTTTTGGGCAGAAGGATTGCCGCTGATGGAATCTGCCCAACAGAGTCCAAAACAGAAGCAATTCGCCTGGCACCCAGGCCCCGGAATGTCTCAGAACTGCGCGCCTTTCTCGGGCTACTCAATTACTTTGGGAACTTTATGCAGAACTTAGGCACGCTGCTGGAGCCTCCCCACGTGCTACTGAGGAAGGGGTGCGATTGGTTTTGGGGGAACAGCCAGGAACACGCCTTCAATAAGTGTGTTCCAATCGTGTTTTGACTTTCTTTGACCCAGGTAAAAAGCTAGTTCTCACATGCGATGCGTTAGCATATGGGGTCGGGTGCGTGTTGCAACATGTCAATCGTGCGGGAAAATTACAATCCATAGCTTATGCCTCCAGGTCACTTTCGCAGGCGGAGCATGGGTACAGAATGGTAGAGAAGGCGGCGCTCGCGTGCGTGTACTGTGTCAAATGATGCAATACCTTTTCGGGGCCAAGTTCGCGTTGGAAACCAACCACAAGCCCCTCACGTCCCTCCTATCCGAGAGCAAGGCAATAAACGCCAACGCCTCGGCGCGAATTCAACGGTGGGCACTCATGCTGACGTCCTACGACTACACCCTAAGGCACAGACCAGGCACAGACAACTGTGCTGACGCGTTCAGCAGGCTACCCCTGGCGACCACGGAAGGGTCTGACGAACAGACTGTGAGGTAGTCATGGCAATCAATGCCTTTGAGTGCATAGGTTTGCCCATGACGGCTCGCCAAATCAGAGCCTGGACGGCCAGTGACCCCACGTCATCCTTAGTAAAAAGATGTGTCCTAACCAAAGGCTCGCGATGCCTGCCCCGAGGAATTAAAACTCTTTCACAGGCGCATGCATGATCTATCACTACAAGCAGACTGCCTGATGTGGGGCAGCCGAGTTATCATGCCTCTGCGAGGCAGAGAGGCATTTGTCCAGGAGCTCCACCGCGAGCACCCGGGGATCGTTCTCATGAAGGCCATAGACAGATCCCATGTCTGGTGGCCTGGTACTGACGTGGACTTAGAGCTCTGCGTCCAAAGGTGCACCATTTATGCCCAACTCAGCAATGCCCCCAGGGAGGCCTACCAAACCGTGGTCGGGGGTGCACGTAGACTATGCGGGCCCATTCATGGGCAAAATGTTCCTCGTAGTTGTAGATGCATTTTCAAAGTGGATCAAATGCACCATTTTAAACTCGAGCACAACCTCCACCACTGTGGAGAGCCTCGTAACCAAGTTTGCAACGCACGGAATCCCTGACATATTGGTCAGTGACAATGGTCCGTGCTTCACCAGCGCAGCATT
This sequence comes from Pristiophorus japonicus, assembly GCF_044704955.1. Taxonomy (NCBI): domain Eukaryota; kingdom Metazoa; phylum Chordata; class Chondrichthyes; family Pristiophoridae; genus Pristiophorus; species Pristiophorus japonicus. Next base: position 66,110,678 of record NC_091979.1, read on the forward strand.
CCAAGACTTTATAATTGACCACGGCATAAATCACGTCAAGACGGCACCATTCAAGCCGGCCTCCAACGGCCAGGTGGAGAGAGCAGTACAAATCATTAAACAAGGCATGCTTAAAATCCAAGGTCCCACGCTGCAGGGTCGCCTGTCGCGACTGCTGCTGGCATACAGATCTCATCCGCACTCATTGACTGGGATTCCCCCCCGCAACTGTTGATGAAAAGGACTTTAAAAACAAGGCTCTCATTAATCCTCCCAGACATGCACAAAATCATTGAGGCAAAGCGCCGTAAGCTGACTGAGTACCATGACAGAAATTCGAGGAGGAGATGGAATGAGATAGGGGACAAAGTGTTTGTACTAAACTATGGCAGGGGTCTCAACTGACTTGCAGGGACAGTAACGGGCAAGGAAGGAAACAGGCTACTGGTAGTACAAATAGACAATGGCAAAACCTGCCGGACCAAGTCAAAAGCAGATTTACCAACAACACTGCGGAACCAGAGGCAGACTACAATGTGGAACTCGCACCACACCTGGTGGACAGACAGAGGGAACAACCTGAGGAAAGAGCAATCCCAACAGACAGCCCAGGCGAGTCAACAACAATCACACCAATCGAAACAGACAGCCCAGGCGAGATACCAGCAACCACACGCAAAAGAAAACAGACACCAAGGCAAACAACTGAACCACAACTCAGACGCTCCACGCGAGAGCGTAGACCACCTGAGAGACTGAACCTATAAAGACAGGAGGGTGATGTCATGTATCTTACATTATTATATATAACTGTATCCTAACATGCTATACATGACCGTAATAAGATACGACCTGTAACCACGAGCATACCTTACCACCAGGGGTGCACTTGCAAGAGACAGGTATATAAGGACAGGTCTCAGGCAAGTGCAGCATTCCAGAGCTATGAAATAAAGGTGCAGGTCCAGAGTGAGCTTGACTTCACTACATGCCTCGTGTGAATCTGTACTGAGGGGACAGGACTTTACACTTTTGGTGTTCGATAATTGTCGAGAAAGAAAGGTATTCCCAAAAAGTTTAGTCAGCCCACGAAAGAGACGTGGTTTGTTTTTAATCATTTTTCAAGAAGATAGGTGAATACTGAGTGCAGTAAGTGAGATTTGTTTACAACTTTTACTTAGTGTGTCTGTAAAATAAGACAGTTCTTATCTGACGTCATCTCACTGAAGAGTTTTTCAATCTGTCTTCTGAAAGATTAAAGAGGTGCATATGAGAACAAGTACAAAAGACAGGATATCCAGTTCAGATCACAAGAGAGTCCTATTGCTAGACTTCCCAGGTTACACTATCATATAATTAGATGTTGAGCAGCAGAGGCACACTTCTGAATGCAGACCTAAACTTGGGAACATGCGTTGCAACACAATTCACTGTATTGTCGGGAAAAGAGGTTGTCGTGAGTTGCTTAGTAATACCACGATGTCATCATTCATAGCTGACAGAGCAAATTTATTACTTTGAATCATAATTTTAATTAAATTAAGATGAAAATATGAAAATTGTATGATTTGATGCTTGTATTGAAATAAATAGAAGGGCTGATTTTCCTGGGCACCCTCCACCTCCTGCTAAACAGGAGCAGCGTACTCGTAGGGTTGCACCTGTCTCAACGTGGCATCACCCCTACTTCCTGTGCCAGGCCATTTAAATAGCCTAATAGCAGCCCTGGTGCAGGTTTGCCCACTGCCGGGGTTGAGCATTCGTCGCAGGGCCTGGAAATTCAGCGGCAGCTGAATCAGGAAGTTTCAGCTGCTGATGGAGATCAGGTTCCCAAGTGAAATTCAAACTTCTGGGGCATGGCGGGGAGGGGAGGGGGAACGGGGCCAAGGAAAGTTTTTAAAAAATGTGGTTGCCCTGCAGGTCGTTCGCCAGCCCCTGGGACTGGGAAGATCTTCTAGTCAGTGAGGACATGGGGAAGACCACAATGCTAACTTTATCTGGGAACCCGGAAAGAGTTCGAAACAGAAACTGAGGCAGGAGGCTGGGAAAACCCCCTCCGGCCTCATTTTTTATTTATTTTAGGATTTCCACCTCAATAGCAGTCCTTGTATTTTGAATCAAACAATGGCCTTGTGCTAGGTTTTCAATTACTGCAGTGGTCGGATTGAGCCTGCGGCATATACGTCAAGGGTGCTCCACAGCCTTGTTAAAAGAAATATGTTGTATTTCGGCAGTGTGTAACTATGTACACTACAATATCTAGCAACCAAATATACTTGTTTTAGAATTGGTTTCTATGTAGCTTTTTATGGTTATGTTCGCTGTCGTTATCACATAAAAATTTCTACTTGCATGCAGTTGAGTTCCGATTCCACAACAAAATGTCTCCCTATTGTATCAGTGTTATTATTATAGGATGTCTGTGGTTTTAGATCAATGACAGTCCTTTCTACCTCAAATAAATTTTGGGTATAAATGATGTTCAGAGAATCTACTGCAATAGTGTCCCTTCCTAACCTGCACCATTACTGCTGGAATCCCCCAAGGATCTATTCTTGGCCCCTCCTATTTCTCATTTACTTGCTGCCCCTCAACAACAACCTCCAAAGTCACGATGTCAGGTTTCATGTGCACGCTCATGCCACCCAACTTTCGACTTCTCCACTGCCGCTGTGTTATCAGACTGCATTTCCAAAATGGAGGAGGATGCTCCATAGACCCTCGCGATTGACAGTGTCAAAGGCCTTTGTAAGATTGAAGAAGGCCATGTATAAGGGCTGGCGCTGTTCCCTGCATTTTTCCTGCAGCTGTCGTGCTGCAAAAATCATGTCCATTGTGCCCCGCAGGGGACGAAATTTGCACTGTGACTCCAGGAGAAGCTCCTCAGCCACAGGGAAGAAGACGGTTGAGGAGGACTCTAGCGACGACTTTCCCAGTGACTGATAGCAGGAAGATTCCTCTGTATTTGCCGCAGTCGGACTTGTCCCCTTTTTTAAAGATGGTCACGATTACTGCATCTCTGAGATCCCCCGGCATGCTCTCCTCCCTCCAGATGAGCGGGAAGAGGTCGTGTTTCAGATGCCCCCAAAAGTTCGTCACCATCCTCCACCTGCTCCACGACGACATGCAGGCCGTGATCCTTACCAATGGATCCACCACAGACCCAATCCACGTCCGGACCGGGGTCAAACAGGGCTGCGTCATCGCCCCAACCCTCTTCTCAATCTTCCTCGCCACCATGCTCCACCTCACAGTCAACAAGCTCCCCGCTGGAGTGGAACTAAACTACAGAATCAGTGGGAACCAGTTCAACCTTCGCCGTCTCGAGGCCAGATCCAAGACTACCCCGACCTCTGTCATCGAGCTACAGTACGCGGACGACGCCTGCAAATGCGCACATACAGAGGCTGAACTCCAGGACATAGTTGACGTATTTACTGAGGCGTACGAAAGAAAGGGCCTCATGCTAAACATCCGTAAGACAAAGGTCCTCCACCAGCCTGTCCTCACCTCTCAGCACTGTCCCCCAGTCATCAAGATACACGGCGTAGCCCTCGACACCATGGACCACTATCTCGGGAGCCTCCTTTCAACAAGAGCAGGCATCGATGATGAGATCCAACACCACCTCCAGTGCGCCAGTGCAGCCTTCGGTCATCTGAGGAAAAGAATGTTTGAAGACCAGGCCCTCAAAACTGCCACCAAGCTCATGGTCTACAGGGCTGTAGTAATACCTGCCATCCTGTATGGCTCAGAGACATGGACCGTGTACAGTAGACACCTCAAGTTGCTGGAGAAATATCACCAACGATGTCTCCGCAAGATCCTACAAATCCCCTGGAAAGATAGGCGAACCAACATTAGCGTCCTCATTCAGGCTAACATCCACAGCATTGAAGCACTGACCACACTCGATCAGCTCCGCTGGGCAGGCGACATAGTTCACATGCCAAACACGAGACTCCCAAAGCAAGTGCTCTACTCGGAGCTCCTTCATGGCAAATGAACCAAAGGTGGGCAGCGGAAACGCTACAAGGACATCCTCAAAGCCTCCCTGATAAAGTGCTTCATCCCCACTGACACCTGGGAGTCCCTGGCCCAAGACCGCCCTAAGTGGAGAAAGTGCATCCGAGAGGGCGCTGAGCACCTCGAATCTCATCGCCTAGAGCATGCATAAATCAAGTACAGGCAGCGGAAAGAGCGTGCCGCAACCAGTCCTACCCACCCCTTCCCTCAATGACTATCTGTCCCACCTGTGACAGAGTCTGTGGCTCTCGTATTGGACTGTTCAGCCACCAAAGAACTCACTTCAGGAGTGGAAGCAAGTCTTCCTCGATTTCGAGGGACTGCCTATGATGATGAGACTGCATTTCCAACATTCAGTCCTGGATAAGCTGCAATTTCCTCCAATTAACAGTGGGATGACCAAAGCCATTGGGCCTGAATTTACAGTCAGAGTTTTGCCTCCGCTCCGCAAATGAAATCCACTCCGACCTTCTGCCTTGGGATCCACAGAGAATCATGCTCCTGGGCCTCTACGGGTAGACATGTGTAGTGCCCACATATCCCAGGTGTGCAGGCAGTTCGCAAGCGCTCCTGGGATCATGTGGGCTGGTCCAACCAATGAAAGAAGGGGATCCCCATTCATGCTTTTGGGAATTCCGCATGATTGGGAATCACATAAAAAACACATGAGCCTGAAATTCCGGTTGGAGGCTTCCTTCGAACGAACGCCTCCAACCCAAAAATTTTTTGCCAACGTACCTGCCAGTCCCGGAGGCACCTTTGATTCAGATCGGAGGCCTTCTTTTCCGACGCAACGCAGTGCACCCCCGTCTTTAAGGTACGGACGGAGAATCAGGAGTCACGTGGGCCTGGATAAGCAATCAAGGTACAGTAGTCTCATTGATAGTAGTGGGAACTCCGATTTTACTATCAAGGAGAATAACCCCTTAAAACTCTCAAACGCAACATAATAAATAAAAAAAACTCACATATTTAAAATTAATTGAAATTAAGGCTAATTAAAAGTTTTCGAAAAAAAAATATTTTTTTGGATTTTTTTTAAATGTGTTTTAATAGGGTTTAAAATAAACTTATCTTAATGGACAGGGTTTTTACTCTAAAAATGTGTGTTGAAATTGAATTTTTGTGTGTTTTAAAACTCTTACGCTGGTAAAAGTAGGCTATGCACCTGCTTTCACCAGCCGCAAGAGTTTCAAGCACAGTCACTGGGCAGGAGCTGGGCAAATAGCCCAATCTTACCCACACGGATGTCCTTTCTGCGTGGACGTGTTCGATCTGTCAAGATTTTTCTTGACAGATCGGAAAAGCTGGTTTTCGGCACCTGCGCATTGCACACCGAAAACCGGCTTTTGCGAGGCCTCACTGGGTCTGTACACACGCCGTACTGACCCAGCAAGGCCGGAATTTCACGCCCATTTACATACCAAATACATTTTTAAAACATTACATATTTAAAAATAATTAAAATACAGATTAATTAAACATTTAATACAAAAATGTAATTTCTTAAAAATAAATTTAAATGTTTTAAAGGAGTTATAAATAACCTTAACTTATTTTACAGGTGTTTTAATGTTTAAATAATTGAAAAAAAATATTTTTATATTCATTTAAACTTTTACACTGGTAAAAGCAGGCATAAGGCATGAGACTTTCACAGACATTCGCTGGGTAGATGTTGTGCAAATAGCCCAACTCTCTGCCTACCAATGCCCTTTTCCCAGGGATGGCTACAATCTGTCAAGATGATTCTCGACAGGTCGCAATTTCCGAGTTTTGACGTAAGCGCTTCGCACGCGAAAACCCAGAACTTCCACCGGAAAATACGGGCTATAGTCTTAAGCCCTGGTCATATAGTCTGTTCCCTAGGTACCGATTACATCTCTCTGGCCATTGTCTCAGGCTGAAGCAGACTGGTTTCAACCTCGACGTTCCATTTGGCCCTGAACTGACCCCTTAACCTCTCCATTACAACGACACCTACTTCTACCTCCATAACAAAGCCCATCTCCATGCCACTTCAGTCCATCTGCTGCTGAAACCAACATTCATGCTTTTGTTACCTCCAGACACAGCTATTCCAATGCTCGGCTGGGAGCCTCCCATCTTCCACCTTCCATAAACTTGAGCTTTTTCAAAACTCTCCTAACTTGCACCAAGACCCACTCACCTATCACCCATTTTCTACGCTCCACCATTAGCGGCCGTGCCCGTAACGTCGAGAGCTAAGCTGTGCAATTCCCTCTCTAAACCACTCCATCTCTCCACTGCTCTCTCCACCTTTAAGACGGTCCTTAAAACCCACCTTGAGAAAGCTTTTAGTCACCTGTCCTAATATCACCTTCTTTAGCTTGATGTAAATTTTTGTCTGACTACGCTACTGTGAAGTGCCTTAGGGCACTTACTTTACTATGTTTTACAACATTAAAGACACTATATAAATGGAAGATGCTGTTCAGATTTTTGTGTCCTTGAGCTTTTACACTGGAGTTTTGAAGAATTTTCAGATTAATGAGCTCTACTTACATCAACCCATCTTCTGCTGAACAACAACTTCCGACTGAGAGTTAAGACGAAGGATTATTTTTATTCCAAGATACAGTGTAAGGGGCTGACAGAGAGGTGACCTGTGGTGGATACCTTGGCATTTTCTATTTTAATTTCAAATCTGCTGTTATTTTTAAATCTCCAGTTTTCCTACTTTTATCACTTTATTGTGTGCAAATCTCTTGTGTCTTTTCAATCCCACCCCACGTCCCTATTATTTGAAGACTCTTTATCCTTTTCAGACTTCTATTACACAGTTTACAGGTAACTTGACTCATTTACTTGTTCACTGTGATTGGTGTAGCTACAGATTCTCTGCTCACCACTGTGCTTTTTTTTCTCAGTTGTATTAAAATACCTGTTTATCTTTCCGTTTTAGTTCTGATGAAGGGTAACACTCCCCAAGTGTCATAATTTATCTTTTGTCTTTACAGATACTGACCTGTTGTGTATTTCTTTAACAGTCTATGCTTTGCGGCCGATATTGCCCCGTGCTGGGTTTGGGGGAGGCAATTCGATTTATCTGGGGTTTTTTGTGCCACGCAGGAAGCGCCGATCTCGGCACGGAATTGGCCTCTTAGAGTACAAAAAATGTTTGTTGCACTAACAGAGCATTCGTGGGGGACTATGCTCATCATTGCGATCAGCATATCAGTGCCACACTGGTGACGCTTCTTTTAGAGAGGGCTGCTGCGAACTCTGCAGCCTCTTTAGTGGTGCCCACTGGGCCACCAGAGAGGGTGTCGGCCGGGCCAGTGGCCTGGCACCCAAAAGGGGGGTGCCAGTCTGCATGTTGGCGGCCCGGCCACACTATCGGCCGCCATAAATTATGACACTTGGGGAGTGTTACCCTTCATCAGAACTAAAACGGAAAGATGGCAGCCATCGCACTACCACCTCCCCTTTTAGGGCGAATGGGGCGTCACAACCACCACAGCTTCTCGCACCGAGAAGCTGTCGATGACATCGCTCCATGCCGAACTCGCATACTGCGGGGTAATTTCCTCCGAGGGGCGCAAAAGGGTTGGCACGGGACAATAAGGGGTCGGTGCGCGCAGCGATGACATCATCACCATGCGTGCGCGCACCAGTGTGCTAATTGCAAGGTGCGGTGCAAACCACTTTTTGCCAGCGGAGCCCCGGGGGGCAATTTCAGAGGGCTACGCGCTGACCACTGCACCCGGTCAAAAACCCTTCAGCGCCCCGCTAGCGCATCCCAATGGTGCTAACTTTGTGAGTGGGGCCATTTTTGGCCCCTAATATTTGATTTTTTAGAGTTTTAAATATAAATGCATTTCTTGAATTGCCTTAATATATGATATTTTGAATAATCGAATAGAGTTAAGACGCAGTGCAATGCTGTGTAAATTCCAGTGCGCAATTTACTACAATCAGGGTTAATTGTTAGCCCGGGTTACACTGGGAGTGATTTTCATACATTGTGCAGATCAGGCAGGCAGTGGAAGCAGGGCATCCCTGACATACACCCGATGATGTCAGCATGAGACCTGGTCCAGTTTTGCTGTTGGGCCTCATATGAATATTCAGCACAAGCTGCCAGCACTAATCCCACTCCCTAAAGGCAGCTTCACATTGGGAAGGTGAGAAATCCAGTGGGGCTGCCGTTATTTAAGGGCAGTCAGTGCCTCTTATTATACATTTTAATGTGATGGATATGAGAACTTGTTTTTCACAGTAAGCTGAGAAAATGACTGCATAGAGCTGTTAAAGGATTCCTCAAGGCCGAGTCAGGCAAATTTCCAGGACATGGCAGAAGTTTTAATTGGTTACTTTGCATTAGCTATCACACCAGTAAACTATGCTCAGTTGACATTAAAGCAATGTGCATTTGACACTATAGTTGCAAATGTCAAGTGGATGCATATGTAATCTTGGATAGAATAAGCAGTTCTAAATCAGATAGGGCTTCTGCTCTTGAGGGCATGCACCTGAGTGTGCTTAAAGAGATGGGAACTATGCTCCAGAGTCTGAGATTGTTCCCATGGACTGCAGAGAGGCTCATGATGTAACAATATTCAAAAAGGATAAGTCAGAAAGAAGAAATTATAGGCCCGTTAGCTTGGCTTCAGCTATAGGCAGGTTGCTCGAGGGAATCATGAGAGATCCTCTGCATGACCACCTGAACGGAAAAGGTCAGTGATGTCAACTCCACCGTCTCATAAATCATGAGACAAACTCTTAAAAATCATGAGATTTGGTAAGAAATCAAGAGTCGCTAGTTTTTTCAAACATAAGCCAATATAGATTGACAGTTGGTTTATAAACCTCATTAATAGCTTTATTTAATTTCAAACAGGTCAAAGCTCTACAAAAACTATATTACTGCATCTGAAATAAAAACAGAAAATGCTGGAAATACTCAGCAGGTCTGTGGAGGGAGAAACAGAGTTAACGTTTCAGGTCGATGGCTTATCGTCAGAACTAGAAAAAGTTCGAGGTATAACAGGTTTTAAGCAGGTGCAGAGGCAGGGAAAGGGTCGAGGGGAGGAAAGAACAAATGGGAAGGTCTGTGATAGGATGGAAGACGGGGGAGATTAAGAGACAAAATGTATGATTGTACAAGGAGACGTTGATGGGACAAGTAAAGAAACAAAAGATGGGTCTGGAACAGGTTTTAATAGGTATAGCGGAAAAATCAACAGCTGCCGTCTGAAAAAATAGGGGCAAAGGTTATGATCTGAAACTGTTGAACTCAATGTTGAGTCAAGAAGGCTGTAAAGTGGCTAACCAGAAAATGAGGAGCTTACGTTGAGCTTCATTGGAACAGTGCAGCAGGCTGAGGATCGAGAGGTCATCTGAAAATGCTCTTCAACAAACTTTTGAAAAATACTCCTTGTTTTTCGGGCAGGTGATTTTTCAGTATCAGGTAAGAGCAAAATTATTGTATTCTAAATGAAAATTAAGACTTTGTAATGCCCATTTTTTTAAAGACTCAGCAAGGTGTGAGACAGTGCTAATGATATTGATGTGGAGTCTGACGGTGGCTGACATTTGGGCTCAGGCCGCTGTGAGCTCGATACACAGGCCTATCCCTGGAGTGACTGCCACAGTCCCGCTCGGCAGCTGTCTGCCTGCCCAATAGGCTGTTTACCATGCCCATCACAGCACCAGCAGCTGCCTGTGCAGTCTTCAATGAATCTTGCATAGTCTTCCATACTGTGTAAGCTGCTCACTGACCTGCCTCGCACACTCGCTATTTCAGGAACGCTTCAGACCACGTGCTCCGATGCTGAAGAATAAGTTTGACAAAGCCGCCAAGGAGTTCTTGTAACATGGGGAGCTGCCACTTGTTATAGTTATGTATTTCTACTATTTTTGATTCACATTCCCGACGTTCACTGTGTCTACTTTCATCTCTAAATGAGTAACAGTTCCCCTCACATTATCTCACTCTTAATCAGGCTTTCAACCCTTGAAGCACACCCTTTCATTTGCATAATTTGAATTGAAGTGCTATGGAAAAGCAGCCTACCATCCTGAAGACAGCTGAATATGAACGTTCTGATATCTCTGCAACAAACTTTATAATTAATACTCACCATAACAGCTACATAATCTGTGCATTGCTAAGTCACTGGCTTCCCTTGTTAGATATAAAAAAGCATTTTCCGCTTTATGAATATTCTGACTTTTGCATTCCAGTGCGAAATGCGTTTTTTTTTCCTGTCAGTTTGAATTTATAGTTTATGAAACTAACCTGAAATTGAGGCACACACAACTCCACAAGAAAGATAATGTGAAGTCTAGGGCAAGCTATAAACCTCAAAGCAGTTCGGATGGTGAAAGCACTACCAGAGCCAACTCAGCCCTGGGCTCTCCTCACTGGGGCCTCCACCCTGGGCCTTCAAGATACTGCTTGGGATTCAGTGGATGGACTCTGTGTTAATACTTGTGCATCATTTGAATGATTATATTCGTCAAGTGTCCAGAGTTTAGCATTGGCTGAGAATTTCAGGATGTCGTGTGAGATGGCCTGAGCACGAATTAAGACGATATGAAAGGAGCTTTAGAACAAGGAATTCTCGAGGGCCAGACATCTGATAGAGGGGAGCTGCTCCCTACAAATACCCGAAAATAACAGCAAAGAGAGGTGTTACTGAAGATTCTAATCCCTGTGTGGATGCTTCTGGGGAGCATTCTAATCTCCATCGCCAATGCTGAGAGACGCTGCCATACACTGACCAATCGGAGTACTGCCGTGCTGTTGAACTCCCACCCAGCATCATTGTGTCATTCCCCAAGGGAAAAAAGACACGAGATTTTGCTGTTAAATCATGAGATCACAAGCTGGGTTAATTTCCTTAAAAATCGCATGTCATGTGATTAATTCGCGAGAGTTAGCATTACTGGAAGGTTATGTCTCACCAGTTTTTTGAGGAGGTTACTGGGTTGGCCGATGGATGTTGCCCGGACAGGTAGAGAATTTCGATTTTCAAACTTTTGACAAGGTACCATGCAGTAGGCTAATTTATTACAGAGATCTTTGGGATAGGAGGGCAGATCCTGGGGTGGATAAAGAATTTGTTGCATTTTGTAGGCAGAGGGTTGTTAATAATGGTAGTGGTTCTCCGTGGATACTGATTACAAGTGCAATCCCACAGGAATCTGTGTTAGGCTCATTACTCTTCACTATCTATATTAACGATTTGGAAGGTGATGTTAGGGGAAACTGTGAATAAGTTCATAGATGACACAAAGATTTGTGCTGGTGTTAATACCATGGATGAGAAACATAAGACTACTATCAGATCGAAATACAATGGGGGAATGCATCCTGTCAGGAAAAGATTCAAATTAATGTTGATAAATATAATGTAATGCACATGGAGAGATATAGAAGCCCTGGAAAAGCTTCAGAGGAGAGCTGCTAGTTTAAGAGTACTTAGTTATCACAATGGGTTTAGGCAGCTGTTTCTTTTTACCAAAAGCGTAGTCTTTGGGAAGATTTGATGAGGCATTTAAAATAATGAAATGATTAGATAGATATACTATTTGAATAAGATGAATCAGGGGGAATCAGGGGACACGAGTACAAGATACATCAGCACAGAACTAGGTTAGATGTCAGGAGGGTTTTCTTTTTGCAGCAGTCGTCAACTTCTGGCTCGGTTGTCGGCTCATGCAGTGAGTGCAGATTTACTGAAAACATTCAAAAGTGATCTGGGTGAGTTCCTGGCTGAGCCTGATATTAGTGCATACAAAAGGTAGGTGAGTGTTGCATGAGATGCCTCATGGTCACTGGTCACCTGAACTCGTTTTGATCGTCTTCAGGGGTCGGAGAGGAACTTCCTAGAAGTCTTTCTTCCCAGAATTGAATTGCTTGTTATTTTCAGGGTTTCTTTTTAATCTGGCCCAGAAGATAAATGGCTTTTGGTGGGCAAGAACACTGGGAGTCATGATGCTTAATTGCAGCTGTATGGGGCATCTCAGTGAGCGGAAGAAGATGGTTTAAACAGCTGGGAATGGAGACACCGCGGCCCCGGGGCAAGTAATTGAAGGAACCGGAACAAATGCGAAGTTTCCTCTGACCTGAGACATAAGGAACAGTGCAACCAACCCCTCGTCACACACAGTAGGGGCAGAAGGTAAACAAAGAAGTAAAAGGAAATCAAAGTGTGATGTCACAGCCAAGCGGGTAAGTGATTGGCTGGTGGATTGATGAGTATTTAATCTTTTTCTTTTTCTTTTCTTATCAGTAGATAACCAAATTAAGTTGCCAAATTAAGTTAATTTAAGGGTTAAGTCATGGCAGGAGAGCCCAAACCCATGTCACGCTCCTCCTGCGCTATGTGGGAAATCAGTGTCCCTGACTACTATGCGTGCAGGAAGTGTGTCCAGCTACAGCTCCTGACAGACCGTATTGCGGCCCTGGAACGGTGCATGGATTCTCTCTGGTGCATCCGCAATGCTGAGGATATCGCGAATAGCACATTTAGTGAGTTGGTCACACCGCAGGTAAAGGTTACACAGGCAGATAGGGAATGGGTGACCAGCAGGAAGAGCAGTGGAAGGAAAGTAGTGCAGGGGTCCTCTGTGGTCATCTCCCTCCAAAACAGATATATCGTTTTGGGTACTGTTGGGGTAGATGGCTCATCAGGGGAAGACAGCAGCGGCCAAGTTCATGGCACCATGGGTGGCTCTGCTGCACAGGAGGGCAGGAAAAAGAGTGGGAGAGCTAAAGTGGTAGGGGATTCTATTGTAAGGGGAATAGATAGGCATTTCTGCGGACGCAATCGAGACTACAGGATGGTATGTTGCCTCACTGGTGCAAGGATCAAGGATGTCTCAGAGTGGCTGCAGGGCATTGTGGAGGGGGGAGAGTGAACAGCCAGTTGTCATGGTGCATATAGGTATCAACGATAGAGGTAAACAACTGGATGAGGTGCTATAAGCAGAAATATGGGAGCTGGGAGTTAGATAAAAAGTAGGACCTCAAAGGTAGTAATTTCAGGATTGCTACCAGTGCCACATGCTAGTCAGAGTAGAAATAGCAGGACTGTTAACATGAATACGTAGCTTGAGGAATGGAGCAAGAGGGAGGGATTCAAATTCCTGGGACATTGGAACCGGTTCTGGGAGAGGTGGGACCAGTTAAAACCGGACGGTCTGCACCTGGGCAGGACCGGAACCGATGTCCTCGGGGGAGTGTTGCTAGTGCTTTTGGGGAGGGTTTAAACTAATATGCAGGGGGATGGGAATCTATGCAGGGAGACAGAGGGAAGTAAAATGGGGGCAAAAACTAAAGGTAGAAAGGAGATAAGGAAAAGTGGAGGGCAGAGAAATCAAAGATAAAAATCAAAAAAGGCCACATTACAACATAATTCTAAAAGGACAAAGAGTGTTAAAAAGAACAAGCCTGAAAGCTCTGTGTCTCAATGCGAGGAGCATTCGTAATAAGGTGGATGAATTAACTGCGCAGATAGCTGTTAACGGACATGATGTAATTGGGTTTACGGAGACATGGCTCCAGGGTGACCAAGGCTGGGAACTCAACATCCAGGGGTATTCAATATACAGGAAGGATAGACAGAAAGGAAGAGGAGGTGGGGTAGCATTGCTAGTTAAAGAGGAGATTAACGCAATAGTAAGGAAGGACATTAGCTTGAATGATGTGGAATCTGTATGGGTAGAGCTGCGGAACACCAAAGGGCAGAAAACACAAGTGGGAGTTGTGTACAGACCACCAAACAGCAGTAGTGAGGTTGGGGATGGCATCAAACAGGAAATTAGGAATGCGTGCAATAAACGTACAGCAGTTATCATGGGTGACTTTAATCTACATATAGATTGGGCTAACCAAACTGGTAGCCATACGGTGGAGGATGGATTTCCTGGAGTGTATAAGGGATGGTTTTCTAAACCAATATGTCGAGGAACCAACTAGAGAGCTGGCCATCTTAGACTGGGTGTTGTGTAATGAGAGAGGATTAATTAGCAATCTTGTTGTGCGAGGCCCCTTGGGAAAGAATGATCATAATATGGTAGAATACTTCATGAAGATGGAGAGTGACACAGTTAATTCAGAGACGAAGGTTCCTGAACATAAAGAAAGGTGACTTCGATGGTATGAGATGTGAATTGGCTAGGATAGACTGGCGGATGATACTTAAAAGGCTTGACGGTGGAAAGGCAATGGCAAACATTTAAAGATCACATGATGAACTTCAACAATTGTACATCCCTGTCTGGCATAAAAATAAAACGGAGAAGGTGGCTCAACCATGGCTAACAAGGGAAATTAGGGAAAGTGTTAAATCCAAGGAAGAGACATATAAATTGGACAGAAAAAGCAGCAAACCTGAGGACTGGGAGAAATTTAGAATACAGCAGAGGAGGACAAAGAGTTTAATTAGGAAGGGGAAAATAGAGTGTGAGAGTAAGCTTACAGGGAACATAAAAACTGATTGCAAAAGCTGTGAAGAGAAAAAGATTAGTGAAGACAAATGTAGGTCCCTTGCAGTCAGAATCACGTGAATTTATAATGGGGAACAAAGAAATGTGAGACCAATTGAACAAATACTTTGGTTCTGTCTTCTCTAAGGAAGACACAAATAACCTTCCGGAAATACTAGGGGACCGAGGGTCTTGCGTGAAGGAGGAACTGAAGGAAATCTTTATTAGTCAAGAAATTGTGTTAGGGAAATTGATGGGATTGAAGGCCGATAAATCCCCAGAGCCTGATAGTCTGCATGCCAGAGTACTTAAGGAAGTGGGCCTAGAAATAGTGGATGTATTGGTGGTCATTTTCCAACATTCTATAGACTATGGATCAGTTCCTATGGATTGGAGGGTAGCTAATGTAACCCCACTTTCTAAAAAAGGAGGGAGAGAAAACAGGGAATTATAGACCGGTTAGCCTGACATCAGTAGTGGGGAAAATGTTAGAATCAATTATTAAAGATTTAATAGCAGCGCATTTGGAAAGTCGTGACAGGATCGGTCCAAGTCAGCATGGATTTATGAAAGGGAAATCATGCTTGACAAATCTTCTAGAATTTTTTGAGGATGTAACTAGTAGAGTGGACAAGGTAGAATCAGTGGATGTGATGTACTGGGACTTTCAAACGGCTTTTGACAAGGGATTAGTGTGCAAAATTAAGGCACATGGTATTGGGGGTAATGTATTGACGTCGATAGAGAACTGGTTGGCAGACAGAAAGCGAAGAGTAGGAATAAACGGGTCCTTTTCAGTTTGGCAGGCAGTGCCTAGTGGGGTACCGCAAGATTCAGTGCCATTTACAATATACATTAATGATTAGACAAAGGAATTGAATGTAATGTCTCCAAGTTTGCGGATGACACTAAGCTGGGTGGCAGTGTGAGCTGTGAGGAGGATGCTAAGAGGCTGCAGGGTGAGTTGGACAGGTTAGGTGAGTGGGCAAATGCATGGCAGATGCAGTATAATGCAGATAAATGTGAGATTATCCACTGGTGGCAAATCAGGAAGGCAGAATATTATCTGAATGGTGACGGATTAGGAAAATTGGAGGTGCAACGAGACCTGGGTGTCATAGTACATTAGTCATTGAAAGTTGGCATGCAGGTACAGCAGGCGGTGAAGGCGGCAAATGGCATGTTGACCTTCATAGCGAGAGGATTTGAGTGTAGGAGCAAGGAGATCTTCCTACAGTTGTATCAGACCTTGGTGAGGCCACACCTTGAATATTGTACACAGTTTTGTTCTCCTAATCTGAGGATGGACATTCTTGCTATTCAGGGAGTGCAGCTAGGGGTTAGTGCTGGACAGGCTAATGAGACTGATAGAGAATTCAAACAGGCTGCATTTAGACAGGCTGTGAAAAAAACACAGGCCACATTGCATTAAGTCATCAATCAACTTGACATTTTCGGACCTTGGGTAGCGAGCCAATTAAAACGTTGAAAGACTTTCAATTGAGCCAATAAGGTCAAAGAAGGCGAGTTCTTTTCTGTAAATTGATCCAGGTATAAATACAGCCATTTTGACCATGTGGTTTCAGTAAGACAAAGAAACTGGCAATCAGCCAGCAGCTTGTTACTCTCGGCCAAGATTAAAAAGTTAAAACTACCACCGGAGTTCGTATTTCATTGGAAATTAAGAGATCTAACAATTTTGGCGCTGCAAGCAGGGTCGCTGAGGAAAGAAACTGAATTTTGGACATCGGACCTACATACTGAGGTAAGGACACCTCTTTTTCAAAAGTCTAAATTCGCCTCTCCTTTGACGCGATTCCGAAAGCCTCCAGTTTGCGAACCCTCCGGTTGGTAGTCAGCTCGAGGTCCCATAGACGTCTAAACTTCGGCGGTGTGTTAGTTAATTAATCACCGACCTATTGATCGGCTAGCAAGCCTACGACTCGAGACCCCAGTAAAGAACTCAGTATAATGGCAGCAGGAGATAAGAACAAAGAATTGCCTACAACTGTTAAAGGTGGGCAGGCACCACCTGAAGTTTCGCTAGATTTAATTCTCGAACAGTTGAAAGAATACATAGAGCAACAATTCAACTCATCTAAAACCTGTATTAAGATCGAACAAAAGTACGGAATCTCCAAAGGACAATGGTCCTTGGACGAGATTAAAAGGGTCTGGGGAAAAACGACCCGTATGAAAAATAAAGAGTGAACTAGATGGTCCCTAGTGGTTATGGGCCAGATCCGAAACTGGAATGAAATTATAATGCGTTCCCAACATGATCGAGAACTGACCAGTACAAAGGATCAATTGCAAGCTGTTTGTGCACAGCTGCGACAGAAAAGGTTTGAACTTGAAAAGCTGGAAGCGGAAGTTAAAGATCTTAAAGGTGAAATTAAAGAATGGAAAAAATCATTAGGTCAAGAGACAGTAATAGGAAAAGGAAAATGTATTGATCAATTCCCAGGATACCCATGTTTGGATAAATTGAAAGCGCAAACCCGAAGACACGACCGAGGAATAGATACGGTTTCTGAATCCTCCGACAATACAGTGTCGGAGGATGATGAAAAATTAGGGGTGCGCTTTGCCCCGTTTAAAAAAAGACGAGCTGTAGTCAAATCAGAAGAGACTGCGGATGAGGGCGGAACCAAAAAACAAAGAGAAGGATGTATGGAGAATACTTAGTTCATGCTCCAGAGATAAATGGTCCAAGGAATTGCCCAATCCAAAGAAAGGGGGAGTAAAAACATGGGACCAATTGGACCGCTTAAGAAATATATAATAACTTCATCCCTGGGACGGAGTGCAAATTTTGATCATAATGGTGCCAAAAACCCAGGGAAGAAAATTGCACGACAAGGTAGATGAAGCTTTGGGGCAGAATGAGCAAGAATTAGACGCAGGATGGAAGGCGATTAAACACTGGCTGCAAGCCTTCAGTCCAGCGAAGACAGACTGGGGAAAAATTGCAGCTTGCCAACAGAAAGGAACAGAGGAGGTCCTGGAGTATGACGAGCGGTTTAGATGCACGTGGCTAGAACTTTCGGGTATGAATAATACGGATGAGGAAATGGATGAACAAGCGTTTGGACCCCTGAAAGCAGCTTTCATGGCAGGTCTAAAGCCAGAACTGTCCAAAATGCTTACGGTAGTGTTACCGGACTGGGAAGGTAGAGGAACTACCTTTGCAGCATTGGTGGATCGATGTAACCAATTAGATCGGGATATGGGAGCTAAAGTCTGAGCTGTACAGGCTATGGGATGGAAATCCCAGAATTCCGATAAACAGTCATTCGGAAAATTACCCGGAAAATGTCATTATTGTGGGAAAGAAGGTCACTGGGCCAAGACGTGCAGGGCAAAACAGCAAGGTCATGGTTGGGGAAGAGGACGCAGCCAGGGATACAATTCAGCCAATAAACCAGGTTTGTCACAAGATAACGACCTCATAGAAGCATTGAAGCAACTGACAATACAACAACAGAAGGAGTTACTTGGGATAGCAAAAAACGATTAGAGCCCACCCTGGCCCCCCTCCTTGCACTAATACAACAAAGGGGAGATGGGCTATATATAACTGTGAGGGTGGGCGATAAGGATGTGGACTGTCTTTTAGACACAGGGGCGGAATTAACATGCTTACCCCTTTTTGCCGTTGGATGGTAGGGCACGTACAGCCTATGGAGTTGGGGGCCATAAAATGGAAATTAAAAGGACAACACCAGTACTTATAGGGCTGGGTCCACATGAACTAACCACGCCGGTCTGGATAGGCCCAGTAGATCAACCCCTTTTGGGAATGGACGTTCTAATCCAAATAGATTCATCGTTGCATTTCGAGGATGGTCGGGTGACGTGGTCAATTAGAACTTTGAAGAAAAAAGAATTGAAGGAACACCCGATATGGGCTAAAGATAAGAACGATTGTGGCCTATTCCAGATGGAGCCTGCGTCATTTACAGGGACCAAGCCTCCATGCACTAAACAGTATCCTATCAGTCCAACTGCCATCGCGGGAATCTTACCGGTTATTCAGCAATTGGAGAAACAAGGGGTGCTTATTAAAACGCATAGCTCCTCCAATAGCCCCGTGTGGCCGGTACAGAAATCTAATGAGACTTGGCGTTTGACTGTCGATTATAGGAAAGCTAACCAGTGTAGTGATCAAAAAGCTCCTTTGGTCGCAGATCCCTCCACCATTTTTAATGCCCTCAAACCGGAACATAAATATTTCTCGGTTATAGATATGGCCAACGGATTTTGGTCGGTGCCTCTGGCACCGGAGGTTCGACAGTGGTTTGCTTTCACTTTCCAAGGACAACAGTATACTTGGACCCGGTTACTGCAGGGTTTCCACAACAGCCCTACAGTATTCCACATGGCTTTACAAAGCCATTTGCGAGAATTACCTCCCCTGTCATCCACAGTCATCCAATATGTAGACGATATCCTGCTAGCTTCAAACACGGAAGAACAGCATGAACAAGATTTACGAGCTTTGCTGGATCACCTTCGGCTGAAAGGACATAACGCCAGCATCGACAAAGCACAAATATCCCAAGAAGAGGTTGTATACCTGGAACAAAAGATTTCACAAGGAAAGAGAGAACTTACCCAGGATAGAACTGCAGCCATTCGGGCTGCTAAAAGACCCACCACTATTCAGGAACTAAGGTCTTTTTTGGGATTGTGTAACTTTAACAGAAATTGGATTGACTCCTTCACACAGCTTGCTCAGCCACTGAATGATATTTTAAAGGGGAAACGTGCCTCTAAAGAAGCCATCACCCTCACTAAAGAACAGCAAGAGGCCTTCCTGAGTTTGAAAAAGGCTTTGTGTTCGGCACCGGCTCTGGAAATCCCCGACAGTGGTAAGCCATTTACCCTGTTTGTTCATGAGAAAGAAGGATATATGATAGCTATACTGACACAAGAACATGGGGATCGGCAAAGACCTATTGGCTATTATTCGGCAAAACTGGATGCAGTAGCCCTCGGATGGGGAAGTTGCCTAAGGGCCATGGAAGCTACATGTCGAGCGGTAATGATCACTGCGGGTCTCGTCCTCGACCAAAAGCTGATTGTCAAATGTCCCCACACCGTACACGCTTTGCTGTCTATGAATAGAATGTCTCAGGTGACAGCAGCAAGATGGACCCGCTGGACAGCAGTTTTGGAAGCTCCTAATCTCCATATCGTCCGGGCCAGCCCGGTTAATCCCGCAACTATGCTCCCGATGTCAGAATCGAGGGAGCAAGAGGGGGGGAGAATGTGAAGAGCATGACTGCATGGAGATTTTAAAAGAAACAGAAGAAGCAGCCTTAGCAGCAGAGGAGCCTCTGCACAACCCAGACCTCATCCTGTTTACAGATGGTTCCTCCTTTGTTGACAATGGAACCAGAAAAGCAGGATGGGCAGTTACAACCTTATATGAGGTAGTGGCAAAAGGATGTTTACCCTCAGAAACGTCAGCACATGGGCCCTGTCAGAAGCATGTCGAATAGCAGAAGGACAGACAGCTAATGTCTACACAGATTCGCGTTATGCTTTGGGAGTCGCTCACGACTTTGGTATGTTATGGCGGAAAAGAGGATTCCTCACTGCTGCTGGTACACCTGTCCGAAATGGAAAAGAAGTCCGAGACTTACTGGAGGCCATACAATTACCTCAGGAAGTGTCCATCCTGAAGTGTAAGGCCCATACCAAGGAAAATACCACAGAAGCACAGGGAAATGCCCTAGCCGACCAGGCAGCTAAAGATGCAGCCTCACAGGGCGTTCCTCCAGAAGAACCAACACAGATGTGCAGATTGAAAGTATTCAGGACTCTGACACGAGACCTTCAAACAATGCAAGGCGAGTGCTCCCGAGAGGAAAAATGGACATGGATTGAGGCAGGAATTAAGCTATGCGAAGATGGTGTCTGGAGACAAAGAGTTACCGACAAGCCAGTCGCGCCACAAGCGCTTATGCCTTTTTTTAGCTCAACAGATCCACTTGTGGGACACTTGGCCTCACAACAGATGACGGCACGGTTCCAGAAAAGCTGGTCGGGTCGGGGATTTAAAAAACATGCCCAGCTGGTAACAGACCGCTGTGTGGTCTGCCAGAAAAATAATTCTGGATCCATCACGGTAATGCCCTAACTGAGGCCCCCTGCCCCTGTCGGACCATTCCAGCATCTGCAGGTTGATTATATATCTCTTCCTTCATGCCAAGGATACACTAACATTCTTGTCATGGTCGACAGATTCTCTAGATGGGTAGAAGCTGTCCCAACTAAAAGAGCCACAGCCAATCACACTGCAAAGGTCTTGTGTAAGGATTACATTCCCCGATGGGGAGTCCCGAGTCGCATTGACTCAGATCAGGGAACACACTTCACAGGTGCTGTCTGCCAAGAAGTCTGTAGGTTACTGAACATTACGTGGGATTTACACTGTCCTTATCATCCACAATCATCAGGACAAGTAGAGCGAATGAATCGAACTCTGAAACAATGGCTTGCCAAAGATCACCAAGAAGGAACACCATGGCCCCAGGCACTACCAATAGTGCTATGTAGCATTAGAGCAACCCCGAACAGAACTACAGGTCTAAGCCCATTTGAAATTATAACAGGAAGACCAATGTCGCTGCCAGGAACTATCGATTTACGGAAAGCTGATGTTCACTTAATGAGTGACACTTTGTTATCATACTGTCAGAACTTAACCAATGCTATTAGTTCTGTTTCCCGACAGGTTTCGGCAGCTTGGGGTAATCCACCCAAAGGAGGACATGACATCATCCCGGGAGTCTGGGTGTATGTGAAAAAGTTGCATAAAGAACCTTTGGGTGTCAAGTGGGAGGGACCTTATCAAGTGTTATTGACCACCCAGGCAGCTGTTAAAGTCCAAGGAAAGAAAGCCTGGATCCATGCTTCACACGTTCAACGAGCACCCGTAACTGAAGCTGAAATCTAATAAGGACAATTACTTCTCGCGAAAATGTATAAATTTACTGTAGTATTGATTGTAGGTATTCTAGGCATAGGCCTACTTCTTACTAGCTGACCCTCTGCACCAAAGGGAAATAGTAGGGTAGCAAGGGAATTACATGTAAATACCTTTTACTTTTATATTGTTTGTTTATGTTGATTAAATGTTGTTGCGACCAGGCGGCTGTAGCTGCTGTCTCGCAGGTGAGACACCTTGCAGGTCCCAGACCATCTGTACGTGGCACAGGGGTATGTTATGCTTAAGGAAAGGTGGTTTACTGGTTGAATTAAGATATTGATTTGGATTAAATTGGAATAAGGTTAATTAACTTATTAAAACCAGACTTCCATTGTGGCCACGATGGAACTCGGGTTGGTGTAAATTTGTGTGGAAGCTACTAGTCTGGACATGTGGCGAAACACATCAACAAATTTTAGAAGGAAACTCTATTAACATGTATGAAATTATTTTGTAGAATGTTTAACCAGTGATACCTGATGTTTTATGATTCAGTTTGTGAAAGAATCAAAGGGGGGATTGATAGAGAATTCAAACAGGCTGCATTTAGACAGGCTGTGAAAAAAACACAGGCCACATTGCATTAAGACATCAATCAACCTGACATTTTCGGACCTTAGGTAGCGAGCCAATGAAAACGTTAAAAGACTTTCAATTGAGCCAATAAGGTCAAAGAAGGCGAGTTCTTTTCTGTAAATTGATCCAGGTATAAATACAGCCATTTTGACCATGTGGTTTCAGTAAGACAAAGAAACTGGCAATCAGCCAGCAGCTTGTTACTCTCTGCCAAGATTAAAAAGTTAAAACTACCATCGGAGTTCGTATTTCATTGGAAATTAAGAGATCTAACAGGGACTCAAGGTAGACAAGTCCCCTGGTCCTGATGAAATGCATCCCAGGGTATTAAAAGAGATGGCGGAAGTTATAGCAGATGCATTTGTTATAATCTACCAAAATTCTCTGGACTCTGGGGAGGTACCAGCAGATTGGAAACCAGCTAATCTAACGCCTCTGTTTAAAAAACGGGGCAGACAAAAGGCAGGTAACTATAGGCCGGTTAGTTTAACATCTGTAGTGGGGAAAATGCTTGAAACTATCATTAAGGAAGAAATAGCGGGACATCTAGATAGGAATAGTGCAATCAAACAGACGCAGCATGGATTCATGAAGGGGAAATCATGTTTAACTAATTTACTGGAATTCTTTGAGGATCTAACGAGCATGGTGGATCGAGGTCTACCGATGGATGTGGTGTATTTAGATTTCCAAAAGGCATTCAATAAGGTACCACACAAAAGGTTGCTGCAGAAGATAGAGGTACGCGGAGTCAGAGAAAATGTATTAGCATGGAGAGATAATTGGCTGGCTAACAGAAAGCAGAGAGTCGGGATAAATTGTCCTTTTCGGGTTGGAAATCAGTGGTTCGTGGTGTGCCACAGGGATCAGTGCTGGGACCACAACTGTTTACAATATACATAGATGACCTGGAAGAGGGGACAGAGTGTAGTGTAACAAAATTTGCAGATGACACAAAGATTAGTGGGAAAGCGGGTTGTGTAGAGGACACAGAGAGGCTGCAAAGAGATTTGGATAGGTTAAGCAAATGGGCTAAGGTTTGGCAGATGGAATACAATTTTGGAAAGTGTGAGGTAATCCACCTTGGGAAAAAAACAGTAAAAGGGAATATTATTTGAATGGGAAGAAATTACAACATACTGAGGTGCAGAGGGACCTGGGGGTCCTTGTGCATGAAACCCAAAAAGTTAGTTTGCAGGTGCAGTAGGTAATCAGGAAGGCGAATGGAATGTTGGCCTTCATTGCGAGAGGGATGGACTACAAATGCAGGGAGATCCTGCTGCAACTGTATAGGGTATTGGTAAGGCTGTACCTGGAGTACTGCATGCAGTTTTGGTCACCTTACTTAAGGAAGGATATACTGGCTTTGGAGGGTGTACAGAGACGACTCACTCGGCTGATTCCAGAGATGAGGGGGTTACCTTATGATGATAGATTGAGTAGACTGGGTCTTTACTCGTTGGAGTTCAGAAGGATGAGGGTGATCTAATCGAAATATTTAAAATAATGAAAGGGATAGACAAGATAGAGGTGGAGAGGTTGTTTCCACTGGTCGGGGAGACTAGAACTAGGGGGCACAGCCTCAAAATATGGGGGAGAAAATTTAAAACCGAGTTGAGAAGGAATTTCTTCTCCCAGAGGGTTGTGAATCTGTGGAATTCTCTGCCCAAGGAAGCAGTTGAGGCTAACTCATTGAATGTATTCAAGTCACAGATAGATAGATTTTTAACTAATAAGGGGATTAAGGGTTACGGGGAGCGGGCGGGTAAGTGGAGCTGAGTCCACGGCCAGATCAGCCATGATCTTATTGAATGGCGGAGCAGGCTCGAGGGGCTAGATGGCCTACTCCTGTTCCTAATTCTTATGTTCTTATGTTCACCAGACTGATTCACCAGACGGGATAGCAGGACTGACATATGAAGAAAGACTGGATCGACTAGGTTTATATTCACTGAAATTTAGAAGAATGAGGTGTGATCTCATAGAAACATATAAAATTCTGATGGGATTGGACAGGTTACATGTAGGAAGAATGTTACCGATGTTGGGGAAGTACAGAACCAGGGGTCGCAGTCTAAGGATAAGGGGTAAGTCATTTCGGACCGAGATGAGTAGAAACTTCTTCACTCAGAGAATTATGAACATGTGGAATTCTTTACCACAGAAAGTTGTTGAGTCCAATTCGTTAGATATATTCAAAAGGGAGTTAGATGTGGCCCTTACGGCTATAGGGATCAACAGGTATGGAGAGAAAGCAGGAATGGGGTACTAAAGTTGCTTGATCAGCCATGGTCATATTGAATGGTGGTACAGGCTCGAAGGGTCGAATGGCCTCCTCCTGCACCTATTTTCTATGTTTCTATGGGGCATCTCTATGGAGCAGCTGGTCTTTTCCTGTCCTTCAGTTTTGTATGCTTGTTAGGAGCACTGGAAAATTATAATTCAAGATCATGATGGGTCTAGACGGAGTAGTTGGAGAGAAACTGTTCCCCTTGACGGAAGGGCCGAGACCCAGAGGTCACAGATTTAAGTTTGTGGTGTCCTTAGATCCACGAGGCAGTGTGGTGGACTAGAACTGTCGTGACCTTCGTCCTTTATTAGTTAACTCCAGAGTGAGGATCACACCTGGTGGCCTGCCTTTTATATTAGGCCAGTCACACCTGTTACAGGTAACCTACGAGTCTCCCATTGCTGTGCCCTCTGGTGGCACACCTTGTGATAGTACCAACAGTAGCCATGTAAGATACATTACATCACTCACCCCTGAACCCTCAGTGGAAATTGCCTCTGCATTGACTGTGCTCTGGGCTTAGCTCTATGTGGGTTCTGTCTGGTTGACCTTTGGCGGGTCACTTCAACCTTGGGTGGGTGGTTGCTGCTTGTGTGTATGTCTTCCTAACCACTCCATTCTCCCCTCCCCCTCCCCCCCGCCCCACCCCCACATCGATGTGGCGGGAGCTCCTGACATTCGTGTATATTCAAGTTCGGGTAAGTGAGTTTTGCAATTTTTTTGGTGTGGTTCGTGGTGCAACAAGTACGTTAGATGTCTTGTCGATGTGGTGACCAGTGCATGAGGACGAGCTCGTTCCGGAGCTGCTGGGTTGTGTTCCTGCAGTCTGGTGGCGGCTCAGTGCCCAGTGCTGGCAGTCGGAACCCGGTTGGCTTGCATAGCCTGCTCTTGGGGCTGTTGCCATGGTCTCTAGCGTCGGGCCAGTTCACAGATGTCTATGACCTCCCTGTCCTTTCTTTGCGCCCTGGGTCACAGCTGCTCCCTGAGAAGCTGTCGTCTAGCAGTGCACAGAGAACTGCTGACTCGCTGGCCTGAGCGTAGTTTGGTTTGAGATTCAGGCTGGTGCCTGTTTTCTTTGGGGGAATAATGACGGGTGACGCTACAGCTAGGGGTATAGCCTTGCTGCAGTCTGCTCCTTCAGGCTCATGGCAGTTGGTGCCATCAGTTGCCTGAGTGATGGAGCCGACCCGGGGCATAGTATCGATACAATTGTCGTTGCCCTGCTGAGGTCGCTTGCTCCGCAGATCGTGTGTGTTGGCTGCTTGTGGCCACACTTCATGGTGCATGACTCTGGTCCTGGGATGCAGGCTACAGCTTTGTGTCGCTCGCTGGACCTGTGTGGACCCGATGGGTGTCTGCCCGCTGCTTTGGCTGCGTGCAGTTGAAATCCTGCATCGCACAGCTTTTCTTTACTTATGATGGACACTCTATGGATCCGATCACGATCGCGTGACTTTTCCTCACTGGTTGCATGTGCACAGTTCAGATCATCAATTACACATTGCACATAATCGCGCGACTTTTCCTCGCTGGTTGCATGTATACAATTTACATGATCAGTTATACATTTTACATGATCAGTTGCACATTTTGTCTCTGACTTAGTTACTATTACATTGCTTGAGTGTGTAGAACTGTCACTTTAATTGTAGTGGGTTGCAGGCCTCCTTTAAGAGAGACTTGCTTGCTTTACCCCAATCCACTTCTCCGTTCGGTGCCATGTGTTGCTCCATCAGCATTGCACTTCGTGGTCTGGCCGCGGCCACCTTTGTTTTCAGCGCATCACCTCATGTTTTGGGCACTGTCATGTATCTTACAATTTTATATATAACTGTATCCTAACATGCTATACATGACTGTAATAAGATGTGACCTGTAACCACCAGCATACCTTACCACCAGGGGTGCACTTGCAAGAGACAGGTATATAAGGACAGGTCTCAGGCAAGTGCAGCATTCCAGAGCTGTGAAATAAAGGTGCAGGTCCAGAGTGACCTTGACTTCACTACATGCCTCATGTGAATCTGTACTGAGGGGACAGAACTTTACAGTGGCGACGGGTTACGGGATTACAGAATCCACAGAATGGCGAACAACGGATCAGATGAAAAGTACAATGCGGGAGACAATTGCGAGGACTTTATAGAAAGGCTCCAGCAAAGCTTTGTAACTAAAGATTGGTTAGGTGACGATAAGGCAAACAAGAGAAGAGCCCATCTCTTGACCAGCTGTGGCTCAAAAACATACGCTTTAATGAAGGATCTGTTGGCACCCGAGAAACCAGCAAGCAAGTCGTTTGAAGAATTGAGCACACTGGTAAGAGACCACCTGAAGCCAGCGAGCAGCCTACACATGGCCAGACACAGGTTCTACAACTACAGATGCTGTGTGGGCCAGAGCATACCCGACTTCGTGGCGGAACTTCAGAGGTTGGCTAGTTCATGTGAGTTCTCCGATGAACTGAGGAATGAAATGCTGAGATACTTTTTCATTGAAGGAATAGGCCACGCAGGCATATTCCGAAAGCTCATAGAGACCAAGAACCTGACGTTACAGGCAGCAGCACTGGTTGCACAGACATTCTTGGTAGGGGAAGAAGAAACAAGATTGATTTACAATGCAGGTACGACAACTAACGAAATATCGGAAGAAGTAGTTCACAGCACTAAACAAGCTGCTACCCCCACACACAGACAAAACTTGGAGAACAGGCTCTCGACAGCAGGCAGAAGCCATCAAGCTGCTACCCCCACACACAGACAAAACCGGGAGAACAGGCTCGCGATAGCAGGCAGAGGTCATCAAGGGCCACAGGAACGGCCGTTCACACCTCATCAACCCACAATGCGAGCAATCAACTGCAAACTGAGAGAAGCTCAAGAGAGATCAGCCAGGCGCAGCTCATTCTTTAGGAACTATTTTATCAATGGAACAGGTCTGTGCTGGAGGTGTGGGGGTGGGCACTCGTCAAGGGGATGTCAATTTCAGCAGGCTGTTTGCAGAAATTGTGAATATACAGGGCATTTGGCCCGCATGTGCAAAAAAACGGCAGCTCAGCTGGTATACGAATCGGATGGGTCGGAAAGCGGACCAGAAGATGGTGTGGACAGTACCCAGGACAGCGAGTCAACATGATAAATGGCCGCTGCTCCGACAACAGGACGCCTCCTATAATGATGAGGGTCCCAGTCAACGGGATATCTGTCAACATGGAGCTGGATACGGGAGCAAGTCAATCTCTCATGGGCGCTCAACAATTTGAACAACTGTGACCGAATAAAAGAGACAGACCAAAACTCACAAGGGTCGACACCAAACTAAGGACCTATACCAAAGAAATCGGACCAGTCCTCGGCAACGCCATGCTCTCTGTCACACACAAAGGGACAGTGAACCGACTTCCCCTGTGGATTGTCCCCAGTGACCCCCCAGCACTGCTGGGGAGAAGCTGGCTGGCAAAACTAAACTGGAAATGGGATGATGTCCATGCCATGTCATTAGAGGAACGGACCTCCTGCTCAACAGTTATGAAGCGATTTGAACATCTCTTTCAGCCAGGTGTGGGCACTTTCAAAGGGGCCAAAGTCAAAATCTACATCACACAGGATGCTAGACCGGTCCATCACAAGGCCAGAGCTGTACCCTATGTGATGAGGGAAAAGATTGAACACGAACTAGACAGGCTTCTGCGGGAAGGCATTATATCACCTGTGGAATTTAGCGACTGGGCAAGTCCCATCGTCCCAGTCATGAAGCCTGATGGATCCGTACGAATCTGTGGGGACTACAAATCTACCATAAACAGAGTCTCCCGACAGGACCAGTACCCGCTGCCCAGAGCGGAGGACTTATTTGCCACATTGGCTGGAGGTATACGTTTCTCAAAATTAGACCTCACATCTGCGTATATGACGCAAGAATTGACCGAGGAATCCAAGCTACTCATCACCATCAACACACATCGAGGCCTTTTCATGTACAATCGATGCCCATTCGGCATCAGGTCGGCAACTGCCATATTCCAGCGCAACATGGAGAGTCTGCTCAAGTCCATCCCGGGGACGGTTGTATTTCAAGACGACATACTTATCACGGGCAGGGACACCGACTCCCATCTCCGTAATTTGGAGGAAGTACGAAAGCGGTTGGATCGGGTAGGCCTATGAGTCAAGAAATCCAAGTGCCTGTTTCTCGCACCCGAGGTTGAATTTTTGGGCAAAAGGATTGCCGCTGATGGAATCTGCCCAACAGAGTCCAAAACAGAAGCAATTCGCCTGGCACCCAGGCCCCGGAATGTCTCAGAACTGCGCGCCTTTCTCGGGCGACTCAATTACTTTGGGAACTTTATGCAGAACTTAAGCACGCTGCTGGAACCTCTCCACGTGCTACTCAGGAAGGGGTGCGACTGGTTTTGGGGGGACGCAAAGGAACGCGCCTTCAATAAGGCACGCAACCTTCTGTGTTCTAACAGTGTTTTGACTTTCTTTGACCCGGTAAAAAGCTAGTTCTCATATGCGATGTGTCAGCATATGAGGTCGGGTGCGTGTTGCAACATGTCAATAGTGCGGGCAAATTACAACCCATAGCTTATGCCTCCAGGTCACTTTCGCGGGCGGAGTGCGGGTACGGAATGGTAGAGGAGGCGCTCGCGTGCGTGTACGGTGTCAAAAAGATGCACCAATACCTTTTCGGGGCCAAGTTCGTGTTAGAAACCGACCACAAGCCCCTCACGTCCCTCCTATCCGAGAGCAAGGCAATAAACGGCAACGGCTCAGCGCGAATTCAACGGTGGGCACTCATGCTGGCGACCTATGACCATACCATAAGGCACAGACCAGGCACAGACAACTGTGCCGACAAACTCAGCAGGCTACCCCTGGCAACCACGGAAGGGTCTGACGAACAGGACTGTGAGGTAGTCATGGCAATCAATGCCTTTGAGTCCACAGGTTCACCCATGACGGCTCGCCAATTCAGAGCCTGACGGCCAGCGACCCCACGTTATCCTTACTAAAAAGATCTGTCCTAACTGGTGACTGGGCAGAGGCTCACGATGCCTGCCCCGAGGAATTAAAACCCTTTCACAGGCGCATGCATGAGCTATCACTACAAGCAGACTGCCTGATGTGAGGCAGCCGAGTAGTCATGCCTCTGCGAGGCAGAGAGGCATTTGTCCGGGAGCTCCACCGCGAGCACCCGGGGATCGTTCTCATGAAGGCCATAGCCAGATCCCACGTCTGGTGGCCTGGTATTGACGCAGACTTGGAGCTCTGCATCCGAAGGTGCACCATTTGTGCCCAACTCAGCAATGCCCCCAGGGAGGCTCCACTGAGCCCCTGGCCTACCAAACGTGGTCGCGAGTGCACGTGGACTATGCGGGCCCATTCATGGGCAAAATATTCCTCGTAGTTGTCGATGCATTTTCAAAGTGGATCGAATGCACCATTTTAAACTCGAGCACAACCTCCACCACTATGGAGAGCCTCGCAACCATGTTTGCAACACACAGAATCCCTGACATATTGGTCAGTGACAATGGTCCGTGCTTCACCAGCGCAGAATTCCAAAACTTTATAATTCACCACAGCATAAATCACGTCAAGACGGCACTGTTCAAGCCGGCCTCCAACGGCCAGGCGGAGAGAGCAGTGCAAATCATTAAACAAGGCATGCTTAAAATCCAAGGTCCCATGCTGCAAGGTCGCCTGTCGCAACTGCTGCTGGCATACAGATCTCGTCCGCACTCATTGACTGGGATCCCCCCCGCGCAACTGTTGATGAAAAGGACTTTAAAAACAAGGCTCTCATTAATACTCCCAGACATGCACAAAATCGTTGAGGCAAAGCGCTGTAAGCTGACTGAGTATCATGGCAGAAATTCGAGGGGGAGATGGAATGAGATAGGGGACAAAGTGTTTGTCCTAAACTATGGCAGGGGTCCCAAATGGCTTGCAGGGACAGTAACGGGCAAGGAAGGAAACAGGCTACTGGTAGTACAAATGGACAATGGCAAAACCTGCCGGAGGCATGTAGACCAAGTCAAAAGCAGGTTTACCAACAACACTGCGGAACAAGAGACAGACTACAATGTGGAACTCGCACCACACCTGGTGGACAGACAGAGGAAACAACCTGAGGAAAGGGCAATCCCAACAGACAGCCCAGGTGAGTCACCAACAATCACACCAATCGAAACAGACAGCCCAGGCGAGATACCAGCAACCACATCCAAAGAAAAACAGACACCAAGGCAAACAACTGAACCACAACTCAGACGCTCCACGCGAGAGCGTAGACCACCTGAGAGACTGAACCTATAAAGACAATAAGACCTTGGGGGAGGGTGATTTCATGTATCTTACATTATTATATACAATTGTATCCTAACATGCTATACATGACTGTAATAAGATATGACCTGAAACCACCAGCATACCTTACCACCAGGGGTACACTTGCAAGAGACAGGTATATAAGGACAGGTCTCAGGCAAGTGCAGCATTCCAGAGCTGTGAAATAAAGGTGCAGGTCCTGAGGACCTTGACTTCACTGCATGCCTCGTGTGAATCTGTACTGAGGGGACAGGACTTTACAGGCGCCATCTTTCATTCATCCACAATGTCGACTGCAGTGACCCTCTTTCCCCCGGGTTCTGCCTCCGCAGTTGGGAAGTCACTTCTGCATCTGATTTTCTTTCTCTGGTGTCCTGACCCTGGAGCCTAGAAGGTGCATTCGGGTCGTCTCAGCTGGATCATCTCCACGCAGTCGTGCTGGGCGGTCTGCGTCTCGGGAGCTGTGCTGGTCTGCTCTGGTGCCAGATCAAACCTTAGGTGAGGGCACTCTTTGCCTCTGAGTGCAGAGGGCTTCGATCACTGCAGGAGTGAAGTCTTCCCACGTCCAATGGATCTTCTCCATCCACCTTCTGCCGTGCAGCATTGGTCCATCACCTGCAACAATTCACAGAGGTAACTTGTGCACCGTGCCATCATGGAGTACCGTTACATTCGCACTACCAACACCTGGGATGATTTCATTGGTGTAGGTGCGCAACTTTGCCTGAACCGAGGCCAACTCGGGTCGTTCAGCAGGATTGTCCCATAGCCTCTCAAAGGCTCCTTGATTCACCACTGACTGGCTCGCCCCCATGTCCACTTCCATGAAGACTGGACTTTCCTCTATCTCGACTTCCATTCTTCAGCGGGGAACACTCGGTGGTGCAGGTATACATGCTATGTACCTCCCCATGGGACTGGGCTGCCTTTCTATCAATTCATAATCCACGCTGGATTCATGGCCATCTACGGACTCTTCATCGACACAATGAGTCCTATTTCTCTTATACATTTGTTGGAGGTGACCCTTTGCATACATAGTCTTTAAAATGGCACTGGTGGGCCCTGTGATTCCCTCTGCAACACTAGCATGGTGCTACTCAATTAGCCCCCCTTGGCGGAGACTGAGTTAAGGGATTGGGGGCCTGTTCTCTCTTCCCTGAGAGGGTTCACGCTTTACAGCTCAGCCCCTAAACGGCGCCACTCTGTGCACAGTACCTGCCGGGTTTGAGTCCTGAGGCTGAGACATCTGCCTAGAGCCACAGGTCGAGGTCATGAATGACTGGCTCACAGAGATGGCCTTCTGCAGAGTGACTGTGGTATCCGCCGACAGTAGCTTGTGAAGAAGACCCTCATGGCCAATTCCAATGACTAAAATGTCCTGCAGCGCTTCACTGAGGTGGGTGCCGAATTCGCACGGTGCCGCCAGCCTCCTGAGGTCTGCGGCATACTTCGCGACTTCCTGGCCTTCGGGCCATTGGTGGGTATAGAACCGGTGTCTGGCTGTGAGGATGCTCTCCTTCGGCTTGAATTGCTCCTGGATCAGGGTTACGAGCTCCTTGTACAACTTGGTCGTTGTCTTCGCTGGTGCCAGTAAGTCCCTGACAAGGCCATAGATGTTGGGCCCACAACTGGTTAGCAGGATAGCACGGCGCTTAACAGCCAGTGCAGCCGGGTCGTCTCCTGCCAGGTCGTTTGCTGTGAAGAAATGTTCTAGCCTTTCCACAAAGGCGTCCCAATCATCACCATCGGCGAACTGCTACAACGTACCAAGGGTAGCCATTTCCGTGTGAAAGTTTGTATTCTTGTCGCCAATTGTGGTGTCCTGAGATGCTCTAATAATGACTCCACGAGGCTGTGCTTGAACTGTAGTGACCTTAGTCCTTTATTAGTTAACTCCAGAGTGAGGATCACACCTGGTGGTCTGCCTTTTATACGATGCCAGGCACACCTGTACAGGTAACCTATAAGTCTCCCACTGCTGTGCCCACTGGTGGCACACCTTGTGATAGTACCATGAGGCGTGAATTGGCTAGGATAGATTGGCGAATGATACTTAAGGGGTTGACTATGGATGGGCAATGGCAGACATTTAGAGACCGCATGGATGAATTACAACAACAATTGTACATTCCTGTCTGGCGTAAAAATAAAAAAGGGAAGGTGGCTCAACCGTGGCTATCTACGGAAATCAGGGATAGTATTAAAGCCAAGGAAGTGGCATACAAATTGGCCAGAAATAGCAGCGAACCTGGGGACTGGGA
This sequence comes from Pristiophorus japonicus, assembly GCF_044704955.1. Classification (NCBI taxonomy): domain Eukaryota; kingdom Metazoa; phylum Chordata; class Chondrichthyes; family Pristiophoridae; genus Pristiophorus; species Pristiophorus japonicus. The sequence continues at coordinate 66,143,606 of NC_091979.1, forward strand.
GAAATTTAGAACTCAGCAGAGGAGGACAAAGAGTTTGATTAGGGCAGGGAAAATGGAGTACGAGAAGAAGCTTGCAGGGAACATTAAGGCGGATTGCAAAAGTTTCTATAGGTAGTAAAGAGAAAAACGTTAGTAAAGACAAACGTAGGTCCCCTGCAGTCAGAATCAGGGGAAGTCATAACGGGGAACAAAGAAATGGCAAACCAATTGAACAAGTACTTTGGTTTAGTATTCACTAAGGAGGACACAAACAACCTTCCGGATATAAAAGGGGTCAGAGGGTCTAGTAAGGAGGAGGAACTGAGGGAAATCTTTATTAGTCAGGAAATTGTGTTAGGGAAATTGATGGGATTGAAGGCCGATAAATCCCCAGGGCCTGACGGACTGCATCCCAGAGTACTTAAGGAGGTGGCCTTGGAAATAGCGGATGCATTGACAGTCATTTTCCAACATTCCATTGACTCTGGATCAGTTCCTCTGGAGTGTAGGGTAGCCAATGTAACCCCACTTTTTAAAAAAGGAGGGAGAGAGAAAACAGGGAATTATAGACCGGTCAGCCTGACCTCAGTAGTGGGTAAAGTGATGGAATCAATTATTAAGGATGTCATAGCAACGCATTTGGAAAATGGTGACATGATAGGTCCAAGTCAGCATGGATTTGTGAAGGGGAAATCATGTTTGACAAATCTTCTGGAATTTTTTGAGGATGTTTCCAGTAAAGTGGACAAAGGAGAACCAGTTGATGTGGTATATTTGGACTTTCAGAAGGCTGTCGACAAGGTCCCACACAAGAGATTAATGTGCAAAGTTAAAGCACATGGGATTGGGGGTAGTGTGCTGACGTGGATTGAGAACTGGTTGTCAGACAGGAAGCAAAGAGTAGGAGTAAATGGGTACTTTTCAGAATGGCAGGCAGTGACTAGTGGGGTGCCGCAAGGTTCTGTGCTGGGGCCCCAGCTGTTTACATTGTACATTAATGATTTAGATGAGGGGATTAAATGTAGTATCTCCAAATTTGCAGATGACACTAAGTTGGGTGGCAGTGTGAGCTGCGAGGAGGATGTTATGAGGCTGCAGAGTGACTTGGATAGGTTAGGTGAGTGGGCAAATGCATGGCAGATGAAGTATAATGTGGATAAATGTGAGGTTATCCACTTTGGTGGTAAAAACAGAGAGACAGACTATTATCTGAATGGTGACAGATTAGGAAAAGGGAAGGTGCAACAAGACCTGGGTGTCATGGTACATCAGTCATTGAAGGTTGGCATGCAGGTACAGCAGGCGGTTAAGAAAGCAAATGGCATGTTGGCCTTCATAGCGAGGGGATTTGAGTACAGGGGCAGGGAGGTGTTGCTACAGTTGTACAGGGCCTTGGTGAGGCCACACCTGGAGTATTGTGTACAATTTTGGTCTCCTAACTTGAGGAAGGACATTCTTGCTATTGAGGGAGTGCAGCAAAGATTCACCAGACTGATTCCCAGGATGGTGGGACTGACCTATCAGGAAAGACTGGATCAACTGGGCTTGTATTCACTGGAGTTCAGAAGAATGAGAGGGGACCTCATAGAAACGTTTAAAATCCTGACGGGTTTGGACAGGTTAGATGCAGGAAGAATGTTCCCAATGTTGGGGAAGTCCAGAACCAGGGGTCACAGTCTAAGGATAAGGGGTAAGCCATTTAGGATTGAGATGAGGAGAGACTTCTTCACCCAGAGAGTGGTGAACTTGTGGAATTCTCTGCCACAGAAAGTGGTTGGGGCCAATTCACTAAATATATTCAAAAGGGAGTTAGATGAAGTCCTTACTACTCGGGGGATCAAGGGGTATGGCGAGAAAGCAGGAAGGGGGTACTGAAGTTTCATGTTCAGCCATAAACTCATTGAATGGCGGTGCAGGCTAGAAGTGCTGAATGGCCTGCTCCTGCACCTATTTTCTATGTTTCTATGTTTACCAACAGTCGCCATGTAGGATTCATTAAAAAGTTGATTGGCAAATGAAGCAGAGGCGACATGAGGAAAAACTCTTTTACGCAGCGAGTGATTAGGATCTGGAATGCACTGCCTGAAAGGGTTCTGGAGGCAGACTCAATTGTGGCTTTCAAAAGGGAATTGGATAAGTAACTGAAGGGAAAAAAAAAATGCAGTGCTGTGGGCTTCAATTCATTCCTGTTGTGCTTGTTTTTGTCGCCCTCTTCCCCCGCATATTTATGGAAAAGGCCCATTATTGCGGCCATAACACATTCTAGCTCGGTTCCAGGCATTATGATGTTGGTGAGTGGATTTATAGGCAATCTGCAGATTCTCGAAACTGAAGTGCTCTTGCAGAGAGCCAACACGGGCTCAATGGGCCGAAAGATCTCCTTTGTGTTGTAACCATTCTATAATTCTATGATCCTAAAATGCTGTCTGAAATCTGTGGCAGAGTGCTTTTCTGCAATGTTAATTTATATTAATACCAATATTGATCTTTGGAAAGAAGCAGATCTTTTGCGGGTGGAAGGACTTGGAGAGATGCTGGACATGTCTGTAGGGAAGCAGGGATTGTTCAGCTGAAGCACTCGTCAGTGAGCTTTACCCAAGAGCTCGAGCTGCAGACAAGTTTTGGAGGCTCTGTGTCATCATCTTCGTCATGCTGAAGGTCCTCCTCCATTTGTTGCTCCAAATGTTTTCTCCATTGCAATGCAATGTTATGCAGCATACAGCAAATTACACCACAGTAAACCATCAGACTTGTCCAGGCAGTGAAATTTGTTACTTAAGGAATCCAACTGGTCTGCTCGATGACAGCCCTAGTTGAACCATAAATCTGGTTGTATTGCAGTTTGGTGGGTGAGCGTGGGTTCCTGAGAGGAATCGTGAGCCAGGTTTGCTGGGGATAACTCTTGCCCCCGAAGCTGTCAGCTTCTCATTTGCTGTGCAGGGTCAAAGAGTTAGGGGAATGGAGGATTGGCACAAGATGTAATTGACATGGCAGCTGCCAGGATGGTGGGCACAGACCTGCAGGATGTACGACTGGTCATGACAAAGCAGTTGTGCATTAATAGAGCAGAAGCCTTTGTGATTCAAGAAAGCAGTGGGATCACCTGAAGGAGCCTGCAGAGCAGCGCGAGTACAGTCAACGATTCCCTGGACTTGGGGGAAGCCTGCAATCGGTGTGAATCAAGAACCTTATCGTGCTGGTTTCAGTTGTCTTTGGGGAACAATGCTCCCCCGAAGGTACGCGGGCGTGTGGCAACCCATCTATTGGGAGATCCTGTGCAGGCTGCTCACAAGCTGTGGTCGTAGGAAGATAGCGCGCATGCACAGCCGCGCAGCAAATTTAAAGGGACTGCACACAGAAAAATAAATTAAAGGGAACATTGATGGGGAACGCAATGAAATTGTTTGTATTCTGACAAAGGCACAGGGCAACGTGGGTGCAGTCAATGATAGCCTAAAGGTGGAGAAGTTTACCATCGGCATAAATCCCACAGCCCTATATTCTGCTGTTTTAAGTTGTCCCTGAGGAATGTGATGCAACTGTTTGCTCTGGCAAATATGGCATCAGTCCTCTGCTTAATGGAAGCATGACCTGAAGACTGACTGGTGCTGCTGCTCTCCCCTGTGGTAGCCTGGAAGGAGCTGGAGTCAAAGATGTTGAGGTAAGCAGTGATGTTCACTGCAATTGCAATGCTGTGCTAGCTCTTTTTGTTCGCTGCTAGAAGTGACACAATTCTGACAACCTCCCGAGAGGACAGCTGTCTTGTGCACTGCTCCTCTGAGATGTGCGCGTATGGCTGGGTTAGGATTCCTGTGAGCTCTCCTCCTTCTGCTTGCTCTCCGTACAGATGCATCGGCAGCTTTGTGCAGTCCTTGCTCCTGATCCTCAGTGAAATTCCTAAATTACCGGCCAAGTCGATGAGGCGGAGAATAGAGAAGAGAGGAAAATTGCCCTCTTTTCTTTAAAAGCATCATCGAGGCGGCTTTTGGGGTGGCAGAGGGGCGGAAGCGAGTCGAGAGCAGGGTGGAAGGCGGGTGGTGTCATCAGTGCCACGCTGAGCATGTCAGCGCAATGCTGCCGATGTCAGCATAATACAGACCCGTCGTGCTGACGCATATCAACGCCCCTCTCCTTTACTGAAAGGGGAGACTTGCTGCGAGGCCTACGACGAGCTCACTGGCCCACCAGGGAGGGTTTCAGCCAGGCTAGTGGCCCAGTACCAAAAAGGGAGTGCCAGCCTGCCTGTTGGCAGCCCGGCCGAACCCGTAGCCGCCATTGTCGGGCCTCATCTTCATAGGCAGTCCCTCAAAATCGAGGAAGACTTGCTTCCACTCTAAAAGTGAGTTCTTAGGTGACTGAAAATCCATTACGGCAATTACAGTCTCTGTGACAAGCAGGAAAGATAGGCGTTGAGGGAAAGGGTGGGTGGGACAGGTTTGCCGCACGCTCCTTTCGCTGACTGCGCTTGATTTCTGCATGCTCTCAATGATGAGACTCAAGGTGCTCAGCGCCATCCCCGATGCTCTTCCTCCACTTAGGGCGGTCTTTGGCCAGGGTCTCCCGGGTGTCGGTGGGGATGTTGCATTTTATCAAGGAGGCTTTGAGGGTGTCCCTGAAACATCTCCTATGCCCACCTTGGGCTCGCTTGCCGTGTAGGAGTTCCGAGTAGAGCGCTTGCTTTGGGAGTCTTGTGTCAGGCACGCGAGCAATGTGGCCCGCCCAACGGAGCTGATCGTGTGTGGTCAGTGCTTCGATGCTGGGGATCGAGGACGCTAACGTTGGTGCATCTGTCCCCCAGGGGATTTGCAGGATCTTGCGAAGACATCGTTGGTGGTATTTCTCCAGTGATTTGAGGTGTCTACTGTATATGGTCCACGTCTCTGAGCCATACAGGAGGGTGGGTATTACTGCAGCCCGGTAGACCATGAGCTTGGTGGCAGATTTGAGGGCCTGATCTTTGAACACTCTTTTCCTCAGGTGGCCGAAGGCTGCGCTGGCACACTGGAGGCGTTGTTGAACACGGTCGTCAATGTCTGCCCTTGCCGATAATAGGCTCCCGAGGTATGGAAAGTGGTTCACGTTGTCCAGGGCCGCACCATGGATCTTGATGACTGGTGGGCAGTGCTGTGTGGTGGGGTCAGGCTGGTGGAGGACCTTTGTCTTACGGATGTTTAGTGTAAGGCCTATGCTTTCGTACGCCTCAGTGAAGATGTTGCCTATGACTTGGAGTTCAGTCTCTGAGTACGCGCAGACGCAAGCGTCGTCCACGTACAGCAGTTCGACGACAGAGATTGGGATAGTCTTGGATCTGGCCTGGAGACGATGAAGGTTGAACAGGTTCCCAGTGGTTCTGTAGTTTAGTTCCAATCCAGCGGGGAGCTTGTTGAGTGTGACTACTGCAGAGTCGGCTGACAATTAAAATAATAAGCTGGCAGCTTCCCGCCGGGAGAAGTCGGGGGCACTGACCGGTGGCGGCTCCGCTCCCGCGGGGCAATTCCCCTCGTGGGGCGGAATGGGGTCCGCTGGGTGGTAAGGGATGGGCGCGTGCCCGCCAACGGGTCAGAGCGACGGGCAGTAAGGGATGGGCGTGTGTCCGCCAACGGGTCGGAACGCCGAGCAGGGCTGGCCCAGGAGCAATTCAGCATGGGTCGGACAATCCACCTGTCCCCCAGGTCAGAAAGGACTTAAGGAAGGGGGCAAATTCGGCCCCTTAAAGTACAGACAAAGACATGTAAAAAAATAATTCAAACATTTTAAATCCTGTTAAATAAGCTAAGTTTATTTTTAGACTCTTTAAAATCTGTAAATTTATTTTCCAAAAAATTCAAGTTTTGTTTTAAATAAAAAATGTAATTAAATTTTTATAAATTTGAAATATTTGATGTTTTTTTTTGTTATTTTCTGCGTTTCTGTCTTTTTGGGATTATTCCCAACCATACTTACAGCAGCTCCTTATAAATGGAATTAATTACTATAAGTAGGAATGGAGATCCCCCTAATCTGAAAGGCTCCTGGGATACGTGTGCATCTACGAAGGCCTTCGTGTAGAGGGCCAGGACCATAAACCCATGAACCTCTGGGACTACCAGGTAGATTCGTAGAAATTAATCAGGTTTGAGCCATCCGCCCGCGGGAAGCCTCCGACCGCAATTGCTGGGCCAAGGTCTTTTAAGACAATAAGCAAGTTTACGTAGAAACAATAATCATTACCTAAATAGCAATCAACGTATATGTTTCTTAATTCTAGCACACTCATTCAAAATGTGTTACATCTCCAGTCACTTGCAAAATTCTCATTAGTGTTGAGTTCATACAATTGAAAATCTACCAAAGAAGATATTAATAGAGACAATGCCCTAGGAAGTTAATTGAGCACGATGATTGAAAAAGCAGTTCAGTTCACTGCACTCTCCCATTATTTATTGATCATAGGAACCTAATAACGATTTTAATTGAGCCTAATTTTAAAAAAAGGGAGGGATAAACCTGGCAATTACAGCCCAGTCAGCTTAACGTCGGTGGTGGGGAAACTTTGTGACACAATAACCCGGGACAAAGTTAATTGGCATTTGGAAAAGTATGGACTAATAAATTAAAATCAGCATCGATTTGTTAAAACAAATTGTGTTTGACTAACTTGATTGAGTTCTTTGATGAAGTAACGGAGATGCTTGATGAGGGTAGTGCAGTTGATGTGTAGATGGACTTACAAATTTGGCAACGTACCACATAATAGACCCGTTAGCAAAATTAAAGCCCACAGAATTAAAGAGGCAGTCGCAGTGTGGATACAAAATTGGCTAAGGGACAGAAAGCATAGAGTAGCAGTGAACGTTTTTACAGAATGGATGGAAGTATACAGTGATGTTCCCCAGTATTAGGATCACTGCTCTTTTTGATATATATTAATAACCTGGACATAGGTATATAGGGCATAATTTCAAAGTATGCAGATGACACAAAACTCGGAAACGTAGAAAACGATGAGGAGGATAGTAACTGACTCCAGGAGACCATAGACAGACGGGTGAATTGGGCAGACACATAGCAAATGAAATTTAATGCAAAGTGTGAAGTTATATATATTGGTAGGAAGAATAAGGAGAGGCAATATTAACTAAATGATCCAATTTTAAAGGAGATGCAGGAACAGAGCTACCTGGGGTGTATGTACACAAATCTTTGAAGGTGGCAGGCCAAGTTGAGAAGGCCGTTAAAAAAGCATACAGGATCCTTGGCTTTATTATTAGAGGCATGGAGTACAAAAGCAAGGAAGTTATGCTAACTCGGACTGAGCTGTAGTATTGTGTTCAATTCTGGGCACCACATTTTAGGAAGGATGACAAGGTTCGAGAGAGGGTGCAGAAGAGATTTACTAGAATGGTACAAGGAATGAGGGAATTCAGATAAGTGGAGAAACTGGAGAAGCTGGGGTTGTTCTCCTTAGAGCATACAAGGTCAAGAAGAGATCTGATAGGTATTCAAAATCATCAATGATTTTGATAAGAGTAAAATAGGAGAAACTGTTTCCAGTGGCAGAAAGGTATGTAGCCCGAGGACACAGATTTAAGGTGACTGCCAAAAAAAGAGAGGCAAAATGGTTCTAGAACTGTGAAAATCAATTCAATAAATGAGGTAATTTGTGAGTTGTCACCAGAAAAGATGACAATGAAAACTGCCAGATTGTTGTAATAACCCCTCTGCCACAATAATTTTCTTCAGGGATGAGATCCTGCTATCCCTACTTGGTCTGGCCTACATGTTTCTGCAGTTTCACACTACATAGATGATCCTTAATGGCTTCCTCTTTAAGCTGTAGACATCTAAATTGTGCAATATCAATCAATTTCCACCCAATGTCAAACATTTTTGGCATCAGAACTCACTGGCTCCATACAATTATGGCTGATCCTGGAAGTTCTGGTGAGGTCATGCAAGGTTCGGTGCATGGTTTTATGCACCAACCAACTTCCATCTGATCAGTGCCCAACCAGAAGACCCACAACAGTGAATTAATTGTAAGTGTCCTTTTTGGTACATCTCCTAGGATCAAATCCAAAATAGCTTGAAAATGCTTTTCTGTCAAATGCAAGCATTCTGTGTGCAACTGTGGCAGTCACCGGCAACTGTGATATAAGACCCTCAAGCCTCCCTTTAAATATGTCATCAATTGTGCTTGCTGCACCCTGGGACCGCCTGTTTTTTTCGGTCAGGTCCTGGAGCGGTCGCTAAATCTGGCGTTCGGGCCGAAAGTTCCACCCAGGGGGCTAGCGCAGCCTTGTACGACGATTGACGTCATCATGACGGTCAAAACGGAGGGCGGGGCAGTAAGTTTTTGCGCTGCTGCAAAACAATTGCTGAAACTTCCGGCCGGTCGCCAAATCCTGGATGCCCCGTTTGACACTCAGTAATACCATTTATGGTGCCTGCCCCCCCCTCCCCCGCCCGCCGCCACGGCGCGAAACGAGGCGCAAATTAGCAGAAAATCCAGCCCATTGTACCTTTCTAGTTTCAGGTGACCAGTAAAATACATTGATAAACTGCATCAACTTTGCAGGAATAAAATGCACTGTCACATCAAAATGGTACATCACTGGCTTGTAATCAGTTTAATTTCTCAAAACTGAGTTGTTTTTTTAAGAAGCTGATACCTGTCTTTAAATCACAGCCAATTCAAAAGTACGCAATAACTTCAGTGGGATCACATCTTAGCTACAGTTGGACTACTTCTGAAGCCTTTCCGCAAGAACATTTATAGCACAAAGTTAAGAGACCACAGTAAAAACTTATTTTTTCATATGAAGATGGACATCCAAGCAAAGAAGCAGATAAATTATACCTTGGATGGTAAGACAGAAACAAACATATGGTTGACAGATTAGTCAGTGGATGGAGATGGATATGGAGATGAAGATGTATATTTGTATTCACTTCTAAATGTGAAAATGAGAATTATTGCTGCTCTGGCATACTTTATGGTATACCTTAGTATGATGGACAGGAAGAGAATACTACCAGCAGAGTACAGTGCTTTATATAGTGGTACCAGCAATGCAGGTAATCCAGTCACATCCCAGAAGCAATGTAACAAATATAATAAGATTACAATATTTTCGTTCATTCTCAGAAAACCATAGTCCCGATTTGGATGAGCTGCAAGGCCCGCCCGTTTATCAGCGGTCCCTGGGTGGCACCTACCTTTTTGGCGCCCGCTACCGCTGGGTCCCACCAGGATCCATTTTCAGCTCAGTATTATGGGCGGCAACGGCAACGGCAGGCAGCAGGAGTTGGCAAGCCTATCGAATCAGAGAACTTTGGAGGCGCCGCACAGCGCATATGCGAGATCTGGGGGTGGGGGTTTGTAGTTCTTTCATCGCACTGACGTCATTTTTGCCATGATTGAGGCTGCTGGGATGTGTGCGCATGCGCATAAATGGTGAACACTCTCTTGCACCTGCCAGTTGTCTAGAGGGCAGTGTAGGAGACACAGAGCTGCACACTTTTCATTATCCATTCGTTGAGTGATTTAGCATGAGTGCAAAAAAAGCTTCAAAGAAGACTGTCAAGATCAGGCCCAGAGCTCCATGGTTTAATGATGAGGAACTGGAGGAGCTTGTATCAGAGGTGGAGCGCAGGTATAAAGACTTCACCCAATACAGACGCATTTGGAGGGAGATTAGTGAGGCCATGTCCTCAATGAGCAACATTGAGCGAGATGCAGACCAGTGTAGGAAACGTTGGAACTATGTGGTGGCATCAGCAAGCGTGAGTAAACATTTATGGGACCCCTCCCCCATGCAACTGCAAAAGGTTTTGGCCCATATGTGTGTGTGTATGTGTGTGTGTGTGTGTGTGGAGCATGAGCAAAGGGGGTAAAGGATGCAACATTTCTTTCTGCAGAAGAAACAAACTTCCAAGGCAGCAAGCCTCAGTGCCACAGGAGGGGGCCCGGTAGATGTGATAGAGTTGAGCAGCCTGGAAAAGCATGTATTAGCATTGGTGGGTGACCACTGCTGTGCAACCACAAAGGGTGATGCAGATCCCATGCTGGAGCATGGTAAGGTTATACTAATCTCCGGTGTGAGTAACGCTCATGGCATGAAAGATCATGCAATATCAAGGCAAATGCATTTTAACACAATTTGTCGCCCATTATTGGTGTGCCCATGTAGAGATAGAACTCCTTGATGGCACATTGTGAGATGAGACGGCTCACATGAATGAGGACGCTGATGTTGGTGCGTCTGTCCTCCCAGGGAATTTGCAGGATCTTGCGGAGACATCGTTGGTGATATTTTTCCAGTGACTTGAGGTGTCTACTGTACATGGTCCATGTCTCTGAACCATACAGGAGGGTGGGTATTACAACAGTCCTGTAGACCATGAGCTTGGTGGCAGATTTGAGGGCCTGATCTTCAAACACTCTTTTCCTCAGGTGGCCGAAGGCTGCCTTGGTGCACTGGGGGCAGTGTTGAACCTCGTCGTCAATGTCTGCCCTTGTTGATAAGAGGCTCCCGATGTATGGGAAGTAGTCCCCAGGTTGTCGAGGACTGCGCCGTGAGTCTTGATGACTCGGGGGCAGTGCTGTGTGGCGGGAAGAGGTTGGTGGAGGACATTTGTCTTACGGATGTTTAGTAGTAGTGTTTAGCATCCAGCTGACCTAACCATGGCACATCAACCCACACCGACCCAACAAGCTGCTGAGGTTGCAGGACGGCTCACAGCAATTCATAAGATGGTCCAGCTATCGAGAACGAGCATTGACCGAGTTCGCCAGCTGCTGCAGACCATGGCTGGGATAGGTGCCAGCATCGAATCCCTTGCTCAGCATCTTTCTGACCGAATGGAGCGGCTCATTAGTGCAGTGGAGCACAACATCCAGTCTGCTGAGGCGATGAGGCAGGTGATGGCTTCTGGGCATGTCGTGCAAGCCCCCGAGCCCACACCCTCAAGGCACACAGATCCAGAGGAGCCGGAGAAGCCAGTGCCTTCAGTCACGCCCCCTACATTCTCTCCTAGACGTACATGTCTGCAGAGATCCAGCTGCCCTCCTGCACAACCTGCTCAAGCAGAGGCGGGGAGGGGGAGGGGTGTGGGATGCCGTCTTCAAGGAGAGGCAAAGAAGAGGACAATGGGCATCACATCAAGGGGGGGCGGAAAAGAGAGCTGGTGATAGTGGGTAGAGGGGTGGGTGATGGTGGTCGAGATGTTAGTAGATTCTATAAGGTTGTGTCACTTTTGTAATTATGCACGTTTAAATACAGTTACAATGTTCACCCTCTCTTGGTCAGTGTCTCATTTCCACGTAACGTGTGATGCCTTGTGAGAAGCACACAGATGTCCCTCAGGTGCTCTGCTGCATCAGGAATATATTGCGCACCACATATGATTCCACTGTATAATGGATCCTGTCATCAAGACATCGTGGCATGACAAGTAAGGGCGACCAATGCAGAAAGGCTGCCATTCAATCAGTCACGTGAACTACTTGCAGGACACACATTAATGCTTGCAGATCAAGCCACTTTTTAAGACGCCAAACATGGCAGAGTGCCACCCCTGAGATGAAATGTTCATCGGCTACATTGCAGTCCATTATATGTATTTTCTCCTCTTCCACACCTCATGTCATGGTGTTCTCAGTACCAGTTGCAGCTATGTGCCATCGCTTGACATCTTATCACTTTCGCATAATAACTCTGACATAAGCTCATACCATCTGCGCAGTCACATCATTCACTAAATAGGTTCCGCATGAAATGGTCTCCAAACTCTTGCAGAGCATCTCCATTGAGCCTTCATCATCTTCCGCAAGTCATTGCCGCTTCCTCTACCACACTTTCCCTTTAATGGAGTCACAGGGAGTAACATATCTGAACTCTCTCTGGGCGGGTTAAGGTCCATCACCTCAATATTTATGTGCCACTGATAATGCTACAGGATGTGAACGATATCCGGGAGGTGCGGCGCTGCAGCACTCTGAGTGAATCTCCCTGCTGCCCGACTCACAACCAGCTCAGACCAGCTTTTCCCCAGCGGTCCTTTTGGCGGGCGGCAGAGCAAACTTACACGGTTCTCGATGAGGAAAAAGCTGGATTTCCAGCTTCCGGCACGTGCGGGCGGCAGGCCGGCGCGCCAGGGGAACCGCCGGGACCAATCTTGCGGTGGGCAGAACATGGGCAGCACCGGAGGAATCGCCGAAACAACACTTCATTTTCGGCGGAACCTCGGCAGCTGTGGGCGGGACTTCCACCAATATCGGGACCTATGAATTTTGCTATGTCAATTTCTCTGCATGATAAAATGAATTATAAATAAATCTAAATTGTTTTGCAGGTGTTATGTAAAAGAAACATAGAAACATAGAAATTAGGTGCAGGAGTAGGCCATTCGGCCCTTCGAGCCTGCACCGCCATTCAATAAGATCATGGCTGATCATTCAATCTCAGTACCCCTTTCCTGCTTTCTCTCCATACCCCTTGATCCCTTTGGCTGTAAGGGAAAATATTAATGTATGTTGAAACTTACAAATATTTATCAGTACTCAAAGGATTAAAAGCTGCTGTAGCACGCATTGTCCTTTCAGTATATACACAAGTCATTTGCAAGTCTTAGGGCTGGATTTTCAGGTCATTTGCGACCCGGTTTTAACCCTCCATGACGAAAAATGGGACGGTGATGTCTTTTTTGTCCGGTCTCGATCTTTGGGTCGGGTTTGGCGGCGGTGCTTAGTAGCACTGTCGGGGAGAGCTGTGCCGGGTGTGCAACAGCTCTCCTTGTGACACCAGCAGAAGTTTAGACTTGCACCCGACTCGTACGTCCCGAAACACACCCCGCGATGTCCGTCAGGGAAAACACACCGGTGCAGCCCTGCCGGCAGCAGGGAGTTGGATAAACTGCAAAAAAGGTAAGTTCCAGTTTTTATTCTTTTTTTTTGTCGCGATTTGTGTTGTAAGGGTGCTGGCAATGTTTTTTGAATGTTTTTGTGAATTTTTTGGAGGGTATTTTTTTCCCTTCCCAAGGTCTCTCTCTCAGCGCTCCCGGCCCCACACTTTAGTTGGTGAGGTTCCTGTTTTTGCTCCACAAAAGTTGTACAATGCTTCCCTTTGCACTGTGCCCCTGGCACAGGGTCCAAATGACAAAAGTTGTGCCCCAGAGCGCAAACGTTAATCGGGCGGTAAATTTCCCGTCCCACCTCCGTTTTTGTCCCGAAAACAGCAAAGCAGAAAATCCCAGCCTTAGGGTTACTAGTCATTATTCAATGATATTCCTTCTTATAAGACCTGTTAAATTATTGAATTGCACTTGTGACACTCTCTTCTGTTTAGTGATAAAAATGAAAAGTACTGGAACAAACTGAATCAGTAAATTCTGGCAGAAGTCAACGGCTGGAATACGTGAATAAACTTTAAAGATTTCAGCTTTGGCTCATATGTAGTTTGGCACTTCAAGTGTTAAGGTATTCTGTATCCATAACATTAACTGGGGAAGGCTTTACCCAGTACAGACGGCCCAATCTTTATACAAACATGTCAACTTGATGGGCAGGAAAAAAACAGCTGGTCCATCAAGCCTGCTCCACACCATGACCAAACATCTGCTCCCTTCCCCCAGCCGTGTAATCTCCTGGGAGAGGCGTGTACATGCATATACAGTAGCTTAAAAGTCAAGGCATTTATTCCTAGACAAAAAGGAAAACATGGATGATATGTATGGATGATTACAATACCTTCTTTTAATTTCAGTTTGCTAACTTCCCCTGTTTTCTGCGCACAGTAAACCTCTCGTGTCTGTATGCCACCTCCACACAAGGTTGATTGATTGCTTCTGCGCCGGTCCTGCTGACTAAGTAGAGGAGTCACCTGGCACTCATTCCAGTCAGTGCTTTTCCAAACATACCTAGTGGAAAATGAAAGTGGCAAATGGTTTCCTTTCTTTCTATTTGTAAATTTTCATACATCAGAAATTTCATTGGAAAAAAAAATCAAGGAACTGCAAAAATATACCCCTTTTTTAATAAGCACTAGTGTCACCAGTTACATTTATGCTCATTGATTATTGCATTCCAGCGCATCTACATTTTAATGTGCTAGACTCAAAATGTGTACATGTCCAAGTTTACTTTTAGCACATACAATAACCACATTTCATTTGAAAATACATACTTGTGAGGAAAAGATTTTAAAATAATATTTAAAAATGTCATTTAGAGTCAAAAGGTAAGTAATTGAAAATCTTTTGAATAACTCCCGAACTGCAACAATCTTTCAGCATTAAAAATGTGAAGATTTTACATTGCAGATACTGTGAACTGAGAAATGTATTTGCATTTTACATCTTAAATTATGAAGTACTGGAAACAACTTTCTTAGAATCATTTGCTGGAAAACATGTAAAAAGACACAAGGGACATTCAGTGTTCAAAAGGGTTCAATTTAGGCAATAGAGAAAGTAGTCATGGAATGTTGAGCTGTTGATTGGTTTAAGCCAACGCTGTGATTTTTACATTTTTATTATTCATTCGTACAAGTTGTGGAAAATAAACCATCATAATCCCCAAACATCGGCCTCAGAGAAAACAATGAGATGCTTTATTTTGAGGGAAATGGACTGCTTAGAGTTAAAGCTGACTTGCCTTCCTATGAAGGAGAATTCAGCCCCAAGCTATGTAACGTGAGAAATAGTGGATGAAATGGAAGAGGAAATAAGTTTTTACCCTTCTGCCAAAAAATATATACTATATACATTACAGAAGTAAGGAGGCAAATGGAGTTAAGTACTCCATCAATTTGTGAGTACAAACAATTGTTATAACAATTTTAGGTGAATGCACACCTAAAATTTTCCAAAATATCACAGGAACAGGAACTGTATCTCAACTCCATCTATCCACCTTTGTCCCATCTCACTTGTTACCCTTGCCCAACAAAAACCTTTCAAACTCAGGCTTGAAAATTTAAATTGAGCAAGTATCCCAGCCTTTGTGGTAGCGAGTTCCAGATTTCCACTGCCCTTTATGTGAAGATGTGCTTCCAAAGCCAATATATCCTTCCTGAGGTAGTGTCTAAAACTGAACATAGTACTCCAGATAGGGTCTGACTAAGCCTCTGTTCAAATGATCATCACTTTCTCACTTCTGAATTCCAAGCCCCTTGAGATAAAGGCCAACATTCAATTAGACGTGTGATTACTTTTCGTACCTGTCCACTAGCATTTAGATGATTTGTGTACATGGGCACCTAAATCCCTTAGCTCCTCCACAGCCCCTGTTCTCTCACCATTAAGAAGAATATTCTGATTTGTCCTTCTCAGACCCAAAGTGGATGACCTCACATGTCCCCACATTGAATCCATCTGTCTGCTCACTTAGTCTGTATATGTTCCTTTGTAACTTCCTTCTCCCATCCACACATCTTACTGTGCTTCCTAACTTAGTGTCATCTGCAAACTTGGATATACAATTCTCTATTCCTTCATCCAAGTCGTTAATATATATGGTGAAAAGCTGAAACAACTATTCTCTGGATTTGAACTCTTCAACACCAGACACCACACATCACTTCTATTAAACCCATTAAGTTCCTCTCCTTACTTATATTCCCTTATACCATTGCAATTTTGTCCTCATGCTACACTGTAACAACAAACACACAGTACTCATTTAACAAATCTTCAATTTCCTTATTATCCATTGTCGACTTGCTTGCATCCACCAAGGTTCTGTGCTGGGGCCCCAGCTGTTTACATTGTACATTAATGATTTAGACAAGGGGATTAAATGTAGTATCTCCGAATTTGCGGATGACACTAAGTTGGGTGGCAGTGTGAGCTGCGAGGAGGATGCTATGAGGCTGCAGAGTGACTTGGATAGGTTAGGTGAGTGGGCAAATGCATGGCAGATGAAGTATAATGTGGATAAATGTGAGGTTATCCACTTTGGTGGTAAAAACAGAGAGACAGACTATTATCTGAATGGTGACAGATTAGGAAAAGGGGAGATGCAACGAGACCTGGGTGTCATGGTACATCAGTCATTGAAGGTTGGCATGCAGGTGCAGCAGGCGGTTAAGAAAGCAAATGGCATGTTGGCCTTCATAGCGAGGGGATTTGAATACAGGGGCAGGGAGGTGTTGCTCCAGTTGTACAGGGCCTTGGTGAGGCCACACCTGGAGTATTGTGTACAGTTTTGGTATCCTAACTTGAGGAAGGACATTCTTGCTATTGAGGGAGTGCAGCGGAGGTTCACCAGACTGATTCCCGGGATGGCGGGACTGACATATCAAGAAAGATTGGATCAACTGGGCTTGTATTCACTGGAGTTCAGAAGAATGAGAGGGGATCTCATGGAAACGTTTAAAATTCTGACGGGTTTAGACAGATTCGATGCAGGACAAATGTTCCCAATGTTGGGGAAGTCCAGAACCAGGGGTCACAGTCTAAGGATAAGAGGTAAGCCATTTAGGACCGAGATTAGGAGAAACTTCTTCACCTGGAGAGTGGTGAACTTGTGGAATTCTCTACCACAGAAAGTTGTTGAGGCCAATTCACGAAATATATTCAAAAAGAAGTTAGATGTAGTCCTTACTACTCGGGGGATCAAGGGGTATGTCGAGAAAGCAGGAATGGGATACTGAAGTTGCATGTTCAGCCATGAACTCATTGAATGGTGGTGCAGGCTCGAAGGGCCGAATGGCCTACTCCTGCACCTATTTTCTATGTTTCTATGTTAATGGACCCACATTCCCCTTTACCATTCTCTTTCTCTCAATATATTTATACGACTTTTGCTGTTAGTTTCATGGACAATCTACCACATTCACATCATTCCACCTCCCATGAATCCTCCCACCATATTATTTTGAACTGTTTTATTATACGAATTTATGCAATGCCAAATCTATAGAAGAAGCAATGAATGGGCATGTGTAGATCATACCGCTCCCTAGCCGCGTGTTTATTAATACAACTAGAGAAAGTTCACTTAATCAGCTTGGCTCAGTGATGGCACTCTCCCCTCCAAGTCAAGTCGCAATCCAGGACTTGAGCACATGATCTTGACTGGCACTTCAGTGCAGTTAGCGTTTAAGATGCCATATTTCGGATGACATTTTAAACCAAGGTACAATCTGTCTGTTCAGGTGGATACAAAAGATTCTGTGGTACTACTTTAGTATTATTCAATACATTAGCCACATGCTAAACATCCGTAAGACAAAGGTCCTCCACCAGCCTGTCCTCGCCTCACAGCACTGCCCCCACCCCCAGTCATCAAGATCCACGGCACGGCCCTGGACAACGTGGACCATTTCCCATACCTCGGAAGCCTCTTATCAACAAGAGCAAACATTGATGACGAGATTCAACACCGCCTTTAGTGCGTCAATGCAGCCTTTGGTCGCCTGAGGAAAAGAGTGTTTGAACACCAGGCCCTCAAAACTGCCACCAAGCTCATAGTCTACAGGGTTGTAGTAATACCCATCCTCCTGTATGGCTCAGAAACATGGACCATGTACAGTAGACACCTCAAGTCGCTGGAGAAATACCACCAACGATGTCTCCGCAAGATCCTACAAATCTCCTGGGAGGACAGACGCACAAACATTAGCATCCTTGACCAGGCCAACATCCCCAGCATTGAAGTACTGACCACACTTGATCAGCTCTGCTGGGCAGACCACATTGTTCGCATGCCTGACACAAGACTCCCAAAACAAGTACTCTATTTGGAACTCCTTCACAGCAAATGAGCCAAAGGTGGGCAGAGGAAACATTACAAGGACACCCTCAAAGCCTCCCCGATAAAGTGCAACATCCCCACTGACTCCTGGGAGTCCCTGGCCAAAGACCGCCCGAAGTGGAGGAAATGTATCTGGGAGGGCGCTGAGCATCTCGAGCGGAAGGAGAGAGCAGTAAATGTGTCCCACCTACCCTTTCCCTCAACGACTATCTGCCCCACCTGTGACAGGGACTATGGTTCTCGTATTGAACTGTTCAGCCACCTAAGGACTCATTTTAAGAGTGGAAGCAAGTCTTCCTCAATTCCGAGGGACTGCCTATGATGATGATGATGAGCCACATGTGGCTAATTGGGCATCCAAATGTGGCTAATTACATTTACTATTAGTAAATAAAAATGAGTAATAGACACATCGTTGCACATTGATCTCAATACTCACATTTGCATGGTGTATGCATGCATACTTTACTTTTTGTGCATTTGTTGGTAAAATGGTAAGACGTAAAGTAGAAAGCGAGTTTGTTTTTTTAAATTGTGCAAGTGCTTTACTTCCTTGATTAGTGGATGGTGGTAGATGTCTGTTAAGTACAGTTGCCCGTAATGTGTAAGCGTATGTAAGGCATTTTCTATTGAAATTTGTGGCTAAAATGGTGTTACCTGTGGCTAGTCCATGATTTCTGTTGGATAACTCTGCACTATTTGAAGAAAAATGCAGTTCTCCCACTTCCCCAACAACAGTCCAACAGCACCATAACAGAGTAACTGGTCATTAATCTCTGTTGCCTTTTGTGAGACCTTGTGCACAAATTGGTTGTCATGCTTGATTTTAAAACAAGTGTGGCTACATTTCAAAAGTAATACATTAGATTTGAAGCCTTTTGGAATATCCTGAGGAACTGAGCTTCCATGCCTCTTCTAGATAGCTAATGCAATTCTTAGCATTGAAGAATCCGTGCTCATAGGGAAATATGAAAGTGCACACAAAGTCAAATGTTACAGTTACTCCAGGCAGTATTCCTTTAGATCAACAGGATTAGGCCCATATCTTTGATGTCATTGATGATTAAAGAGTCTCAACAAAGACTTGTGTATTTTGTTTCATTAATATATAATTACTTCATGGAAATCTAAATGATGATAATGGGATTATATGATATAATGGACGAATGTTCCCAGTTAGTTTACCTCATGAAGTAATATCAATTTGTTTCAAGCTAGTACATAGCTCTGCCTATTACCTTGGTATGAATTCCTGCCAACCAGCTTTGTAATATGGCACTTGCATAGCTTGTTGCATTCGATTACAAACAAGTTAATGGCTTAGACTCCCAAGACATGCACTCCATCATCTCCATATGTGCATTGACCGTGCTACTGTACTTTGGTATTTAGATGTGAAACTGTAATCCTCCAGAGTCTGAGGCAAAATTCAATACTGAACATATCTCTGGTAGTTTGAACACGGCAAAAGTAACAGTTTAGCCACCAGCAGGCTGTGTTCAAAACAAATTATTTTTTTAAAAAAATTAGCCATCCAAATGAAATATAAATTTGGCAATCAAAAAATGTAAAGAAATTGGCATCTTTATACTAAATTTATAACATGCTACACTGCTAGGGAAAAGAGTATAGCCATTAAAGAAGCATTTCTTAGGCATGGAGCATCAAAAATTATTGACCCTGAAATTGCGGTTTCCCTGACAGGGTAATTCATTTGAAACTCTCTGCAACTTCCGGGTTTCCACATGCACTTGCACATGCACGAAATCCAGAACTTGCACTCTGTCAGGAACGCCTTGACAGATCACCCAAACCACATGGCAAATCAGTATTTCTGATGCAGAGTTGGGCTATTTGCCCACAAAACTCTTATAACTGCTAAAAGCAGGTGTAGGGCCTACTTTCATCAGTGTAAAGGTATATATAAGCCTTAAATTAAACATTTAAAAATCAAAAGTTATGCACATACACTATAAATTAATTTATTCAAATATTGGCCCGGATTACAATGTTTAAAATTATTTATCAAAACATTTCCGAGCTCTCATTACTATCAATGAAAATACCTCTAAAATCAAATAAAACACAAACATAAATAAAAAAAACTTCACTTTTTTTAAATGAATAGAAATTGCATTAAATTAAATGTTTTAGAGAAAAATTTATTTTTTTCAAATTAAAAAGAAATGTTTTAGTCGTGTTAAAAATAAACTTAAATTCATAGCCAGGGTTTTTAATTAAAAAAATTATTAATAACATTTATTTTTTCTATCTAGTAAAACTCTTACACTGATAAAATCAGGCATAAGAGTTTGAAGGACATTCGTTGGGCAAGAGTTGGACAAACAGCCTAAATCTCCGCCCGTGAAGGCCCTTCTTCCAGGGATGCATTGGAACTGTCAAAATAAATTTTAAAAGTTCGCAAGTGCTGGATTTTGGCACTTGTGCATCACGCGCCGAAAACTGGCACTTGCGGGGCCACTACGGGTGCGTGAGCACATTGCACGCGCCCGTAGAGACCACGATTTTTGGCTCGACATTTATAAGTACAGCTATGTAAGAGAGGGAGCATTGCTTAGCAAAAATGGTGGAACTATACATTTCAGCCAGTGTAAATAACATTGAGCAGGAAGGGGTTATGAAAGGAAGCAGCACACAATCTCCCACAATAAATGCAGTGTAGGTGTTGTGATTCTTATGAAATTGTGGTTTGTGATAAGAATATAAATGCTGCCTTAAATTGATATCAGAGACTCTAGTTATAGAAATCACTGCAGATGTTCTCAGAAGCAATATGCGGCATTTGACTTCAAAGAAGAAGAAATTTTATTGGTTGCCTTAATTCTGTTCAGAAATATTTTCAGCCAAGTACTACAAGCAATATTGCTTTTATAATGAAGTGAAATGTATATGAAACCATGTTGCAGGAGATTTGGACTTTGTGCAATAGTGTAAAACCAGTAATGGAGAGTCGGCAGCCCTTTTTACCTCGCTATCGAATAACTTCAATGGAAGTAAATGTCATGATAGAGGTAAAAAGGGCTGCTGAATCGCTATCACCCATATTACACCATCAAGATCTACCACATTGTCCCTCACTGCAAAGCAAATGGAAATGAAAATTTAGCACTGTTGTTTTCAAAACGATCAACATAAAATAATATTTTAAATATTTTATATTTGCACATACAATACTGACTGCTCAGCCAAGAAGGATGCTTGGCCAACTCATCTAATCCATAAAAGCTTGTACTTTATGATGAGTATTAATTTATTCCAGAATCTACTGACCTTAAAGATATTTAAAAAAAATTATGATCAAAGTTCAAATCCCAGTGTGTTAATTGACATTCAGATTTCTCATTCACACAGTATCCCTGATGATACATTTTGAATGTTTCTGCTGTTTAGTCTGTGGGAGGGACAACTAATTGGTCAGGGTGTAAATTATTTCAGCTCATCACTTTCTACATTACTGAAGAGCATATTACAATAACGCCACAGAGATACAGCTTTGATTGTGTCTGTGGAAATGTCACTGGACTGAGCATTCTCAGTTCACCGTTCCTTTAACCTCTCAGTCCTGAATTGGAGTTCAGCACAGAGTGATAGGTTTAAAACCAGTTCTATCTATAAACTATAAGTGTCTTAATTTATTTGTTGCGGAAAAAGAAAGACTTGTATTTATATACAGGCATAAGGTCCGAAATCCAGAATCCTCAGGACCGAATCCGTTCTGGTTTTTGGGTTTTTCCAGATTTCAGACAAGAAAATCAATAGTCTGAATTCCGGAATCCTCAACCAAATCCACGCCAGGTTTTGAGCAGCGAGGTCCGAAATCCGGCAAAATCCAAAATCTGGCACGGATTCAGTCGAGGATTCCGGATTTCAGACTTGATTTTCTTATCTGAAATCCGGAATCCTCAACCGAATCTGTGCCAGATTTGGGGTTTTACTTCAAAAATATCCAATTTTCGGACAATAATTCTGGATTCTGGCCAACTCCATCAGCTATACACAAAATGTCCAGTTTTCGGACAATTCTGGTTTTCGGAGTTCCGAATTCGGGACGCTGCACCTCTAGTGTCTTTCATGACTTCAAGATGTCCCCAAAGCACTTTACAACCATTTAAGTACTTTTGAAGTGTTATCTGAGGACATGACAAGCACAAGGTAAGCCCGATGTTCCCTAGAGTTTAGAAGAATGAGGTGATCTCATCGAAACACATAAAATTCTTTCCCCTGGCTGGGGAGTCCAGAACTAGGGATCACAATCACAGAATAAGATGTCAGCCATTGAGGACAGAGATCAGGAGAAATTTCTTCACTCAGAGAGTGGTGAATTTTTGGAATTGTCTACCCCAGAGAGTTGTGGATGCTTCGTCAATTAATATATTCAAGAGAGAGATCAATAGATTTTTGGATACAAAGGGAATCAAGCGATATGGGGATAGTGCAGGAAGGTGGAGTTGAGGTAGAAGATCAGCCATGATCTTATTGAATGGCCGAGCATGCTCAAAGAGCCAAATGGCCGACTTCCGCTTCTATTTCTTATATTCTTATGCAAGTACAAGTTCATTATTTTTTTCTTAAAAAGGACTTGAATTTGCATGACCTCAGGACATCCCAAAGTGCTTTACAGCCAGCCAATGAAGTACTTTTGAAGTGTAGTCACGATTGTAATGTAGGAAATGTGGCAGCTAATTTCTGCACAGCAAGATCCCACAAACAGCAATACTGATCAGATCATCTGTTTTAGTGGTTTTGGTTGAGGTATAAATATTGGCCAAGACCAAGGAGAACTCCCCTGCTCTTCTTCGAAATAGTGCCATTCTTAGGCAAAATTTATTAGAGCACTCTCAACCTGGTAGTTAGTGGGAAAAATGCACAGCACAAATCTGTTGGTGGATAGGTCCTTAGTCAGAAAAAGTAGTATTACTGTATCAGCAGCTTGAGATATGTTCAATTTAATGGGAACAGTCATTTAAACATGAGGTTGCATGGAAAGCACGTATGTGACCCACAAAGACAAAAGGCATGGACACCCCTGTAGGAGGGGTGCTCTTCTGAAGTTAAGATGAATTCATATTACTCGGGTGGTGTATAGGAATCTACCTTGCATCTAAACTACAACTATTCCTACTTGGGCGCACTTGATTTCCAGAGAGAGCAAACAATTGTTGGGGAGGGGGGCGGGGGAAAGAGAATGTTCCGACTCCTTGATAAACAAAAAAGGTAACCTTTTCTTTCCCAAAAAGTGAAAAACAAATCATTGGAGAACAGACAATATAATCACAGTCAACTTGATGCAGTCTGCAAAATTAGTTTGATTACTGCATAATTTGTAGAAACATAGAAACATAGAAAATAGGTGCAGGAGTAGGGCATTCGGCCCTTCGAGCCTGCACCACCATTCAATAAGATTATGGCTGATCATTCCCTCAGCATCCCTTTCCTGCTTTCTCTCCATACCACTTGATCCCTTTAGCTGTAAGGGCCATATCTAACTCCCTCTTGAATATATCCAATGAACTCGCATCAGCAACTCTCTGCGGCAGGGAATGCCACAGGTTAACAACTCGCTGAAAGAAGTTTCTCCTCATCTCAGTCCTAAATGGCCTACCCCTTATCCTAAGACTGTGTCCCCTGGTTCTGGACTTCCCCATCATCGGGAACATTCTTCCCGCATCTAACCTATCCAGTCCCGTCAGAATCTTATAAGTTTCTATGAGATCCCCTCTCATCCTTCTAAACTCCAGTGTATAAAGGCCCAGTTGATCCAGTCTCTCCTCATATGTCAGTCCCACCATCCTGGGAATCAGTCTGGTGAACCTTCGCTGCACTCCCTCAATAGCAAGAACGTCCTTCCTCAGATTAGGAGACCAAAACTGAACACAATATTCCAGGTGAGGCCTCACCAAGGCCCTGTACAACTGCAGTAAGACCTCCCTGCTCCTATACTCAAATCCCCTAGCTATGAAGGCCAACATACCATTTGCCTTCTTCACTGCCTGCGGTACCTGCATGCCAACTTTCAATGACTGATGAACCATGACACCCAGGTCTCGCTGCACCTCCCCCTTTCCTAATCTGCCACCATTCAGATAATATTCTGCCTTTGTGTTTTTTGCCCCCAAAGTGGATAACCTCACATTTATCCACATTATACGGAATCTGCCATGCATTTGCCCACTCACCTAGCCTGTCCAAGTCACTCTGCAGCCTTTTAGCGTCCTCCTCACAGCTCACACCGCCACCCAGTTTAGTGTCAGCTGCAAACTTGGAGATATTACACTCAATTCCTTCATCTAAATCATTAATGTACATTGTAAATAGCTGGGGTCCCAGCACTGAGCCGTGTGGCACTCCACTAGTCACTGCCTGACATTCTGAAAAGGACCAGTTTATCCCGACTCTCTGCTTCCTGTCTGCCAACCAGTTCTCTATCCAAGTCATTACATTACCCCCAATATCATGTGCTTTAATTTTGCACACCAATCTCTTGTGTGGGACCTTGACAAATGCCTTTTGAAAGTCCAAATACACCACATCCACTGGTTCTCCCTTGTCCACTCTACCAGTTACATCCTCAAAAAATTCCAGAAGATTTGTCAAGCATGAGTTCCCTTTCATAAATCCATGCTGACTTGGACCGATCCTGTCACTGCTTTCCAAATGCGCTGCTATTTCATCTTTAATAATTGATTCTAACATTTTCCCCACTACTGATGTCAGGCTAACCGGTCTATAATTATCCGTTTTCTCTCTTCCTCCTTTTTTAAACAGTGGTGTTACATTAGCTACCCTCCAGTCCATAGGCACTGATCCAGAGTCGATAGACTGTTGGAAAATGATCACCAATGCATCCACTATTTCTATGGCCACTTCCTTAAGTACTCTGGGATGCAGACTATCAGGCCCTGGTGATTTAGCGCCCTTCAATCCCATCAATTTTCCTAGCCTGATTCCCAGGATGGCGGGACTGACATATCAAAAAAGACTGGATCAACTGGGCTTGTATTCTCTGGAGTTCAGAAGAATGAGAGGGGTTCTCATAGAAACTTTTAAAATTCTGACGGGTTTAGACAGGTTAGATGCAGGAAGAATGTTCCCAATGTTGGGGAAGTCCAGAACCAGGAGTCACGGTCTAAGGATAAGGGGTAAGCCATTTAGGACCGAGATGAGGAGAAACTTCTTCACCCAGAGAGTGGTGAACCTGTGGAATTCTCTTCCACAGAAAGTTGTTGAGGCCAATT
Organism: Pristiophorus japonicus; assembly: GCF_044704955.1. Classification (NCBI taxonomy): domain Eukaryota; kingdom Metazoa; phylum Chordata; class Chondrichthyes; family Pristiophoridae; genus Pristiophorus; species Pristiophorus japonicus. The sequence goes on from NC_091979.1 coordinate 66,168,578, forward strand.
GTCTAAATATATTCAAAAAGGAGTTAGATGTAGTCCTTACTACTAGGGGGATCAAGGGGTATGGCGAGAAAGCAGGAATTGGATACTGAAGTTGCATGTTCAGCCATGAACTCATTGAATGGCGGTGCAGGCTCGAAGGGCCGAATGGCCTACTCCTGCACCTATTTTCTATGTAAAGCAATTTCCCGCTTTATAAGGATATCCTTCAGTTCCTCCTTCTCACTCGACCCTCGGTCCCCTAGTATTTCCGGAAGGTTATGTGTGTCTTCCTTCGTGAAAACAGAAACAAAGTATTTGTTTAATTGGTCCGCCATTTCTTTGTTCCCATTATAAATTCACCTGAATCTGACTGCAAGACCTATGTTTGTTTTCACTAATCTTTTTCTCTTCACGTATCTATAGAAGCTTTTGCAGTCAGTTTTTATGTTCCCAGCAAGCTTACTCTCATACTCTATTTTCCCTCTGCTAATTAAACCCTTTGTCCTCCTCAGCTGTATTACAAAATTCTCCCAGTCCCCAGGTTTGCTGCCTTTTCTGGCCAATTTATATGCCTCTTCCTTCGATTTAACACTATCCCTAATTTCCCTTGTTAGCCATGGTTGAGCCACCTTCCTCGTTTTATTTTACTCCAGACACGCAATTGTTGAAGTTCATCCATGTGATCTTTAAATGTTTGCCATTGCCTATCCACTGTCAACCCTTTAAGTATCACTTGCCAGTCTATTCTAGCCAATTCACGTCACATACCATCGAAGTTACCTTTCCCAAGTTCAGAACCCTAGTCTCTGAATTAACTGTGTCACTCTCCATCTTAATAAAGAATTTTACCATATTATGGTCACTCTTCCCCAAGGGGCCTCGCACAATAAGATTGCTAATTAGTCCTTTCTCATTACACATCACCCAGTCTAGGATGGCCAGCCCTCGAGTTGGCTCCTCGACATATTGTTCTAGAAAACCATCCCTAATCCACTCCAGGAAATCCTCCTCCACCGCATTGCTACCAGTTTGGTTAGCCCAGTCAATATGTAGATTAAAGTTGTCCATGATAACTGCTGTAACTTTATTGCATGCATCCCTAATTTCTTGTTTGATGCAGTCCCCATCCTCATTACTACTGTTTGGTGGTCTGTATACAACTTCCACGAGGTTTTCTGCCCTTTGATATTCCGTAGTTCCACCCAGACAGATTCCACATCATCCAAGCTAACTTACTATTGCATTAATTTCCTCTTTAACCAGCAACGCCACCCCACTTCCTTTTCCTTTCTGTCTATCCTTCCTAAATGTTGAATACCTCTGGATGTTGAATTCCCAGCCTTGGTCACCCTGGAGCCATGTCTCCGTGATGCAAATTACATCATATCTGTTAACTGCTATCTGCGCAGTTAATTCATCCACCTTATTCCGAATACTCAGAAATTTCAGCTAATCTACTTTAACAATTCAACAGAAAGGTCTGCTGTGTGACTTATCCTTAACTATTTTGTGGTCTGTTTCTGAGAGCATTAATATATGTATGCAAATCATTCTGAATTATTACAGTGCAAGATGGCCCTTTATTAATAGTGGTCCCTGTGATCGATAAGTTGGATAACTGAAAGCAACAATTCACATGAATTCTGCTGACAAATCATTATTTCTGGAAGCTTTTCACGGTTGAGTTATCATTAACAAGTCACAGTAATAAAAGGATAACAAGTTAAAGCTACTGCAATCAAGACTGTATGGCGAGTTATCAAGTGAAAGGATTCCACACTTTATATATTGCACTTCAGGATGTAATTAACTCAATGTTAATTTTGGAGTACCTGGCATTGGTTGTTATTACCTCAGACCGACTTTTCGAAGAATTTGTGGTGAAAACCAATGCTATTAATAGCACAGATCTAATTTGGTTAGTATGCTGTTCCATCTTGAGCGCAGTTCAAATGATTCTGAAGTAAAAAAATACTTATGTGCTCCAAAAAAACCTCTATTTGCAGACTGGGTATTGCTTATTCTGAGCAATAATATTTGGTAAATTTTTAGGTAGACATAGACAGACAAACAATCAACTGCAAATCATCGCAACAAATTTCCAATGATTTTATTACAATCGTTGATTGCTCAGTATGGGGCCATTGCACAACAACTGAAAGGAGGATCCTTACAGCTAATGTCAATCATGATAATTTGCTTGATCAAAAATAGAGAAAAAATTTAAATAACCTGCCCGTGCCAGCTGCACAGTATAAAGGACACTGGATAGGAGAGAGATTTCCCAGTAGTAATTTCATCCCAGGATTCAGATGATGGACGCAAATTGTTTGAGATTCCTTCTGGTGGTTTATGCAATATCGGAATCTTTCAATGAGTAGACTGTCTGGTAATCACTTCCAATATCAATTATTGTCTCCATTTATTTCTATTTACTTTTCTGGGACCTATTAATGAATATAAAAATCATTCTTTCACTGGTACATCATCAAGGGGGATGGAGTATAAAAGCAGGGAAGCCATGTTACAACTGTACAGGGTATTGGTGAGACCACACCTAGAGTACTGCTTACAGTTTTGGTCTCCTTATTTAAGGAAGGATATACTTGCATTGGAGGCTGTTCAGAGAAGGTTCACGAGGTTGATTCCTAAGATGAAGGGATTGGCTTATGAAGAAAGGTTGAGCAGGTTGGGCCTATACTCATTGGAGTTTAGAAGAATGAGAGGTCATCTTATTGAAACATATAAGATACTGAGGGGGCTCGACAAGGTAGATACAGAGAGGATGTTTACACTTGTGGGGGAATCTAGAAGTAGGGGGCATAGTTTAAGAATAAGGGGTTTCCCATTTAGAACTGAGATGAGGAGGAATTTCTTCTCTGAGGGTCGTAAATCTGTGGAATTCTCTGCCCCAGAGAACTGTGGAGGCTGAGTCATTGAATATATTTAAAGTGGAGATAGTCAGACTTTTGAATGATAAGGGAGAGAGCGGGCAGGGAAGTGGAGCTGAGCCATGATCTTATTAAATGGCGGAACAGGCTCGAAGGGCCAATGGCCTACTCCTGCTCCTATTTCTTATGTTCTTATCACAACATTTAGACATCACAAAATCACAAACTCATGAGGAACCTTGTTAGACTTATTGCTCATATCATATATTAATAAAGCTGGTTATAACATGTCTTCAATATATTCTCTCATGTTTCATGTGTTAGTTTGTTTATTCGTTCAGGGGACGTGGGCATCGCTGGCATGTCCAGTATTTATTGACCATCCCGGATTGCCCTTGGTAGCAGTGAGTCAGCTTCTTCAACGGCTGCAGTCCATGATACTTCTTTGTAGCGGTTTGGTCCAACTGAGTGGCAATTTCAGAGGGCAGTTAAGAGTCTGTCTGGAACCACATTGTTGTGGGTAAGGACGGCAGATTTCCTTTTTACAACAATCCGGTAGTTTCATGGTCATCATTACTAATATTAGCTTTTTAAAAAAATTTCAGATTTATTTAATTAAATTCCCCAGCTGCCAGGTGAGATTTGAACTCATGTCTCTGGATTAGTCCAGGTCCAGATTATTAGTCCAGTAACATTACCACTGTGCTACCATACCCCTTCTAGAATATTCTATTTAATCCTAAAAATGACCTGAAAATGGAATAAAAACAGTTCCAAGTTTGAGTCCATGGGCTAGAAGTTGCAGTTTCTGGGCAGTATTGGCCATTTTGGGCAATAATCGGGTTGGCGAGAAATTGCCCAGCTGAGTTACGGTGGCGGTTTTGAAGTACCATTGGGGAGTGGACCGCCAGTGCGGACTGTCCACAGATCGCCACGGCGCGATATTTGGCTCCGCGGTGACCCGTAGGTAAGTATAAAAAAAAACGCCCACGAGAATCGGCAGAGCTGAGCGGTTGGTGAGTAGCTCTGCAAGAAAAAGGTAAATCATTGGTTTTTTACTCATTATTTTAAAATTCTGTTGTGGTGATTTAAGTTAAAAAGATCCTGAGAATATTTTTATGATTTTTTGTTCTATTTTTTGAAAAAAATATTTTTAGTGTTTTTCTCCTCCGAGGCCCAACCCGCAACCTCGGAGTAAATTTTTAGTGAATTTTTAAATGATCGCCCATTTTCTTTAAGAACCGCCCAATCGACCCTAAATTCCACTCTTTCGCTGAGAATTGGGGTTGCAATGCCCATTTTTTTCATTCTGCAGATTTTTGTTTTGGAGAAGTTTTCACCGGTGATAATCTTGGGAGTCTTTTGAGTGGCAATCGGGCGCTGGTGGGTTGTTAGGAAATTCTAGCCCTAAGACACTAAAGAATTTTAGTCCTCATTTTGCCATAAAGAATCTTACAGACTTCTTGTTGCTGTCACTGAAGAATAAAGAAATGGGGAAAAAAGCCACACAGAGATTAATAGTTCTGTCCTTGAATTATTATAGACCTCTTCTGCTGCTGTGTCTCTGTTCAATAGGAAATAATTTCATTGTAGACTTGCTATGTATCGATCTATCTATTGTCTGGTAGAGTTCATGTGCAGTTGACTTTTGCATTGGTATCTTAGTACAGATCATCTCCCTGTAAGTATAAAGTGGAGTAGATTCGACAAAATGTTTTTCCCAATAGTTATTTTCGCTTGAACTGCCAGGTTTTTTGCATGCTACTTAGAGCAATATTTAATGTCAACAGCTAGTCATTAAAGACTGCTGCAAAATTACCTGTATTTGTGATCAGAACTTATTGTATACACCCCAGTGGCTCTTTTGCTGCAGCCTTATACTTCTGATCAGAGAACCGAGGTTTGAATCCCGATCTTGTTTAATATTTAGTGGGTAATTTTACAAGTCTGTGCTGCTAGCTTGGTGCCGAGCCCACTGCCAGCACAAAGTGAAAATTCGAGTATGCTCTGCCCACAGTTTTCTGACCATTAAACTTAATCGTGAGCAGTGCATTCCTAGTAGGAACATGAATCGGCCATTTAGCCCCTGAGCCTGTTCGTTCATTCAATTAGATCATGGCTGATCTGGATCTCAACTCCATTTACCCATCTTGGATCCATATCCCTAATACTCATATCTAAAAAAAAATTCCAATACGCGCTGCCAGGAGTAAGAACATAATAAGAAATAGGAGCAGGAGTAGACCATTTGGCCCCTTTAGCCTGCTCCGCCATTCAATAAGATCATGGCTGATCTAATCCTGGCCTCAACTCCACTTCCCTGCCCGTTCCCCATAACCCTTGACTCCCTTATCATTCAAAAATCTGTCTATCTCCACCTTAAATATATTCAATGATCCAGCTACCACAGCTCTCTGGGGTAGAGAATTCCAAAGATTCATGACTCAGTGAGAGAAGAAATTCCTCCTCCTTTCCATTTTAAATGGGCGACCCCTTTTTCTGAAACTATGCCCCCTAGTTCTAGATTCCCCCATGAGCGGAAACATCCTCTCTGCATCTACCCTGTCAAGCCCCCTCAGAATATTATAGGCACACTCTTAAAACCACCCTTTAACTCAGCTTCTTTCAGTGACTGGGTTTCAGAACAACAGTAAGAAAGTGAAACCATTAAAGCTACTATCTACATTGCATACTACGCTGAAGAGCTATAAATGCCTGGCAGTACATTACCAGGCAGTAATTCAATCAAGCAGTTCTGCTGACATTCTTGAACTGCTCAAGCTTCACTGTCAATGCGCTCGATTGAATTACTGCCTTGAGCACAATGATGTAATGCGTTGCTAACCATCTATTACATATAGATTATTATGGAGTATTTCTCTGATCTATAGTATAGTATTTCTGTGTAAATCAATATCGTGTATTTCCCAGTTACCTGATGTGAACTTGAGAGTATTTTAACAGGATGCAGAGGCTGAAGGTAATTACTGTTGTTTCTAAAACAGGCTTGTGATGGACAAGTGATTCTGAAGCATGCCCATGCATACCACCTTAAAAATATAAACTTTTCTGTTCTTTATTTAAATCTCAAAAGATGAAAATCATAAGTAGCTGTTCTTTACAATAAAGATTTGAAAATGGAAAGATGCAAAAAGCAGTGATATTTTCATGCATTTATTATTTGTCCTAATTCACCTCTCATAATAGTACTTCATGGGCAGTGATTTGATAATAAGAACATAAGAATTAGGAGCAGGAGTAGGCCATCTAGCCCCTCAAGCCTGCTCCGCCATTCAACAAGATCATGGCTGATCTGGCCGTGGACTCAGCTCCACTTACCCGCCCACTCCCCGTAACCCTTAATTCCCTTATTGGTTAAAAATCTACCTATCTGTGACTTGAATACATTCAATGAGCTAGCCTGAACTGCTTCCTTGGGCAGAGAATTCCACAGATTCACAACCCTCTGGGAGAAGAAATTCCTTCTCAACTCAGTTTTAAATTGGCTCCCCTGTATTTTGAGGCTGTGCCCCCTAGTTCTAGTCTCCCCGACCAGTGGAAACAACCTCTCTGCCTCTATCTTGTCTATCCCTTTCATTATTTTAAATGTTTCTATAAGATCACCCCTCATCCTTCTGAACTCCAACGAGTAAAGACCCAGTCTACTCAATCTATCATCATAAGGTAACCCCCTCATCTCCGGAATCAGCCTAATGAATCATCTCTGTACCCCCTCCAAAGCCAGTATATCCTTCCTTAAGTAAGGTGACAAAAACTGCACGCAGTAACTCCAGGTGCGGCCTCACCAATACTCTATACAGTTGCAGCAGGACCTCCCTGCTTTTGTACTCCATCCCTCTCGCAATGAAGGCCAACATTCCATTCGCCTTCCTGATTACCTGCTGCACCTGCAAACTAACTTTTTGGGATTCATGCACAAGGACCCCCAGGTCCCTCTGCACCACAGCATGTTGTAATTTCTCCCCATAAGGGAATTAAGGGTTACGGGGAGTGGGCGGTTACGGGGAATTAAGGTACTTAAGGAAATTTCTCCCCATAAGGGAATTAAGGGTTACGGGGAGTGGGCGGGTAAGTGGAGCTGAGTCCACGGCCAGATCAGCCATGATCTTGTTGAATGGCGGAGCAGGCTTGAGGGGCTAGATGGCCTACTCCTGCTCCTAATTCTTATGTTCTTATTATCAAATCACTGCCCATGAAGTACTATTATGAGAGGTGAATTAGGACAAATAATAAATGCATGAAAATATCACTGCTTTTTGCATCTTTCCATTTTCAAATCTTTATTGTAAAGAACAGCTACTTATGATTTTCATCTTTTGAGGACCTCAACCGTGGCTATCAAGGGAAATCAGGGATAGTATTAAAGCCAAGGAAGTGGCATACAAATTGGCCAGAAATAGCAGCGAACCTGGGGACTGGGAGAAATTTAGAACTCAGCAGAGGAGGACAAAGGGTTTGATTAGGGCAGGGAAAATGGAGTATGAGAAGAAGCTTGCAGGGAACATTAAGACGGATTGCAAAAGTTTCTATAGATATGTAAAGAGAAAAAGGTTAGTAAAGACAAATGTAGGTCCCCTGCAGTCAGAATCAGGGGAAGTCATAACGGGGAACAAAGAAATGGCGGACCAATTGAACAAGTACTTTGGTTCGGTATTCACGAAGGAGGACACGAACAACCTTCCGGTTATAAAAGGGGTCGGGGGGTCTAGTAAGGAGGAGGAACTGAGGGAAATCCTTATTAGCCGGGAAATTGTGTTGGGGAAATTGATGGGATTGAAGGCCGATAAATCCCCAGGGCCTGATGGACTGCATCCCAGAGTACTTAAGGAGGTGGCCTTGGAAATAGTGGATGCGTTGACAGTCATTTTCCAACATTCCATTGACTCTGGATCAGTTCCTATGGAGTGGAGGGTAGCCAATGTAACCCCACTTTTTAAAAAAGGAGGGAGAGAGAAAACAGGGAATTATAGACCGGTCAGCCTGACATCGGTAGTGGGTAAAATGATGGAATCAATTATTAAGGATGTCATAGCAGTGCATTTGGAAAGAGGTGACATGATAGGTCCAAGTCAGCATGGATTTGTGAAAGGGAAATCATGCTTGACAAATCTTCTGGAATTTTTTGAGGATGTTTCCAGTAGAGTGGATAAGGGAGAACCAGTTGATGTGGTATATTTGGACTTTCAGAAGGCGTTCGACAAGGTCCCACACAAGAGATTGATGTGCAAAGTTAGAGCACATGGGATTGGGGGTAGTGTACTGACATGGATTGAGAACTGGTTGTCAGACAGGAAGCAAAGAGTAGGAGTAAATGGGTACTTTTCAGAATGGCAGGCAGTGACTAGTGGGGTACCGCAAGGTTCTGTGCTGGGGCCCCAGCTGTTTACACTGTACATTAATGATTTAGATGAGGGGATTAAATGTAGTATCTCCAAATTTGCGGATGACACTAAGTTGGGTGGCAGTGTGAGCTGCGAGGAGGATGCTGTGAGGCTGCAGAGCGACTTGGATAGGTTAGGTGAGTGGGCAAATGCATGGCAGATGAAGTATAATGTGGATAAATGTGAGGTTATCCACTTTGGTGGTAAAAACAGAGAGACAGACTATTATCTGAATGGTGACAGATTAGGAAAAGGGGAGGTGCAAAGAGACCTGGGTGTCATGGTACATCAGTCATTGAAGGTTGGCATGCAGGTGCAGCAGGCGGTTAAGAAAGCAAATGGCATGTTGGCCTTCATAGCAAGGGGATTTGAGTACAGGGGCAGGGAGGTGTTGCTACAGTTGTACAGGGCATTGGTGAGGCCACACCTGGAGTATTGTGTACAGTTTTGGTCTCCTAACCTGAGGAAGGACATTCTTGCTATTGAGGGAGTGCAGCGAAGGTTCACCAGACTGATTCCCGGGATGGCGGGGCTGACCTATCAAGAAAGACTGGATCAACTGGGCTTGTATTCACTGGAGTTCAGAAGAATGAGAGGGGACCTCATAGAAACATATAAAATTCTGACGGGGTTAGACAGGTTAGATGCAGGAAGAATGTTCCCAATGTTGGGGAAGTCCAGAACCAGAGGTCACAGTCTAAGGATAAGGGGTAAGCCATTTAGGACCGAGATGCGGAGGAACTTCTTCACCCAGAGAGTGGTGAACCTGTGGAATTCTCTACCACAGAAAGTTGTTGAGGCCAATTCACTAAATATATTCAAAAAGGAGTTAGATGAGGTCCTTACTGCTAGGGGGATCAAGGGGTATGGCGAGAAAGCAGGAATGGGGTACTGAAGTTGAATGTTCAGCCATGAACTCATTGAATGGCAGTGCAGGCTAGAAGGGCCGAATGGCCTACTCCTGCACCTATTTTCTATGTTTCTATGTTTCTATTCAAATAATATTCCCTTTGCCTATTTTTTTTTCCAAGGTGGATGACCTCACATTTTCCGACATTGTATTCCATCTGCCAAACCTTAGCCCATTCGCTTAACCTATCTAAATCTCTTTGCAGCCTCTCTGTGTCCTCTACACAACCCGCTTTCCCACTAATCTTTGTGTCATCTGAAAATTTTGTTACACTACACACTGTCCCCTCTTCCAGGTCATTTATGTATATTGTAAACAGTTGTGGTCCCAGCACCGATCCCTATGGCACACCACTAACCACCGATTTCCAACCCGAAAAGGACCCATTTATCCCGACTCTCTGTTTTCTGTTAGCCAGCCAATTCTCGATCCATGCTAATACATTTCCTCTGACTCCGCGTACCCTTATCTTCTGCAGTAACCTTTTGTGTGGCACCTTATCGAATGCCTTTTGGAAATCTAAATACACCACATCCATCGGTACACCTCTATCCACCATGCTCGTTATATCCTCAAACAATTCCAGTAAATTAGTTAAACATGATTTCCCCTTCATGAATCCATGTTGCGTCTACTTGATTGCACTATTCCTATCTAGATGTCCCGCTATTTCTTCCTTAATGATAGTTTCAAGCATTTTCCCCACTACAGATGTTAAACTAACCGGCCTATAGTTACCTGCCTTTTGTCTGCCCCTTTTTTTTTAAACAGAGGCGTTACATTAGCTGCTTTCCAATCTGCTGGTACCTCCCCAGAGTCCAGAGAATTTTGGTAGAATGCATCTGCTATAACTTCCGCAATCTCTTTTAATACCCTGGGATGCATTTCATCAGGACCAGGGGACGTGTCTACCTTGAGTCCCATTAGCTGTCCAGCACTACACCCCTAGTGATAGTGATTGTCTCAAGGTCCTCCCTTCCCACATTCCTGTGACCAGCAATTTTTGGCATGGTTTTTGTGTCTTCCACTGTGAAGACCGAAGCAAAATAATTATTTAAGGTCTCAGCCATTTCCACATTTCCTATTATTAAATCCCCCTTCTCATCTTCTCAGGGACCAACATTTACTTTCGTCACTCTTTTCCGTTTTATATATCTGAAAAAGCTTTTACTATCTGTTTTTATGTATTGCGCAAGTTTACCTTCGTAATCTATCTTTCCTTTCTTTATTGCTTTCTTAGTCGTTCTTTGCTGTTGTTTAAAATTTTCCCAATCTTCTAGTTTCCCACCAACCTTGGCCACCTTATACGCATTGGTTTTTAATTTGATACTCTCCTTTATTTCCTTGGTTATCCACGGCTGGTTATCCCTTCTCTTACTGCCCTTCTTTATTACTGGAATATATTTTTGTTGAGCACGCTGAAAGAGCTCCTTAAAAGTCCTCCACTGTTCCTCAATTGTGCCACCATTTAGTCTGTGTTTCCAGTCTACTTTAGCCAACTCTGCCCTCATCCCACTGTAGTCCCCTTTGTTTAAGCATAGTACGCTCATTTGAGACACTACTTCCTCACCCTCAATCTGTATTACAAATTCAACCATACTGTGATCACTCATTCCGAGAGGCTCTTTTACTAGGAGATCATTTATTATTCCTGTCTCATTACAAAGGACCAGATCTAAGATAGCTTGCTCCCTTGTAGGTTCTGTAACATACTGTTCTAAGAAACAATCCCGTATGCATTCTATGAATTCCTCCTCCAGGCTACCCCGTGCGATTTGATTTGACCAATCGATATATAGGTTAAAATCCCCCATGATTACTGCCGTTCCTTTTTCACATGCCTCCATTATTCCCTTGATTATTGCCCGCCCCACCGTGAAGTTATTATTTGGGAGCCTATAAACTACGCCCACCAGTGACTTTTTCCCCTTACTATCTCTAATCTCCACCCACAATGATTCAACATTTTGTTCATTAGAGCCAATATCGTCTCTCACAACTGCCCTGATATCATCCTTTATTAACAGAGCTACCCCACCTCCTTTCCCTTCTTGTCTATCTTTCCGAATCATCAGATACCCCTGTATGTTTAATTCCCAGTCTTGGCCACCCTGCAACCACGTTTCTGTAATGGCCACCAAATCATACCCATTTGTAATGATTTGTGCCATCACTCATTTACTTTATTTTGAATGCTGCGTGCGTTTAGGTAGAATGTTTTAATACTAGTTTTTAAACCATGATTTTTAGTTTTGACCCCTCCTGCAGCCCCTATATATTCAGTAGCCCTTTTTGTTTTTTGCCTTGGGTTTCTCTGCCCTCCACTTTTACTCATCTCCTTTCTGTCTTTTGCTTTTGTCTCCTTTTTGTTTCCCTCTGTCTCCCTGCATTGGTTCCCATCCCCCTGCCATATTAGTTTAACTCCTCCCCAACAGCACTGGCAAACACTCCCCCTAGGTCATTGATCCGGTCCTACCTAGGTGCAGACCGTCCGGTTTGTACTGGTCCCACCTCCCCCAGAACCGGTTCCAATGCCCCAGGAATTTGAATCCCTCCCTGCTGCACCACTGCTCAAGCCATGTATTCATCTGAGCACATAGGATTGGGGGTAGTGTACTGACATGGATTGAGAACTGGTTGTCAGACAGGAAGCAAAGAGTAGGAGTAAATGGGTACTTTTCAGAATGGCAGGCAATGACTAGTGGGGTACCGCAAGGTTCTGTGCTGGGGCCCCAGCTGTTTACACTGTACATTAATGATTTAGATGAGGGGATTAAATGTAGTATCTACAAATTTGCGGATGACACTAAGTTGGGTGGCAGTGTGAGCTGCGAGGAGGATGCTGTGAGGCTGCAGAGCGACTTGGATAGATTAGATGAGTGGGCAAATGCATGGCAGATGAAGTATAATGTGGATAAATGTGAGGTTATCCACTTTGGTGGTAAAAACAGAGAGACAGACTATTATCTGAATGGTGACAGATTAGGAAAAGGGGAGGTGCAAAGAGACCTGGGTGTCATGGTACATCAGTCATTGAAGGTTGGCATGCAGGTGCAGCAGACGGTTAAGAAAGCAAATGGCATGTTGGCCTTCATAGCGAGGGGATTTGAGTACAGGGGCAGGGAGGTGTTGCTACAGTTGTACAGGGCATTGGTGAGGCCACACCTGGAGTATTGTGTACAGTTTTGGTCTCCTAACCTGAGGAAGGACATTCTTGCTATTGAGGGAGTGCAGCGAAGGTTCACCAGACTGATTCCCGGGATGGCGGGACTGACCTATCAAGAAAGACTGGATCAACTGGGCTTGTATTCACTGGAGTTCAGAAGAATGAGAGGGGACCTCATAGAAACATTTAAAATTCTGACGGGGTTAGACAGGTTAGATGCAGGAAGAATGTTCCCAATGTTGGGGAAGTCCAGAACCAGAGGTCACAGTCTAAGGATAAGGGGTAAGCCATTTAGGACCGAGATGCGGAGGAACTTCTTCACCCAGAGAGTGGTGAACCTGTGGAATTCTCTACCATAGAAAGTTGTTGAGGCCAATTCACTAAATATATTCAAAAAGGAGTTAGATGAGGTCCTTACTACTTGGGGGATCAAGGGGTATGGCGAGAAAGCAGGAATGGGGTACTGAAGTTTCATGTTCAGCCATGAACTCATTGAATGGCGGTGCAGGCTAGAAGGGCCGAATGGCCTACTCCTGCACCTATTTTCTATGTTTCTATGTTTCTATCCTGCGATTCCTACTCTGACTCACACGTGGCACTGGTAGCAATCCCGCGATTACTACTTTTGAGGTACTACGTTTTAATTTAGCTCCTTGCTCCCTAAATTCGTCTCGTAGGACCTCATCCCTTTTTTTACCTATATTGTTGGTACCAATGTGCACCACGGCAACTGGCTGTTCACCCTCCCTTTTCAAAATGTCCTGCACCTGCTCTGAGACATCCTTGACCCTTGCACCAGGGAGGCAACATACCATCCTGGAGTCTCGGTTGCGGCCGCAGAAACGTCTATCTATTCCCCTTACAATCGAATCCCCTATCACTATTGCTCTCCCACTCTTTTTCCTACCCTCCTGTGTAGCAGAGCCAGCCACGGTGCCATGAACTTGGCTGCTGCTGCCCTCCCCTGATGAGTCATCCCCCTCAACAGTACCCAAAACGGTGCATCTGTTTTGCAGGGGGATGACCGCAGGGGACCCCTGCACTACTTTCCTTGCATTGCTCTTCCTGCTGGTCTTCCATTCCCTAGCTGGCCCGAATAGTGTAATGCTCTCGAATTATTTCAACGTTGTCCTTTATGTTCTGTGGCAAGCCATGCAGAACATCACACAGTAATGGTGAGTTTCAGGTACTGTCCACTGGTTTGAAAGCATACCATAACGGGAGTTGAAGGTTATCCCACACTCCTGAATGAAGTGGAGGGACACAGTTATATATTTCCCCCTATATAGTACTTCAGTACTACCACCCAGCTGGGAAAGGTGAACCAATCTAGGATGCAATGACCATAAAACTCTCCCGAGCTGCTATCAGTGCTGCTCCATGAGATTCTGACTGAAGATACACTTCTGCGAAGCAGGGGTGGGCCTGTCAGTTTTCTCAAGTTCGACCCCAGGTTACAACACTTTGCTGTTGCACAATGCACATTTCATATCTCAGCCGTAAATCAGCTAATTACACCCAGTAAGGGTTCTCAACTTTATTCTCAGTTGAGGCTGAAAACCAAACTTGGGCCTGCCAATGCTCTAGTTGTTTTGTCCATTAATTTGCAAGGTTTTTATTTCTATTTCCACAATATCTGCTTGGTTTTTGGTTTCATAATTGTAAGTATTAATCTCAAAGCTGCTAATAAACAAGAATTCAACATAGTTAGGGCAGAATAGGCCACAGCTTGTATTTCAATGGTCAAACTAGTTAAACTCTTAATAAAAATAAATCAGTTGTAAGTTTACTATAACTGATATTGGCCTGGAATTTGCGGTCAGCAGGCAAGCACCCGAGGTACACTTCACACGAGAATTTCGCAATCTGTGTGTCGAGAACTTTGTTTATTCCCAACATTCAATTCAAAGTTGGTGTCGGAGGAAGGACTTTAAATTCCCAATATTTGGGACCGCTTCTGGGGTAGATGGGACCTGTCCAAAC